>NC_056453.1:26881088-27603588 GCF_018296145.1 Oncorhynchus tshawytscha
ATTCCTTTTCATTGGCTTGTAGTATATCATCTTCGTGTACTTTCGTTGATCCCCTTTAAATCATTCCTGCATAAATATTGTGGCACTCAGTTGCAGAAGTCTGCACTCAGACATTACCCTTTTTTATTAAAAATGGATTTCCTGCTCCTTCATAGAATGGCCAAGCTCTCAATAATTAGAGGAAACAGGCGATAGCAATGAAACAGGGTTAAACCTTCAGTGTTCTGCGACAAAACAGATTTTCAGAGTAAAGTGAGTCATTAACTCATCTATTTTCTGGGGAAGCATTTAGTACCACCATTAATTATAGGAATTCATCAAAGGTAGGGATATTTAGTAAACACCGTTATTGAATTGCTTTAAAGTGCAGGACCATCGAAAGTGCATGAGTAGTGCCCTAGCTAGGACAACTCTGCCTCAGTTGTACAAATCTCCCAAACACTTCACACATCAAAAACACAGTCACAGTGGCAAGGAGCGGATAAGCACGATTGTATGTCATCGGCCAAGGGACAAAATAGGCCTGTGTCCGTGGACTTTGGAATTGCACACAATTGAAAGCATTGATTTCACTTTTACACGGACAGTACATTCTCTATTGGCCAAAAATACATTATTAATCCACGGTGACATTCACTTAACTGACTTAAAACAGCTCAACATACAACACAGTGGGGTGCTATTCTGTCCCCACACAAGAGGCAAGACCACAGCCTCACAAAGTCATTATGGCAGATCAGGAGGATCCATTCTCCTAAGCCCCTTTGAAAGGAAAAACATTGACAAACTTCTGTGGGTCTGGTGTTTTCTTCTCTCCATCTTTTAGTGACATCATTGGAGTGAGATAATTATTGGCTAACGGTATGTAATGTTTAATTTAAACTCAACTTACATACTGTATAGATCAATGTCAGGCTTGCTTCCAGAGTTTGGACAGTGGATGTGACTACAGTGGGCCTATATGATGATATGGGCCACACTGGCATGATTCATGTGGAGAAAAGCTCTTAGCTCCCCAGCTGAGCCAGAGGCTCATCATACATCACCAGATGAACTGAACTGAAAACAGTCTGTCTGGTCTGTCAGAGAGTGAGGGTTTGCTGTGGACAGTTCAGAGTGTTTATCTAGAGTTGAACTGAACTGACCCCTGCAGCTCTTGATTATCCAAGACTACGCCACATGGAGACAGTAGTCATGTTGTACAGCAACTGTAGGCTTCATCCAAATGAACGTTCATGTGGTCATCATTGGCAAGAACGAGAATAATTTATCATATCATCAACCCTTCCCTTTGCAGTCTGAAAACCTGAACACAAGTCACACCATCCAGAATTTTCAATGATGTTGCAAATATACAGCGATGAACCAATTGGCTGAGAATAGGGACTGCCAGTCATATGATCTGATGACCAGTTGCATAGTTCCTATTGACTGAGATATGAAGTTACTGAGTACAGTAAGCATTACCCTGGTAAGCAGGACATTTCCCATTTCAGGTATTAAGCATCAGCAAGATGGCAAGCGCTCTGGAAAGGGGATGGTAATGAAATGTAGTGCAGACTACTCCTCCATATTTAATTTAAACATAATGGAAGGATCCTGGGCTTATACACACACACACACACACACACACACACACGTATGTATATACACATTACCAGTCAAAGGTTTGGACACCTACTAATTCAAGTGTTATTCTTTATTTTTACTATTTTCAACATTGTAGATTTATAGGGAAGACATCACAACTATGAAATAACACATCTGGAATCATGTAGTAACCAAAAAAGTGTTAAACAAAACAGAATATATTCTTCAAAGTAGCCACACTTTGTCTTGATGACAGCTTTGCACACTCTTGGCATTCTCTCAATCAGCTTCATGGAGTTAGTCACCTGGAATGCATTTCAATTAACAGGTGTGTCATGTTAAAAGTTAATTTGTGAAATGTCTTTGCTTCTTAATGAGTTTGAGCCAATTGAGTTGTGTTGTGACAAGGTACGGTTGGTATACAGAAGATAGCCCTATTTGGTAAAATACCAAGTCCATATTATGTCAAGAACAGCTCAAATAAGCAAAGAGAAATGACAGTCATTCATTACTTTAAGTCATGAAGGTCAGTCAATACGGAAAATCTCTGAATGTTTCTTCAAGTGCAGTCATAAAAATGATCAAGAGCTAAGATGAAACTGGCTCTCATGAGGACAGCCACAGGAAAGGAAGACCGAGAGTTACCTCTGCTGCAGAGGATAAGTTCATTAGAGTTACCAGCCCAGAAATTGCAGCCCAAATAAATTCAAGTAACAGACACAGCTCAACATCAACTGTTCAGAGGAGACTGTGTGAATCAGGCCTTCATGGTCGATTTGTTGCAAAGAAACCACTACTAAAGGACACCAATAAGAAGAAGAGACTTGTTTGGGCCAAGAAACATGAGTAAAGGATATGAGTGGAAATTGTTTTTGGATCCAACCGCCGTGTCTTTGTGAAACACAGAGTAGGTTCCCACCGTGAAGCATGGAGGAGCTGGTGTCAGTGATTTATTTAGAATTCTAGGCACACTTAACCAGCATGGCTACCACAGCATTCTGCAGCAATACACCATCCCATCTGGTTTGCGCTTAGTGGGACTATCATTTGTTTTTCAACAGGACAATGACCCAACACACCTCCAGGCTGTGTAAGGGCTATTAGACCAAGAAGGAGAGTGATGGAGTAATGCATCAGATGACCTGGCCTCCACAATCACCTGACCTCAACCCAATTGAGATGGTTTGGGATGAGTTGGACCGCAGAGTGAAAGAAAAGCAGTCAAGTACTCAGCATGTGGGAACGCCTTCAAGACTGTTGGAAAAGCAATCCAGGTGAGGCTGGTTGAGAGAATGCAACTGAGTATACAAAGCTGTCATCAAGGCAAAGAGTGGCTACCTTGAAGAATCTAAAATATATTTAGATATTTTTGGGGGGTTAATCCATGATTCCATATGTGTTATTTCATAGTTTTGATGTCTTCAATATTATTCTACAATGTAGAAAATTGTACAAATAAAGGAAAACAATTGAATGAGTAGGTGCGTCCAAACTTTTGAGTGGTACTGTAATACATACATACCTACCGACATACACACATACAGTATTTCTTCTTAGTGGTTCAGGTCTATCTTGGAGAGAACACACCTGATGTTGCTCCATAGGTGGTCGAATAGAATCATAGATTTAACATTACAGAGTGATATTGCTCTACATGGAAACAATGTTTAACCAGATTTTTTTTAAAGAAATCTGCATATTGAACAACAGTACATTATCCAACTGTGTTTTTGTCATGCAGCCTGTGACAATAACAATAGAGACATGTGTACTGTACAATGGCTCTGCTTTGTGCCTCAGTAAAGAAACTTTAATCTATAGACCGTTCTGACTAAACTATAGACCTGCTCTCCAAACCTGGAGGTTCGGTCCCCCAACCCATTTAACCCAGACTTGGCACTGTTAAAATATTGTTTCATTTAAGGAATTACCTATCCCAGTGTCTACAATTGTAAAGAACAAATCTATTAGTGTTTTGGTTAGTGTGTTTTAGTGTTTTGCATGTGATGAACAGTGTGTGTTTGTGGGTACGTGTGACAGTGTGTGTACACAGTGTGTGTGTGCGTATATTACAAAGATTATGTGGTCGCCTCACTGGGTAGGAGAGCAGTCGTCTAAATCCAGTAGCTCCCTCACCAGTCTCTCTCCAAACTGAGCTCGGCTGTAGCGCTTGATCTGGTAGGCATCGGACATCTTGTACATGATATAGGCGTTGTTTATGGCGATGCTGATGGTCAGCCAGAACACCTGCTGCCACGTTTTGTTTGGCTTGTGGAAGATGAAATACCTAAAAGAAAAAGAAAAAAAAAGACCAACCCTGATTGGCTATATGGGATCTTGGAAATTTGATCATTTGTGTCAGATGTTGATGTCCATCACATACAGTTATCTGACTGGACATCTGAAATTAGACAGAGTTACGACGGACAGAAGCTCAGACAGTCATGGAGACGAGATATCCTCCTAAGTGTGAGGCATTGGTTAGTGGTGAGGAGGAGCGATATTCAGCTAACGTCCTTGTTTCTGGCTCTCCAGATGTAATCTGCAGTCCTCCACATCCACAAGTGTTGTCCTCTGAGCTACAGAACACCATCTCATTACTGTCCAAACTAATTGGAGGCAGTGAGAGGTTAGAGAGGGTGAGAAGATAAGAGCCAATCTCCCTGGTGTGTGTGTGTGATGAGCCATCCCATCTATCCCTCTGCTTGTCTCCTTAATTGAAGTCTTCTGTCTTTGACCAGTGTTAACGTCGCTTGGCACTGTTCTCCACTTGTGACATAGACATCTCTGGGTGGGCCCTTGACAGTAGCCAGTCTATTGCCCTGCAATGAAGTGTCACTTCCAGTGGATTAGGAAATCCAGATTATTAAATGTGTTCCACTTGATGAACTCAGATGGAATCATAATGCAGGTAGATTTACTATGGATGTATTTACTGTCCCATGCTGAAAAGGGATGACCTTTTCCATGGTATCTTCTTATAAATTGCTAATGCAACAAGTATTGGTCACACTTTACTTGGATAGTCCGGTTTTTCGATCTGTAGCTTCTCTACAAATGGGCATACTATCAACAAACCATCTGCTGATAAGCAAATGCTTGCTAAGGTTACAATTAGTGTTTAGAATAAGGGTTAGGGTACGGGTTAAGGTTAGAGCTAGGGTTAGTAGATAGTCTAGAGCATCTGCAGATGGACTATCCAAATTGTTACCTAAGTATCTTTGGCATTCCAATGGATATACAGTATGCAGCTCATGTTCTTATCTTACCATTGCATGACAAGCTTTGAACAGAAACTTGTGCGATAACTGTGCAATTAGGAGTTAAAATCTCATTCCTTTATAGTGTATGGTTTTAAACAGGGCATCGGAATTCCTGGTGGTGTCCCAGGTCATCTTTTTTTGCCGTCACATTGTGCATCTCAGAAGATTGCTATATCACATCAATGTAATTCCTTCTCTAGGTGTTGTACGGTCTAATCTGACTCTGCACAGCGCAACTGCAAAAAGAAAACCCGGAACCCCATCTCTGGCTTGAGGCTGATAAGGAATGCTATAGAGTGATCCTCCTCAATTAATGTCTGGCTGTGACTGAATTATTAATGAAGGATTCACTTGAGCCTGACTTGCATGGCGGGTAGTGTGTGAGCACCCAGCATGGGCCCACCACAGGGGGAGTCAGGCTGACTCTCTGTTTAGCAGCACAGTAGGAGGAGAGCTTAGAGCTGAAACCGCTGCCGTGTCCCAATGCAGCCTGAAATACTTTGAAATAAGCCACACAAAGCTGAAGGAACAACAGAACAGTTTGCCATATTCAAATCTTACATTTCAATACACTTGACCTACAAAAATCCAGGGGTGAAATCCCCTCATGGAGAACTACTGGGTATGCTGGCTTTAGCTCCAACCTCATTGTAACACAGCTGATTCAGCTAATCAATGTCCTCGTTAGCAGTTAGTAGAATCAGGTGTGCTAGCTAGGGTTGGAGCAAAAGCCTGCAGGAGGGTAGCTTCTCAGGAGGGTTGGCCACCCCTGTCCTATGATGAACATTCATATAGGCAAACACATTTCTCCCAGGATGATAACTGATTGCAATACATCCAGTATTCACTCACTTGCTGTACTTGTCGTCATACTTGCAGATGTAACTGAGGTGTGCAGCGAAGGCCTCCACAGCCAGCGGACAGGGAATCTCACCACTTTTCCTTTTGATGATCACCCCTAGAACCCAACACATGACTCAAACAGGACTAATAGGAGTTTTTTTCAGATTGCAACTCAGTGACAAATTATAATACAAAAATGTATATCATCTTGCACATAACAGTAAAGTAAATTGGATAAAGAGTGCAGTTGTGATGCTGTAAATAACTAGACTGAATGCCTCAAAGTCTAATATGGTTTCTCACTATAGCTTCAAAATAACCAATATATTCTGTGGAAAATACCTTGCTCTCTAACAAGCAAAATATGACTGTGCGCTTACTAGTGTAGCTAGAATAAACAATAAGTATAAACCTAATAGCTAAAACAGATCATGGGTGTACCACATGAAAAATAGATGAACATGAGGAGTTACAGTGTAATTATGGAGGTAGCTGCGAGGGAACGAGTCTAGTAGTCGCCTGGATCACATTGAGCCATTAGCAGGTCGTTGATATGTTCTTCTTGACTGAACCTCCATCTGTCGCTGACTCGCTTCCATTAAAATTATCCTCCGCTATCTAATGCTAATTATGTTCGATTTCACTCAGGTCCTACAGTGTAATGTTGAATGGAAATTGGAAAGTTACAGGAGGGCAAATTGAAAAAGAAACGCAAGATCAAAGAGTAAGCGCATATTCAGAAAAGTCGATGATTTTTTTTACAGAATTTAAAAATATAAATCGGGAAGCAGACTTGATAAAGTCTAAATCTGGAATTTGGAAATATGTCTGACTCCGTCACTATTCCCTAGGCTTCAGTCTTTCACATGATTACTTCATTTCATAGCCATTTCACCAATGATACAGTGGTTTATTTATTCAAAAGGTAAAATAGTTCTCTCTGTAGCTATAATGAAATGTTATGACCACCACTTACCCATCCAAACAACATAATTAGTCTAGTCTATATAAGATAGGAGGGACACACCGAAGGTTGGGGTGGGAGGGCGTTGTGTTTTGCTGTATTTTGGGTTCTTATATTAACTGTAGTCAGATATAATTTGTCCTGGACAATGAGAACTAACAAAAAATAACCTGCATCCTCTATAGCAGTGGTCACTAACCTTTTCTGGGTCAAGATAACTTTGAGTAAAAATGCAAGGCGAGATCTACAGCTCAGATTTTTTTATTTTTTTATTTTTTAAACATGACTTAAAAAACGTAAGCCAAAGAACATTAACCCATTAAAAACAGTTCTGTAGCAATGAGGTTTGTACAGTAGGCTAAAGGCCTAATACATTATCACTGCATATCGGCTATGCTTGAATTGCTCTGCAATGTTGTTCTTCTCAGACCATTTTGAAATTGTATATTTTTTAAATTGGTATATGATCACACTTGTAATAGCTCATATGTTGTATTACTTGTGAGGCCCGGCTGAGTGAGCATAATCATGAGTTTTGTTTTTTTACTGGACTGATGGCCTGCATCTGATGGTCAGTCTGATGGGAGGGAGCAGGGGTGGTGCCTCTCACCACAGTCACCGTCCCCTTGCTCTCCTTCCGCTGAGAAAATGGGGCACAGTCTTCCAACTGATGGTAAGACTCCAGTCACACTGCATTATTCCTGCCTCATGCACCAATTTATGTTGTTACTCCTATGACCAGAGAAAATGAAATATTACTTGATATAAAAAAAGAAGAAGCTGCAAGCCGCTAATAATAACAACGCAAGCTTATCGGGAACACTATAGTCATTCATTACAGCTGCAGTGCTGGTTGTAGCGTGAGTGGAAGTAGGGAGACCGTGCATTTTCATGCTTATAAAAGTGTTGAACAAAGTGTTGATTAAGTTGTTATTCAGCACTGTCAAACATGAACTTACTCAAAAACTACTCAAAAAAACAGAAGCTCTTTGCTGTATTCGTTGAGTCTCTAGTCATGGTTTTAAAAGTTTAGAATTCTCAACTTTGTGAATAAAAATTAAAAGTATGTTTTAGTCTATGGATCGAGGAAACTGTGCAGACGTGGTGATCTGAGCTATCTGATTGGCCAGTCGTAGGCCTATAGGTGCACTTGATTTGTTCTCTGAGCCTGTCGTGTAGACGAAGTTCTACCTTCAGACACATGAAATGGTTCAAAATGGGAATACTTTGCCTTCCTGGTATTAGGGCTGCTAATTCAAGTGCATCTACCACCAACAGCACGAAACGAAAAAAAGAAAAAAAAAAGAGCTCAAAGCTTTATCGTTGAGTTTTTTTACAGAAATGTTTGACGATCAACTAGGAATGCCTTGGAGATGGATCAGTCGACCGCCAAGTTGGTGACCACTGCTCTTCTATAGGATTAATTCAGATTGTATTCAACAAGAAAAATCCTCCCAAACACTTGAAAAATTCAGCACTTCTTTTAACACAGCCATGAACAGAATCCAAACCCTCAATTCCACTCATCTACTCTGTATCCTTGCTGATTATCTATCCAGATTTAATGCATTTTCCCACCTAATTTATTTTACAAATGGGATTAAATGTGTGGGGTGAGAGCGTTTCACATGCCATGCAACAGGGATTTTCTCCCATTTCCATTATCTCTGAACATCACTCATACAGGGAGAGACAGAGTGATGAGGTGCTACAACAGGGTTTCTCAGTCTACAGGGTAGATTACGAGTGCATTAACAACTAGGAGTTACTGTGGTCTGTTAAATCCACATCATGTCAATGGTGGGTGGTGACTCATACTGTATCAGTCAGCCCTAAAGAGCTTCATAATGATGCTTAATTTCAGAGCATTATATTGACACAGAAGGTCGACATGATCAAAATAAAGAGAAACGTTTTTCTTTCAAATTGAAGGCTGTTCACTCTAAAATCTATGCCCATGATTGAATACCATTTAAACATCCCCCTGAATGCATGTTCTGAATGAAAATGTATGAAAAAGAAAACATGGGTAATATCACATCGGTCCCAAAGCAGGTCTCCTTACCTTTCTTGGTGGGTGAGTAGGCGTTGGTAAGGAAGCGGAAGTGTCCCTTGTTGTACCAGCTGATGAGAGAGGTGTTACCTCTCATCATGCTGTGGGACTGGCCCCTCTGCTGGGGGCTCTCAGGGTTCACCAACATGGACTGGGGCAGGCCGGTGCAGTCACTCTTCCTGGTGCTCAGCAGCCCACAGCAGTAGATCTCTGCCAGAGGACAAACACACACCTTACTTTAAATGTGGGAGGCACTTTATATTTGAACGAACCACCACACTGTATATGTTAGCTGACTATTTCCCCTTCTTTCTTAAAGCCCATCCTCTCCCACCACCTGCAGTAATGATAGATGGCACAGATTGCAGGTGGCCAGTATGTGTTCAGATTGAGATCAGAGGATAAAGCCTAGAGGAGGACACCAAGAGGACAGACTCGCTCTCACACCACCTCTTACTCGGCAAGGGGTAAGACAGTGGCGTTTTTAATTGAGCTGTAGCTGAACATGATTAATATCTATGTCAGCTGCTGCAGGGCTACGGGGCTGGTTTACTGTGGCATCACTTCCCCTCTCACCAGGCTGTTCACTTTGTTAATTAAAACAAATAGGATGAACTGGTGGTCTAGGTTTCCAAAATAAGAAGCCTTGGGAGAATTTACTGTACGTCATCTTTACAGTTAACTCCATCTGGTTGTGCAGCCCAGTGGGTGGTAGGCATGGAAGCAGCAAAATAAACAATTCACATGTTGGTTCTCAGGGTTAACTTCAATTGACAGTCTTCTTTTTCATTACTACAGTAGCAGGAGGACATGTAATGGTGATTAAAAACAGCAGGGGGTGAGCAGGGAGTGATGAGAAAGGAGATTACTGTACAGCGAGAGAGAACGGGATAAAGAAAAGGATGAGAGAGAGAGCGAGACAGAGACAGATATTATTGTGGGGGTGATAGCAACACAGCTGCTTGCACCAGGATGCCAGTCATAAGTGTATGCAAAAACCTAGGCTACTGTCGATAGCTAGCTATATAGTTGTATTCAAGCTGAGGTTAATCAATAAATGCAAACATACATTGTGATTAGCTAGGTAGCTAGCTAACGTTAGGTTGCTTGTCCAAAGTCCAGCAGCTAGCCTCTGTAGCTAACACCAGTCAGCTGATATAGCTACCTGACTAACAAACAGGCAAAGAAGGGTAGCTAACTAGCCAATGAAAGTGGGTTTGTTTTAATTAGCTAGGTCAGTCAGATGAGAGCTAACGTTGGCTAGGATGCTAACCAACAAACAAGGAACGCTAGCTATATTTTGCCAAGTAAGGTTTTTCATATAAGGCTGAAGTCATCATGTGTAAACTACTGACCTAGACACTTGCGTGTAATCAAAGCAGAAACAAATATGCAGAAATAAGATAGTGAACATCCTTGGCTGCTATGATAGTCTTACGTTAACTGGCTACCACATATGACCAGTTCATGCACCACAATAGATCATACATTGTTCCACAAAACTAGCTAGCTAAATAGTTTCAAAGCAGGATCAAAGCCAATGCCAAACTTTGGGAAACGGTCACACTGCTAGCTGCCTTTACAATGGGCATTGAAAACTAGCTAGGTAGAATACGCCATAGACCAAGCTATGGTAAAATAAGAAGATTTCAACGAGGACAAAAACTGCAGTTAGCTACACTACATTTTCTTGACTAAGAACAACCCAGACCACAACAAAAACCATAGCCGAGAAAACAAATTGCTTTATTAAGAAACAATATGCTACACTGAACAAAAATGACGGCAACATGTAAAGTGTTGATCCCATGTTTCATGAGCTGAAATAAAAGATCCCAACATTTTTCCATATGCACAAAAAGCTTGGTCTCTCAAATTTCGTGCACACGTTTGTTGTTTACATCCCTGTTGGCAGCATTTCTCCGTTGCCAAGATAATCCATCCACTTGACAGGGGTAGCATATCAAGAAGTTGATAAAACAACATGATCATTACACAGGTGCACCTTGTGCTGGGGACAATAAAAGGAGACTAAAAATGTGCAGTTTTGTCACACAACACCACAATTGTCTCAAGTTTTGAGGGAGCGTGCAATTGGCATGCTGACTGCAGGAATGTCCACCAAAGCTGTTGCCAGATAATATTCATTTCTTTACCATAAGCCACCTCCAACATAATTTTAGAGAATTTGGCAGGTCCTCACAACAGCAGACCATGTGTACACACGCCAGCCCAGGACCTCCACATCCGGTTTCTTTACCTGCAGGATCGTTTGAGACCAGCCATCCAGACAGCTGATGAAACTGTGGATTTGCAGAACCATAGAATTTCTGCACAATCTGTCAGGAACCATCTCAGGGAAGCTCATCTGTGTGCTCGTCGTCCTCACCAGGGTCTTGACCTCCTGAAGTTTGGCGTTGTAACCCAATTCAGTGGGGAAATCCTCACCTTCGATGGCCACTGGGACGATGGAGAAGTGTGCTCTTCACAGAAGAATCACAGTTTTAACTGTACCGGGAAGAAGGCAGATAGCGTCTACGGCGTCTTGTGGCTGAGCAGTTTGCTGATGTCAACATTGTGAACAGAGTGCCCCATGGTGGCTGTGGGGTTATAGTATGGACAGGCATAAGTTACGGACAACGAACAAATTGCATTTTATCGATGTCAATTTGAACGCACAGAAATACCATGACAAGCTCCTAAGGCCCATTGTCATGCCATTCATCCACCGCCATCACCTCATGGTTCAGAATGATAATGCATGAGCCCATGTCGCAAGGATCTGTACACAATTCCTGGAAGCTGAAAATGTCCCAGTTCTTCCAGGACCTGCATACTCACCAGACATGTCACAGATTGAGCATGTTTGGGATGCTCTGGTTCGACGTGTTCAGTTCCTGTCAATATCCAGCAACTACAGCCACTGAAGAAGAGTGGGACAACATTCCACAATCAACAGCCTAATCAAATCTATGCGAAGGAGATGTGTTGCACTGCATGAGGCAAATGGTGGTCACACCAGATACTGACTAGTTTTCTGATCCCTGCTCCTACTTTTAAGGTATCTCTGACCATCATATCTGTTCCCAGTCATGTGAAATCCATAGATGAGGCCTAATGAATTTATTTCAATTGACTGATTTTTTAAACTGTAACTCTGTAAAATCTAATAAATTGTTGCATGTTGCGTTTATATTTTTGTTCAGTGTAGTTATGAACCGCATATAATCAATGGTTGAATGGTTGTTCCAACCCCAAATGCACATGTCTCACTTCAGTTGTGCACTACAAGTAAGCAAATGCACGCTAGCATCAGACAATTTACCAGGTCCGGCATATTTCCTGCTTTCTTGTCATTATTATAATCAACATTTGTACTGATTGATTAAAATGGTGTTGAGTTACTTTTCAGTGTTCAGAAGTCGCCATCCACAAGTAAAGTAGTTAGGGGGTGCGGGTCCTGGGCGTGAGCCAGGTGCCCCGCTCTTTCCGACAGTCAACTCAAATTAAGCATGGAGTAGTAGTAGGTAAGCACGTGTAGTAATGAGTAGGATTCTGTGTGCACGTGCTAAATGGATTACTTTTGATTAAAACACTTTATCTTCCGTCCCTCCCCACCTTCATAGCCCGGTGTACCCTGGGCCAGATTAATCGAACCCCCTCTCTGCTTGCTTAAATTGTGCGTCATTGCTACGCATTCCAAATAAAATTGCATGCCTGCTAACTTAGCTACATTATTACATGAGTCGGTTTTCAGAAAATCAACTGTTTTAGAATATTGTATTTCAACCAAGTATGAGAAACAAACATTCAATCAGTATAGAGTGAATAAACCAAATCATTTAGGAACCGACGCTTCCAGACTCCATTTAAAATGGTCTGTCTAACTACATTTTATTAGAACAGGATTTGTAGTGTAATCATTAGTTATCCGTCTATAGATCTGAAGAGTGTGGGTTTGCCTCCCGGAGGATACATTTGGACCATTCATTTGTTTATAGTTTTGACAGCCCATTCCCGCCACACACACACTTGAATTTATTAAGTGGCAATTAAAACAGCCTTTGGGTTCGTGGAGTGGCAGGCAAGTGTCAGTGAGTGTGGTGGTGTGTACTACTGCGTGCGTTTTGCTAGAACGGAGGAGAGACCTGCTCTCAGACTCTAAAGGAAGAGGTCGTTGCCCTCATCTCTGAAATGCACATTACACGCTATCCCTACGGTACTGCCCAAGGACACAGTGCTTTATGGCAGAGTGGTGGATTGTGGGCATGCGCCAGTCAAGGAGAAATGCAAGCTGGCCCATGTAGAGCTGACAAACGACTTCAAAAAATTCAAATGGACGCAGTACACATGGTACTTGGGACAATACTTAAAATCTGTTTTGTTCCAAATTTGTGAGTATTCACATCCGTTTTCATATTTATACTACCCTTTACAAATGTGGGAATGTATGGGCTTTTACTGGAGTTGGACAGCGGTGTACAGAATTACTGAACATTTGTAGCACTTATCCAATGTCAGATATGTAAATCATTTTTCTTAATAGTGTTTTGTACTTTTATTTTACAGGTGTTTCACAGCAGTATTTGTATCAGGAGTTACCAAAATTGCTCTTGAAGATCCACAGGGTTATGCATGTTTTTTTATTTTTTTCAAGCCTAGTACCATACCTGATTCTACTACTCAGCTGTTCATCAAGACCGTAGCTGTTTATAAAGACCAAAATCGGGTGTATTTTCCAGGAGCTTGCTCAATTGTTTTAAGAGAGATTAGGAAATAAAATCCAGTTTACTACATATTTACTTAAGTGGGTTTCTGGTTTTTCACTTCCCTCTGGAAAATCAACTGTTAATATTAAATACACTGCTCAAAAAAATAAGAGGGAACACTTAAACAACACAATGTAACTCCAAGTCAATCACACTTCTGTGAAATCAAACTGTCCACTTAGGAAGCAACACTGATTGACAATACATTTCACATGCTGTTGTGCAAATGGAATAGACAACAGGTGGAAATTATAGGCAATTAGCAAGACACCCCCAATAAAGGAGTGGTTCTGCAGGTGATAACCATGTGCATTCTCAGTTCCTATGCTTCCTGGCAGATGTTTTGGTCACTTTTGAATGCTGGCGGTGCTTTCACTCTAGTGGTAGCATGAGAGAGAGTCTACAACCCACACAAGTGGCTCAAGTAGTGCAGCTCATCCAGGATGGCACATCAATGCGAGCTGTGGCAAGAAGGTTTGCTGTGTCTGTCAGCGTAGTGTCCAGAGCATGGAGGCGCTACCAAGAGACAGGCCAGTACATCAGGAGACGTGGAGGAGGCCGTAGGAGGGCAACAACCCAGCAGCAGGACCGCTACCTCCGCCTTTGTGCAAGGAGGAGCAAGAGAAGCACTGCCAGAGTCCTGCAAAATTACCTCCAGCAAGCCACAAATGTGCATGTGTCTGCCCAAACGGTCAGAAACAGACTCCATGAGGGTGGTATGAGGGCCCGACGTGCCCAGGTGGGGGTTGTGCTTACAGCCCAACACCGTGCAGGACGTTTGGCATTTGCCAGAGAACACCAAGATTGGCAAATTCGCCACTGGCGCCCTGTGCTCTTCACAGATGAAAGCAGGTTCACACTGAGCACATGTGACAGACGTGACAGTCTGGAGACGCCGTGGAGAACGTTCTGCTGCCTGCAACATCCTCCAGCATGACCGGTTTGGCGGTGGGTCAGTCATGGTGTGGGGTGGCATTTCTTTGGGGGCCGCAAAGCCCTCCATGTGCTCACCAGAGGTAGCCTGACTGCCATTAGGTACCGAGATGAGATCCTCGGACCCCTTGTGAGACCATATGCTGGTGCGGTTGGCCCTGGGTTCCTCCTAATGCAAGACAATGCTAGACCTCATGTGGCTGGAGTGTGTCAGCAGTTCCTGCAAGAGGAAGGCATTGATGCTATGGACTGGCCCGCCTGTTCCCCAGACCTGAATCCAATTGAGCACATCTGGGACATCATGTCTCGCTCCATCCACCAACAGACTGTCCAAGAGTTGGCGGATGCTTTAGTCCAGGTCTGGGAGATCCCTCAGGAGACCATCCGCCACCTCATCAGGAGCATGCCCAGGCATTTGTAGGGAGGTCATACAGGCACGTGGAGGCCACACACACTACTGAGCCTCATTTTGACTTGTTTTAAGGACATTACATCAAAGTTGGATCCGCCTGTAGTGTGCTTTTCCACTTTCATTTTGAGTGTGACTCCAAATCCAGACCTCCATGGGTTGATAAATTTGATTTCCATTGATCATTTTTGTGTGATTTTGTTGTCAGCACATTCAACTATGTAAAGAAAAGTATTTAATAAGAATATTTCATTAATTCAGATCTAGGATGTGTTATTTTAGTGTTCCCTTTTTTTCTTTGAGCAGTGTAAATACTAACAACTACTGTTGCCATTATGGTTTACTTTTACTGTTTCCATAAAAAACATGGAAATTAAAACCCAAAAAACAATATTTTAAGTGAGAGGTAAGCATTGGTCTGAAGCTGAAAAAGAAAGGAAATTCACATGAGCACAATACCTAATCCACCCATGCTCTACCAAGGTTTTACCAACACACAGCTTTGACCTACTACAGTAACTATGTTGGTACTGTACTTCAAACTACAGTATGTGTAGGCAGAGTACTTAGGATTCAAACCTTCTCAAACAGCCTAATTGATACTCTTCAGATGGACAATGGAGTTTACGGTGTCCTGCTATTAAAATCAAGCCGCTCAAATGATATATATATATATATATAATTTGACTCTATATATTTTTAGATATTGTAAATGTGTATTATTGTTGCATCACTATCTTTATTACAAAAATAAATACAAGTACAAACAACTAAGCTACATATTATTTTTACAGAAGTAATGAACTGTCCATTGATCAGCAAAGCAATTGATTAAACAGGACCATGTTTGAAACACAAGTGGTTCTGAGCTTATGTCATTATAAAACAGGGAAGCTAACAGTTACAGAAATCAGGAATGCAGACAGGCTCTATCTATCTGAGCTACTGTGTCCAACACACCACCACCTGTTGTTATGTTGGGCACCGTACTGACCAAATAAGGATGTTATTATATAATGCACCACATTACTACAAGACAAAACAGCTCAATCAAGTCTGATGGTCTTGTAAGTATAAAAGCTGGTGATGCACCGATATGACATTTTTGACTGATATCGATATCTGATATTTTCCTTGCCCCAAAAAATATATATACCGATATACATTTTTTGCAGCCTTTTAAGCATTCTAGTACAGTTAAATAGTTAACACACACATGGACACAGCTGTCTAAGGCACTGCAAGAGGCGTCACTACAGTCCCTGGTTCGAATCCAGCCTCCATCACATCCGGCCGTCATAGGGCGGTGCACAATTGGCCTGCGTCATCCGGGATTGGCCGGGGTAGGCCGTCATTGTAAATAAGAATTTGTTCTTAACGGACTTGCCTAGTTAAATAAAAGGGGCACACACACACAAATTATTTTGTTGGCATTTACGCATGTCCCCATTACCAGTAAAACATAATCAAAACCCATTTCTTTCACTTACTTGCTGTGCTGTTTTGTTGATCATTTCTTCAGTCATTTCATTCTCAACCAGGATTTATTTCTATGGAACGCCGTTTGGGTCTTTGCGTGCCAAAAAAAGATGCACGTCAAATAACACTATTTGACGTGTCAAATAAGCTTGTTGACCAACCAGGATCTGAATATGACAAAAAAAATCAAAATTAAGTAGTTATTACACTATCACTCGTATTTCATGTGTCACAACGATTCATCGCTATGATACTGGTAAGTTGTCTCGCGTACTTAGTGCTGGTCATTAAAAAAAAGTTAGCTAGCTCATGGATGTAAACAATGTTCTTCCCCCCAAAAAATTCTAAACGACAATCTGTTTCAGTAGCTATAGTTAGCTAGCTGACTATGTAGCAATCTAAAATAACCCTAATTTTTAAGGCAGTTCTTATTTAATGGTGGTCGGACCCATCTATGTGAAGCTAGCCACAATAAGGATAGCCTAAGGTTAGCCTTCAAAATAAAAGTATGGAATAATTCTACTATTTGTATTCATTTGCATCACTGTCAATGACATACTTTTATTTTGAAGGCAAACCGCAAATTCCACTATTGTGCCTAATCCTTATTGTGGCTAGCTTCACAACACATAACCCGGTCCGGGTCGAGCCTCACTAGCCAGATGAAGCTAGCGGAACGCTTATAATGTTAGCTTTGGGAAACAGGGTTAAGTAGCTGGCTAGCTATTTATTTTCATGAAGTGAAGTTCAATTTCAATAGGCGAACAACAATACTTACTCACAAGGATTCCTAAATCATTGCTAAGAATAATGAAAATGACTGCAGTTTCTACTGGTCATTGTTTTCAGGCTGGTTGTATTGGTGCTAGCTGGGTTTCAAGCTAAAGCTCACCACTCCAGAAGTTGCGGCCGAACAAATGATACTTTATTACCAACGCGGTATTGTAAACATGTCGTTCGTGGCCGGTGTTTGCAGACTTTTTTTGTACAGCTTTGACAGTGCTACTCTGTCTTTTTTGACACGCAAAGACCCAAACGGCGTTCCATAGTATGCATGTCGTGAAGCTAATAGCAGTGGCGCTATTACTATGTAACTCCGGTAGAGCAACATCTGAAAAAGAGCTCACTTGGTAGTGTGTACCGGTGCTCGACCAGTCGGCGAAAGCCAACATCACCCACGATAGAGAACGTTTGATTGTCAAGGGCAATGAATACCATTATCTTGTCTTTAATAGATTTCGCCTTTCAGTTGTCTCGCTGGATTTTTTTTTACTCTTTCAAATGACTGCTCGACTTCTTTGACTGCTCAATCCACACAGCTGGCTAGTTTTAGGGATGCTGTGTTGCAAGTGTAGAGCAAAATTTTACCTGGTGTCATTACGTCATGTACATTCATTATATAGGTATGCACGGCAGCTTTGACATCGGTTTTTAACATTGGCATTAAACTAGACATTGGGCCGATACCGATGTTGGCATTTTTAGCTAATATCGGCCAATTCCGATATGTTTACCGATATATCGTGCATCCCTAATAAAAGCAAAGCTTGATTTAATTGAATACATTTTTTTTAATCACAAAAAAGGTAGTGTAATGGGATGTCTTACTGTGGTGTGTGAAGAATCCAATACTTTACCTTGTGTGAGGTAAAAATCACATTGTTGTGAAAGCACCTCCTCTAAGAGTATGAATTAGGCTGTTTGAGAAGGTTTGAACACTAAGCAACCTGCCTACACATAGTTTGAAGAACAATACCAACATAGCAACTGTAGTAGATCAAAGCTGTGTGCTAGAAAACCTTGGTAGAGTATGGGTGGAATAAGCATTGTGGCGCTCCTGAATATCCTTTTTAAGCTTCAGACAAATGCCTCCACCCATTTAAACAGTTTGTTTTTTATAGAAAGAAAGAAAGGAGATGCAGAGACAGACAGGCAGAAAGAGTTGCAGAGACAGACAGGCAGAAAGAGATGCAGAGACAGACAGGCAGAAAGAGTTGCAGAGACAGACAGGCAGACAGAGATGCAGAGACAGACATGCAGAAAGAGATGCAGAGACAGACAGGCAGACAGAGATGCAGAGACAGACAGGCAGACAGACATGCAGAGACAGACATGCAGACAGAGATGCAGAGACAGACAGGCAGACAGAGATGCAGAGACAGACAGGCAGACAGAGATGCAGAGACAGACATGCAGACAGAGATGCAGAGACAGACAGGCAGACAGAGATGCAGAGACAGACAGGCAGACAGAGATGCAGAGACAGACATGCAGAGACAGACATGCAGACAGAGATGCAGAGACAGACATGCAGAGACAGACATGCAGACAGAGATGCAGAGACAGACATGCAGACAGAGATGCAGAGACAGACATGCAGACAGAGATGCAGAGACAGACATGCAGACAGAGATGCAGAGACAGACATGCAGACAGAGATGCAGAGACAGACATGCAGACAGAGATGCAGACAGAGATGCAGAGACAGACATGCAGAGACAGGCAGAGACAGAGATGCAGAGACAGACAGGCAGACAGAGACAGACAGACAGAGATGCAGAGACAGAGATGCAGAGACAGACAGACAGAGATGCAGAGACAGACAGACAGAGATGCAGAGAGACAGAGATGCAGAGACAGACAGAGATGCAGAGACAGACAGAGATGCAGAGACAGACAGAGATGCAGAGACAGACAGAGATGCAGAGACAGACAGGCAGACAGAGATGCAGAGACAGACAGACAGAGATGCAGAGACAGACAGAGATGCAGAGACAGACAGACAGAGATGCAGAGAAAGACAGACAGAGATGCAGAGACAGACAGACAGGCAGACAGAGATGCAGAGACAGACAGGCAGAGACAGAGATGCAGAGACAGACAGGCAGAGATGCAGAGACAGACAGGCAGACAGAGACAGACAGACAGAGATGCAGAGACAGACAGAGATGCAGAGACAGACAGGCAGAGATAGGCAGAGATGCAGAGACAGACAGAGATGCAGAGACAGACAGAGATGCAGAGACAGACAGACAGACAGGCAGACAGAGATGCAGAGACAGACAGACAGAGATGCAGAGACAGACAGAGATGCAGAGATGCAGAGACAGACAGGCAGACAGAGATGCAGAGACAGACAGGCAGACAGAGATGCAGAGACAGACAGGCAGACAGAGATGCAGAGACAGACAGGCAGACAGACAGAGATGCAGGCAGGCAGGCAGACACAGACAGATGCAGAGACAGACAGACAGACAGACAGACAAGCATATACCCTGTTTCTCAAACTCCTGGTACAGGTTGAGGCTGGTGATGCTGGGTCCGGTGAAGATGATGCTGTTGCGGCCTGAGAGGTTCTGACACAGCTGTTTGGCCACCATACTGTGGAGCTGAGGCTTGATCTTCAGGGTGGCCAACCCATCAGGACCCTGGCCCTCCTTTAGATGCACATAGATCTGGAAGAAAGATACAGACAGTCAAAACAACGATAATGTCATACACTGACATATCGAAATCAATACATACATTACCTCAGGAATGATCTGTGTAGCAGCTATCATTCCAAGTGTTCCAATTAGCGACCTTGAAGTGGCTCCTACAATCTGTATCACTGGCCTGGCTTACCTCCATTGATTACAATTTACATGTAAATATTACTCTGATCAGACAAATTGATTGATACACTAGTTATCATCACACAATGTAATTTATCATTTACACTATGAACCCTGTTGTTTAGTAATAGATTAGACATTAACAGTCGTTGTCTTGCAAATTACAAATGAAAAATACATAATATATGAATTATTCTTCCCACCAACCGGGACGGGAGTGCATATCCATTAATTCTCATGCCTTCCTGGGTCTGTTTGAGGCTTGGGGCAGCAGTCATTTGGTTATACACCCACCAAGAGCAGAGAGCAATTATACTAAGTGGACTGGCACTTTATTTTCCAAGCAGTGACTAGGCATTGCACTAATGGAATCCCATTGATTCACTCTAACTTTTCACTTTGTTTTCTCTCTTCTCCCTATGGCACATTTCTGCCATAAAAGAAGACAATTCAGAGCCAAAAGAAACCGATCGGCTTGTAAAAGCCTAACTCCTGGGAAACAACAACAGAACATTGGGTCTGGAGACTGATTGAGGCACTGGGATGGTCCCATATCAGTCATCCAATCACACAGTTTGCCTGAATCTCTCAGCAGTCTGAGTGAGTGGGAAGGGCATGGTCTGATTGCACTAGTCCTGTCGTATTCTAGAGTCTAGACGAATGGCAGGCAGTCTTGTGCAATTCCCGGTGAGGTTGCACAGGGGGTAATTGAAGGTGCACAGTCTGTCACAAAGTTGGCAAAGCACTAGCTCCCGGATATAAGAGTATAAATCCAAGAGGTTACAGTACAGTCCCTCCCCTCATTTCTTTCTCCACTGCTCTCACCATCTCCCTTTGTCTCATTTACATAAACACACACACACACACTGTACCTGACAGATGAAGCCAGTGGATGTGCATTGGCGGACCCACAGACTGAATTTCCTCTTCCTCCTCTTCCTCAGCTCTCTCTCCGTACAGGTGGTGATGAACACCGGGTCCTCATCAATCAGAGGCTCATGGAGCACCTATGGAACAGTGGGAATATACAGTTCATATTTAAAGGCGTCCATTCAGCCAAGAGCAGGTATATAACCAGGGATGGCACCATGGCAGCGGCTTCTGACTGATTGTACTGTATAAGATGCATGTGTGTGGACTACAGACTAAGGCTAGGTAGCATCTTATCACAAAAATGTAGGATATCAAAGTGGATGGAGGACCCAGGCATGCGTTGCCATCGTGATTTCCCAACGGGACCAAGGAGACACAACGAGGCACAGGTGGTGTTTGTTTAGCCCAGAGCAGAACAGGCAAACCAATACTGTATATATACTGCCTGCTACCTCTCTGTTAATTAACTCACATCTACCACTGGGGAGCCACACAGACACACCACCTGACTGAGAAGAAGTACCTAGAATATCTGCACGGTCTGCAGGAGAGCCAGAACTCATGAGGGAGCAGGGATTTCAGACCTGCAACAGAAGTGAGTGTGTGTATCAGATAGAGCACTGTAGGTAAGGTGTGATTTGTTCCAGGTTGTTCCAGGTTGATTTTCACCCCTATCGATTTGTTGTGATGATAAAACAAACACCTGGCTTCTTTACAGGGAGTCAAAGAAGTCTATCTTTTTTACAACGTTGACAAGAGGAGTTTGAGACAACTATTCAGTTGGAAACAAACAGCAACTGTTCATAGCTATCCACAGGTCTCCTGAAAATCCCCCCAAAATATTCACAAAAGGATTTCTAAAAGAATTCAGTTATTCCTGCACGGGTGAAGTCAGTGACAGGTGAACACATTCTGTTTAGATGTGTGTTGCCTGACTTTTCCCTGCTGCCTGGCTATAGACCTGTCCTTCATAACCTTCTACTAAGTGCTCTACTGGTAAATTACAACCATCTGTTATGCTCTATTGGTCTTTGGCCTGTGGGGGCTGGATGTCTATCAAACCCATTTCTCAACACCAATGACTTAATCTCAGTGGAAGCCATGATACAGATGAATTCTATCAGTCTTCTCTCTGTCTCTTGCTGACAGCTACTGCATTAGCTAAGATCAGTGGCAGTTTGACAAGCATTACCTGAGGGAAATACAGTGTCTGAGAAGATAGCGATGGAAACAAAAAGGTACACCTATTTCCCAGACCTTCTTAATTTGCTAGATCTCTAAACAGAGTTGTTTGTGTTGTCTACGTTAATGAGTGAGAGAAAAAAAATGTACAGCTAGCTAAGCAGAATTGTTAATGCCACAAAGCGCAGCAATTTTTATGTATCTTCCAAAGAACCCCTGCTATGCCAGAGATGCACCGGAAGGCACTATCCTCTGACATGCACCGTTCCTTCCATCTTAAAGTAGAAACTTTGCCTATAAAGGCTTTTGTTATGCTTATTAAACAGATGTAGGATCTTCATTTGATCACCCTTTTGCAGGAGAACTTTCCTGCAATGCAGGAAATGTAAAACGTGTAGTGTACGTCCCCCCACTTTACGAAAAATGTAACAACCCCTACAAAAATGTCCATTAATTATAATCCACATACTAAATAAAATTTCCTGTTGCTGCAAGATTCATTTTCTGCTGTAGCAAACTGGCTCAAATTAAGATCCTACTGTAAATCTGTAAAAGGCAGAAGCTGAAGAAGGTAGGCTTCACAGACAGAAAAAAACAGTACATGGAACATTTTGGGTAGACAATTTTTCTTCATCACAGCCAGGGAAAATGCATTCATTTTTCAGACAGGACATCCACCACTAGTCTGTGCTGATCAGAGTCCCTGGCAGAGGCAGCCCAATCAGAGACATGTTAGCAGCACATCCCACTGTGGAGCTATGGAGGGTATGTTTTACATCATACCTTCACAGCTACTGGACTAGATGGTACTGGGCAGTAAGTGAAGATAATAAGAAAATGAATGTCTGGGTGAAAGTATTTGCATTGGCAAATGATAAAAAGGTTTTGTACAGTGCCTGTTGGATTGTACACACACACACAGAGAGAAAAAAAACAAGAAAACCAGAGAGAGAGAGAAACACCCTTATCTGAGCTGAGATACTGAGGCTGTCATCAGTGCTATGCTGTGTCCAGACTCCAGCCTTGGAGCCCTGACCTCTAGGACAGAGGCTGTGGTGTGAAGGTGCATTCCCAATCCCTCAGCTCTGACTGTGGGAGTCTGCCTCATTTCCATTTAAACTCCTGGGAGTGAAGCAGAGCAGAGGGGAAGGGAAATGCCCTCTCAGAACTCCTCTCCTGTCAGCTTCGGGAGGTAGCAGTGCCCTGCTTTGATCCGCCAAGTCTGACAGGGAATTTACATGCAACGCGCAATGCCTGATCACCAGGGAGCACGCTGAGGAAAACTCTGTCAGCCTCCTGTACACTGTGTATATAGCTGAGAATACACTACTTCTTGACTGACACATTGGGCGCATCCTAGAGTTATTCTCAGATACAAGTGTTGGGGCCGGGACGATACCAGTATCACGATACTCGTTAGAATCGTGGCAAGGAAACAAAACACGAAGCAGATTTAACTTCGTTAGGAAAACAGCCCTAATGTTGGAAACAAACATCATTATGTTGTCATCCAGAGTTACATTTATTTATTTTCCAAGCTTAGCATATTTTACATACAGCGGGTTTTTAACCTTTCTGGTGCAGGCGTTCTGCTAGTGACCCACCTCGACAACATCCGGTGAAATTGCTGAGCGTGAAATTCAAATTACAGAAATATAAATATTTAACATTCATGAAAATACAAGTGTCACACATCAAAATACATTTTAACCTCTTGTTAATCCAGCCTCTGTCTTAGATTTCAAAAAGGCTTTATGGCGAAAGCACACCATGCGATTATCCGAGGACAGCGCTCTGCATACAAAAGCATGAAAAACATTTTTCAACCAGGCAGGTGCGCCACGAAAGTCAGAAATAGCGATATAATAAAAGCCTTACCTTTGAAGATCTTCTTCTGTTGGCACTCCAAAAGGTCCCAGTTACATCACAAATGGTCCTTTTGTTCGATAAAGTCCTTCTTGATAACCCCAAAAACTCAGTTTAGTAGGTGCGCTTCATTAAATAATCCACAGGTTTCCCTCCTTCAAAATGCATACAAAATTAATCCCAAACGTTACCAATTAACTTCTCCAAACAACGTTTATAATCTAACCTCAGCTACCCTAATACGGAAATAAAATTATAAAATTTAAGACGGAGAATCGTTAGTCTTTACATCCGCGCGCATGAAAACACTACAGCCAAAATGGGAGCCACTTAGAAAAACGACAAATTCTAGCAAATTTTTCCAAAACCCAGCCTGAAACTCTTTCTAAAGACTTGACATCTAGTGGAAGCCCTAGGTACTGCAATCTGGGAGGATTTCACCTCATAATAAACATGACAGTTATTGAAAGCAGTGGTAGGCTGGGGGAAAAAAAAAAAAAAAAAAAAAACATATTGGGGATGGTTTGTCCTCGGGGTTTCGACCGGCCATATCAGTTCTGTTATACTCTCAGACATTATTTTAACAGTTTTAGAAACTTGTGTTTTTTTTATCCAGATCTACAAATTATATGCATATCCTAGCTGACAAGCAGTTTACTTTGGGCACGCTTTTCATCCGGATGTCAAAATACTGCCCCCTACCCCAGAGGTTAAAGAGCGAATGAATGCACCGATTCAACCTGTTTCTCTGTTGCTCATTAAGAAAAACTAGATATCTGTCTTGGGGATGTGGTTCGATGTGGCAGTTATTGATGTTTGTCTCCCATGGGATACCATAGGAACAAAGCCAGTATTACTTCCACAAAATACTCAGAATGAATCTAAGATACACTCTATATACACAAGTATGGACACCGCTTCAAATGAGTGAATTGGGCTATTTCAGCCACACCTGTTGCGGACAGGTGTATACAATGGAGCACACAGCCATGCAATCACCATAGACAAACATTGGCAGTAGAATGGCCTTACTGAAGAGCTAACTGACTTTCAACGTGGCACTGTCATAGGATGCCACCTCTCCAACAATGCCACCTCTCCAACAATGTAATATTGGTTGTCATATTGGGAAAGTCAGTTGTACAACTGAATGCATTCAACTGAAATGTGTCTTCCGCATTTAACCCAACCCTTCGGAATCAGAGAGGTGCGGGGGCTGCCATAATCGACATCCATGTCTTCGGCGCCCGGGGAACAATGGGTTAATTGCCTTGCTCAGGGGCAGAACGACTGATTTTTTTTTTTTTTTACCTTGTCAGCTCGGGGATTCAATCCAGATCCCTTTCGGTTACTGGCCCAACGCTCTAACCACTAGGCTACCTGCCACCCCGTGATTTATATTGGTTGTTATATGAGTTGTTAATTTGATTGTCATATTGGTTGTTATATTGGGATGTCTGTGTTAAAGCAGTAACTTAAAACTGAAGTAGAACAGAGGACAGGTATGAGAAATCCCTGCCATGGCCTGACACAGTGGCAATCACATGTAATTATTTCTGCAAGGTCGACAGAATTTCAACTTCGTATCCTCCCAGCCCACTTCTTCCTCCCAGCCCACTTCTTCCTGGCACAGAAACACAGACAGGTTGTCCTCCTTTCAGAAAAGTTCACATTGCCAAGGTTCTGAAAGAGATGGTGGAATCTTCATGGGAGGTTGCAAATTGGCTCATGTCAATCAATTCAAAATGCAGCAAGGATATTCAGTGTGCATTGGCTTGTTTCTGAACTTAATCTGAACCAATCCCTCTTGATTAGACAACCCAAATACATGTTATTCAGCTGCTGCCAGATGTGAGATTAACATTTGAATAGAGTTTAATTAGACAGAAAACAAGTTTACTCTTCACAGAACACTGCTTTGGAAGCTGAATATTAACTGTGAGTCTCTTCTAAACTAGGACAAACATGGACACAATGTACTATTGTTCCAGGAATGTTTGTCCAAAAGACAACCTACCCATCTGAAGAACACTGTTGTATTTTGAGTCTGTTCTAAATGTACCCAGAGCTGGGTACACCAAGCTGTAATATCCTGTGTCTGTTTGTGTTGTAAATATTTACAGTGCAGGATACTGAACTGTAATATACAATAACTGATGTGTATTATCTAAAAGGTGTTATGATCTAAAATGGTTAATTTAACTCTATATAATGTACCTGTCATCTGCAGGTGTTGCAACCGGTTCAGGGAACAGAACTGAAAACTGGAAAATAACAAACCTTTTTCAAGGAACAGAATCAGAACCGGGAACGAAAGTGATTCATACTGTTCTGGAACAGAACCATTATTTTAAAAGCATGAGAACTGGGGGGGACAAAATGGCACCGTAGAGAGAACACAGTGTTTCAGCGAGCTCTCATGGCATTCGTAAATTTATATTCTTACATTAATCTCCTAGCTTGAAAAAGTGGTAGAATTGGCTAAATAAGTTACCATATAATGAGTCTTGACGACTATTTCGCAAAAATCTCCGACAACATGCCCAATAGTACTACTAAGAAGTCGACCAAAACCACCACCCCTGTGGATGTGCATGAGGAGCTAGCTAACGTTAGCGAAGCTAACACCCTTGCGGATCCAGGCACAATGGACCTGATGATTCAAAAGATGACTGATAACATTACTAAAGTGATCGATGCTAAGATAAGAACGGTCTTGGAAG
Source organism: Oncorhynchus tshawytscha (assembly GCF_018296145.1). Lineage (NCBI taxonomy): Eukaryota > Metazoa > Chordata > Actinopteri > Salmoniformes > Salmonidae > Oncorhynchus > Oncorhynchus tshawytscha. The sequence continues at coordinate 26,907,650 of NC_056453.1, forward strand.
CAATAGCAGGCCATTCAGCTGAAATACAGAGGGTTGTGAAACGTGTTGTTGAGGCGGAAGGAAGAATTGCTGCAGTGGAAACTTCAACTACATCTATGGGCGCTAAGATAAAAGCACTTGAGAAACAGGTGCGCGAAATGGCGGAGCACATTCACGACTTGGATAATCGAGGACGCAGATGCAATATTCGTGTTGTGGGACTCCCGGAAAAAAAAGCTCTACACACCTGAAGAGGCTGCTGCGTTTATTGACTCTCTCGGGTAAATAACTTTAAGCTGCACCTCCACAGCATTGAATAACTTTGTTTATTTTTGGTGAAACAGTGGCGTGAGTCCTCACGTACTCCGGCTCAGTAATATTCGTAGCTTTATTATTTTTCTTGCTAAAGTAATAGCCGCTATAGCTCAGACTGAGATATGTGTGAATCCATATTGGTGCCCAGGCTTGGTTTTAGGTGGAAGAGCCTCAATCTTCTTCTATTGATTTTCTTTTCCATACATATAAAGGATGAGGCTATTGAGCGGCAATGCGGACTTAAGAGTCTACATTGGAGAGTTGAAATCCCCTGCATGTTAGCTAGTGGGAAAACCCCCTTTTGGATCTTTACATGTTTAATTTTTGGGTTTAGTATAGTTCGAGTTCAGGGTTCATATTTTTTGTTTATGCTCAGTGAGATAGAGGAGAGTTCAACACATGGAAAAAGGTACCACCCCACTTTTACAGTAGGATCCAGTCTGGATATTGAATGGTCAAGATACAATGGCAGGTAACAGACTGCGTGTATGTACATGGATATGTATATGTACAACCATAACCCCATTAAAAGGAAGAAAGTACTGTCTTTTTTGAAAAAAATAAAATATTGATATTGCCCTGTTGCAAGAAACTCATTTGGATGATAAGGAGCACCTGAAATTACAACAAGGGTGGTTTGGTCAAGTGTTTTTCTCATCATTTACATCCAGAAGTAGAGGTGTAGCAATTCTGGTGAAAAAGAACTTACCACTTAAGGTCTTGAATTGTGTGAAAGATAAATTTGGTCGCTTTGTTATAATTAAATGGTACTTTACAAGGGCAGAACATTTCCATAATGAATATTTACTTCTCCCCTGCTCACTCATTGAAAGAATGTTTTTTTTCGCACAAAGGAAAATGTCTGTAAGTCTGTTTTATGATACTTTAAGGTCCTTTTCTGCTGTCAACACACAGAGGGTGAAACAAGTGTGGGAGAAAGAATTGTCTGTACTATTGACGAAGAGATGTGGGAGGACATTTGGAGATATGCAAAAACAATATCTATATGTAAGATGTACATTTGGAGATAGAGCAATCCAATTAAGAATAATACACAGATTGCATATATCCCCAAATCGCAGACATGCTTTTAGCCCCACTTCCTCTTCCCCTCAGTGTCTTAAATGCAAAACTGATACAGGCACCCTAACACATTGTTTATGGTCATGTACCAAAATACAAAGATACTGGTCTGGTGTTCTGCAAGAAATTGAAAAGATCCTAGGGGTTGATCTAGAATTGGACCCAGTTTCTTTACTGTTAGGTCTCCCTAGTAGGCATGTTACTTCTGTGGGTAAAAGGAGGCTTTACAACATCCTTACCTTCGCAGCGAGGAAAAACATCCTTTTACAGTGGATTAGTGATAAGGTTCCTTCTATTAAAGATTGGCATAAGATACTATTTGAATGGGTGCCTCTGGAATATCTGACATGTACATTGCATTCTAAAACAGACCAGTTCTACAAAGTATGGGAACCTTATCTAAATTACCTAGAACCTGAGGTATCAGCTATTATGCTGCAAGGATTCTCTTAGAATGGCGGGGATCTATGTATTTCAGAACTACACTGTACGTTCCATGTGTGGAACCTAACCTCTTGGTTTAAACTGAGCTTTTTTGTTTAATTTCTGTTTGTAAGTTTGTTTAAAATGTATGTATTGAGAGACGCAATGATGGTGATGGGGTGAGAGAAGCACGGAGCGGGAAGAGGAAAATGGTGTACGTATGTATGTGTGTGTATGTGTGCGCGTATGTATGCGTATGTGTGTGTATATGCATGGGTATATGTATGTGTATGTATGTATGTGTATATATATGCACGTAGATATGTGTAAGTGGGTGCTGTTTTTCTTGTTTTTGTTCTGTGTGCTTTGTCTCCGTTGTTGTATCTCTTAATATGGGTGAAAATTGTGAAATTCCAATCAAAATACTGTTACAAAAAAAAGCATGAGAACTGCTTAATAACATTATTTTATGTTCCAGGCATTTTTTTCTAGTTCCACAAAAAAACACCAACAAAACACCTATGCAAAGCCCTCACTCTGTCAATCAGAAAAATATTCCAGTGTCTGCCTGAATGCTGAAAATCTTTGCTAGTGTGTGTGCATATTTAGGCTACATGCCCCTCCCCTACTGTACTGACGTTACAAGTGTAATTCAGAAGATAGGGAGAGATTAATTCGCTTGAGAACAATGGATTAATTTTCAATGCTAGTTAAAGATACTATAGGCCTAGTTATCACATTTCACATTGAATTTATTAACTACAAAAAGTAAGATGTGTTTTTAATTCTGGTGCCCCTCTGCACACACAAGCTATATAGGTAGCTAGCTCTAGCTTGTTAGCTAGCTAGCTCAAAGGACATTCAAAGTTCCTCCCTAGAAGCCGCCCCTCCTAGGTATAATTCTGTGGTCCTAATTCAGATAATGCATGTCATAACAAGATGCCCAGCGCCTCCTCCTCAACCCACTCTTGCACTCTCCCCACCTGCAACATTTCAGTCACATCTTGCGCCATAGGCTACACTTGTCTGCCCATCACACATGTAAACAACTATCTTGCCTCCTCTATCCACACTGATTGGTGAAGTAAATGAATGAGCCAACTATAAAAAAATTGTGTATTTCACAGGTTAAAAAAGGAACTATATAAATCATACCTTTTTTTGGTTAGACCGGTTCAGAACATTATTCTGCTGGTCGTAACAGTGTAACAGATCAAAAGAAATTGGGGAAAATAAATATTTTTGGCTCCAACCCCTAGTCATCTGTACTAAACATGTCCAAAGCTAAACAGTTCACACAGCAGCCCAGCGCCATACCTGAGTCTGAGAGGGGCGGAAGGTGCTGCAGCCGAACGACTGCTGCAGTGAGTCCAGGAAGGGCTGGATCTTGTAGAGGCCATGGCTGCTGTGGCTGGAGCGGAAGGCCACGATGTGGAAGTACTTGAGGATCTTCTCAAAGCGCGCCTGGCTCATCTTGAGTGCAATGCTGCGATTGCTGAAGAAGCCGCTGCTCCAGATGCTGAGCACTGACTCACAGCGGTGAACGCTGGTGGAAGTCACAAAGCCCAGGAAGGCCTTCATCTCGGCCGCCGTCACGTTCCGCCAGCCCTCGTCGCTGCCGAAGCGCTCCTGGTACTTCTTGGCGTACATGTTGGTCTGCGTCACCATGTTTTGGATGGCGTTGTCGGGCACAAAGAGCTGGAAGAAGTCCATGCAAGTGGCTGTGGCTGGCATTCTCTGGATAGGGCCTGGTGACAGGGAGAGAGACAGAGACACGGATGATGGAGCTGCAGTCAAAGCATCACTCGCCCACTTCAAAACCTGCCTCAGAATGTTATTTTTATTTGACAGCATCAAAATCACACATTACTTGTAAATTGAGTCTTACTTTTAAACGACTATGATTTTTTTTTTAAAGTTAATTACAGTACTTTGACAGTATGGAGCTCTTTTGTGCATAGTTATTTTGTACTCTAAAAAAGCAAAACGCGTATGCCTGCATATGAACCAACATTTCTTTCCAGTCTTTGTGATTTGGATTGTAGGTCACTGTCAACCCTAGGGCTGCAATCAACTTCTATTCAACATGACAGTAACCATAATGTCATCGAAACAAGAATACCACTTTTTGGGCTTGAAGAAATGGTTCATTAATATAATATGTTACAACACTATCGTGGATGAAAACAGCCATTGTCTTGTCTCGAACATGTCAGATGAAACACAATTAATTCCTGCTTATGCAAGCCGACAGCTATAACCTTGTTTAGGTCAAGCCCACTCATCGACATTGACATACTAGTTTCCATGCATGTTAATCAAGTCAAGGCCAACTTGGTGACTGAAAATCTTACCTTCTCATTTAACTAAATTGGCAATGTGTAAGATTAAACACACCTCGGGTAAGGCGGTCCTCCCTTAAGACTGACTTAGACAGTCTTCCAGACAGGGAACTCTAGCATTTAGAGCCAATTAATAGAGAATAGACAGGCGTGACTCCCTTTCAATTAAAAGCTGATGATCCATAAGGTGTAATAAAATTATCAGCTGTTATTCGTGTGAGAGAGAGTCAGACCTATTTTTCTTGGCAAACTTGTAGCAAGCACATTTACTGGAGTGAGAAAATGTCTCTAAACAGCAGTCTAAATTCAGGCCCAATTAACCACGTAAGGAAGACTGTTTGGGTTAGACCATTTCTAAAAAGCTATTTAGCTAAAAGGAAGATTCTCATGTCCTCTCTAATGTCTCTAAGAGATAAGGAAAATGTTGGGTCTTAAAAAGGAGCCAAATTAACTAGTTTCGTTTGCTGAATAAATACAGTAGATTTTTACATTATTGTTCTTGCACTGAATGTACAGGCCAGGTTGACCGTGCTACAAGTTGTTACATTTAGGCACTTCATCCTGTATAGTTTGTAACTATTGTAGCTCACCAATTCCTCAAACCCAGCCTGTGAGAGAGAGATACATCTAAGTAGGCTTCAGGCCAAAGGGTGCCTCACACTGCAGAAATTGTTTCAAAAACCACTAATGTAATCCAGTAGACTTTCAAACTTAATAGCAAAATACAGCATGACTGCCTTAGATGCAGGGATTTCCAAAGACAGATTCATACAGGTTTCTACAAAGGCAATCCAGTAAACAAAAGTCATATCAAAAATACTATGCATAATAAATATTTTTTTATGGAATAGAATTGTTTTATTCCCTTGATTAAGAATTCCATCCTGAGAAGAGTTTTCCCACATTTTCAGCACACTATGATAAATGATTTCTATCCCACACCATGAACTGATAGCATAGGATTAAGGATTTTAAGAAGTCTTCTGCTACTGAAGACATCAGTAAGAGGAGCCTCAAAAGCATTCACAATCCACTGCATATACTACTCTCCCATAATCCTGCCTTTATAGCTCATATTTAAACTAGGATGTAAGGTATTCTGTCAGGCAACAAACAACCACATGGGAGAGTTCCACATAAACATATAATGGTACATATTCTGTAAGAGATACATTTTTATTAGGATTGATTAATCATTCAGATTGAAAAGATTACTGTGTTGGCTGTGTTTACCACAAAAGTATCCCACCGGGCACACACTGGTTGAATCAACACTGTTTCCACATCCTTTCAACGAAATTACGTTGAACCAACGTGGAATAGAAGTTGAATTGACATCTGTGCCAAGTGGGAAGACACTGATTCAACAGTTACAGTAATGTACACACTAAATGGTATTCAGATTATGTAGGTTTTGAAATCAAATGTCAGTCTTTCTGGCACGGAATCAGACTTGCACCTTTTTGACATTAATAGGTCTGAAATGACTGAAAATACTGTGGTACAGTGTTTATAATAGGAACATATTGTAGATAACGTATGTGACATTCAATAAAGTGAAATGGAGCTGGATTGATTCTAAAGCCTTTCTATCAGAAATATTTGACATAATATATTGTTATACATTATACTGTAATAAAAGATACTGTAATATACTGTAATCCATGGGGGGGTTGTCCTAATGTGCATACGCATCACCGCAGTGATTTTACTAGGATAATGATGTAAACCAATAGGATGACATTTCAGACCCATGGACATACTTACTAAGTACTCCCTATCCCTGTTATAGCTGTGTAATTTTCATAATGGACTAAATATCAATCATACAGACTCAATCTCTCATTTTGCCTATGAAAACTGCATGTTGTGCAGACATTTTTTAAAGGTTTTATTCATGTATGTAGGAGTAATGTTCCCATATTTACTCTGTCAGCAGAGTCAAACCCACATCTCAAGCTCCACATGAACATGTTGTTTCTCTAGTGGGACCTTGCACTGGATATCCTTGTCCTCAGTGAGCACCCGCTTACTGCATCCAAACCTTCAGTTGAGTTAACCTTACCACAGAACCACCTCATGTTCATCTTTCCTGGCCACACCAGCCCTGTGTCCTGCCTATTTGCTCATCTACTAATGGGTTTGATGCAGTCAAGCTTTTACTGCTCATTCGATACACCTGCCAGCACTACCATGTGTCAAAAGTCTCAAATAACTTATAGGAAAATACCTAGTCCATTGCACAAATGAACGCAATCAACCGAAATGTGTCTTCTTCATTTAACCCAACCCCTCTGAATTAGAGAGGTGCGGGGAGCTGCCTTAATTGATGTCCATGTCATCGGTGCCTGGGGAGTAGGTGTTGTTGGGGGGTTAACTGCCTTGCTCAAGGGCAGAACGGCAGAATGTTCCACCTTGCCAGCTTGAGGATTCGAACCAGCGACCTTTTGGTTACTGGCCCAATGCTATTGGTGGTGAGTGTGAGAAAACAAACGAGGCTCTAGTGGAGAATGCGACAGCCACACATACTGTAGCGTAGACTATAAAGTACAAAGACTTCTGTATGCTGAAGTGATTCCCAAAGCAATGCCTTGTGCCTGAAATGCATTGGCTAACACTACCACCTGTCACTGCCTGTGTTGATGCCCATACCAAAGCCTACAGGCAGATGGCATGATTTTTTCTCATGTCGTGACAGTGGCACAATGCACCCCCAGACCACCATTTATCGAGAGGGGGGCATTTATTTGCAAGTCACATTTGGTCTCAGTGACAGAGCTTTCAAACAGAGTAATGATGAAGGCAGGAACCTCAACCTACACTTGTTGTGTGATACATCCATAATGCTATTTTTTACTTCTATATGACTGATAATCATCTGTAATACAGTACATCGACAATTTTACAGGACATTTGTAAGGATACGAATATTACATATTTGGTTAGGCTGTTGCTGGTACTAGTATGGTTTACCCCTTTAAGCATGACATGCAACTGCTCAGTATTCCTTTACAATGGCAGCTGGTCCAAAATATGCATTGGCATACTACAATGCCTTAGTTGGCAAATACATGTGGCCGAACTGGCAAAGATGTTGCACAATGTTATTTGTGTCTGGAGAGAGTGAAGAGAGAGCAGAGAGAGAGAGGCAGAGAGAGAGAGAGAGGCAGAGAGAGAGAGAGAGAGGCAGAGAGTGCTCAAACCTTTGTTCTGTGCCAATATTGTCTTTAATTCACTTAGGCTCCTCTGCAACATGTCCTCTATGCCCATTTCCATTTCCATTTCCATTGCTACTTAATTGGGAGGATCAGCATTTCTGTCTACTCACTGTTAACTCATTGTCCTGTGTCTCCACCACATTCCCAGACTGCCACTTCACTGTTTCTAAGATTCTGACCAATCATATAAGCCACAATTCTCCAAGCAATTCATCCATATTGTGATCCTTTATTAAAAGGAAACTTTGCCTTTTTTTCCTCTCTCACTCTCTGGGCCTGCTGTTCAATCAGGACCTACAATCATAGGCTACTCATTAGATGGACGCTCACGAGATAGAGAACCCCCCCACACACACACGATGGAGATAATGACCTTAACCTATTAATTCAAGCCAGGCTTTATTCTTGAAATGACATACCATATGTGTCGTTGTAGGGGGCCACCGTGATATCTTGCAGTGTGTCGCTCCATCCATCCTCCTCTGCTTGAGTCTTTGAGATAGACCCGGGTGGACCTCCGTTTTGACAATTCCCAGTCTCACCTGCCCTTGGATCATCCCCGGCCTCCAAGCAACAGTTATCCGAATTCGAGTCACCCGAAGTGCTGTAAAAGGGATTGTCGCTACTGTCATCTCCCGATTCCCCAAAAACATCATCTGAAATCTGCAAGCTCTCGTAGCGTGAGCGGGCCGCCTCCAGGACAGACAGCGCCTTCATTCCACATTCCGCCATCGCTCGTCGATGCACTTGGTAGCTTACCACACCGCACAATATTCGGCATGCAACTATACTGGGAAAAACCCGTGCCACACACACCTACCCACGGGAGATGACAGTCCACTCCCCACTGTGCGCGTTTGATAATTATTCTAGGCCTACTGCAGACTTGACTTGTAATACGATAACTTCGGCTCTCCCCTTTCTTCAAAGCATCGACCGGAGGGGAGCTGTCCTCATCAAGGCTACTGAAGTTCCCCTCCGCGCTGCGCACAGAGACCGAAATAATCAATATTTATCACTCTCTGCGCATCCTGGTTGGGCCAGCAATTTCGTTGGTGGCTCGTACTGTGTAGAGACCTCACAGAATACGCGGTATCTACATGTCAGCTGACCTGGTTGCTCTCCTGTACTGGCCAATAGCGTTGTTATCTCACTGTAACGTCAAATCTTACGGTATTAAAACAGAATTGTGTTCTGATGCGGTTAGAACCTGCATATACCCCATAAATTGATTTTTTGCTTATGATATGAATGTAAAATACATGTATGATTATTCAATGACATTGCAATAACAGGAACCATTTAAAGTCATTTTTGAAAATGTTGAATGATATCCTGTGAAAAGGAGAGCAACAGCAGGTCAGGATTTGTATGATAAAATCTGTTTCTAAGACCACCATGCTTAGACTAAAACAAACAGCGTTCCCCTTGGCGCCCTGTGGGGGTGCAATAGACGGGGTCGCCCCAGTCATCTTACTTGTTGGTATGGTTGCAAAGATTTCTGTAACTAACCCAAGATAGAAAATGAATCATAGTGTGCAGAACACGCAAGGAGGTTGACAGAGCCAAGCACGAGCTAGCGACAGCCTATTGGCGCGTTCTACAATGTAGTTGCATATTTTCTTTGAAGTGCGCGTGTGCAATAACTCAATTTGCCCTTGCACTCCTAAACGACCATTTTTTTTAAAACTTTGGCACAGGTTAAAGTTACAAAACGTAGCCCACTCTGTAACAGATACTAGTTTTGGAAAAATAAAACTGCATTGAGATCAAATGTTTCATAAATGAGAAAAATCTTCTCCGAATGCTGGCCAATGGACTTCCTCTCATCACCATATTTGGTAGTGAGTGGAAACACCAACCGGATGCTTCACATTATACATCCGGTGAAATATCTGTCTCATTGTTCTATCTGTGGTGGTACATTGCCATGTTTGCGGAAGTATAATTTCAGTATTTTTCCCCTCTTCAGAAATGATTTAGCAACCTTTTTTAAAACTTTATATTATAACTACATATCCAGCCTTTATCGATTTCAAGGATAGTACGAAAGAAAAATGAATCTGCCAAAGGGGCCGGATTCTCTCTGTTTCGACAAGGACGTGTTTATGAAGGTAGTTAGCTAACAGTAGCTAAGATAATGTCACTTTTCCAAGCTAACGTTAGCTTGTATTGCCATAGGTCAGCTAGCAGTGATCAGCCAAACTGGCTTCATTCCATGTTATCACATTTTGAAAAGACACTAATTATATACGCCTAAATTTGTCTCCTCGTATTTAGCTATCTACCTTCTTCATCAAACTGTTAATGCCCGATTAGAAATGGCAAGCAGCTAGCAAGTTAGTTTCTGCTGGACAGATTTTGCATAAGCATTGGCTAGCTAACTACATGATCAATCATGATACATGTTTTCTTCTTCATATTCTGTTGCATTCAGGATGACTTCGACGTGGATCAGTTTGTTGCTGATTGCAGAAAGCATGTCCAGCTGGAGGAGATGCGCGAGGACCTTGAAATGTATTACAAACTGCTCAAAACAGCCATGGTGGAGCTCATCAACAAAGACTATGCAGACTTTGTCAACCTCTCCACCAATCTGGTAGGTTCCTATGGCTGTCACGTCCAAGATGTTGCAGTGTCCCCCACCCATACGTGGCATTAATGAACGTTACAACCATGCATTTGTTGGCAAGTTGGCAATCCTATTTTATAACGATGTCACTTGAAAGAAAATGGGAGCATCAGCGGAATCTGCTCAGTATGGATGTAGCAATCTAAATGGGTGTGATGATGAGATGCCTGTTTGTTCTTTCAAACAGTTGCTCCAGCTAAGATCAGGACTTTTAAATGTCAATTAGGCCTAATAACTACAGTAGTAGTTAGAGAATAATGGGCATACTGGGCATACTTGATGTCAGAAGCCTCCTCCCTAAGTTTGTTTTACTCACTGCTCTAGCACACTCTGCTAACCCTGATGTCCTTGCTGTGTCTGAATCCTGGCTCAGGAAGGCCACCAAAAATTCAGAGATTTCCATACCCAACTATAACATCTTCCGTCAAGATAGAACTGCTAAAGGGGGAGGAGTTGCAGTCTACTGCAGAGAGAGCCTGCAAAGTAATGTCATACTTTCCAGGTCCATACCCAAACAGTTCGAACTACTAATTTTGAAAATTACTCTCTCCAGAAATAAGTCTCTCACTGTTGCCGCCTGCTACCGACCCCCCTCAGCTCCCAGCTGTGCCCTGGACACCATTTGTGAATTGATCGCCCCCCATCTAGCCTCAGAGTTTGTTCTGTTAGGTGACCTAAACTGGGATATGCTTAACACCCCGCCAGTCCTACAATCTAAGCTAGATGCCCTCAATCTCACACAAATCATCAAGGAACCCACCAGGTACAACCCTAAATCTGTAAACAAGGGCACCCTCATAGACGTCATCCTGACCAACTGGCCCTCCAAATACACCTCCGCTGTCTTCAACCAGGATCTCAGCGATCACTGCCTCATTGCCTGTATCCGCTACGGAGCCGCAGTCAAACGACCACCCCTCATCACTGTCAAACGCTCCCTAAAACACTTCTGTGAGCAGGCCTTTCTAATCGACCTGGCCCGGGTATCCTGGAAGGACATTGACCTCATCCCGTCAGTTGAGGATGCCTGGTCATTCTTTAAAAGTAACTTCCTCACCATTTTAGATAAGCATGCTCCGTTCAAAAAATGCAGAACTAAGAACAGATACAGTCCTTGGTTCAACCCAGACCTGACTGCCCTCGACCAGCACAAAAACATCCTGTGGCGGACTGCAATAGCATCGAATAGTCCCGGGATATGCAACTGTTCAGGGAAGTCCGGAACCAATACACGCAGTCAGTCAGGAAAGCTAAGGCCAGCTTCTTCAGGCAGAAGTTTGCATCCTGTAGCTCCAACTCCAAAAAGTTCTGGGACACTGAAGTCCATGGAGAACAAGAGCACCTCCTCCCAGCTGCCCACTGCACTGAGGCTAGGTAACACGGTCACCACCGATAAATCCATGATTATCGAAAACTTCAATAAGCATTTCTCAACGGCTGGCCATGCCTTCCGCCTGGCTACTCCAACCTCGGCCAACAGCTCTGCCCCCGGCAGCTCCTCGCCCAAGCCTCTCCAGGTTCTCCTTTACCCAAATCCAGATAGCAGATGTTCTGAAAGAGCTGCAAAACCTGGACCCGTACAAATCAGCTGGGCTTGACAATCTGGACCCCCTATTTCTGAAACTTTCCGCCGCCATTGTCGCAACCCCTATTACCAGCCTGTTCAACCTCTCTTTCATATCGTCTGAGATCCCCAAGGATTGAAAGCTGCCGCAGTCATCCCCCTCTTCAAAGGGGAGACACCCTGGACCCAAACTGTTACAGACCTATATCCATCCTGCCCTGCCTATCTAAGGTCTTCGAAAGCCAAGTCAACAAACAGGTCACTGACCATCTCGAATCCCACCGTACCTTCTCCGCTGTGCAATCTGGTTTCCGAGCCGGTCACGGGTGCACCTCAGCCACACTCAAGGTACTAAACGATATCATAACCGCCATCGATAAAAGACAGTACTGTGCAGCCATCTTCATTGACCTTGCCAAGGCTTTCGACTCTGTCAATCACCATATTCTTATCGGCAGACTCAGTAGCCTCGGTTTTTCGGATGACTGCCTTGCCTGGTTCACCAATTACTTTGCAGACAGAGTTCAGTGTGTCAAATCGGAGGGCATGCTGTCCGGTCCTCTGGCAGTCTCTATGGGGGTGCCACAGGGTTCAATTCTCGGGCCGACTCTTTTCTCTGTATATATCAATGATGTTGCTCTTGCTGCGGGCGATTCCCTGATCCACCTCTACGCAGACGACACCATTCTATATACTTTCGGCCCATCATTGGACACTGTGCTATCTAACCTCCAAACAAGCTTCAATGCCATACAACACTCCTTCCGTGGCCTCCAACTGCTCTTAAACGCTAGTAAAACCAAATGCATGCTTTTCAACCGATCGCTGCCTGCACCCGCATGCCCGACTAGCATCACCACCCTGGATGGTTCCGACCTTGAATATGTGGACATCTATAAGTACCTAGGTGTCTGGCTAGACTGCAAACTCTCCTTCCAGACTCATATCAAACATCTCCAATCGAAAATCAAATCAAGAGTCGGCTTTCTATTCCGCAACAAAGCCTCCTTCACTCAAGCTTACCCTAGTAAAACTGACTATCCTTCCGATCATCGACTTCGGCGATGTCATCTACAAAATGGCTTCCAACACTCTACTCAGCAAACTGGATGCAGTCTATCACAGTGCCATCCGTTTTGTCACTAAAGCACCTTATACCACCCACCACTGCGACCTGTATGCTCTAGTCGGCTGGCCCTCGTTACATATTCGTCGCCAGACCCACTGGCTCCAGGTCATCTACAAGTCCATGCTAGGTAAAGCTCCGCCTTATCTCAGTTCACTGGTCACGATGGCAACACCCATCCGTAGCACGCGCTCCAGCAGGTGTATCTCACTGATCATCCCTAAAGCCAACACCTCATTTGGCCGCCTTTCGTTCCAGTACTCTGCTGCCTATGACTGGAATGAATTGCAAAAATCGCTGAAGTTGGAGACTTTTATCTCCCTCACCAACATCAAACATCAGCTATCTGAGCAGCTAACCGATCGCTGCTGCTGTACATGGTCTATTGGTAAATAGCCCACACATTTTCACCTACCTCATCCCCATACTGTTTTTATTTATTTACTTGCTCTTTTGCACACCAATATCTCTACCTGTACATGACCATCTGATCATTTATCACTCCAGTGTTAATCTGCAAAATTGTAATTATTCGCCTACCTCCTCATGCCTTTTGCACACATTGTATATAGACTCCCCCCTTTTGTTTTCTACTGTGTTATTGACTTGTTAATTGTTTATTCCATGTGTAACTCTGTGTTGTCTGCTCACGCTGCTATGCTTTATCTTGGCCAGGTCGCAGTTGCAAATGAGAACTTGTTCTCAACTGGCCTACCTGGTTAAATAAAGGTGAAATAAAAAAATAAAAAATGTATCATCTATTTAGGTTGGAATGGACAAAGCCCTGAACCAGCTATCAGTGCCACTGGGTCAGTTGCAGGAAGAGGTACTGGTATGTGCCCTGTTTGACTATTTTTTTTCATATTATGATGCATTGATTTCACCTTCATTGCTGTTGCCTTGGTCACACACTTTGTCCTATTTATGTATGTTGTGTCTTTCTCCCTTTTATTTTTTTCAGAGCTTGAGAACATCTGTAAGTGAGGTGATCCAAGCCATTGACAACCAGCTATCAAAGCAAGATGACTTGCAAAACAAAAAGGTTTGTTAACCTGGATTTATACACTACATGACCAAAAGTATGCGTTTGACCTCTGGGTTTTATGGGTATTATGACTCATAACGTGGCACTCTCAAGGTTATACACTACAGGACGCAAAGTATATGGACACCTGCTTGTCGGACATCTCATTACAAAATCATGGGCATTAATATGTATTTGGTCCCCCCTTTGCTGCTATAACAGCCTCCACTCTTCTGGGAAGGTGTTCCGCTAGATGTTGGAACATTGCTGCAGGCACTTGCTTCCATTCAGCCACGAGCATTAGTGAGTTCGGGCACTGATGTTGGGCGATTAGGCCTGGCTCACAGTCGACATTCAAATTCATCCCAAAAGTGTTCAGTGGGTTTGAGGTCAAGGCACTGTGCAGGCCAGTCATGTTCTTCCACACCGATCTCGACAAACCATTATTATATTTTTGTTGTATTTTACCCCCATTTCCTCCCCAATTTCAATCTTGTCTCATCGCTGCAACTCCCCAACGGGCTCGGGAGGCGAAGGTCAAGTCATGTGTCCTCCGAAACATAACCCGCCAAACCACGCGTCTTAACACCCGCCCACTTAACCCGGAAGCCAGTGTCGGAGAAAACACTGTTCACCAGACCAGAGGTCAGCCTGCAGGCGCCGGGCCCGCCACAAGGAGTCGCTAGTGCGCGATGTGCCAAGTAAAGCCCCCCTGGCCAGACCCTCCCCTAACCCAGACGACGCTGGGCTTATTGTGTACCGCCCCGTGGAACTCCGGATCACGGCCAGTTGTGATACAGCCCGGGATCGAACTCAAGTCTGTAGTGACCCTTCTAGAACTGCGATCTAGTGCCTTAAACTGCTGCGCCACTCGGGAGGCCTCAACAAACTATTTCTGTATGGACTTCGCTTTGTGTTTCATGCTGAAACAGGAAAGGGCCTTCCCCAACGGTTGCCACAAAGTTGGAAGCACAGAATTGTCTAGAATGTCATTGTATGCTGTAGAGTTAAGATTTCCCTTCACTGGAACTAAGGGGCCTAGCCCGAACCATAAAAAATTGGACTGCCAGATGGTGAAGCGTGATTCATCACGCTAGAGAGCGCATTTCCAATGGTGGCGAGCTTTACACCACTCCAGCCGACGCTTATCATTGCGCATGGTGGTCTTAGGCTTGTGTGCGGCTGCACGTCCATGGAAACCCATTTCATGAAGCTCCCGACGAATAGGTATTGTGCTGACGTCGCTTCCAGAGGCAGTTTGGAACTCGTTAGTGAGTGTTGCAACCAAGGACAGACGATTTTTAAGCTTCAGCACTTGGCGGTCCAGTTCTGTGAGTTTGTGTGGCCTACCACTTCGCGGCTGAGACGTTGTTGCTCCTACATGTTTCAACTTCACAACAACAGCACTTACAGAACCTGGTGCAGCTCTAGTAGGGCAGAAATTTGACAAACTGACTTGTTGGAGAGGTGGCATCCTATGGCAGTGCCACTTTGAAAGTCACTGAGCTTTTCAGTAAGGTCATTCTACTGTCAATGTTTGTCTATGGAGATTGCATGGCTGTGTGCTCGATTTTATACACCTGTCAACAATGGGTGTGGTTGAAATAGCTGAATCCACTAATTTGAATGGGTGTCCACATACTTTAAAAAATATATAGTGTATGTCTACCATTTCAGACATTTGTGTTTCTGTAAAATACAGTATATTTGTATGTGTGTAGCTGGATGCTAGAGATGAGTCTGTTTAAACGGTCATGTTTCTCATTTTTTTGTTCCCCTATACAAGATGTGTGTCACAAGACTCATCCAAGTTGTTCGATCAGTAGAAAAGATTGAAAAAATCCTACATTCTCAGAACTCAAAAGACTCAACATCTCTTGAGATAAGCAGGTATGTAAAAAAAAAAAAAAGGATTGCATCAGCTTTTTGCTGATATGACATATTATAGTCTCTAATATACGGATGCATCTAAGTTAGTGATGAGGCAAGGTCACAGAAAGAAGCCATTACCCCATTTTTTAAAGTGATTCTCCAGGGATGCATGGCTCTCGACCTTGGCCTCTCCCGAGTCCGTACAGGAGTTGAAGCGATGGGACAAGACTGTAACTACCAATTGGATATCATGAAATTGGGGAGAAAAAGGTGTAAAAAGTACCAAAACAAGTGATGCTCCAGAACATTTCTGTAATTTAAACCAGTAGTCTTGAAAGTGGTGCTCACTAGCCAAAACGGGTCCCCATTTTTTTTGTGCTACTTCATTCAATTGTGTATAGATTATATGAACGAATCGGGATTGGGCGAAGGCGGTGCGTAAACTGGTGCAGTGCCTGTGTACGGATGATAAATGTTTCCATTAGATTCCACAGCCACAAAGTCAAATTTGGCTATATCGTAAAAATTCATGAATACCAAAATGTGCTTTTTGGCCATGATAAACACGGGCTAAGTTAGTGTAAGGGGGGGGTTTGGCCAACAGTTTTTCCATTAGCGAGGGAAGAGACTCACAATTATTAACTGCATTTCCTCCAGAAGTAAAAAATAATAATAATTTGCTAACTTTTCCCAGATAATTTGACTTTTGTGTAACTGAGATTCAATTGTGTACTATGTCATCCACTTTGTGTGATATGTTTACATCCTTCTTTTTTGGGCAATTCTTATGATATGTTACGTATCCTATTCGTACAATATGTGCTTAAGATCCCAGACTGAAACTTTCATTTTGACCTAGCTTTTAATATTTTATGAGAATATGGCATCCAGCCAGCATTTCAGGGCCTACCCCTATCCTTATAGCTATGTCAGCTATATTCATCATGTTATGTATTCTATATATTGGTGTATGTTTCAGTTTCTAAGTTTGCTGTTTCTTTTGCTTTGTAGTCCTCTCTTAGCTGGCCAGATTCTGGAGCGGATTGCCACAGAGTTCAACCAGCTGCAGTTCCATGCTGTCCAAAGCAAGGGCATGCCTCTGCTGGACAAAGTCAGGCCTGTAAGTCAGGTCGTATTATTCAACACTGACAGCACCATTGCATTTCTGGGGTTGATTTTCAGTACACAAACTAGATTAAGGTTAATGGTTGAAAATGGCCGTGCCTGCCCAAGATTCCTTTACTGACACTGTGTCTGTGTACGATCTGTTGTAGCGTATTTCCGGCATCACGTCCATGCTACAGCAGTCTTTGGAGGGGCTCCTTATACAGGGCCTCCAGACCTCCAATGTGGATATTGTGCGTCACTGCCTACGCACTTACGCCACCATCGACAAGACCAGGGATGCAGAGGCGCTGGTGGGACAAGTCCTGGTCAAGCCCTACATGGATGAGGTGAGGTTGTGTGGGAGCGGAACCGTCAGGATTAGGTCCTGTATGCTCAGTTGGTAGAGCATGGTGCTTGCAACGCCAGGAATGTGAGTTCGATTCCCGGGACCACCCATGTGTATGCACGCATGACTTTAAAGCATCTGCTAAATAGCATATAAAGAAGAGCGTTTAGGGCTAGTGTCCCATATCCAGATTAAGCCTACTCCTGGACTAACAATCATGATTTTTAATTGCATTTAAGTCTAGGCGTAAACTTAATCTGGTTTCTGGGACACTCTCTTAGTGTCCAGCTCACCAATATATTTACGAAATGATGCGGAAATGGACAATTCAAGAACTTAATGTACTGTGTTCTTCAGAGATGAATTCTATGCTTCCTCTACATAAACAGTACTTTACCTGACTATTTTGTTGTCAACAGGTCATCGTTGAACAGCTGGTCAAGTCCACCCCCAATGGCCTTCAAATAATGTACACCAAGCTCTTAGAGTTTGTGCCGCATCACTGTAGACTGCTGCGCGAGGTGACTGGAATGGCCATTTCAAGGTACCCGCCATAGCTGAGCTGGATGTCAATGTTCTGAAGGCATTTCTCCCGACAGATATAAGAAAGTATATGGTAGAATGGCCATAAGGCGCTACAGAGGGTAGTGCGTACAGCCAAGTACATCACTAGGCCCAAGCTTTCTGTCATCCAGGACCTTTATACTAGGCGGTGTCAGAGGAAGGCCCAAAAAATTCTCCAAGACTCCAGTCACCCAAGTCATGAACTGTTTTCTCTGCTACCGCACCGGCAAGCGGTACCAGAGCGCCAAGCCTAGGTCCAAAAGGCTCCTTAACAGCTTCTACCTCCAAGCCATAAGACTGCTGAACAATTGATCAAACGGCCACCCGGACTATTTACTTTAGTTTATTTAGTAAACATTTTCTTAACTCTATTTTAGTAAGACTGTCTAGTTGATTAATAAGGGCTTGTAAGTAAGCATTTCACGGCGTGTGTGACAAATACAATTTTATTTAAGTTACGTTCATAACCTAAGAATTTCTTATTTGTTCTTTCTCGTGTCTTTGTTTTCTGCTGTCTGTCCAGTGAAAAGGCTGACATAGTGCCTGGATACGACTTCTTGGTGAACTCCGTTTGGCCTGAAATCATCAAAGGTATCGAGGAGAGAATCCCCTCTCTCTTCAACGCGGGCAACCCTGACACCTTTTATGAGGTACATACTGTAACGACCCAATCTCGTTCTTCTGGCATCAAAGTAGTCCTATGGCGTCATATAAAACCATTAGAAGCCAGTCTCTTTGGCAGAGTTCAACAGCGCTTGGAAATACAATGAAAATAGTAATGGAAACACTGACCCTGACAAGTCCTACTCTACTAGTAGGAGAGAGTGACCAGATTCTCATTCAGTTCATGTCTGTATCTATTTTGCAGAGGTACACAATCAGCATGGACTTTGTGAGGAAGTTTGATCGGCAGTGTGGCTCCCAAGCCAGTGTGAGGAGACTGAGAGCTCACGCCTCCTATCAGAGCTTCCACAACAAGTGGAACCTACCTGTCTACTTCCAGCTCCGGTGAGTAGCTGCGTGCTCCATGACCTTTGACTTCTGTGCATCCTGTACTGACCTTCTGTGCTTGATTTTGCACCATTTAATTGTCACCTACCCTGCTGATGTCCAGTTTTACTTCCTGGATATTGTGCTGATATCATGTTACGCATAGAGATAAGAAGATGGACAGTTACGGGTTATAAGTAACTGTGTCCAACACAAGGCTCCTGATGAATACCCCCTCTAAGGAAATATTGATCCTCTATAGAGTCAACGTGAAGGTTGTTGGACTCTCTGTGCCTTGCACTGTTTGTCAACCAGCCTCTGCACATTTCACAATGGAAAGTCTATCATGCTGCACATGCTTCAAATGGTCTGCTTTCAATTCCATCACAGCTGCATGTTGTGTAATGGCTGTTGCTATCTGTTTTACAGTCAAGATTGTTTTGAGAATGCGCTTTGCTATTTATCTTATTGTAAAGAATAATCATCCTCTTTTGCAATACCATTTCTACAAAAATGGAGATTGGAAAAATCAATTTAGAACTGTTTTGCTCAAAATAAGCAAGCTAGCTTATACGTGTTTAATAGCGATGCATTAACTTGTTGTTCCCGATCTCTGTCACAGGTACAAGGAAATTGCTGCATGTTTAGAGAATGCTATTGCTGATGGGTTAGAGGCAGCACCAGGTTAGTAGCTATACTCAACTTTAATGTATAAATGGATAAGTTATATTTCATTAATCATTACCACAAAAGGCAATATTACATGCTGGCTTGTATTACCTGCTCCCTACACCCCCCTTACACACTCTATTCCTCAGCGGGCAGCTGCTACCACCTGCTGGTGTCCCAGGTGCTGTGGAACAGCTTGGTCAGGTGCTGGGCGGAAAAGGTCTACCTGCCCCCGTTGTCTCACCGCTTCTGGAAGCTCACCCTGCAGCTCATCTCACGCTACTCCAAGTTCCTCACTGAGGTACAGCCTCCAACATGGGAACCCAACTTTCCTCAAACAGGGCAACCCAAAATTCCTCCAACATGGAAACCCAACCTTTCCACTACAATATTAATGCTAGTGTACATAGTGTCTATGGATTCAGTGATACCTCTATTAATCTAGAGTTCAATGTAGCCTGCAGCATATGTCAGTATTCCAGTGTTTTAAAGCAGCAGGAATGAACATGTGTGTGTATACTATGAAAGGAAATGCTGGTCCTATTAAGTTGTCATGATTGGTGTTTCTGGACCCTGTCTCCTAGATGCTGACTAAATCTCCCTCCATGGAGGTCAGTAAAGACCCTGTTAGGCCCCTCCCCAGCTCCGCCTCCTCCACGTCCAGTCGCACCTCTCAGGATGATGGGGGCAGTGAGAGTGGCAGCCCAGCAACCCTATCTACCAAACAGCTGGTTTTTATAGCCTCCGATGTGGACAAACTACAGGACCAGGTAGTGATATGGACCAATCATGACCAAGATCCTGCAAAATAAGCCAATTAAGTTTTGTACTGTATTTTTTAAATTTAATTTTATTTAACCAGGTAGGCTAGTTGAGAACAAGTTCTCATTTGCAACTGCGACCTGGCCAAGATAAAGCAAAGCAGTTCGACACGTACAACAACACAGAGTTACACATGGAATAAACAAACATACAGTAGAAATGTCTATATACAGTATGTGCAAATGAGGTAGGATAAGGGAGGTAAGGCAATAAATAGGTCATGGTGGTGAAGTAATTACAATATAGCAATTAAACACTGGATTGGTAGATGTGCAGAAGATGAATGTGCCAGTAGAGATACTGGGGTGCAAAGGAGCAAGATAAATGAAATAAATATAGTATGGGGATGAGGTGGTTGGATGGGCTATTTACAGATGGGCTATGTACAGGTGCAGTGATATGTGAGCTGCTTTGACAGCTGGTGCTGAAAGCTAGTGAGTGAGATATGAGTCTCCAGCTTCAGTGATTTTTGCAGTTTGTTCCAGTCATTGGCAGCAGAGAACTGGAAGGAATGGCGGCCAAAGGAAGAATTGGCTTTGGGGGTGAACAGTGAGATATACCTGCTGGAGCACGTGCTACGGGTGGGTGCTGCTATGGTGACCAGTGAGCTGAGATAAGGCGGGGCTTTACCTAGCAGAGACTTGTAGATGACCTGGAGCCAGTGGGTTTGGCAACGAGTTTGAAGCGAGGGCCAGCCAACGAGAGTGTACAGGTCGCAGCGGTGGGTTGTATATGGGGCTTTGGTGACCAAACGGATGGCACTGTGATAGACTGCATCCAATTTGTTGAGTAGAGTGTTGGAGGCTATTTTGTAAATGACATTGCCAAAGTCGAGGATCGGTAGGATGGTCAGTTTTATGAGGTCAGTTTTACCTTCCAAGAAGACCTTTTTTTTTTTTTCACATTTCTTAATAGATGTGGTTTTTAATTTTAAGAATGACTTTTAGGGGTAGGCAACATAACATAAATATGCAATTGCGTTAACCTTGTTATTTTTGCATCATTAGTTTTCTTTACCATTAAACATTTGCCTTTCTCACAGATTCCGGAACTTTCGAAGATGATTATGCAGAAACTGGAGGTCATTGGGTACAAAAATGTTGTAATTGTTGGAGGTACGTCGTCATCATCATCATGCTTGAAAGATTAAATGCACAAACTGATACCTTGCTCCAGACAGTGTTCAATCATGATACTTATTCCATCAGCTGTTACTGTTCTCTTACTGCAAGTCAGTTGATATAGTGCCTTTTGATTGCCTTTTTGACAAGTGTCCTTCCATGCCCTGTGTTCTCTCCCCAGAGGCCCTAGAAGACTCCAAAGCCTCCCTGTCTGGCTGCATTCCCACCCTGAACAGCAAGATGACTCAGCATTTAACTGAGAGGTGCTTTCGCTTCCTGAAGAGTGCCTCTGAGGTCCCCCGACTATACCGAAGGACCAACAAAGTGAGAAGGCCTGCCCCTCAGGCGTCATCCTCCCAAGACAATGGAGCAGTGCTCCCATTAGGCTTCAACGTTACTGAGATTATTAGAGAACATCTGCTGTATAGTACCAAAATATTGAAAAGTACACCACAGTCACAGCAGTCACAAGCTTGAAAATATGTGCCTGTTCTTCATCTACTGTATAGGAAGTTCCCTTCAGAGCTTCTGCCTACATGGACAACGCCCTGCGGCCGCTGCACCAGCTCCTGAGCGACTCCAAAGACATGGTGAAGCCCTCCATCGCCCAGGACTGGCTACGGGTCGCACTCAATGATTGCACTCACAGGTAGGGGGACTCTGCTGTCTGTTAGACTTCCTGTGTAGGCAAGTACAGTATACTGTAATAGATGGCTGGAGACCACTTCATGAATGGGAAAATGAGATCCTGTGAAGATAATTCTAGTCCACATATACAGCTTTCAATTTGAATGCATGCCAAAGTTTTTAGTCCTGGTAACATGTTATAATAATATTTAATAAAATTAGGTTGATTCTCTAGGGCCAGTGCAGTGAGTCACAATGTTTTGTCCTAAGAATTGCACCACACAAGGACACAAACTAACAATTGAATTGAATTCAAGGACAGTCAACCTCACAAACTTAAGTAGCTTTTTGGTCTGTTCCACCAAGCACAAAATACTAATTTTCCATCTTGACATTGGGCAGATATTTTGAAACCATATCAGATGTTTTGAGTTCCGTAAAAAAAATGGAGGAAAGTTTAAAGAGACTGAAGCAAGCGAGGAAAACGGCAACCACCAACACGATAGGTACCACTGGAGGCCCCACAGATGACAGCAAGATCCGCCTGCAGCTGGCCTTGGATGTGGAGTACCTGGGAGAGCAGGTAGGGTTCACCCTGTTAGAGAACCCAAACTTATCTTGTATTTGTCCTTTGACTGTGTTATAGAAAGACAGTATGTTTAACTCAAACAATGGGAAGGCAGGTCAGGAAAACCCCAGAATAATTGTTGTGATGGTAAGCCTCCAATACCACAAAGACTCCAGCCACCTGAGTCATCGACTGTTCTCTCTGCTACCGCACGGCAAGCGGTACCGGAGCGCCAAGTCTAGGACCAAGAGGCTTCTAAGCAGCTTCTACCCCCAAGCCATAAGACCCTGAACATCTAATCAAATGGCTACCCAGACTATTTGAATTGCCCCCGCCCCCCCTCTTTTACACTGCTGCTACTCTGTTATCTATTCATAGTCACTTTAATAACTCTACCTACATGTACATATTCAATCAAATTGTATTTGTCACATGCGCTGAATACAACAGGTGTAGACCTTTTTTTTTTTTTTTTTTTTTAAGAATAAGAAATAAAAGTAACAAATAATTAAAGAGCTGCAGTAAAATAACAATAGCGAGGCTATATACAGGGGGTACCGGTACAGAGTCAATGTGCGGGGGCACCGGTTAGTCAAGGTAATTGAGGTAATATGTACATGTAGGTAGAGTTATTAAAGTGACTATGCATAGATAATAACAGAGAGTAGCAGCAGTGTAAAAGAGGGGGGGTATGCAAATAGTCTGGGTAGCCATTTGATTAGATGTTCAGGAGTCTTATGGCTTGGGGATAATATTACCTCGGCAAAGCGGTGCCCCCGCACATTGACTCTGTACCGGTACCCCCTGTATATAGCCTCGTTAGTGTTATTTTACTGCTGCTCTTTAATTATTTGTTACTTTTATTTGTTACTTTTCTTTGGGTATTTTTCTTAACTGTATTATTGGTTAAGGGCTTGTAAGTAAGCATTTCACTGTAAGGTCTACCTACACCGAATACAACAGGTGTATGTGACAAATAAAATTTGATGTTTGTTTCCCATGACAGATTCAGAAGATGGGTCTGCAACCTGACGACATCACCATGTTCTCAACACTAAATGACTTGGTCCAAGGAGCACAGGACGTGACTCCATCAGAGCAGGCTGTACCATAATCCTGCACCGATATGAATGTATCTGTATGCTCGTAGTTAGAAGGAAGAAAGCACAATGAGGGACTGGGTCTTATTTATTTTGAACGCTAATCATATGAAAGATGGTATTGAAATCAAGAGAACTTCAACATTTTCATTTTCAATAGTAATTCAATATTTCTTACTGGCCCCCTGACTGTCCATAACAGCAAATGTGTAATGTAATGGGGTCAAAGGGGGTTAACCCTAACCCTTATGCCTGCCTGAGAATTCACTGTATGTTCAATAATGCAAGTTATTTCATCATACAAAAGAGATACTGGCAAAAAGTAGACCAGGGCAGCTTCTTGGTCTACTTTTTTAGTGAAGGATAAAGATATTGTACATCGTGAACAGAGTTGGTGAAGGATGAGATTGTACATTTTTAAATAAGGTGAATCAAAGTTGTAATAACCTTGGTAATAAAAGCTTTCGATCTTTGTATGTTGTTGTGTAAATGTGATTCAAGTTCAGCTGTTATGAGGGGTGACCTGATAAGGCATATCATAAAGCTCAGTGACATTCAGTTCATTTGAGAGACAGGGATCCGACTTCATTATTTACGGTCTGGTTTTGCGAAGAGGTTTGTCATTATTAGCCCCATGTTATCTAAACCTTTAAGTCTCAGGAGAAATATAGTCAGTAGCTGTTCCCTTTTTTTTTTAAAGGATTTTTCAAGACAAATGGACATTTCAACAATAGAGAAACAATGTTTTATTCATGCAATCGCAACAAAACAAACTCTTAGCATAATAGAATATACAAATTCAGACCTTTCAATAATCCTGTCAACCATGTCTACCTTTATCATAGCAAACAGTAAGTACATTGCTGTAATTCTACAATGTATATTAGACACAAAGATCTGCATAATGTTAGATATAGGTGTCAGGAAGGCCCTAAAAATTGTCAAACTCCAGCCATCCTAGTCATAGACTGTTCTCTCTGCTGCCACACAGCAAGCGGTACCAGAGTGCCAAGTCTAGGTCCAAGAGGCTTCTAAACAGCTTCTACCCCCAAGCCATAAGACTCCTGAACAGCGAATCAAATCTGGCTACCCAGACTATTTGCACCCCCTGCTGCTACTACTCTCTGTTATTATCTATGCATAGTCACTTTAATAACTCTACATGTACATAATTACCTCAGTTACCTCGACACCGGTGCCCCCCTGCAAATTGACTCTGTACCGGTACCCCCTGTATAAAGCCCCGCTATTGTTATTTACTGCTGCCCTTTAATTATTTGTTATTCTTATCTCTTACTTTTTTAGGGATTTTCTTAAAACTGCGTTTTTGGTTAAGGGCTTGTAAGTAAGCATTTCACTGTAAGGTCTACACCTGTGGTATTTGGCGCATGTGACAAATACAATTTGATTTGATTTGAATGTGCTCTATGTGAATACATTACATCTTAATACAGCGTAATGTTGTGTTTTTTCACAAACATGACGCATGATGTATACATAAGTTCTTAACTCCTGGAATAAATGATCATACTAGTAAGGGAACATGCAATATTGCATTGATCTGTCAGTACAAACCCGCAAGTCTGCTGATCCAGGAGGCTTTCATGTGCATTCTTCTGCAGTTGGTCACAGATTTGTTATGTTGATGTAGAAGCCCTAAAGAGTCGGGTTTCTTATTTTTCCCAGCATGAGAATGGCATTGGAGTTTCCCTCTACAATAGCGAAGAAGAAGGGCCTGTTGACAGTGAATTTGAGGGGAACCCCTTCATCTTGGGTCTTGTCTTGAGTCTCAGCACCACCTTCAGACATCTCAAACATGACTTTGTTGAACACCTGGAAGAGATGCACTACTACAATGAGCTCCAAGTCACCATTAGTTTCCAACAAATTATTGCAAAAGACTATAGGAGTACTAGAGTACAAACAGTTCTGTCCCCCATTCTCTCTCTTTTGTCTATTTGCATTCACCACACATAGTAGGCTGCAATTTGTTTAAGGTACTGTTTAGTTTAGTATCTATCTGCTCCCTATCACAGGTTTATGTAAACATATTTTTGTTGTTCCAATACCACTAAGGGGGAAATCTAGATCTTACCTTATCAACACTGAACGGCTTCTTACTGCTGAGTCTCTCAAACTCAGCATCTGAACCCAGCAGACTTTTCTCAATCTCAGCTGCCATGTCAAAGAGCAATGACCTTAGGTCAGTCAAGGCTGTCATGGAGAACTTGGGCAGAGACAGTTCCAGGAACCTACAGTGAAAACAACAGACCAGTTTGCACAGTGCTTATTTCTGTCCCTATTCCTGATAGCTGCTACAGTACATGTTCCATTAAAGCTGGAATCCTTAGTTGCTACATCCATTTAAGGACTTATAAATTAATGATATACCCATTGATTCTTGAAGAATATAACCTATAAATGCCTCATGAGCTTAGTTTAACCCCATCAGAATCCAAAATATAAGCTTGTTTTACTCCATTGTTTGCAAACAATGTAATTGTAAACAAACACTGTATGGCCTCAAAACTTGGTTAAAATTATAATGTTGATATAATGGATGGCCAGTCCTTGCATCCATAGGCTCTGTCTTTGAATTTGAGAGTGGTTACATTTTTCCAGGCCCATACTTCTGCTTTTTACCCAAACACAGGCGGGGTGACGGCTTTATTATTGTTTCAATTAAGGATTCTACTTTTAAAATAGCTTACTATTGATCAATTGATTTTGTCTTTCCACAAATCTTTGTGGCGCAAAGTGTGAACTGGTGTCAGTTGTCAAAAAATAGATATTCTCCTCGGGACAGAAATATATTGAGCTCCAATATTTCAGTAATAGTTATCAATGTTTAATGCAGCACATAATACAGCACTTGTAGGTGTCATCATAGATAACATAAATCTGTCAGAAACATTGCAAGATGGAGCTCAGATATTTTCTGACTTACCCCTCCTTCAGATGCCTGTTCCAGCCAGAGATGATGTCTGACTGTAGTTGAGACTCCATGTCATGCAGGCTGCTCCCCTCGTGAGGCAGCACCAGCAGCATGTAGGCCCGTTTGCTCAGAGATAGTTTCACCACGGTGCACTTCCTGTCCTTATCATTCAGGTACTTGTAGGTGCCTGTGTGGGTCATGAGAGGGACCATGACAGTTGTTGTTGCATCAACCTTGAACTCCTGCATGGTAGTTTTCTCTGTCTGGAACGCCTTCCTCCAGTTGCCTGAAAAAGGGAAAAATAGCTTGTTTGTTGCTTATGATGTGGAACTGTTTTTGTCTGCTGCTGCAATATTTTGACACTGCTATTGTACTGTATGTGTTTTTGGGCTTGTGTGAAAACTATGAGTGTTTACCTTTGAAATGGACAGAGCTGACAAACAGTAGATCTGTGGTTGAGCTAAGGTCCTTGAACAGGCTTGTGATTTTCCTGTCTGATGTCTTCTGGATGAAGTTGTTGATCTGGGTCTCAGCTTCCTGGGGTTGGGAGAAATCCACTGCTCTGATGTACGAGGCATCAGAGAAGTCCTGGGTGCCTTGGACAAAGTCCTTCGAGAGGTCAGTGCCCTTGCGAGCAAAGGCCCACACACAAGTGTTGATCTCATCCTTGGGCCCATCCACCAGGGAATTGATGTCCTGCAGAGTGCGAAGAACATTGTGGCCGTCCACTAGGGAGACACAGTCGTCTCTGTCCGTGTCCCTGTTCAGGCCCAGCAGCTGCTGGTAAGGGATGGCTGTTTTTTTGGAGGCCCCCAGGTACAAGGTGACCAGAGAGCCAAAGGTGTTCATGGGCGAGAGCAAGGTGTTGGAGTCCTTTTGCTTGCTGCTCAGAGCCTTGTACATCCGGAGGCCCAGAGAGTTGAGCAGCTCTGCCAGTACAGCAGTGCGCTGAGGGACGTTCAGTTTCAGTCTGTCAGTGCCTGAGAAGTCTCGAGTGTCAGGCACCACACTGTCATTGTTAAGGGGGGTCAAAGGGACAGTCTCCAGAGGTTTGGTCACTTCGGTTTTGATGGTCTCACAGCTGACGTTCTCAGAGGCGAAGAGGTTAAACGGGTGGACATATACACGGTTCGCTAGGCCTACCGAGAGGCAGGAGAGCAAAAGGAGAGGGCAAAATATATGATGCATGTTCTGCCTTTTTGGCCAGAAATTTCCTTTGAATATTTCTATGAAGAGATAGAAAAGGGTCATAGGGTTAATTCTGTCAGTGCCTGTTACTATTTCAAGCCATGGCTTTGTTATCAATGTTTACCATCTCAAATCATGATTGGCTGCCTGGAACATTGAGCTGAGGTCACTTGTCTAGAACACACCCCCGCAGGTAAGGACACCAGATAGCATATGAACACGTCATAAGCCATTAAAAACATGTTTAGAAGAACAGGAAATTAGCTTTAAAATTGCAACATTTTCTCTCAGCCTCATAGCAAATATTTAGAATAGCAGGAAATTAGCTCTAAACAGAAACATTTTCTCTCAGCCTCATGGCAAAATGCAGGCTTGCTAAGCGGGGGTCTAAGCGTAGGGCAGCGAAATTGCACTACGCTACTGGCTGAGGTCTGTCTGTCAGTGATTGATTTATTTTTACTTTATCTGTCCTTTTCTTTTTGGATAGTGAATGGGATGCTGGCTCGCCTTCAGCTGCAGAGGTCAGTGGGTTAGAGGTTAGGCCGTAGCAAGTACATATGGAACTGACCACAAAGAAAAACAGCTTAGCCACTATCCAAACATACGTCCAACCCTAAATTCTGATTATATAGATCTGCTAAGGGGAGCTAATTAATAACTTGGCTTAGACAACTCTTACATCCCAGTTAGCAAAATGACATTGAAAATATATTTATTGTAGATTCTGAATGATAGGTGGAAATACATAAGAATATTTTCCGTGCGTTGAAAATATGTATTTTCCAGACATTGAAAGGAAATTTTCTGGACATTGAAAATATGTATTTTCCGACCGTTGATTTCAGGTAAATTTTCGGTTCCAATTTAAAGTTGAAAATACGTATTTTCCAGATGTTGAAATCAGGTTCATTTTCGGTTCTAAATGAAAGTTGAAAATAAATAATTTACAGACTCGATTCTATGGCCAAATTTTAACGACACATACATTCTCAATAAGTAAGCATTATATCACAATAATATTTGTTCTATCCATGTAACATTCAACTGAAGATCTGCTCCCATCTATCACATGCATTTACATTACATTTTCTAAAGCTTATAAAACTGGTGGCAACATAGTCCAACCTATAGAGTAAACCAACAGACCACTTCAACTACAATAACATTCTCAGTAACAGAAATATACAGAAATATATTTTTTATTTCTATGACTGTGATATGTTGTTGTTTATCTACCTGTTGTTTATCTAGAGCACAGTAGAGCACAGTAGAGTACAGTACAGTTAAATTCAGTAGAGTACAGCACAGTTTAGTTCAGTAGAGTAGAGTACATTCAAGTAAATTAGGGTACAATATAATACATTATACTACTCTATACTCTATTGTGCTGAACTATACTTTACTGTACTCTACTGTGCTCTAATGTATTGTACTGCACTCTACTGTACTGTAGTATGCTCTACTTTTATTTACTGTACTGTACTCTGCTGTGCTGTACTGTGCAGTACTGTAATGTACTCTGCTGTGCTCTACTGTACTGTACTGTGCTGTCCAAACTTGTGAAACATAGACGTCTATGTTTGGCCCAAATATAGGCCGGTCCGGCCTTGATTTCAACATCCATCGACGTCTGGTCCGGACCGGCCTATATTTGGGCCAAACATAGATGTCTATAATCGGTCAAATTTGATCTGGTCTGGACGTGAACCAAACATAGACGTCTAAGTTTGGGCCAAATTAAGGCGGGTACGGACTGAACCAAACAAAAGACGTCAGCGTCAGTCCATGCTAAGTGGGATAGGCCTACTTATCCATAAATACCACTTTTTTCAAATGATCACTCCATATTGTTACTTAAACATAGCCAAATGTACTTTCTTATTTTTGTTGGATGACTACCAAATAATGAGAGTTCTGGAAGTACAGAACAAACACAAGAGCCTCCTCTTTCTGGGAATACATGGCCTGGATTAATGATTAGGTTTACAGTAAGCAAAGATATTGGGTCATTTAAATAAATAAAAAAACGCTGAAATTCTCTTTTTTGTACACTATGTTTGAATGCTTCCCTTCTCCTTCCCTTTTCTTAAACAAGGTACAGAATATGTTTCCAACAAATACAGTATTGTATGGTAAAACCCAGAAGTGTTGCTGGAGTAAGTCTCCTTGTTTTAATTTAAAACTTCAAGACATTCACTATCTTGATAAACAGAGGTCAATATTTTTTACATAGATTTTTAAGACAAATCATATTCCCTCTCTCATGTCTCCTGAATCACAGCTTTTTGACACTCTATAAACGCAAACACTGTACTTCTGTACAAGTACATTGAAAGTGAATTGAGAAAGCTTTGCCTTACCTTGTGATGGCTTGCTATTGCTGTAGCCTAACTGAGGTCAGCAGTGGACTTGCTGTCTGTCTTAAAAAAACGAATAGCTCTGAACCCCTGAGTTACTCATTAACTAGACCATTGCGTCACTGAGTATTCTGTGATGTTCCAGAGTGTCTTTTGTACTTGCTGATAAATAAATTGCTCAGAGCAGAAGACCACCCTGTTGTCCTTGTGCCCAATGTATTTACTCTGAACATGACGCAAGCAGTGGTTTGCGGGATTAACTGACTTTCACAAGAGGAAACCAGGAAATTGTGTCAGACAGGTTTTCCATCTCTTGGGTTGGAATCACAAAGTGTGTAAGAAAAATACAATGTGTTTGTGTATGTTTGTGTTCTTGGTGCATTGCAGCAAGCCTTTATAGGAAAAGGTCAACATTATAGTTTGGCTGCACCCACTGAACATCTGTTGTTTTTACATCACAAAATATGATAACACTTTGTTGTCAGCGCCCTAAATAAGGTTTATATCACACATTTTATTTATAGATATAATAAATGACAATGTCAGTTTTTGTCAACCACTACATGCTATGCATTACTTGTAAAGAATGTGTTACATACAAACATTAGGAACACTTTTGCCCTCAGAACAGCCTCAACTCATCAGGGCATGGACTCTAAAAGGTGTCGAAAGCGTTCCACAGGGATGCTAGCCCATGTTGACTCCAATGCTTCCCACAGTTGTGTCAAATTGTCTGGATGTCCTTTGGGTGGTGGACCATTCTTGATACACAAGGCACTTAAATGTTTTATCTTGCCCAATCACCCTCTGAATGGCACACATACACAATCCATGTGACAATTGTTGCAAGGCTAAAAAATAATTATTTAACCTGTCTCCTCCCCTTCATCTACACTGATTAAAGTGGATTTAACAAGTGACATCAATACGGGATCAAAGCTTTCACCGGGATTCAGCTGGTCAGTCTATGTCATTGAAAGAGCAGTTCTAACCAAAATTGTTAGTTAAAATAATAACTATCAAAAAGCAGAGTCCCTTTTTGCTGAAACAATACTGCCACCAACTGGATTGTTTTGGTAACTTCACTTCAATCCAACGTCTGTTCCACGTTGGTTCATTTTCATTTTATTGAAGTGACATGGAAACAACTTTGATTTAACCTGTGCGTGCCCAGTGGGATATTCCGTATTGATGAAAATATTGTAATATGGAGTTGGGTTAAGGTGGATTATGTTAATCGTTTATGGTGGATTATGTTATTTTGTCTTTATCATTCATCTAGATATTATTACTCTGAACATACATTTACATAAGTATTCACACCCCTGAGTCAATTCTTTGTAGAATCACTTTTAGCAATTACAGCTTTATGGGTAAGTCTCTAAGAGCTTTCTGCACCTGGATTGTGCAACATTTGCCAATTATTCTTTTCAAAATTCTTCAAGCTCTATCAAATTGGTTCTGATCATTGCTAGACAACCATTTTCAGGTTTTGCCATAGATTGTCAAGTAGATTAAGGTCAATAATCTAAAACACAAGGCCACTCAGGAACATTCATTGTCTTCATGGTAAGCAACTCCAGTGTAGATTTGGCCTTGTGTTTTAGGTTGTTGTCCTGCTGAAAGGTGAATTCATCTCCTAGTGTCTGGTGGAAAGCAGATTGAACCAGGTTTCCCTCTAGGATTTTGCCTGTTCTAAGCTCTATTCTGTTTCTGTTATCCTCCCAAAATTGCTGATGACAAGCATACCCTTAACGCGATGCAGGCACCACCATGCTTGAAGATATGAAGAGTGGTACTTAGTGATGTTTTGTGTTGGACTTGCCCCAAATA
Organism: Oncorhynchus tshawytscha; assembly: GCF_018296145.1. Taxonomy (NCBI): domain Eukaryota; kingdom Metazoa; phylum Chordata; class Actinopteri; order Salmoniformes; family Salmonidae; genus Oncorhynchus; species Oncorhynchus tshawytscha. The sequence continues at coordinate 26,939,455 of NC_056453.1, forward strand.
TAACGTTTTGTATTCAGGACATAAAGTTAATTTCTTTGCCACATTTTTTGTAATTTTACTTTATTGCGTTATTGCAAACAGGATGCGTGTTTTGGAATATTTTTATTCTGGACAGGCTTCCTTCTTTTCACTCTGTCAATAAGGTTAGTATTGTGGAGATACTACAATGTTGTTGATCCATCCTCAGTTTTCTCCAATCACAGACATTAAACTCTGTAACTGTTTTAAAGTCACCATTGGCCTCATGGTGAAATCCCTGAGCGGTTTCCTTCCTCTTCGGCAACTGAGTTAGGAAGGACGCCTGTATCTTTGTACTGACTGGGTGTATTGATCAAATCAAATCAAATTGTATTGGTCACATACACATGTTTAGCAGATGTTAATGCGAGTGTAGCGAAATTGTTGTGCTTCTAGATCCGACAGTGCAGTAATATCTAACAAGTAATCTAACAATTCCACAACAACTACCTAGTACACACAAATCTAAAGGCATGGAATAAGAATATGTACATATAAATATATGGATGAGCGATGACCGAGTAGCATAAGCAAGATGCAATAGATGGTATAAATTACAGTATATACATATGAGATGAGTAATGTAAGATATGTAAACATTATGAAAGTGGCATTATTTAAAGTGACTAGTTATCCATTTATTAAAGTGGCCATTGATTTGAGTCTGTATGTAGGCAGTCTGATGGCCTTGAGATAGAAGCTATTTTTCAGTCTCTCAGTCCCAGCTTTGATGCACCTGTACTGACCTCGCCTTCTGGATGGTAGTGAGGTGAACAGGCAGTAGCTTGGGTGGTTGATGTCTGTGATGATCTTTTGGCCTTCCTGTGATATTGGGTGCTGTAAGTGTCCTGGAGGGCAGGTAGTTTGACCCTGGTGATGCGTTGTGCAGACCACACCACCCTCTGGAGAGCCTTGTGGTTGAGGTAGATGCCTACTGGACAACTTTTATATTTATTGCTTTTAAATCTTTTTAATTCATTTTTATCTTATTAACACTTTGTTCTAGCTAGCTATTTGTGTAGGTAGCTATAAAGTAAACACAATGATAGCCCACCCATTTGGGAGCCAGGCGGACCCACTGAGGAGCCAGGCCAGGCCCAGCCCATCATAAAGAGGTTTTCTCCACAAAAGCACTTTATTACAGACAGAAACACTCCTCAGCACCCAAAACCCCCCACCACCACCCCCCCACCCCTACGTGGTCTGCGGTTGTGAGGCAGGACAGGACGTACTGCCAAATTCTCTAAAATGACGTTGGAGGCGGCTTGTGGTAGAGAAATTAACATTAAATTCTGTGGACATTCCTGCAGTCAGCATGCCAATTGCATGCTCCCTCAAAACTTGAGTCATCTGTGGCATTGTGTTGATTGACAAAACTGCACATTTTAGAGTGGCCTTTTACTTTCCCCAGCTCAAGGTGCACCTGTGTAATGATCATGCTGTTTAATCAGCTTCTTGATATGCCACACCTGTCAGGTGGATGGATTATGTTGACAAAGGACGAAATGCTCACTAACAGGGATGTAAAAAAAAATCTGCACAAAATTTGAGATAAATAACATTTGTATCCGTATGGAATATTTCTTTGATTTCAGCTCATGAAAAAAGGGACTAGCACTTTACATGTTGTGTTTATATTTTTGTTCAGTGTAGTTTTGCTTGCTGAAATTGAAGTAATTATTTATTTTAGTCAAATGAAAAAGATAGGGTTTAATGAACAACACTGAAATGGGATACAAGGTTGTCGACTACACCTGTTGTTTACGAAGCATTTGACAAATACAATTTGATTTCATTTGAGATGGTTAGGGAAGACATACTTTGTTTGTGAGATATTCCATAACGTTCAGAAGAGCAGTATGAACACCATATCTGTTTTGTTTCTTGATTTAACAAACACAGGTGTGACAATGTTTATATGTTTCACAAGACCATTGATGTAGTCATAATGTTCTCACACAGTACGTGCGCACAATGTCAAGGCTTTGGCCAATATGGTAATATGATCTACATAATTTTGTTTGAAGTTATTTTTATCAACAGGAGAAGGCAGTATCACCTCCAATAGCAACCCCTAAAAAAAATTCCATTAATTATAATCCACATAACAATGAATATTTCCTGTTTCTGCAGGATTATTTCCCTGCTGTAGCAGACTGGCTAACATTTTGATCCTATACCTGTACTGTAGAGTAATGGCAGGAAATGCTGGATGTTTTCTGGGAGATATGGTAGTGTCTGAAAAAGCCACAAGAGGGGGAAAAGCTCCTTCTGTTTGAGTTCACTGCCTGTGTCTGTTGTATCTGAAATGTATCTCAAACAGTGGAGGCTGCTGAGGGGAGGATGGCTCATAATAATGGCCAGAATGGAGTGGATGGAATGTTATCAAACACGTCATGTGTTTGATACCATTCCATTCCAGCCATTACACGCCATTCCAGACATTATTATGAGTTGTCCTCCCCTTAGCAGCCTCCACTGATCTCAAGCCAACATGTCGGCAGCCAGCCTAGCGGTTAAGAGCATTGGGCCAGTAACCGAAAGGTCACTGGTTAGAATCCCAGAGTTGACTAGGTGAAAAATCTGCTGATGTACCCTTGAGTAAGGCACTTAACCCTAATTGCTCATGTAAATTGCTCTGGATTAGAGTGTCTGCTAAATGACAAAAATATATTGGCATAATTTATTCAATAAGAATGATTCATCTAACACTGTTGTGGTCTTCTTATACACATAATAGTACAAGGCCACACATCACCACAATACATGTCTACTTGGAAATAATAGACTGTTCCTCCTTACACTAAATGAGTCATGTAATTAGTCATGTAATTACGCAGTCAGGAAGGCAGGCAGTGTAGCACGCTGTGCACATTGTGCCCTTTTTGTACAATACTCCCAAAATAGACATTTAGTTTAAATTTTACACCCCAAATGACTACGCATCAGACTTTCTGTGCCCTTTGCTACTGCCTATGTTTAACACAATGCAGCTTTTTATATTGTGGTAGTACTTGTGTTTTCAACATATCTAGCATTGCATTCAATAATAGCTAGGTCATTAACAATGTACATTATGTCATGTAAAAGATGCTCAGACTACATTCTGTGAGAATTTGTACTGTAGCAGGCTCCTTGGTTTCTCAACAGGCCTAACTGGGGTGGTAATATAGTATCAATAAACATCAAAACATGCTATGTTTGTGTGTTAATTACTACATGGTTACAGCTGGATTAGTTAGGGAAAAAATGATTTTCTAGGAAAGTACAATCCTTTACTAGGACCTGTAGTAACTGCGGGTGGTGCTGGATTGAAACCGCAGAGTGGAGCAAGGGAAGTGAGCTTCTTTCTCTTAAAGCAATCAGTCCCTAACCTGCGATAACTTGGAAAGTGCCAGAAAGGAACTGAAAGTGAAAGAGGGTAATCTAAGCAGTTAGCAGTTAGAATTATAACATTATAAGCTCTATACAGTATCTCTATGCAGGCAGCTGTGTGGGTACACAGATGGCTGCCTCTAACTAAGATCATTTCAGAGTGATTTGGCTGATGTGCTCAATTAATTGTCTCTAGCTGACTGGGACTATTTCAACACAGCAGAACACCATCCCAAAGTTTTCCTCCCCTGAAATGATCTTCCCTCAGCTGTTGATCGTATCCCCTCATGGATTGGAGAACCTGGTTGATCCTGGTCTAATTTGAGAGCAGATATTTATGTCCGGATCAAGTTGTCCCACTACATTCCTGTTTTATTGTCATTGTTTTCGAGTCATATCCTCATCTTGAGTTATGACCAACATAGAGTGAAGCTTCTGGGATAAAGTAGGACAAGTATTTTCACCCAACTCACAACTTCAATATCTCTTTGTGAAGTAGATTACAGTTGTGTCAGAGAGTCACTGTTAGACAACTTATCTGAGTTCAATCTGTTTTGAAGGGCCTGCCATTGTGAAGTGTTCAGTCTGCTGGCATAGCGTTACAGTAAATGAGTCTTCTTGACCTGTCCATCAGGCACCGACATGAACAGACATCTATTCCTGGCTTTACCCCCACCAACCTGCGGGGGAGGCAGGGAAAACGGCTCCAACATCTTCCTTGCTCAAGTTTCCAAGTGTTATGAGCTCTCTTGAATGCAAAATCGTGGCCCTGTGAGACGGCGATGCCATGTCACAGGGCCACAAAGTGTGTGTGGGTGTCATCATCAAACACACAAAGGGTAGATTTGTACGCTAGGTCTTATTAACATGACTCAGGATAAGACACAGATGCAGACACAGGAGGCAGACAGTTTGAATCTCAGATGTTTATTACAAAACAGGGGGCATGCAAATGGCCGGTCTAGGGCAGGCAGAGGTCGGTATTCCAAGACAGCGCCAATAAGGGATAAAACGGCAGGTAGACTCAGGGTCAGGGCAGGCAGAATGGTCAGAACCCGGAGGACTAGAAAACAGAAAATAGAGATGCTGCTGAAAATGGGAGAACGCTGGTAAGACTTGATAAGATAAGACGAACTAGCAGCAGATCAACAGAAAACGCAGATATAGTAAGTACACAGGGGAAAATGAGGGGAAATGGGAGACACCCGGTGTGGGGGTGGAGAAAGCCTTATGTTTTTTAATTGCTTATAAAAGGTTTATTTAGTTTTGCTGTCTTTACAGTTATAGTAATGACTCATCCTCATGGGTCAAGTTACAAAATAGTTCTGAATATCTGCATCTATGCTGCTGCCACATATCATACTTTGTTCCATGATCATGGTTTATAAGTTCCGACAGTAAAACTCAACCTTTAAAAGGTACAGTGTGACTTAAAGTTATACAACAACCTGACTGTGCCACGTCAGTGGCTCACTGTGTTTATCATTGCTTAAAGAGCCTCGAATACAAAGTTGTTTCCGCTGTCACTGTCAAAAATACGTACAGGACTGCCTTACAATTTCCTCCCACATGAGCTGACCCAATTGTCAAACAGTAACTCAGCTCAGTTAATGTCATACTTTAGGTCATTTGTTTCTGGAAGACCAACAGGACAAGGAGGATATTGTCACCATGTTGTAACTTGTAATAATGCTGTTCACACAATAATGATTATATACAGTACATTCAATGACCTTTTGTTGAAACACTGGTGGAAATTTAACATGGACTTTGACATTGAGAATTGAGAAGATGCAGCTTTTTCAGTAATGCGGTTCAGTTGTAACACCATTAGGGATGGGAGTGTTGGGGTTTATTTTCAGTGTGTATAATTTACACAATGTCCTAAATTAGGCATCAAGCTGGTCAGGGGCAATAAAGGGCATTAAGCTGGTCAGGGGCAGTAAAGGGCATCAAGCTGATCAGGGGCAATACAGGGCATCAAGCTGGTCAGGGGCAATAAAGGGCATTAAGCTGGTCAGGGGCAATACAGGGCATTAAGCTGGTCAGGGGCAATAAAGGGCATTAAGCTGGTCAGGGGCAGTAAAGGGCATCAAGCTGATCAGGGGCAATACAGGGCATCAAGCTGGTCAGGGGCAATAAAGGGCATTAAGCTGGTCAGGGGCAATACAGGGCATTAAGCTGGTCAGGGGCAATAAAGGGCATCAAGCTGATCAGGGGCAATACAGGGCATCAAGCTGGTCAGGGGCAATAAAGGGCCAAGGACTTGGAAACTCTTTGAAGCCTTTGAGGCCTCTTCTCATGTCAACCCTGGCTTTAATGTCTGGCTTTAATGTCTGGCTTTAATGAAGGTTGCAGAGCTCCCTGGGGCGTCAGGTAGCCTGGTGGTTAGAGCGTTAGACTTGTAAACGAAAGGTTGCGAAATCGAATCCCTGAGCTGACAAGGTAAAAATCTGTAGTTGTGCCCCTGAACAAGGCAGTTAACCCACTGTTCCTAGGCCCTCATTGAAAATAAGAATTTGTTCTTAACTGACTTGCCAAGTTGAATAAAGGTAAAATAAAAAATACATAAAAATGGTTCTTCAGCTATTACATTACCAGGTGTTGGTTCCTGGGAGACAAGACAGGTTGTGAGTGGAATACATAAGTGGCAGTACTTGCAGTCGTTATCTTGTCAAGTATGACTCATTCCTTTTAGAACAATGTCCAATTTCAACACTGTGCTTAAAAAAAAGAAGATTTTTCACACAGTGGAGATTGGATCCCTCAAACCCACTTGTTCAACGACTTCAACCATCAAGCATGCTCACATAACTTTCCCATTTTTTCTCTGATAATCGTGATGGGTATTGACACATGGAGTCTGGGGTGCAGAGATCATCTAAAAATGTAGGTGAATAGCAGCAATGGAATTAGTCTGGCTTTAATGAAGGTTGCAGAGCTCCCTCCCACCCTCCCCCTTTCTCTCTCCTTCCCTCTATATTTCTCTCTTCCCGTGGCCTCAGGCTGCAGCTAAAAGCCCCAGTGGACAGGAAGGTTCCAGACTGGCTCAATCAGGCCCTACTAATGGAGGTAATGGTTGTTGTGTCATCCCCCTGTGCTCCCTGGGCTGCTTCATGGTCAGGTCCACTGCAGAGAGGCAGGCAGCGAGGAACACTGATGAATGTCAGAGAGCTAGCTCCCTGCACAAGAGAGAGAGAGAGAGAGAGCCATCTCCCTGAGAGAGAGAGAGAGAGAGAGAGAGAGAGAGAGAGCCATCTCCCTGCACGAGAAAAGAGAGAGAGAGAGAGAGAGAGAGCCATCTCCCTGCACGAGAGAGAGAGAGAGAGAGAGAGAGAGAGAGAGAGAGAGAGACATCTCCCTGCACGAGAGAGAGAGAGAGAGAGAGAGACGAGGAAAAGAAAGGATCTGCTTACAAGGGTGATCGCTTTCTCCTCTTCCAGTCATGGAACATGCTCGTGAGTGCCCTTTACTCTGTCTCTGTGTGTGTGTCTATGTTATTGTGTCTATTTGAGTGTGTCTGTGGGTGTGAGAGAGTTTCTTGTCTTTGTGCTTGTTGTCAAAGTTACTGTGTGTGTGTACTGTACAGTAGTTGATAGTAGGAGCTCTCTAATGTTCTCTGTTGGCAAAATTGCCCCTGGACTGTGCATGAAGAGGGTCACCTAGAGCCAGCTGTGATTGCTAAGTACCCTACTTTGCAAGCCTATTGAAAAGGACCTTATGAGTTTCCCTCTGTGTATTCAGATCAGCTGTTCAGGGAACACCGCCAGGCAAATAGACCCTTGCTTGTAATGTGATGGTTGTTGGTTTACAGTTGTTTAAATTACTTCGTTTTTGCCTAAATTGTTTCAAAACCTGGTTTGTGTTGTAGTTATTTGATTAAATAACGACAAAACACATAGCCTTATCACTTTGAGAGATTACATTTAATAATATTACATGCATCATCATCACATAACTTATCGTATAGTCATATCTAGTGACAGGGTATGATGACTTATTCTTTGGTAGTGCATTACGGTCAGTCTATATTTAGTTGATGTCATTTTATATGTTTAATTACGTTTGCCACACTGTGAATGTCATAACATTTAGCCGAGTCTATTAACTCATGCCATAACTCCTGTTCAAATGCAACTTGTATTGGAGAAAGTGGACTGACAAGGAGAACTAAGTACATAGATTGCCCACACAGAAATATATCAACTGCCACTATGATAATACTACAGTAGTAACAAACAATGATGTAATGTATACAAAGATGCCATACAAAGCCATTCTGCATGACTTTGTGTGTGTCTGTTATAGCTTTGTATATTTCTTTACCCATGATTTCATATGGTCCAGGTTGTACTCTTCAATATTTGTTTTACAATGCAAAACATAATTTGTATTCTGTATCATACGAGGCAGGTTGTCCACATTTGCATCGCCTCAGACCACAGTGAATCAGCAGTGTCATATTGATGTAGAAAACCCCAATGCTTGACAAGGATAAAGTCATTTAAAGTGATTGATAGGATCTGCTTACTCCTTTGTTTATTTCACAAAACTCAACAAAGAGTGAAAACTAACTTCTCAACTTCCCTGTGGCATTACTAATGCTGAACGTTTGTTTATTCTGTTTATTCAACCATACCGCAAAATAGATGTACTCCATGGTGGGAAATGTTGTACTATTCCCATTGGTTAATGATTGAATGCATTCTGACAAATGTTTGATTATTTTGTCTAGTTTTATGTTGTACTTTCAATCGAACTTTTAATTGAAAGAACTTTAGTACAGTACGACAGCGTATACCCTTGAAGCAGCAGACCAGTCTTGGTACAAACAACAGGACTCATTGTGGCAGTGTAATGGTTCAGTCTTGGAAAGGGACCAAAGTAGCTGTAATAATGGTAAAAATCAATGACACTAAGCATCAATAACCTTAGCTGCATGAAACGTCTGAACAAAGACAATTGGATTCTAATTGAGGAAGATCAGATTTCTCATTTGCTGCAGGTAGTGGTGGTGATTTTTCAAGAAACAAACAGTCCTACATTGTTTATGTTTTTGTGAATGAGTAATGGGTGTGTAGACCTCTGTCTCTGGCTGAGTCTGTTGTTGTCTCCTCTCTCTCATAGTGAACCTGTACTTGATCATTAAGCCCCAATTTCTCTGCACTGTGAAATATAATGCTCTCAATTCTCTCTGCAATGGGCTATTATTAAGCAGCCTAGATTTCAAAATAAGAGCCATCCAGACCAGGGAAAATAATCTACTTACTGACAGGATGCCATGTATTGATTTGTATATCTACAACATTTAGGTGTAGGAAGTGAAGTGGTCCCGTAATGATAGATTCACACCATCCAAACAAAGTAACAAAGTAACTGGTATCAGTTTCAATAATAGTTTGCTTGTGGAGAAGATCAAATCTAATCATGCTGTGTATAAAGTAGATCATTCTGATATGTCAATGTTATTTTTTTTCTTAATATACCATACAGGTATATATAGTATTTGTATGTAATCCACTAATGATTTGTGTATGTGATGAAAGGTTGAGGTTGCAGCTTACAGAATCAAACTCTGGTGCAAATTGCACATGCAAAACATAGTTACCATCCTGTCTCTACCATTGGAAGTATGAGTACGTGCTTGTACCTCTCTAGCTCACATTATGCCATTTTGTCTTTTAACTGTTGCTAGCTATGGAATGGAATGCCGAAATGGTATAACTTAATTCCTTTCTTAAAAACCTCTATAACAGCCAATATTAGCTGGGTCCATCACATAAATTCACTTCAATGTGTATTGTACTGCCGCCTGTAATCTGAATGCACTCACTGACACTTAGCTCTGTGTGATTAGACTATAAGCAACTTGACAAACTCAACGACCATCCAATTATTTCCCAGTGCTTGATAGCGAAACTAGGCCTTTGCTTTTTGGATCTAATAGCAATTACCTGTATGGGCAAACGGTCCTGTCTGCTCCACTCAATCCTTCATGCAGAACAGGTCATATAAAATGGGACATAAGTCGATTCAGAGCACTGAATGTATCAAATTTGTTATGACACAGTTAGAAATGTTCATCATGGTTTTGCTGTCATTTTAGACAGATAGAAACTAGGTTATATAAAAGATTGTTTACCAACACTTTGGAACACATTCCCTTTGGTTCCACATTTGAGGTTAATAAATAAATAATCTAAAGGAGGAAGAACTAAAAAGCACCACTTAAACAATAATTACCGTGTATTTCTTTCTGAAATTGCTGCTTAATAATGTATGACTCTTTCTCTTTCTCTTTTTCCTCCACATGTCGATGAGCTGTGTGCCCATCCAGCTATTTTCTCAGACATCCTGTTACAGTGCAGTTCCTTTTTCATCCTTGGCCATTAGTCAATGAGTGAGGTATACTGTAACAATACAAAGACACACAGTCAGTATCCATTACGCTATTTCACTTCCTACTACTGGGCCTTCTTCATAATTAATAATTAGGATAATGCTGAGCGGAAATTGTACTAGAATAGCAAAGTAATTAGGCCATACATAATTACTTGTCAAGTATTGAAACAATATAAATGTTGTACTATTTTTAACTTAGTATTTACCCAGTGATTTGTAAAAGTAGGCTGTCCCAACATACCCATCAATACATTCAGGAACTGAATAAGTTGTAGGGCTAGCTGGGGAATAAGTGTATTAGCACTGATAGATTCATGGGGCTGTATTTGGGTTCTTGTGGAGAGGTTGATAAGTAAAGAATATACTCTTGGCCAATCAAAAATCAATTCCCTTCCATATCCACTTAGACTGCACATTGGTTATAGTCCTCATGGATTTCCTTCCTATGCCACTGCAGGCTTTCATCTCTAGAGCAATGTTTTGTAACACTTTACTTAAAGCTGACTAGTAATGCTTTAGTACAAATGTTGGATCTTAATTTGACCAGTATTGTCACAGCAAAATAATTCTGCAGCAACAGGATTTGAACGTTTAGTCCATAACGTTACTTGATCGGTGGTTTGGCTATTAGCTGGACAAAATTAGGCTACATGAAAAGTGCAATACTGTTAATATAACCGGGTGTTAGTATTTGTGCGAGTTTTCAGAGAATGTATGTAAATCACAAAGCTCATCTGAATTTCCTGCGGTGTAGAAATATTCTCAGCAACAAGAGTGATCAAATGAAGATCCTACACCTGTAATTATTATAAGCATATATATATTTATTTTATTTATTTAACCTTTATTTAACTAGGCAAGCCAGTTAAGAACAAATTCTTATTTTTCAATGACTGCCAAACCCTCCCCTAACCCAGACGACGCTGGGCCAATTGAGCGTCCCCTATGGGTTCTTAACAGTAAATTGTCTTCATTCTGTGTTTTACAATGCAAAACATAATTTGTATGCTGTATCATCCGAGGCAGGTTGTCCACATTTGCATAGCGTCAGACCACAGTGAATCAGCAGTGTTATAGTGATGTAGAAATATATGAGCCGTGATTGTGTTCAATATTATAAGGCTAATGTTATGTTTCTCCATGTACTGTGGAACATTTTGGTAACACTTTTCTTAGGTCTGATTTTGATTTATGGTATAGTTTCAATAAATCCTTGTATACAGAACATTGTTTATTAAACAGTAGATGGCAGCCCTGCACCTAAACCAAACAGTCTCTGCAAAGGCCAATTAATTTGTACAGCCTCTTTTCATTAGGCTACTCTGTATATCAACTCACCATAGACCCTATTATGTATATACATTCTGGCCATTAATCATGATTCAAATTTTCCTACATGTCAACACTACCTGGTCCTTTAATTGAGCTTCTATATATAGTAGTTTGCACATTTCACTTTATCTACACTCACAGTTTCCCTATTTGTACAATGCCAATGCTCTTACTTAAGGTATAAGTTGTAGTCAGTGTGTGTGTCAGTGCTGGACTGTTTAGTATAACCATGTTTTGGTATGTGAAGGTATTTTATCTCCTGCTAACACACGTCATGCAGCCAAGGTGTCAGCTGAGCCCCCGCAGAGCACTCTATGACATAAGAATCGCATTGCCCACGGGCTGTCGAAAGCTGGAGTTCACTCCAACACACGGGTTGAGCCTCTTGCCTCGAAAAGAAATAGAGTCAGCCATCTTTGGTGTATTTTTCAATGGTGTGAGTGTGCTCAGGGCTGGTGATCTCATAGCATTTAGGGCCAAAGTAACAGCATATGCTTATTGTACAGCGCTGGCTTTGCCAATTCCAAATGATCGTGCTGTAACATTAGGAGATACACTATGGAATAGGAGGGAGGTGGGAGAACGTGGAGATAGATTATGGTGATAAATTCACCATGTAGCTGCCTATGAGCCAATGCTCAGAGAAGGTCTGGAGGCAGGAGAGGGCTGGTTTCCGTCAGCTCTTGGCAGGAATTGGAGAGCCTTCCTGAGTGGTCCCCACCCACTGGCAATACAGCTCACTCAGGGCTTTTTTCTCCTTCTCAGCAAACCATAGCCTACAGCTAAAGAGGAACTGTTTGGATGGCTGTTACACTCTAAGAAAGTTGTGGGAAAAAAGAAAAGACAAAATAATATATATAATAAAGTTGTGCAGGTAGTAGCATAGGCAGCCGACAGTGGCCGCTAGATCTCTAAGATTGATGTTCATTCCCGGTAATACACTCTTGTCCCCTGTGGACCGGCTAGTACATAAAGCATCCTCCATTCAGGCTGAAAAGGCATAATTTTCCTCCTCAACTAGCTAATGGTGGACCGTCTGAAAAAAAACTGGGAAAATATGTGTACTGTCTTAATAAAACATAATTTTCCACCACAATTTTCAGATTTTCCGACAATTTGAGATGATTTATGCAGATCTAAGCTTTCCATTGGCCAAATATATTATTAAACAAACTTTCTATTCCGTTTTCAAAGACCTATTTTAAAATTTGTGCTGAGTTCATATTTATTTTAAACTAGCTAACTAAAAAAAACACTAAAAAACAATACCATGATTATAGTGATTTGAAAGATTTAAAAAAATAAAAGTTATATTGTCACATACGACAAATACAACAGGTGTAGACTTTACTGAGGAATGCTTACTTACCTAAGAAAAGATTAGCATAAAAAGGAAATCTTAACACAATAAAATAACAATAACGAGGCTACAGTATATACAAGGAGTAACGGTACCGAGTCAATGTGCAGGGGTACGAAGTAGTTGAGGTAATTGATGTAATGTGTACATGTAGGTAGGGGTAAAAGTCACTAGGCAATGAGGATAGGTAATAAACAGAGTAGCAGTGTATGTGAAGAGTGTGAAAGTGTGTGAATGGTGTCGATATAAATGTGTATGTGTGTGTATTGTGTGTGTGAGTGTATGTAGTTTGTGAGTGTGTGTGTGTGTGTGTGTGTGTGTGTGTGTGTGTGTGTGTGTGTGTGTGTGTGTGTGTGTGTGTGTGTGTGTGTGTGTGTGTGTGTGTGTGTGTGTGTGTGTGTGTGTGTGTGTGTGTGTGTTGAAGTGTCAGTGTAGTATATGTGAGTGTGCATAGAGCCAGTGCAAGAATATCAGTGCAAAACAAATCAAATATGAAAGGGGTCAATGCAAATAGTCCGGGTAGCCATTTGATTAAATGTTTAGCAGTCTTATGGCTTGGTGGTAGAAGCTGTTTAGGAGCCTTTTGGTCCCAGATGTGGTGCTCCGTTACCACTTGCCGTCTGGTAGCAGAGAGAACAGTCTATGACGGGTGGCTGGAGTCATTGAAATTATTTTTAGGGCATTCCTCTGACACCGCCTGGTATAGAGGTCCTGGATGGCATGGAGCTCAGCCCCAGTGATGTACTTGGCCATATGCATTACCCTCTGTAGCGCCTTGCGGGCGGATGCCAAGCAGTTGCCATACCAAGCGATGATGTCGCCAGTCAAGATGCTCTCAATGTTGCAGCTGTATAACTTTTTGAGGATCTGAGGGCCTATGCCAAACCTTTTCAGCCTCCAGGGAGGGAAGAGGCATTGTCGTCCTCTCTTCACGACTGTATTGGTGTGTTTGGAACATGATAGGTCTGTAGTAATGTGGACACTGAGGAACTTGACCCGCTCTCGACCCGCTCTACTACAGCGCTCCACTACCACCCTGTCGATGTGAATGGGGGTGTGCTCGACCCTCTGTTCCCTGTAGTCCACAATCAGATCCTTTGTCTTTCTGACGTTGAAGGAGAGGCTGTTGTCCTGACACCACACTGCCAGGTCTCTGACCTCCTCCCTGTAGACTGTCTCATCGTCGTCAGTATTTTTGGTTGAAGTTGAATTGAACAGTATAAAACAATCAGAATGGAGAAAGACCCATTGAAATCACTTAGAATGCATGTGTTGCCACCCTAGGGCCACACACTACCCAAAGAAAATGTAGAATGTGTATTATTCAAAAACATCAAATAACATCAAATACCACCATACCTTAAAAAGAAAATGTAATACTGTGATTTTATATTTTGGCCATATCTCCAGTCTGTGCTAGCTAAACAGTCCTGTATCTTAGATTGTTTGCTTGTTATGCAATCCTCAAACTGCCATCAGTTTGAAGATCTGAACACTGGAATTATATTATGGTGTCACTGTGTGGTTGAAAAATATCTATACTGTGTTGATTAAATGACATCCAAATATTTACATCTGTTATAGGCACCGAGGTGGTTGTAGGCTATTGGGGCGGTATACCAGAGATTGTGGCTATAATGACGAGATGCTCGTGTCTCCACCCTAACAACGGGAGTCGTTGTTCACAAAGGCGGAAGACAGGCAGGAGGACGCCAGATCAGGTGGGAACATTATAGCCAATGAGAGGACAGACACAACTCTGATATCAAATATGTGTTCAAAGTTGCTGGAATGACACGTGCGTCCACTTATATCAGTACACTTGTAACAACCTAAGCATTACGAAAGTTATATTCGATCAAATAAATCTCACGTAGCAAATTTGCAATATATATATTTTTTAACCAAATTCGACACTCTCATTGGCCCTCCATACACAAATTCCTCACTTCGTGGACAGATTTTGGGCGGAGTAAACCCTCTCGCTTCGCCTCTTCCTCTCTGGTAGTAGAGAATTCCTCCCCTCGACCTCTGACGGGTAGTATCCTAATCTGCATAAAGAAATGACAGGCATTCTTGAGCTGAATCGGAGGGAGGTTAAACAGAGGTTCTCAGACCAAGCGAAGTTTCTTTCTCAATAGTTTTAACCCAACAATTGGCCTGAAGTAGGTCAAATTAACTTTAGGATTTGGCGATGACTTTATTGTGAAAGTTCATCGGGGACCGCGTGATTGTTGGTTTGGCGGTCCATTGAAGACAGAATGGGCCAGACTTCTGTCTCCTCCTTGTCTCAAAATGCGAGTGGTGAGTCTGCTTTCCTCATTCACGCGCATATAGATATATCTTATTGTTCAGGAAGTCGATAATGTCTGACAATTTTAACTCGTCTTACTTTTCTAACTTTACTCTTTTGAAATGCACATATTCAACAAGTTTGAGTTGGTTTGCTTGAAAATATCGGTCTTATTTTCCTTTTACTCCAATGTGATCGTACATATGCATCTACATCATTGCAACTGATTTTGAATGCATAAAGAAAGCTTTTAGAATAATTGTCTTGCATTAGGAGATGGTAACATTCACTTTGACAAGAATCGGATACTTTGTACCACTAACGGTTACGTTATGCTCATCAGTCATGGAACTAATGAGTCAACAATGACTCATCTTCGAAACCAGTTTTCAATACCCAAACTAAATCGCAATGCAAACTGGAAGACATGCAAAACAGATCATTTGTGCAATAGTGAACGGTTATTCCATAATAAAGAATCCAGTACCAAACTGCTCTGACTCTCCTTTTGACCGGTTTGAGTACTATGAGCTACATACTCAATGGGAGAGAGATACTGATCAGCACATCTGTTGTCTTTTCAAAAGAGAGCAGGGGCATGTAGGTTTGGTGAATTATCATACACACAATGAGTAACGAAACCTCGACAATGACCAGTGGTGTAAAGTACTTAAGTAAAAATACTTTAAAGTAAGTTGTTTTCTGTAGTTTACTATTTCTTTGCCTGCTTTTACTTCACTACATTCCTAAGGAAAATAATGTACTTTTTTAGTCCATACATTTTCCCTGGCACCCTAAAGTACTTGTTACATTTTGACAAAAAAAATTGTCAAATTCACACACTTATCAAAAAGTCATCCCTACTGCCTCTGATCTGGCAGACTCACTAAACACAAATGCTTTGTTTGTAAATTATGTCTGAGTGTTGTGACCCTGGCTATCCATCAATAAAAAAATAACAAATATTGTGCCATCTGGTTTGCTTAATATAAGGAATTTGAAATGGTTTATACTTTTACTTTTGATACTTTAAATACATTTTAGCAATTCTATTTACTTTTGATACTTAAGTATATTTAAAAAAATATATACTTTTAGACTTTTATTCAAGTAGTATTTTACTGGGTGACTTTCACTTGTATTTGAGTCATTTTCTATTAAGGTATCTTTACTTTTAATCAAGAATGACATTTTAGTACTTTTTCCACAACTGACTGAGACCAGTGGGATAACACAGTAGTCTTGCAGACGACATGTGTTCAATACCCGGTTGGTCACACATGCTCGAGCAAATTGACATTACGGTATTGATGTCAAAGTTACAGTAATATGTGGGTGGTTTAGAAATTTGCATGGTCGCTGTCGGCATGCCACCTTTGGCGAAGCAAAAAAATTGCGGTCCTCCTTTTATCCCTCAGCAGAATAGTAGCCTAGGCTATGCAGTGTCAACCGAAAATGCACTTTAATTAATGCCTATCCATGTGGTCGCCTCTGTTTATAAAACAGGCAGTTGGAATGGCTTTATAGTCCTGATACCTGACAAAGATTTAAGACAGCATTTTGGTTATTCAAGCTCTAAATATCAGCTACCGTAGGTGGCGGTTCCTAAAGTAAATCGGAAAACATTTTCCAAATTTATATACAGTGGATTCGCAAAGTATTCAGGCCCCTTTTCTTTTTCCTCATTTGTTTTACGTTACAGCCTTATTCTAAAATTGATTAAATACATATTTTTCCTCCTCAATCTACACACAATATCCCATAATGACAAAGCAAAAACAGGTTTTTAGATTTTTTAACGAAATGTATTAAACATAAACAGATACCTTATTTACACAAGTATTCAGACCCTTTTTTTTGAGACTTTCGAAATTGAGCTCAGGTGCATCCTGTTTCCATTGATCATCCTTGAGATGTTTTTTCAACTTGATTGGAGTCCACCTGTGGTAAATTCAATTGATTGGACATGATTTGGAAAGGCACACACCTGTCTATATAAGGTCCCACAATTGACAGTGCATGTCAGAGCAAAAACCAAGCCATGAGGTCAACGGAATTGTCCGTAGAGTTCTGAGAAAGTATTGTGTCAAGGCACAGATCTGGGGAAGGGCACCAAAAAATGTCTGCTGCATTGAAGGTCCCAAAGAACACAGTAGCCTCCCTCCTTCTTAAATGGAAGAAGTTTGGAACAACCAAGACTCTTCCTAGAGCTGGCCGCCCGACCAAACTGAGCAATCGGGGGAGAAGGGCCTTGGTCAGGGAGGTGACCAAGAACCTGATGGTCACTCTGAAGGAGCTCCAGAGTTCCTCTGTGGAAATGGGAGAATCTTCCAGAAGGACAACCATCTCTGCAGTACTCCACCAATCAGGCCTTTATGGTAGAGTGGCCAGACGGAAGCCACTCCTCAGTAAAAGGCACATGACTGCCTGCTTGGAGTTTGCCAAAAGGCACCTAAAGGACGCTCAGATCCTGAGAAACAAGATTCTCTGGTCTGATGAAACCAAGATTGAACTCTTTGGCCTGAATGCCAAGTTTCACGTCTGGAGGAAACCTGTTGTGGGGATGTTTTTCAGCGGCAGGGACTGGGAGACTAGTCAGAATCGAGGGAAAGATGAACGGAACAAAGTACAGAGAGCTCCTTGGATGAAAACCTGCTCCAGAGCGCTCAAGACCTCAGACCTGGGCCAAGGTTCACCTTCCAACAGGACAACCCAGGAGTGGCTTCAGGGCAAGTCTCTGAATGTCCTTGGGTGGCCCAGCCAGAGCCCGGAACTGAACCCAATAGAACCTCTCTGGAGAGACCTGAAAATAGCTGTGCAACGCTCCCCATCCAACCTGACGGAGCTTGAGAGGATGTGCAGAGAAGAATAGGTGAAACTCCCCAAATACAGGTGTGCCAAGCTCGTAGCATCATATCCAGGAGGACTTGCGGCTGTAATCACTGCCAAAGGTGCTTCAACAAAGTACTGAGTAAAGGGTCTGAATACTTATGTAAATGTGATATTTCAGCTTTTTATTATTAATACATTTGCAAAGATGATTAAAAACCTGTTTTTGTTTTGTCATTATGGGGTATTATGTGTAGATTGAGGAACACAAATTAATGTAATCCTTTTTAAAATAAGGCTGTAATGTAACAAAATGTGGAAAACGTGACAGGGTCTGAATACTTTCCAAATGCCTCAGAGGATCATTAACTTCTCAATTGTTTTGCTGTGGATTGTTTCAAATCACAGGCGAGTAGGCTTTGCATTGTTGGGTTGTCCTCAGTTTTGGCAGCACTCATGGCAATAGACTTAGCTGATTATTGAGTTGTGCCTGTCAGTGGAAAGCATCAAAAATATGTGTGAAGATGATGTGTCTTGAGTATAATTTGAAATGTTAAGACAAAAGAAGGGGAGGTTTTGGTGGCGAAGATATAGGCTCATCGCTCTCCAGAATGCACTCAGCTCTCCAGAATGTGCTCAGCTGTCTCCTGCCAATTCATGCACATTAATTGTTTCATTGTGTGAATTGTTTGCCCTTTGTTTATTTGTATCAATTCCTCATTACATATATCACCGGTAGTAGGCTGTATCACATCTGGCCATGATTGGGAGTCCCATAGGGCGGCGCACAATTGTCCCACCGTCGTCCAGGTTTGGCCGGGGTAGGCCATCATTGAATAATAAAGGTAAAATAAAATGTCAAAAAATAAAATAATAATAAATATATAAAAAACTGTAAATGTACTATTTATATATAATCTCTGTCATTTGGTTACATTAATATCTCTTAATGCATGGATTAATTACAGTCATTATCTGAATGGAAACATTGTTTGCAGAGTTCAAAAGTTTTGGTTTATTTCATACCATGATTTATGAGGTTTGTCAATCATTTTATTGTCTTGTTTGGAGCGGTCCATATGAGCATGTGTCTGGTTGTTTCTCTATCCTGTTAATGTTGATGGAGTGCGCGAGCCTGATCAGCATAAAGTAGGCTACCTGGCCTGCAGCGTGCACATGTAGGAAAGTACATTTGGGGATCAGACATTTGGGGATGTCTGATTTCTGACCACCACTAATAATACACTAAGGTTCTGTCATTTTTATAACCATGTGACAATGATTTTGAGAAATTAAATGTGAGTATGAAAATCATAACTGGCTCGTAGAAATGGTAGGATACATTCTTAGCTTACCCAAAAGTGAAACTCACGTGCTGCCTGTCAGCTACCCAAGTTTATCATGCGTTGCGTTATCTTGAAAAATGCAGTTTGTATTTTCTTCTTTGCCATGATCATATCAGAAATTGAAGAACAGGCCTACAAATTTGAAATCGCTAATTATCATGACAATTTAGCCCACTTTGTGAAACTCCCGGACAGCAGTAGTGAGTAGCCTAATTTCATTCCATAGGCTATTGTCCATTTGACCTGTCCTGTTTTTAAAATATGGTGTGTTTGCTAACATGATAACAACATATTCACATTGAAGCAAATGTTTTATTTGATAGGACGCCATTTAGGCTATTTGATTGGAAGCATACATGATATAAAAAGTGTCTCTCATGACATTTTAATACATTTGGTTGCCCTGCAGGCTACAGAAAAGGCCACAGAGGCTATATACTCTATCTACCCTATAGGCTACATGATTTGATGGAGTATTGGTGAAGCACCACAGCACTGCGTCTCCAACAGCACCATGGAGAGGCGTGCTGTGCATGGACAAGATACATATTTTGCACCCCTGCCTTTGGCAAAGTGCACTGCTTATCATGGGGAGGCATCGGCGTTCAATTTAATAGCCCAAATGCCACTGGGTGAGAGAAGTTTTCATTGTTTTGAGGCTGAGTTATGTGAGGTGTTATGTGTTGGAGGTGCGTCTTGATCAGTTTAGCTCGGAAAATGCCGCCCTCGTCAATCTGCAGCTCTAGGCGTCCGCCTAATCCTGTCTGAAGGGCGGGCCTGCCCCGCTGTCGGCACAGGGTGGAGCAGGGGTGCATCTTCTGTAGCATACTAACCACAATGCTTACTTAACAATAACATTACTCACAAGTAAATGCATGCCTGACATTTCAACTCTTCAAGGCCTAAATAACCTAGTGCAGCAACATAACCCAAGGTGTTATGGTTGAGTTTACCTTTCAAGGTATGTATACACTTTAACAACATTGTTCTCTCCATGTTCTTTTTTCTCCTATAAGTAATCATAGCCCATCATTTTCCCTGTTCATAATAAAACATATCAGCTTTTTACATGTTTGGTTGGTTACACTAAATTTGAAAAAAATATTGAATGTCAAATAGCTTGGGATCTTAAAATACCATGATGTTTAAGTGCATAAACCCTCCCCGGTGGCTTCAGCTAAAGAAACCTCTCCCTATTTCCCCTTGACCAAATATTTTTCTGGTTTGCCGGTGGCATATAAAGCAAGACAATGGGAAAAACATCTGGTGAGCAAACAGCATGTCTGATTGAATTTAAAGTACACAGATGGATGTGAAGCATTTAAATGCTTTTTGATTTGGTGTGTAGTTCCATCGTATGTCATTTGGCTACTCAAAGTTCTATTTGAGGCACAAACGGTATTGATGTTTTTGGTTATGACATGCCTTTCCAATGATGTCATCATCCGTTCAGTACGAGTCACACAGCTTCAAATAAAACTTCAGGCTAATTGATAAATTGCCAAATCCGTCAGGTTATTAAATGTCTGCATAGGTTACAGTTTCTCCGAACTGAAGACCATCAGGCCAATATTAGGCTATCCCTAGACATTTGAAATATTCACGGCTAGAAGAGCCTCCAGGTTTCCGTCATAGCTGGAAAAAAATATAATTACAGGGGCAGTTTGGTGAAACTAATCCCGTCCGGACATGACGTTCTATAGTAATACTAGTCCTGTGTGAATATGGCTTATATACACATTTCTGACTGGGACTGTACAGAAGTGGCATTTTCTGTGTCCTTCATTTTGTTATGGCTCCAAGTCATTCTCCTTGACTCTGAAGGGAGGCATTGTTAGAGCTGAGGACTAACTTTGTGTCCCTAAACCATTTTCTCCCTTGTCAAGCAGCTGTTTGAATTATTATTGTCATGCAGTACTTTGTTTGATACTGTCTGTGAGTTATACCTCCACCCAAACATGAAAGCTGCTGCCTGGACTATACCAGAGATCAACACTAATCTAATTTTAGGCTTTGTATACTGTATGTGTTAGGAGATCCACATTGACAACAAATCCTGAATGTTTTTTTCCCCTAGCAGATTGGCATTCTTCTGTATGTGGCTTAGATGTTTCTGCTGTCAGTGCAATCTCAATCATTGTCTGTTTGTTTGGTTTGACAGTCAATTAATTCACAAGATAATCAAACACATTTGAGAAGGACTACTGTTCCCTCTGTCAATGAAATTTGCTTGTCTAAGAACAGACTAAAGTTGTCAGTAGCCCCATTTTAAAAGTTGGTACTGTAAATTTCAATGTCTCTCAATTGATTTGAAATATAGAGCTATGTCCCAAATTAGTTCTCCCAAATAGTCAACCTCTCTAACTCTCTCCACTGAGCAGTAACAAGTGAAGCCATTGTCCATTCGCTCCCAGGCAGTTCTAGTCTTTTTATTGAAGTCTAATGGTGATAATTGTGAGCTTTACAGATTTTTCTGTCATTAACCACACAAAGAACCTACTGTAACAGTCCCATTGTTCCTATTTGATATCAATCTGGGAATGAAACCATGGGATTGGACGTTTGGAATGCAGCTGGCCCCACCTCTTTCATATTTGTTTGTAAGCTTAGCTTGATTAATTGAGACTAAATGTGATTATTGTAGAAAATAAATATAATGTGTCCTTCAATAGGCTTACCCCAAAATGCCCCAAACAGTTTGTGGTTGTTTGTGTTCTTTTTTTTGTAGTTATCTATATCCCAAACAGCTATCTATAAATCCCCCTACTGGGGAGCCAGGCCCAGCCAATCAGAATGAGCTTTTCCCCCAAAAAGAGCTTTATTACAGACAGAAGTTCACTTCTGGTGTGGTTGCACGTGGTCTGTGGTTATGAGGCCGGTTGAACGTACTGCCAAATTCTCTAAACGATGTTGGAAGCAGTTTATGGTAGAGATTAACATGAAATTATCTGGCAACAACTCTGGCAACAATTCCTGCAGTCCACATGCCAATTGCACGTTCCCTCAACTTGAGACATCTGTGGCATTGTGTTGTGTGACAAAACTGCACATTTTAAGTGGCTTTTTATTGTCCCCAGCAGAAGGTATCTTGATATGCCACACCTGTCAGGTGGATGGATTATCTTGGCAAAGGAGAAATGCTCACTAAAAGGGATATAAACAGATTTGTGCACAACATTTGAGAGAAATAAACTTTCTATGCACAAGAAACATTTCTGTGAATATGACATTCACTGTAAATTCCTTGTCAGAATTGAGGAGCAAAGTCTGAAGGGAAGGTATTTACTGATCTGCTGTAGTTGTGTATGACATGTTCTTGCAGTATTCAATGCTGGTCACCTCAGGCCTTTTCAAAATTCAATGTCAGGCCTCAGGTAAGACATTATCCCTGACGGTCTGGTCATTCATGTTAATAATCACGAGTCATCATGGTTGTAAAAAAATATAATAATTGCACCAATGTTTGGTAACTGCCATTTGCAATGTGAGAGAGTTATCAGTTTTTATATGGCTAATCAGTTTTATATGGGTAGAATGTTTGAACTTGGAACTGGCACTCTGCTGAAAGGATGAATGGTCAATACATATTGGAAATGATATGTCGACCGTGTAAACACAATTCGGGCTATAAACCTGCCTGATGGCTTGAAAAAGTACTTTTTCATTGCAATTGCATAAGATATGAATCGCCTTAGAATGATGGACAATTGCCATTCTCTAATCAAAACCCAACCCTCGAACAGTGTCACATAAGCTAGCTAGACAAAAACAAGATTAGCTGAAATGGAGGTGTTCGCTCAAGTTGCTAGAAATCACACTTGCCTCATACTGTGCTTCTCTTCACACTGGAGCACTTGCAATATACACTGAATGTACAAAACATTAGGAACAGACTCAATTCGTTGGGGCATGGATTCTACAAGGTGTCAAGCATTCCACAGGGATGCTGGCCCATGTGGACTCCAATGCTTCCCACAGTTGTGTCAAGTTGGCTGGATGTAGTGGACCATTCTTGATACACACGGGAAAGTTGAACGTGAGAAACCCAGCCGTGTTGCATTTCTTGACATACTCAAACCGGTACGCCTGGCACCTAATACCATACCCTGTTCGAAGGCTCTTAAATCTTTTGTCTTTCCCATTCACCCTCTGAATGACAAATACACAATCAATGTCTAAAGGCTTAAAATCCTCCTTTAACCTGTCTCCTCCCCTTAATTTACACTGAAGTGGATTTAACAGGTGACATCAATAAGGGATCATGGCTTTGACCTCTTCACCTGATCAGTCTGTCATGGAAAGAGCAGGTATTCCTAATGTTTTCTACACTCCGTGTATAAACACTGGCTGTGACACATTTGATTATTCTCTAGGACCGGTGCCTGGGGTAAAACTCTCACAGTTAAAGCGCCGCATTAGCTTATTACCTGTTATTCGTTTACTCAAAATGTTGTGCAGACATGATACCTTTCAGACCAATCAAATACATCAGACCAATCAAATACATTCAGACCAATCAAATACATCTGTCTTTGATTCTACTGGGTTCTACTCTATAGATGTGTGTAAATATAGGTTGTGTGTGACAGTCAATAGTGATTTGACGTAGGCTAGGTAACTTTCTTCGAATCAGAATTCAGTTGAGTGACAGAGAGAACAAGGATGGTGTGATTAACTCAAATTCCATTATCTTTTTGCTTTTCCTTGTGACAGTTCCCTACCTCCTTTCCTTTTTTCAATTTAGGTCAAGCTAAAGTCAGAAAGAATACACAAGGTCACATTTTACAGCCTAGGAATCCAAAAACAACCAAGGACTCAAGATCACTGGATCTTGGGGGAGTGTCCTTGGCAGGGAATGTGGGTGTGCTCCTTTGACTGGTGTGTAGGAGTGCATACTGCGTGGTCTCCATGTCTGACTCCTCATATAACAGAATTGCTAATGAAATCCATCATTTTTTTTATTTTTTTTAATTTTTTTTATTTAACCAGGCAAGTCAGTTAAGAACACATTCTTATTTTCAATGACAGCCTGGGAACAGTGGGTTAACTGCCTGTTCAGGGGCAGAACGACAGATTTGTACCATGTCAGCTCGGGGGTTTTGAACTCGCAACCTTCCGGTTACTAGTCCAACACTCTAACCACTAGGCTACTCTGCCGCCCCATAAGGTGTAGGACACACGGTTCCTGGTTGTTAGTGATACGATACCTCTTGTCTGTCGTAATCTTATGGTCTTTGTAGAGCCACACCTCCTAAGGTAGGTAATGTTAACCTATATGGCCTTTTTGACGCTTCCAGCAATTAACCTTTGAACTACCTTCCAGCTTCTGCTTTTGAATCCTTGAGAAAAATATACATATAGGCTCATCCTTGTGCACTGCAGTGAACAGCAAATCTAAAAAGGAAGTGTTGAGTATACTGGAGATGTTGGTGTGCTTTTGTACTACGTGCTATTACTCAAAGGGAACATCTGTAGTTGCTACATATACTACCGTTCAAATGTTTGGGGTCACTCAGAAATGTCCTTGTTTTCCATGAAAACATACATGAAATGAGTTGCAAAATGAATAGGAAATATAGTCAAGATGTTGAGAAGGTTATAAATAATGATTTTTAATTGAAATAATAATTGTGTTCTTCAAACTTTGCTTTCGTCAAAGAATCCTAAATTTGCAGCAATTACAGCCTTGCAGACCTTTGACATTCTAGTTGTCAATTTGTTGAGGTAATCTGAAGAGATTTCACTCCATGCTTTCTGAAGCACCTCCCACAAGTTGGATTGGCTTGATGGGCACTTGTTACGTACCATATGGTCAAGCTGCTCCCACAACAGCTCAATAGGGTTGAGATCTGGTGACTGAGCTGGCCACTCCATTATAGACAGGATACCAGCTGACTGCTTCTTCCCTAAATAGTTATTGCATAGTTTGGAGCTGTGCTTTGGGTCATTGTCCTGTTGTAGGAGGAAATTGGCTCCAATTAAGTGCCGTCCACAGGGTATGGCATGGCGTTGCAAAATGGAGTGATAGCCTTCCTTCTTCAAGATCCCTTTTACCCTGTACAAATCTCCCACTCCTCCAGCATCTTTACATTTTTCTGCATCTCACGAATGTTCTTCTTTGTGATCCGAACACCTCAAACTTAGATTTGTCTGTCCATAACACTTTTTTCCTCTGTCCAGTGTCTGTGTTCTTTTTCCCCATCTGAATCTTTTCTTTTTATTGGCCAGTCTGAGAGATGGCTTTTTCTTTGCAACTCTGTCTAGAAGGCCAGCATCCCGGAGTTGCCTCTTCACTATTGACGTTGAGGCTGGTGTTTTGCAGGTACTATTTAATGAGGCTGCCAGTTGAGGACTTGTGCGGGATCTGTTTCTCACACTAGACACTCTAATGTACTTGTCCACTTGCTCAGTTGTGCACCGGGAACTCCCACTCCTCTTTCTATTCTTGTTAGAGACAGTTTGTGCTGTTCTGTGAAGGGAGTAGTACACCACGTTGTACGAGATCTTCAGTTTCATGGAAATCTCAGAACAAGAATAGATTGACGAGTTTCAGAAGAAAGATCTTTGTTTCTGGCCATTTTGAGCCTGTTATTGGGCCCACAAATGCTGGTGCTCCAGATACTCAGCTAGTCTAAAGAAGGCCAGTTGTATCGCTGCTTTAATCAGCACAACAGTTTTCAGCTGTGCTAACATAATTGCAAAATTATTTTCTAATGATCAATTAAGCCTTTTAACATGATAAACTTGGATTAGCTAACACAATATGCCATTGGTTTGCTTGCTGATAATGGGCCTCTGTACGCCTATGTAGATATTCCATTAAAAAGCAGCCATTTCCAGCTACAATAGTCATTTATAACATTAACAATGTCTACACTGTATTTCTGATCAATTTTGTTATTTTAACGGAGAGAAAATGTGCTTTTATTTTAAAAACAAGGACATTTCTAAGTGACCCCAAACTTTTGAATGGTAATGTACATTTTTGGAGTTCTAAGTTAATGATATGTACCCATTTGATTCTAGAAGAATATAACTTATAAATGTCTCATGAGCTTAGTTCAACTGTCATACCCCATCAGAACCCAACATATAACCTTGTTTTAATCCCATGTTTGTAAGCAAAGTACACTGAACAAAAATATAAACGCAACATGTCAAGTGTTAGTGAGCTGAAATTTTAAAAAATCCCAGAAATGTTCCATATGCACAAAAACCTTATTTAGATATGCCAACCCTGTCAGGTGGATGGATTATTAAGAATCCGATTAAACAACATGATCATTACCAGTAGTGTAAGTACTTAAGTAAAAATACATTTTCCCTGACACAAAAAGTACTCATAACATTTTGAATGCAATTCACGCACTTATCAAGAGAACATCCCTCTACTGCCTCTGATCTGACGGACTCACTAAACACACATGCTTCGTATGTAAATTATATCTGAGTGTTGGAGTGTGCCCTAGCTATCAGTAAATGAAAACTAAATTGTGCTGTCTGGTTTGCTTAATGTGAAGATTTTTATACTTTTACTTTTTGATACTTAAGTATATTTATAATCAAATACTTTGACTTACTCAAGTAGTATTTTACTGGATGACTTCCACTTTTACTTAAGTCCGTTTCTATAATTTTACTCAGGTATGTCAATTGGGTACTTTTTTCACTACTGTTCATTACACAGGTGCACCTTGTGCAGGGGGACTATAAAAAGCTACTTTAAAATATGCTATTTTGTCACACAACACAATGCCACAGATGTCCCAAGTTTTGAGGGAGCGTGCAATTGGCATGCTGACTGCAGGAATGTCCACCGGAGCTATTGCTAGAAAATTGAATGTTAATTTCTCTACCATAAGCTGCCTCCAACATCGTTTTAGAGAATTTGGCAGTATGTCCAACCGGGCTCACAACTGCAGACCATGTGTAACCACGCCACCCCAGGACCGCCACATTAGGCTTCTTCACCTGTGGAATCATCTGAGGGGGGGTGCTGAGAAGTATTTCTGTCTGTAATGAAGCCCTTTTGTGGGAAATACACATTCTGATTGGTTGGGCCTGGCTCCTCAGTCGGTGGGCCTGGCTGCCAAGTGGGTGGGTCTATGCCCTCCCATGGCTGCACCACAGCCCAGTCTTGTGAAATCCATAGATTAGGGTCTAATTTATTTATTTAAATTGACTGATTTCCTTTTATGAACCGTAACTCAGTAATATCTTTGAAATGGTTGCATTTATAGTTTTGTACAGTATGAATGTAAACAAACACTATATAGCCTCAAAACATGGATAAAACTATAGTTTTGATATCATGGATGGTCAGTCCTTGCATCCATAGCTGTATTAATTTTAGTGGTTACATTTCGCCAGCCCCATCTTTTAGCCTTTTACTGAAATGGGCGGGGAGTTGGAGTTGTTATTGCTTCAACTAAGGATCGCTGCTTTTAAGAGGGTCTTCACATTTACTAGACTTTTTGCAAAAATACCCTCGGCTACACATATATATGTGTGTATATATACACATATATATACATATACACACATATATATACATATACACATATATATACATATACACACATATATATACATATACACACATATATATACATATACACATATATATATACACATACATATATATATATATACACATATATATATATATACACATATATATACATATACACATATATATATATATATATATATATATATATACATATACATATATATATATATATATACACATATATATATATATGTGTATATGTATATATATGTGTATATGTATATATATGTGTATATATATGTGTATATGTATATATATGTGTATATATATGTGTATATGTATATATATGTGTATATATGTGTATATATGTGTGTATATGTATATATGTGTGTGTATATGTATATATATGTGTATATGTATATATATGTGTATATGTGTATATATATATATATATATGTATGTATGTATATATGTATGTATGTATATATGTATATGTATATATATGTATATGTATGTGTGTATATATATATATATGTATATGTGTATGTGTATATATATATGTATATGTATATATATATGTATATGTATGTGTGTATATATATGTATATGTATATATATATGTATATGTATGTGTGTATATATATATATATATATGTGTATATGTGTGTGTGTGTGTGTGTGTGTGTGTGTGTGTGTGTGTGTGTGTGTGTGTGTGTGTGTGTATATATAGGTCCAGTCAAAAGTTTGGACACACCTACTCATTCCAGGGTTTTACTTTATTTTTTACTATTTTCTACATTGTAGAATAATAGTGAAGACATCAAAACTATGAAATAACACATATGGAATCATGTAGTAACCAAAAAAGTGTTTAAACAAATATAGGGCCTCCCGAGTGGCGCAGTGGTCTAAGGCACTGCATCGCAGTGCTAGCTGTGCCACTAGAGATTCTGGGTTCGAGTCCAGGCTCTGTCACAGCCGGCTGCGACAGGGAGACCCATGGGGCAGCGGCGCACAATTTGCCCAGCATTGTCCAGGTTAGGGGAGGGTTTTACCCGGCATGGATGTCCTTGTCCCATTGCACAGTGGGTGCAGTGCACGCTGACACGATCGCCAGGTGTACAGTGTTTCCTCCGTCACATTGGTGCGGCTGGCTTCCGGGTTAAGTGGGCATTGTCAAGAAGCAGTGCGGCTTGGCTTGGTTGGGTTGTGTTTCGGAGGACGCACGGCTCTCGACCTTCGCCTCTTCCAAGTCCGTACGAGAGTTGCAGCGATGAGACTAGACTGCCACTACCAATTTGGATACCATGAAAAAGAAAAAAATACAAATGTAAATGTTATATTTGAGATTCTTCAAAATAGCCATTGGCATTCACTCAAACAGCCTCATGAGGTAGTTACCTGGAATGCATTTCAATTAACAGGTGTGCTTCTTCTTAAAAGTTCATTTGTGAAATTTCTTTCCTTCTTAATGCGTTTGAGCCAATGTTGTGACAAGGTAACGGTGGTATACAGAAGATAGCCCTATTTGGTAAATATTATAGCAAGAACAGTTCAAATGAGCAAAGAGAAATGACAATAAAGGTCAGTCGATCTGGAAAATGTCAACAACTTTTAGTTTCTTCAAGTGCAGTCGCAAAAACCGTCAAGTGCTACTGGCTGTCATGAGGACCGCCACAGGAATAGATAGTCTTTTACCAAATAAGGCTAAGTCCATATTGTGGCAAGAACAGCCTTGCCAGCCCAATTTTGAATAAAAACCAAATTTGATCACATTCACATTTTCTCCTGACACACAAATGGACTATAAATACATAACGTTACCAATTAGTTACCCTGACCAAATGGACAGCGCACATCGGCTGTATGCAGCTGCTCTTATTAGTAGCCTACAGTTGATCAGACTGAAAGATTTTCCCGTTTTTATCCCATACAGAATGTCAGATCTCTAATGTTTAGGTGTAGCCTAGGCTGCTGTAACATTTATGTAATGAGGTTTTGCTTGTCTGTCCGGAGTGATTATGTGTTCTCATCTTTGCTAAATAAATGCCGGAGGAAAGTGGAAAGCCCCCAAAAATGCGCTGTGTCAACCTCTCTTTAATCTAACTTTTAATGGATGATGCGATGGAAGCTATCAAATCGTTCTGAATTGATTTTGACATCCCAGAAAAGACAGTAGAAAGCATCATAATGTGCAATTACCGCTGCAAGCTCCGTGTAGTTGCACTTCTTAGCGGAACTATCCCTCTTGTCGTGTTCTCTAAAAGCCCATTCTTGCATGCCCAAAAACGCAGTGGTGTTGATAAGCCACTTGAGAACATCATCCCTGTTTATTCTTACTTTCTCATTGTGTTGCGCAGTTTGAATACGCAGACCTTTGTCATGATCGATGCAGTTTTTTCCCTGAAGCTTGAATCTGATGTTGGCATTTATATGCTCCCTGCTTTTGTTTTGCCGTTTAGCTGAACGATCAATGTTCTTCGGGTCACTATACCTCCCCCTTTCGCCCAAGACTCACTTTCCAAAAAGCAGACAAGGCCAGCAATACAGGCGGCTTGATGAAAGGCTCCTTGTTAACCAGCTATACTTTTGATGCCAATTTATATTGAATGCCCTCACCTTTTCATCCTTCTTCATGAAACTGATCTCAGGCAGAGGTCGACCCTCAGTTTTAATTTGCACCTTTTCCGTGTACCCCAGAGAATGAAAGGGGTTCTTAAACAAAAAGTAAACAAAATTTGCAGTGAACTGCACACTCAAGCTGGTAGCTAGCAAGCTACTGAAGTTTGATATAAATTGCAGTAACTAGACACAAAAATAAAGTTCTAAAATCAAGAAAACTATTTATAATCTACCTCCGTCTCCTGTAATTTGAAGAAATTTGAATTGAATAATATTTTAAAAAATGCTCAACTATCACTTTTCAATCTCTATCTAATAATGTCACCAACTCACCAAGCCTCTCAACACATGGAACACCCCCCATAATGGTCTGCGGCACAACCCCAATACAACACACTAGGTTAATTGTCTGATCCTAACCCTATGATTGGATGGACAACATGGACAACATCTCAGTTCCTACTGCAAAAGTTTTGATTGGTTGGAGGCCGTCCTCCAGAGGTGGTCAAAATTACCATGTTGGACTATGGAAGGGAGTGAGGACAACGAGCCTCCTAGGTTTTGTATTGAAGTCAATGTACCTAGAAGAGGGCAGAAGCTAGCTGTCCTCTGGCTACACCAGAGTGCTGTTGAAGTTACTATGTACCTTCATTGCAAAACAGTGTGTTTTAATACATTATTTGGTGACGTATGAATATATTTAGTATAGTTTTATCTAAAAAGGAGAACTTTAGTGTTTCACTATTTTTATGAAATTTCACTGAGGAGGATGGTCCACCCCTTACTCCTCTGAGGAGCCTCCACTCCAAATATTTTCCATATTTTCCTGTTTTATAGTTTTTTTTACATGAAATTGTAGTAACAGCCTGTTTTATTCTGAATTTGTCGCCCTAGATTTACATATCAGTAGTGTTTTTTGCTTGTTTTTTGGGCCTCCACCGAGAGAAGCAGCTCCCAAGGGAATGATCAATGTTTTCAGTCGTGATTTTGCTTGTACCTCATATTATGACTTCCATGATATTTATAAAATTAAGCCTGGCGTGTTCTAAGGTAACTTTAATACGGGAGCTTTTAGGCTTACACGAGCTACTATCTAGCTATGGTTCAGCTAAACGTCAGCATTCATCTATAGCCAGCATGTTTATGTGAGGATGCAGAAATTATTTTGTTGAGATAGCTAGCGTTACATAGCTGTGTAGCCTATACTATAATATGAATGACATTGTATGATAACGGTACGGTACTTTTATATTCGTATGGGAGGGGTATACGTTCATTATTATATGCTAACATTACTTGATTATGACGAATGTTGTTAATGTTAGTTAGCTAGAGGGCAGGAATTGTTTTTTTTGTCAGCTAATTTAAAGTTGCAATAACTTTTTGGGCGACCCAACCAAATTCACATTGAAATGTGAGTTATAGATCTGTCATTCTCATTAAAAGCATGTCTAAGAAGTGGTCGATTTTGTTCTACAGTTGGAAGTCTGATGTTTACATACACTTAGGTTGGAGTCATTAAAACTTGTTTTCCAACCACTCCACAAATTTCTTGTTAACAAACTATAGTTTTGGCAAGTCGGTTAGGACATCTACTTTGTGCATGACACAAGTAATTGTGCCTTTAAACAGCTTGGAAAATTCCAGAAAATGACATCATGGCTTTAGAAGCCTTCTGGATAGGCTAATTGACATCATTTGAGTCAATTGGAGGTGTACCTGTGGATGTATTTCAATCCCTACCTTCAAACTCAGTGCCTCTTTGCTTGACATCATGGGAAAATTAAAATAAATCAGCCAAGATCTCAGAAGAAAATTGTAGACCACCACAAGTCTGGTTCATCCTTGGGAGCAATTTCCAAATGCCTGAAGGTACCACGTTCATCTGTACAAACAATAGCACGCAAATATTAACACCGAGATGAACATACTTTGGTGTGAAAAGTGCAAATCAATCCCAGAACTACAGCAAAGGACCTTGTGAAGATGCTGGAGGTAACGGGTACAAAAGTATCTATATCCACAGTGAAACGAGTCCTATATCGACATAACCTGAAAGGCCGCTCAGCGTGGAAGAAGCCACTTCTCCAAAACTGCCATAAAAAAGCCAGACCTTTTGCAACTGCACATAAAGACAAATATCGTACTTTTTGGAGAAATGTCCTCTGTTCTGCAGAAACAAAAATAGAACTGTTTGGCCATAATGACCATCGTTATGTTTGGAGGAAAATGGGGGAGGCTTGCAAGCCGAAGAATCCCATCCCAACCGTGAAGCACAGGGGTGGCAGCATCATGTTGTGGGGGTGCTTTGCTGCAGGAGGGACTGGTGCACTTCACAAAGTAGATGGCATCATGAGGACGGAAAATTATGTGGATATATTGAAGCAACATCTCAAGACATCAGTCAGGAAGTTAGGGCTTGGTCGCAAATGGGTCTTCCAAATGGACGTCGACCCCAAGCATACATCCAAAGTTGTGGGGGAAAATGGCTTAAGGACAACAAAGTCAAGGTATTGGAGTGGCCATCACAAAGCCCTGACCTCAGTCCTATAGAAAATTTGTGGGCAGAACTGAAAAGGCGTGTACGAGCAAGGAGGCCTATGAACCTCACTCAGTTACACCAGCTCTGTCAGGAGGAATGGGCCAAAATTCACCCAACTTATTGTGGGAAGCTTGTGGAAGGCTACCCGAAGGCTACCCAAAACGTTTGACCCAAGTTAAACAATTTAAAGGCATTGCTACCAAATACTAATTGAGTGTATGTGAACATCTGACCCACTGGGAATGTGATGAAAGAAATTAAAGCTGAAATAAATCATTCTCTCTACTATTATTATGACATTTCACATTCTTAAAATAGCTGGTGATCCCAACTGACCTAAAACAGGGAATTTGTACTCGGATTAAATGTCAGGAATTGTGAAACTGAGTTTAAATGTATTTGTCTAAGGTGTATGTAAACTTCCGACTTCAACTGTATGTGCGTTATTTCTATGCTTCCCGTTAAGTTTTGCTTTTGTGTCTTTTAATTTCAGAGTTGTACACCAGCTGAAAATATGGAAAAGATTTTTCACACCGGTTTAGATGGTACAATGATTCTCTATACTATATTTGCTTGCTTTGTCACAAACTGAAATTAGGTGAACTATTAGAATATTAGCAACCAGGAAATGGTGTAGCGGATGTTAAAATAAACCCTTTAATTGTCTGCACATGCTTGTGGATTGTCGCTTTATTCAAGAGTGTAATATGGTTTGGTTTAACATATTATCATATGTTTTAGAAGAAAAGTTACTTGGATTGTTAAATAGTTTGCTTACTAGCTAGTGGCCACTGTGATATGTACGGTGAAGTTGAGCTGCGGACCAAGAATGTCATGTTGCAAGCCACAACGAAAGGTAAGGCAATTATGTAATGTGAATTGAAAAGTGGAAATCTATTTGGCCTCTGCTCCTTAGACTCTCCTCCATCTCTCGTAGTTGGAATAGGTCCTAAATCTTTGACACTTCCTATGTTTCTCAAGCACATTATTTTTACACTGTCTTGGGAACCTCCCATGTGTTGCTCTTGTGTTCCCCTTTTGTTTGGACAGGCCTCACTTCACTTCCCCTCCATCAGACAGAGACCCATGATTTCATATACAGTTGTGCTGCTTATTTACAGCTACCTGGACATTAAATGAAACAGAGCTTCAGTTGTTCTTGAGATGGTTAGGGTTTCTGTCCCACCATTTTTTTTAAACACCTTTCTTTAATTAAATTTTAATAAATCATCCTTGGGTATTAAGTGTTTTTTTTCCTGAACAAGGATGTGCTCCTTCAGCAATCAAAACAAACATCAAACATACTATAATAATTGCATTTGTAGAGTGCTTTTCAGACATAAATCACAAAGCTCCTTAAATTGAGAGCTACCATTAAATGGAGAAAAAATTGAAGTAAAGAGCTAAAAAAACTTAAAGCAAGAAATTAAAAGATCGCAAGCAGCCTCGTATTATACAAGATACATACATTTAATAAAGGAGGCGACATGGACAAAATAATAACTTGAAACTAATGTATAAGGCTGACAACAGATACCACAACAATTACATTAAGCGAAATCCAGTTTGAAGAAGTGTTTCTTTAGCTCAGACTTCAAGGCAGTGGTGGTCTGGGGCATGCGGAGGTGGGGGGGGCTCGTTCCAGAGCCGGGGGTCGAGACAGCAGAATGCTCAGTGACCCATTGTTTTTAGGTGCGTCTTTTTAACTGCAAGGAGTCATTGAAAATTTGACCGGCGTGAACGTGAAGACTGTTTGGGGCTGAAGAGTTCACTGAGGTATTGGGGACCAGAGGAATTGGGAGTTATGAAGAAGAGGGAGTCTGGGGTTGTGTTTATGTTCTTGTGGAATTGGATGTTGCGTTTCCTGATTAGGAAAGGAATGGGGCCTAAGACGGAGCTTTGGGGGACGCCACAGTTAATCGTTGAGGCGATGATTCCACTTCTTAATCTTTTCAAATAAGTAGGTGGATAATCTTCCACTGTCCTCTGTGGTAGCAATGTTTTATGTATGTATGGATGGATGGAAGGATGGATGGATGGTGCGGAGAAAACAACATTCAGCAGCCATGAGCCATGGAACCTCCCTATTCCTGAGAAGTGAGGCATGAGGAAACGCCACACCTCTTTTTTCCCCCCTCCAGCCTTAGCATTCCAGCCTGTTCCCATTCCCCTGGTTTCTTACTTTCAAACAGGAATGGAAAGGATTAGGGAAGGACATGAATCTGGTTGCTAAGGCCAAGTACAGCAACAAATGAATCACTGTGAAACAGGGCTGCACGTCGGTTATCAAAAGGTTTTATCTGCTCTTTTGCTTTGCTATGGAGATTATGATTTGTTTAGCAAAGAAGATATATTATTAAATGCAACAAGGTTGGGTTAATTGTTGACAAAATGATTGACCTAGAAAATCTAATTTAAAGTCATGTGAAAGTACATGTTTATTTCTGACGCATACTGAAGTGAATTCACCATTGTGCAACATCCACTTTCTCATGTTGTGTTTAGTAATTCTTAAAGCATAGTGTTGCAAATGGAGGGTCGATTACTGGTAACTTTCAAAGTTTACCAGTAAACCACAGGAAATTCGAAAACATACAGGATTTTATGGAATTTTCATAACATATCAAGTATATTTATTTATTTTACTATGTCAATATGTTTTTGTAAATGTTTTGATGCCAAACTGGTGGCAGTTGTGAAAAAAAGTGTGTTGTGAAAAGTGTATTAGTTGGAAGAGTTGCAGAGTTAATAGAAAATTATGCCATTGTTGATTTAAATGTTTTTTCATTTATTAGGCTCTTTTCCTTTGAACCTTTGGTCTATTTACTAGAAACCCATGGACAATATGTACACAGATATAAGGATGAATAAATATGTATTTGTAATTCAAATATATTACCAAAGTTACCATAGATTACCTGTTAATTACCACAATTATAGAAAGTTCAGATAACTTGGTAAATTACCGGTAGTTTTGCAACCCTATGTTCCACGTAGGAATGAACAGGGCTAAGTAAGTATGTTTTCTGATCAGGTGTGTCCTTGTGTGATTTCCCCACAGTTGATGGACTGGAAAAAGCATCTCTGTCCAACTGTGATGTTGTGGTGGGCAGCACCCAGACTCCTCCACTGAAGCAGAAGGGGAAGCTCTCCACTATAGGGAAGATCTTCAAACCCTGGAAATGGCGCAAGAAGAAACCCAGTGACAAGTTTCAGGACCTATCCAAAGGTACGTCTGAAGTAGCCTGGTCACATACTGTTTTATTATGCTGTAGCCAACTATTCCTTTGTTGCCATGCCATATGTTTTCATGCTAACATGAAACTTGTTCTATTCACTATCCCCTGAAATTACCCCCCCCACACACACACACACACACACAAAGCCATTTGTTTGTATCTTGCATGACGCTGAAATGCCTGGCAAGCTACATAGTGTGAATACCTTAACTAATGTAAATCTTGTGATATTGACAATTTACATTTATGTAAAGATCTCAAGCGATAGAATATAGGCTGGCTATGGGCAGGTTTGAAATGAATTCGGTGCTGCCAAAGAATAGAAGTGTGATCATGGGTTTAATTTCTCAAGCATCCTCCACTGTCTGTACTATGTAACAGAACTAAATGAAGTGATATTTGATCATCATATGCAGTCATGTTGAGCTCTTCATGTCATTCTAGACCTGGCTTCAAATCATTTTTGTTTTCTTTCAAATACTTTCACCATTTGATGGAGCCTGTCTGGGTGGGGTTTACATCGTTGGTTCTAACCCATTTGTTCCATTGTGCCAGGCAAGCTCAATCAAGTGCAGCTGTTTGAAAGAAAAGCAATACTATTTAAACCCAGGTCTGTTGGCTGGTAGTGGAAAGGACTTCTCAGGTTTAACTCTTGGTGTGATAATTGTTTTTAGAACACAAATGCTCTCCATTAGCTGTGTTACAGTGGAAGTGATTGTCTGGCAGCATCTCATTTGAACAAAATTAGCTTTTTGTGCTCTTGCATGGCTAAAGTGTTGGATGGCTGTATCTGGGCCGCCAATAGTCAGCAGTGTATCCCCAGTCTATGCCAGCCTATCGAAATATCTGTCACATGCAAGGTGGTATAAAATCCAACCTTCTCGTGTAACTAGTATGAGTGAAACTTTATGCTTAAAGTCAGTTACTATTTCTATGGAAAACTAGAAGAACTAGGACTAAATTAAAGTTGTAAGCAGATTACATTATCTAAAGGCTTCAGAAGGCTTGAGAATACTCCTCTGGTGTGGACTGAAGAATGGTCATACCTAGGACTGTTGCGGTGACCGTATTACCGCCACACCGGCAGTCATGAGTCATGACCGCAGTAAAATTCCACTTGACCGTTGAGTCACTGTAATCTCCTTTTATGCACTCTGGACATGCTTTGGTAGTACCCAACTCACGAATGACCGTCAGGTCGCTAATGGCCTGGTACTCAGCACTCTATTGTCCCTCAAACCACTCTGACATCAATGCAAATGCCATTAAAAATCACATCAAACACTTATCATCAAAACATTATCATGCTTTTAAAACTCACTTCACTGTGATCGATCAATTTGAAGAAAGAAGTTCAACAACAGGTTGAAACTGAGTGGAAAACACGGTCGTTGTGAATCTCATTTCAAAGCCTTATACAACTAAATGGACAGCACTTTCTAAGGGGATGATTAATTCAAAACACCCAAAATAGCCTAGTAATAGGGCATTTTAAAAAATATTTTCATAATTAATAGACTGACATTACCCCTAGCTACAGAATATCTCACCACTGTGCGTTTCCCTCTCTCTCCTTTCTCGAGCGTGCAGAGGGGGGCTGTCAATAGTTTAATGAAATGTTTTCTTGCAAAAAAAAGTTACTATCAATATTCCCTAACTGATTTGACTTTGTTTCCCAAATGAAGCTGCAGGAACAGGGTTGGACATCCCATGGCATACAGAGTTTGGGCGGAAAAAACCTGTCGCACAGCGAGAGGCTGCATGCTCCTCAAACAGTGGAGTGAAATAGGTGTTCCTATGAGCCCAGTGTGAAAGCAGAGTTTTGATGGTTGCCACTAAAAAGAGGAGGATCCCATCTGCTACTATATTTAGTTTTGAGCTGCTCATATTAAGCACATGCTCCACTATAATACCAGAGTAGCCTACCCTGCATGATTGAAAAACAAGCTACGGGAAAGCGGCCTCCATTCTCCATTCGAGTGCATGTGGATGACATCTCTTTTTCCCTCTACACCTGTTCTTGCCCATTTTATAATGGGCCATTCTAAATCGAAACAACTTTGACATGTTAGTGAAGACAAGATTACATTTAGAATAGTCTGATGGGTGAAATATGGTCACTAGTGGTTAGAGCGTTGGACTAGTAACCGGAAGGTTGCAAGTTCAAACCCCCAAGCTGATAAGATACAAATCTGTCGTTCTGTCCCTGAACAGGCTAACCCACTGTTCCTAGGCCGTCATTGAAAATAAGAATTTGTTCTTAACTGACTTGCCTAGTTAAATAAAGGTGAAAAAAAGAAGAGTGAGTGCAGCCTGAGGCAAGGAACAGAGAGCCACAAAAAAAGCTTGCATTCTCAAGTCTTCAATAGCCTATAGACGCACCAAGCAGTCCCATATACATTCTAAGGTTTGTATAATTCACAACTAAAGTGGCCAAATAACTCTAAATCTAGCATAAGGACCTGTTTCAAATGATCACTTTTACGCTCAACATAGCCACTCCATATGCTCACTCACTCCAGAATGGGAAAATATATATTTTCTATTTTATCCAGCTAAGGTCAATTATATTCTTCTTACTATAAAATCAGATAATATAAAATAATGGCACAGGATTTGTAAGCAATATCTTGTCTGCTAAATGAACAAGCCTACAGCCTATGGTATGGCACATATCCAGATAACATACAGTAGGACAACTCATATTCTTTTCTTCTGAAATACATTTTATTCCTATCATAATGTTTCTTTAGACCTGCCTAAAATAATGGATTTATTGTGATGTATAGTAAATGGATTCATTCTACTCTTTAAAATGTAAATGTTCCAAAGACGCGCATCAGTGGCTTGTAGGCCTATGTGTGGAGGCCTGGAGATACTAAACGTGTTTTTATGTTAATTAAAAGGTCAATTACTGTGAGACTGGGAGTCATTTGCATGACAATAACCGCCTGATAAAATGTCAAGACCTCCACAGCCCTAGTCATACCAGGTATTGTATTAGTCCTATGCAGTTTACTCCTTTTATCTCACCTTGGACAGCCTCTAGTTAGTACTAATCCATTCTCTTGAACACAAACACAATCTCACCTAAAGGCTCATGTAACACTTCACTGTGAGATTGTCATGCAAGTACTATTAATGATGTTAGGTGCTGTCGTGCTGTTAGGTGACCTTAACTTAAACTGGGACGTGCTTAACACCCTGGCCATCCTACAATCTAAGCTTGATGCCCTCAATCTCACACAAATTATCAATGAACCTACCAGGTACAACCCCAAATCCGTAAAAACGGGCACCCTCATAGATATCATCCTAACCAACCTGCCCTCCAAATACACCTCTGCTGTCTTCAACCAGGATCTCAGCGATCACTGCCTCATTGCCTGTGTCTGTAATGGGTCTACGGTCAAACAACCACCCCTCACCCAGCTGCCCACTGCACTGAGGCTAGGAAACACTGTCACCACCGATAAATCCATGATAATTGAGAATTTCAATAACCATTTTTTTTTTACGGCTGGCCATGCTTTCCACCTGGCTACCCCTACCCTGGTCAACAGCCCTGCACCCCCCACAGCAACTTGACAAAGCCTGCCCCATTTTTCTTTCACTCAAATCAGATTTGATTTTCTGATTTTCTGAAAGATCTGCAAAATCTGGACCCCTACAAATCAGCTGGGCTAGACAATCTGGACCTTCTCTTTCTAAAATGTATCTGCAGAAATTGTTGCAACCCCTATTACTAGCCTTTTCAACCTCTTTCATATCGTCCGAGATCCCCAAAGATTGGAAAGCTGCCGTGGTCATCCCCCTCTTCAAAGGGGGAGACACTCTAGACCAAAACTGCTACAGACCTATATCTATCCTACCCTGCCTTTTCTAAGGTCTTCGAAAGCCAAGTTAACAAACAGATCACTGACCATTTCGAATCCCACCTTACCTTCTCCGCTATGCAATCTGGTTTCCCGAGCTGGTCATGGGTGTACCTCAGCCATGCTCAAGGTCCTAAACGATATCACAACCGCCATCGATAAAAGCCAATACTGTGCAGCTGTATTCATCGACCTGGCCAAGGCTTTCGACTCTGTCAATCACCACATTCATATCGGCAGACTCAACAGCCTTGGTTTCTCAAATGACGCCTCGCCTGGTTCACCAACGACTTCTCAGACAGAGTTCAGTGTGTCAAATCGGAGGGCCTGTTGTCCGGACCTCTGGCAGTCTCTATGGGGGTGCCACAGGGTTCAATTCTCGGGCTGACTTTGTTCTCTGTATACATCAATGATGTCGCTCTTGCTGCTGGTGATTCTCTGATCCACGTCTACGCAGAAGACACAATACTTCTGGCCCTTCTTTGGACACTGTGTTAACTTCATTGGGATAGAGGGCAGCATTTTCATTTTGGATGAAAAGCGTGCCCAGAGTAAATTGCCTGCTACTCTGTCCCAGATGCTAATATATGCATATTATTAGTAGTACACTCTGAAGTTTCTAAAACGGTTTGAATGATGTCTGTGAGTATAACAGAACTCATATGCCAGGCAAAAACCTGAGAAAAAAATCAAGCCAGGAAGTGGGAATTCTGAGGTTTGATGTTTTTCAACTCAGCCCCTATTGAAGATACAGTGGGATATTGGTCATCTTGCACTTCCTAAAGCTTCCACTAGATGTCAACCAATTGTTTCAGGCTTCTACTGTGAAGGGGGGCTGAATGAGAGGGGAATGAGTTAGATGTCTGGCAGAGAGCCACGGGCTCGTGACGCGCGGTCATGTGAGAGTTAGCTCGCGTTCCATTGCTTTTCTACAGACAAAGGAATTCTCCGGTTGGGACATCATTAAAGATTTATGTTAAAAACATCCTAAAGATTGATTCTATGCATCGTTTGACATGTTTCTATGGACTGTAATGGAACTTTTTGGATGTTTTGTCCGACCTTTCCGCTGGACTTGCACGTGCGTTTGGATTTGTTTACCAAACGCCCTAACAAAAGGAGGTATAGGGACATAAATTATTAACTTTATCGAACAAATCAAACATTTATTGTGGAACTGGGATTACTGGGAGTGCATTCTGATGAAGATCATCAAAGGTAAGTGAATATTTAGAATGCTATTTCTGACTTCTGTTGACTCCACAACATGGCGGATATTTCTTTGGCTGGTTTGGGCTCTGAGCACCGTACTCAGATTATTGCATGGTATGCTTTTTCCGTAAAGTTTAAAAAAAATCTGACACAGCGGTTGCATCAAGGATAAGTTTATCTAAAGTTCCATGTATAATAGGTGTATCTATTATCAATGTTTATTATGAGTATTTCTGTAAATTGATGTGGCTCTCTGCAAAATCACTGCATGTTTTGGAACTACTGAACATAACACGCCAATGTAAAATGAGATTTTTGGATGTAAATATGTACTTTATCAAACAAAACATACATGTATTGTGTAATATGAAGTCCTATGAGTGTCATCTGATGAAGATCATCAAAGATTAGTGATGAATTTTTATCTATATTTTTGTAACTCCTCTCTTTGGCTGGAAAAATGTGTTTTTCTGTGACTTGGTGGTGACCTAACATAATCGTTTGTGGAGCTTTCGCTGTAAACACCTTTCTGAAATCCGACACTGTGGCTGGATTAACGAGAATTTTATCTTTAAAATGGTGTCTAATACTTGTATATTTGAGAAATGTGATTTATGAGATTTCTGTTGTTTGAATTTGGCTCCCTGCAATTTCACTGGCTGTTGGCGAGGGGTTCCATGGAACCCCGTTCCCAGACAGGTTAACTAACCTCCATACGAGCTTCAATGCCATACAACTCTCCTTCCGTGGCCTACAACTGCTCTTAAATGCAGGTAAAACTAAATGCATGCTCTTCAACCGATCGCTGCCCACACCTGCCCGCCCACCCAGCATCACTACTCTGGACGGTTCTGACTTAGAATATGTGAACAACTACAAATACCTAGGTGTTTGGTTAGACTGTAAACTCTCCTTCCAGACTCAAATTAAGCATCTCCAATCCAAAATTAAATCTAGAATCGGCTTCCTATTTCTCAACAAAGCATCCTTCACTCATGCTGCCAAATACACCCTCGTAAAACTGACTATCCTACCGATCCTTGACTTAAGACTTTGTAAATGACATCGCCGATCTCAGTGCCATCCGTTTTGTCACCAAAGCACCAAATACTACCAACCACTGCAAACTTTATGCTCTCGTTGGCTGGCCCTCGCTTCATATTCGTCGCCAAATCCACTGGATCCAGGTCATCTATAAGTCTTTGCTAGGTAAAGCCCCGCCTTATCTCAGCTCACTGGTCACCATAGCAGCACCCACCCGTAGCACGCGCTCCAGCAGGTATATCTCACTGTTCACCCCCAAAGCCAATTCCTTCTTTGGCTGCCTTTCCTTCCAGTTCTCTGCTGCCAATGACTAGAACGAACTGCAAATATCACTGAAGCTGGAGACTCATATCTCCCTCACTAGCTTTAAGCACCAGCTGTCAGAGCAGCTCACAGATCACTGCACCTGTATATCCCATCTGTAAATAGCCCATCCAACTACCTCATCCCCCATACTGTTATTTATTTTGCTCTTTTGCACCCCAGTATCTCTACTTGCACACACACCTTCTGCACATCTATCACTCCAGTGTTTAATTGCTATATTGTAATTATATTGCCACCGTGGCCTATTTATTGCTTTACCTCCCTTATCCTACGTCATTTGCACACACTGTATATAGACTTTTTATATTGTATATTTGACTGCGTGTTTGTTTATTCCATGTGTAACTCTGTGTTGTTGCTTGTGTCGCACTGCTTTGATTTATCTTGGCTAGGTCGCAGTTGTAAATGAGAACTTGTTCTCAACTATCCTACCTGGTTAAATAAATAAATAAATAAAACATGATAGAGAATCGGAGTTCCATAAAGCCTTCGAGGGATCATAATTTACATATTTAATGGGCTTACTTTCCCGACTGCATCATGGAACCATTTCCCTAAGCTGTTCATCTTTCACATGGCCTGTTGTAATTGATTCCTCTGTGTAATTGTTCCTGTACTTTTATTTAGTGTGTGTGTGGGGGGTGGGGGGGGGGGGGGTAATATGGAGTATGCAGTGGGTAATATCCTCCCCTGTCATTGCAAAAGGCATAGAATTAATGACTGCATCTGGTCAATGATTAACAACTCTGCCATGCTCATCTCCATAGTTCTGGAGAGGAAAATCTCCACGAGGCAAAGTCGAGAGGAG
Organism: Oncorhynchus tshawytscha; assembly: GCF_018296145.1. NCBI lineage: Eukaryota > Metazoa > Chordata > Actinopteri > Salmoniformes > Salmonidae > Oncorhynchus > Oncorhynchus tshawytscha. The sequence continues at coordinate 26,982,591 of NC_056453.1, forward strand.
CTGATAAGAAGAGGCGTTCTCATTCCCGATCAAGGTGAGTTATGGCGGGAAAATTTATGAAATCTAACGGTGTGCTAAGTGTTCCATTTGTTTATTTTATTAATGAGTAGAAGTCCCGCCCCAAACCCCCGTTTTCCTCTACGTCATCAGGAAGTGGAATAGCTGTTGCTACGATGGGGAAGAAACCCAAACTGCAGTTCCATCTAAGTTATTTGTGTCCTCCTGGTACACTGTACTGTAGTCCCCTCCCACGCATTGTTTAACACCAATGTAACATTACCTCAAATCTGCATCAAGAAAGACAAATGTAATTTTGTTCTTAGGGGAGCTAATCTAATGGTAAATGTCTCGAGACGGAAGCCTCCTTTCTTCTTACATTCCTTGTGTGTACTGTATAATTAATGGATGTAGTAAAATAGCTGTCAGTTAAATGTCAGGTAATGTCAGCTAAAATGTACCCCATTCTCACCCCTTGCTAACTCTTAAATGTTTCATTTGCACCAGAGGAGCCAGTGAACTCTGAGAATCTAAATGGCCATGCAACGCCTAGTGTGGGGTCAGATGAGGTCAAAGTTGACATGGAGTCTCCGCAAACACCTTTGGAGGAGAAGACAAAAGGGTCGGAGAATGCTGAGGACAAAGCAGGTATACTGGAATGCTTTTAACATATTTGTCTGCAAGCAGGCCAAAGCTAAATGAAATGGCATGGTCTAAATCCATTCGGTGAGCTCCAATTGAATAATGTGTCCACTAGCGCTTCCTATTTTGGCTTTGACCTCCAAGCAGGAGTCTGAACAGAGCAATAACCCATCCACTAATGGTCAATATCACCCTTTTAGACCTGCAGGAGTATTGCCATCTGAAGCTTTTTAAGTGTTGTGGGGGTTCCTCAATTCAATTTTTCCATCCCATATCTATTAACACGTCTCCATTGATGTTGATCTTTTAGCAGTAGCCCCTGACTGATAGGCATAATGCTGCACACTCCAGCAGAATGTATCCAGATACACCTATGTTAAATCCCCTTGACAGTCAGATAGGGAAACGAAAGAGCAGAAATCCCCTATTCTTAAGCCCTGCAGACAAAAGGAGGCTGTCACTTCTGCAATGATCAAAGGCGCCAGTACTCTACTGACCATAACAATTATGGGCCTCTGGAGCCAGAGCTCTGGCCTCTTCAGATCAATAGTAAGCCAATCTACTGCTGGGGCGGCAGGTAGCCTAGTGGTTAGAGCGTTGGGCCAGTAACCAAAAGGTTGCTAGATCAAATCCCCAAGCTGACAAGGTAAAAATCTGTCATTCTGAACAAGGCAGTTAACCCACTGTTCCTAGGCCATCATTGTAAATAAGAATTTGTTCTTAACTGACTTGCCTAGTTAAATAAAGGTTAAATAAAAAATAATACTGCTGCCCACTTAATACTGCTGACCAAAGACAAACTGGGATGACCTGCTAGAGCTGCTGCTCTCTCCAACAACACATTCAGAGTGGTTCAGCTGGTCAGTGCGGTTCAGGAAGACTGATTCAAATGAGGCCTCAGTTCATTATGGTGCCCTGTCAGGGCAGATACCCGGACAATGTCTCATCTAAAGTGCCCGGTCACTGAGGGCAATAATCTGTTGCTTTATTGAAGGCAGCAGGAGCTTGGTTGTGATGAGAAGAATGTAAAGAGAAATGATCCTACTCTATAAGGTATACTTTATTAGTCCATACTAGATGGACATTCGTCTTCTGCTTTTTTCCCCAACCCTTCCAAAATAGGTACATATATTTTGTGTACCAGTACCATACAAAAGTTTGGACATACCCACTCATTCAAGGATTTTTCTTTATTTTTTACTATCTTCTACATTGTAGAATAATAGTGAAGACATCAAAACTATGAAATAACACATATGGAATCATGTAATAACCAAAAAAGGTTTAAACAAATCAAAATATATTTTATATTTGAGATTCTTCAAAGTAGCCACCCTTTGCCTTGATGACAGATTTGCACACTCTTGGCATTCTCTTAACCAGCTTAAGCTGGAATTCTTTCCCAACAGTCTTGAAGGAATTACCACATATGAGCACTTGTTGGTTGTTTTTCCTTCACTCTGCGGTCCAACTCATCCCAAACCATCTCAATTGGGTTGAGGTCGGGTGATTGTGGAGGCCAGGTCATCTGATGCAGCATCATCACTCTCCTTCTTGGTCAAATAGCCCTTACACAGCCTGTAAGTGTGTTGGGTCATTGTCCTGTTGAAAAACAAATTATCGTCCCACAAAGCTCAAACCAGACAGGATGGTGTATTGCTGCAGAATGCTGTGGTTGCCATGCTGGTTAAGTGTAGATGCAGTCACCAAAGCCCCATATACCACCCACCACTGCGAACTGTATGCTCTCGTTGGCTGGCACTTGCTTCATATTAGTTTCCAAACCCACTGGCTCCAGGTCATCTATAAGTCTTTGCTAGGTAAAGCCCTGCCTTATCTCAGCTCACTGGTTACCATAGCAGCATCCACCCGTAGCACGTGCTCCAGCAGGTATATTTCACTGGTCACCCCCAAAGCCAATTCCCCCTTTGGCCGCCTTTCCTTCCAGTTCTCTGCTGCCAATGACTGGAACGAACTGCAAAAATCACTGAAGCTGGAGACTCATATCTCCCTCACTAGCTTTAAGCACCAGCTGTCAGAGCAGCTCACAGATCACTGCACCTGGACATAGCCCATCTGTAAATAGCCTATCAAACTACCTCATCCCCATACTGTTATCTATTTCATTTATTTTTGCTCCTGTGCACCCCAGTATCTCTACTTGTACACTCATCTTCTGCACATTTATCACTCCAGTGTTTAATTGCTATATTGTAATTATTTCGCCACTATGGCCTATTTATTGCCTTACCTCTGGTATCCTACCTCATTTGCACACACTGTATGTAGACTTTTTTTTCTACTGTATTGACTGTATATTGTGTTTATTCCATGTGTAACTGTGTTGTTGTTTGTGTCGCACTGCTTTGCTTTATCTTGGCCAGGTCGCAGTTGTAAATGGGAACTTGTTCTCAACTATCCTACCTGGTTAAATAAAGGTGAAATAAAATAAATAAAAATACATACATACATACATACATTGTATCATACAGGGCGCAACGAGTTTTGATCAGTCATGGAAATAAAAGTGATGAAAAAAGTGTGCTAAAAAGAAGATGGAGAACAAGATACTGGAGTTTTGGTGCTGGTGCAGCCAACTAGTGCTATATTGTCAAAACAATATGATATATCATCTAAAATAATATCCCGATATGTAAATGTATCCATTTTTTTTTCTCCCAACATCATAATGCACATTAGGTTGGAGGTCAGGTCATGTCTGTTAGACATCGCTTCCTACCTTATATATGCACATGATGGAGCCACTTTACGTTTCCGACTTTTACAAGTATTAGCTAGACAAATTTTTCTACATGGTCCCACCCTTGTGTTTGTCTCTCCCTGACTCCCTCCCTCTGGGTTTGGTAAATTACAGGAGAGGTTGCTCTGCTCCCCCCTCCTCTACCTCCCTTAGTAAGGACTGAAATCAAAGCTACTCCAAAAGGAAACCAGGCCAGAACGCGGGAGGCTAAAAAACATCCCACCACCGCTCCTCCCAAATCAGCTGGTGGGGCTACAGCAGGGCGCAGGGACGGGACCGCTGGTGTTAAAAAGCTGCCCAAAAGCACAGGCAAGCAAGCTTCCGCTCTGCCGCCCAAACAAAACCCTCGAAACAATTACATTGGGAACGGTGAGTATCAGTGGCACTGGTTGGTTGGGAGAGAGCCCTGTTGGCATGGAGAATGTACCCGTCTTCGCATGTGGAAGGCCTCCCACTGCCCATCAGTGCATCCCTCCTTGTTCCCCTTTAGGATTGAATGGTAGTGTCCATGCTAGAAGGCTAGGGATTTACAGTAGTTGAACGTTTAATTGTTCTTGTTGTGAAACAGGAAGTGAGGAGAGTGTGTACAAAGAGTTGCGTGCAGAGACTTCTCCATTTTCAGACAGCATAGCACTACAATAAGATACGCTGTATACTGTGTGTCCCATCTTTGTTCCCCTGCCTGCCTGCCTGCCAGCCTCCAAGGGTTTCTGAAAACCCTTGCTTTTTTTGTCTTTGGTGCATGACTATCTGGTTCATGGATCGTTTGGTTTCCCAGGGCAATGTGGCCATGTCTCGTGTCTGTGTGTGCGCCAGCGTCCATGCATGTGACTTGTTTGACCCCACTGGAGTAAACTGCACTACCCAGGGACAATTGTGTTGATTGTAATGGGCATGCCTAACTTGATATTTTATGAGTTTCTTAGAAGAAATGCCAGAATTTGGGCTGTTTCTGTTTAATATCCATTGTTATCATCTTCCTCTAATAATTTTGAGTGCACATTGTTCTCTTGTTGAGTGTCAGTAGTTTATTTGGTTTTGAATAGCTTTTGTATATCTGCCAAATGGCTTATCCACATTACGATCTCTTTCATAGCCACTAATAATATTTGACTTAGACCCTGGCCATGACCCCACTCTATGAAGGTGTCTCAGGGAGAGTTGGGATATGCAAAAAATGCTTATAATACACACTTGTACATGTGTAAAATAGGACAAATATAAGCACCAACCAAATTATTATTATTATTTTACTCTTCTTATTCCGTCACATGACCCCCAACGTTCTATAGAAGTAATATATGTTTTTTGTCAGGGACAATGCATCATTAACTGTTAATGTGTCAGACTTAGACAAAAGGCTCATGTTCATCTGTAGTGCCTGGGCAGGTCATTTGACATGAAGGCACTAACAAAAGCGCATAAAATGCTACAGGACATCAGACAGTTTTTGCCGTTGTGTTTAATATAAATCTAATGAAGTTTCCTTTCCTCTCAGCCAAATCCTCTCATCCTAAGAAAACTGGAGGCACATCCAAGAGCACGACCCAGTCCTCATCCTCCTCATCGTCCACACCGCGTACCACAAAGACCTCCAAGGACAGGCCTGCCAACCCAACTGGGACAGAGAAGACAAACAAGCGCGTCCTCCAACTAGTAACTGACCCTTCCAGCTTCTCTGGAGCTCCCAAGGCCTCCCCAGAGACAGTCAGCCTTTCTGGGGAGAGACGGGTCCCGGGCACTGGGCATGGGAACCAGGGGTGCAAGGAGGAGCCCTCTTCTGGCCCAGAAGGCAGGCCTGCTGCTCAGGATGACTCTTCTCTGACTGGAATGGGTAAAGACAATGCCTCAGGAGCCAGTCCTCAGGACCCAGGGGAGAAGGCCCCTCTGGTCAACAATGCCACTGAGGATACTTTCTTCACCGAGTCTCATAGCGAGAGCTCCATGGAGGAAGCCCTGGGGACTGGGGAAGATGGAGGTGTTGACCGTGGGCAACAGTCGGGGGACGCAGACCATGAGTTAGAGAAACGTCAGTGGTATGTATCGATACTGCAACACTGATCTATAGGCTTCTAGTGCAGAAAAACCCTATGGGAAGACCTGGGTCAAACACACTTTCAAGTATTTAAGATATGTGAGGTACACTTGATGTAGCTTGAATTCTGCACTTTTGGGACTGTTCCATTGAACCAGACCAATTAAATTAAATAAGTATTTGAAAATAATTGAGTTATATATTTGACCCAGGTTGGAATTAAACGTCTCCTCCAAACTGAAGAAAATAAAATGTTGTCTTACATCATAATTGCGGTCATGAAACTTTAGAATGAAATCTGGTGGCATTGGAGGGAAAGCTCTTTACCGCAATCATGATTCCCAAAATAGTACAGTATACTTTAGAAAACTCCATTGAATACCTGGTGTAATTCTTGCTGCATGTGTAGTGTAAATCAATATGAAAAGTTTCAAGTGTATTACATGATGTGGCAATGTTCGTCATTCTCAGTGTTTTGCAGCTTGAGATGGTTAGTGTTGGGAGTCACACAGTACTGCAGAAAATGGCACAGCAGTGTGAAAAGCTATCCTGTGTGGAAACATAATTATGATAGGTTTTGCTTTACTAGATTCTTTCCCACTGGTATTGCACTTGGTCATGTGTTTAACAGTAAGGTCATCACAAAGGTCAAAGTCTATAAATGTACAATACTCTACCTTATAGCCACTACCACCTCACAGTATGCATTCTAAAAGCTGTTGTGCTTAGTTTTCAACCTTCACATTTTACTATGTGCTGTATTCTTAGATGGCTCCTCATTGCCGAAGTACTGTTCTGATGATGAACGGCACCACAGCTTGAGTTCAAAGCCCAGAAAATGCTGTTAATATTTTAGCAGCATTAGCAGCCTAGTTTACCATTTACCACTACCTGGATTCAGTATTGTCATAATTCATAATGGCTGCTGTGTAATAGGGAGTAACCTATTTAGCCCTCTATTTAAACATTTGGTGGTGTGGCAAATGGTTGTCTCTCTCACACACACACGTCTGAGTCAGCATAGATGTCATAAATGACTTTCATAGCCCTGAGCTGAACTGGTTTAACTTGAATTGGGACAGTAAGTCACAGAGCTCTGTCTGTGTTATAGGCCTTAAACCATTTCGAATGATGATAGTTCACCTGACTTGCATGATACCAGATTCATGAGGAAAAGACTGTTGGGAAAGAAAAGGCCCGTTTTCACCAATGTTTTTGGTCTATATACCCTTCATTAGAGTTTGTATATTGACATTTTCCATTATGCAACAAGGAAAACAATGGACATGATAAATAAATCAGAAGACAAGATAAATCAATCGGGTAAGAATGGTTTATCAGGGTTTTGGTGATGTGACTCCAGGCCTACCAATGGGATTGGAGAGAAGAAGCTCCACAGTGTTAACCTGGAGAGCCCAGAGGTTACAGTCATCCCAGACAGCACTACGGAGTCTGACTACCAGTCCACAGTCAGCGACTCTGACTCAGATGGGCCCATCCTCTACCGAGACGAAGACGAGGATGAGGAAGACGAGTATACCACAAGTAAGGAATCCGTCGCAGATATAGAAGCTTAAAGCTCATTGTATTCTAGCCTTTTTAGTCAGTCAGCATGTGTTAAATGTCTTTCTGTCCAGCCTTTGCAACAAATTAGTCCGTAGCTACTCGTGCACTAGAAACAAGGACTAGAAACAAGAACAAAAAAAGGACTAGAAACAATGAGAACAACCTTGATAACAATCTCATTAATTGTGTTTCCACACTCTTTATTGGGGGTTTTATATGTACTTTTTAACTTATATTTTATATTTACTGCACAGCACACATTCCTATAAAGCCATACTCTTGTCCTCTGACTCAGCCCATTTTAAGACTCTCTGGGGGCAGCCTGCATGGCATTGGCTGGGGGAAGGGGCTAGCTAGATTTTCATGTTTATTATTGTTTATTTAGGCTCCCTAGCCAGTAAGATCCGCCGCAGGGACACCCTGGCCATCAAACTGGGCAACCGGCCCAGCAAGAGAGAGCTGGAGGAGAAGAACATCCTGCCTCGCACCTCTGAGACTGAGAGGCAGGAACTCCGGCAACAGATTCACTCCAAGCTAGTGAGGTACAGAGTACACCCATGGAGACACACACACACCACACACACACACACGCACGCCTACACATGCATTGTGTGTATTTAAGATTGTATTTAATCTGAAATAACTGTTCTGGTGTGAGATTTCCGAAAACTTGGTAGCACTAAAATCCTCTTTCATCAAAGGGACTTAAGATGATCTTAGTGCTACAAAGCTTTTGGGGAACTCACCCCTGTTCCCAAATCACTGAGGTATTGTCTCGTTTCATTCTCCCTCTGTCCCTCACAGACGACTTAGTCAGAGGCCCAGCACTGAGGAACTGGAGCAGAGGAACATTCTGAAACGTGAGTGACGACAGACAGATGCCACCACAGACAGACAGCACCACATTGGCCCCAGTCAGACAATCCCTTAGGACTGTACAAGACATTTCCCCCACACACGGTCTGTTTGTCTTCTGGCTTTGGTCATGTGTGTTTTTCAGATTATATACTGAACAAAAATATAAACGCAACAGTCAAATCTTTGAAATTGTTACTTGAGTTACAGTTCATATAAGAAAATCAGTCAATTTAAATTTTAAAAATTAAGCCCTAATCTATGGATTTCACATGACTTGGAATACAGGTATACATCGGTTGGTCACCGATACCTTTAAAAAAACAGATAGGGGCGTGGATCAGAAAACTAGTCAGTATCTGGTGTGAGCATAATTTGCCTCATGCAGCGCGACAGATCTCCTTTGCATAGTTGATCAGGCTGTTGATTGTGGGCTGTGGAATGTTGTCCCACTCCTCTTCAATGGCTGTGCGAAGTTTCTGGATATTGGCAGGAGCTTGAATACGCTGTTGTACACGTCGATTCAGAGCATCCCAAACATGCTCAATGGGTGACATGTCTGGTGAGTATGCATGCCATGGAAGAACTGGGACATTTTCAGCTTCCAGTAATTGTGTACAGATCCTTGTGACATGGGGCCGTGGATTATAATGCTGAAACATGAGGTGATGGTGGCGGATGAATGGCACGATAATGGACCTACAGGATCTCGTCACGGTATCTCTGTGCATTCAAATTTCCATCGATTTAAAATGTAATTGTATTTGTTGTCTGTAGTTTATGCCTACCCATACCATAACCCCACCGCCACCATGGGCCATTTTTTCAAAACGTTGACATTAGCAAACCACTCATCTACAAGATGCCATACGTGGTCTGGGATTCTCTAAAACAATGTTGGAGGCAGCTTATGGTAGAGAAATTAACATTCAATTATCTGGCAACAGCTCTGGTGGACATTCCTGCAGTCAGCATGCCAATTGCACACTCCTTCAAAACTTGAGACATCTGTGGCATTGTGTAGTGCATATTTGCATATTTTAGAGTGGCCTTTTATTGTCCCCAGCACAAGGTGTACCGGTGTCATGATCATGCTGTTTAATCAGATTCTTGGATTATCTTGGCAGAGACCAACACTTTATATGTTGTGTTTATTTTTGTTCAGTGTAGATAGTTCAGTTCTACATGACCTAAACAGCTGATGACTTTATCCCATTCAGTCAAAGGTTGATTCTAGACCAGTTACGTTTTCATAAGGAGACGGTGTATGTGAATAAATTAGCCCCGCTGGAATCCAAGACAAAGGTGAAGTTGTTCTCCTGGCTTGGACAGCTGTGCATCAAGGTCTAATGGTGCATTGATGTGGGGGGAGGCCAGTTATCGACTGATTGCTCATCTACTTGCCCAGTTTATTGGTTAGTAAATCAATTTTGTGAAACACATTACACCAGATTGAGCATGACCAGTGAACATTAACATTTTTAAGAGAATAACATCTTGAGCTCTTATCGTGCCAGACAATGTTTTACATTTTTGGGTCAGAGAAGGTCAGGATAAAAGTCAATAAAAATGTGTTATTTATGTTTACCTGGTCATTCTCTAGAAGCTCATCTCCTAGAAGCTAACTTTGTTCTAAGCAAATCAAACTTAATCTAAAGTGCATCGGAACACACTTTACAGAAAAATCTAAGGGCTACCATTTGATCAACAGGCTTAAAACATGTTCCTGAAATACAGTCAATGCTCACGTGGAGACTTCCTGTCTATTAAACAGGAAGCAGTGAAAGAAGGGGCCATTTTGTTGTTGTAATCTTGCTGGGGTGTTTACTGCATTATTTATGAGATCTTTGTGGTGGAATCATAATGCATGAGGCTAAGAGGGAGAGGGCAGTTAACTGACTGTTGCCTTATTGAAAGCAGATGGCAAAGGTTGCATGCCTCCCAGGGACTCTATGCACATCTGTCACACACTCAACAACTACCTGTTGAAGAATATAAACACAGGTCTACACTGTGCTCTGGTTTAAAGAGTTGACTCTATGTATGGTTAAGAAAATACGACACCAAATCAAAGTTTGTCAGATGTTTTCAGACCTAAAAAGCAGACTGTTGAGATAAATCCATGTTCCAGGCCATCTGTTTTTGTAGATGCAGCCATATGGCACGTTCCAAAATCAATGGGAAAGATAAGCACTGTATCATTTCCAGACTTTCCATTAACCAGATTGCTTAATTAATAATCACTATATTGTGCGGTGAAGTACCACCTTAGCCTACTTACAACTTCTTTTTAATTTCACTGCAGAGACGAATGAAGCTGATAAACATGAAGCCATACAAGAGATTAAAAGGAGACTCTCCCGAAAGGTACTGTCATTTATACTTTATTTAGGCACGCCAATACTAGGCTTGCTAAATGTCTGCATCTCATTAGACATAAAATTCATGTAATGACTCGTGTTGATACAGTGCATTCGGAAAGTATTCAGGCCCCTTGATTTTTTTCCCCTCATTTTGTTACGTTACAACCTTATTCTAAAATGTATTAAATTATTATTTTTTTGCTCCTCATCAATCTACAAACAATAACCCATAATGACAAAGACAACAATGTTTGACATTTTTGCACATTAATAAATAAATAAAATAATAATAATGAAATATCACATTTACAAAAGTATTCAGACCCTTTACTCAGTACTTTTTTGAAGCACCTTTGGCAGTGATTACAGCCTCGAGTCTGCATGGGTATGACGCTACAAGCTTGGCACACCTGTATTTGGGGAGTTTCTCCCATTCTTCACTGCAGATCCTCTCAAGCTCTGTCAGGTTGGATGGGGAGTGGCGCTGCACAGCTATTTTCAGGTCTCTCCAGAGATGTTCGGGCTCTGGCTGAGCCACTCAAGGACATTCAGAGACTTGTCCCGAAGCCACTCCTGCGTTGTCTTGGCTGTGTGCTTAGGGTCGTTGTCCTGTTGGAAGGTGAACCTTGGCCCATGTCTGAGGTCCTGAGCGCTCTGGAGCAGGTTTTCATCAAGGGTCTCTCTGTACTTTGCTCTGTTAATCTTTCCATCTATCCTGACTAGTCTCCTAGTCCCTGCCGCTGAAAAACATCCCCACAGCATGATGCTGCCACCACCATGCTTCACCGTAGGGATGGTGCCAGGTCTCCTCCAGGCATGACACTTGGCATTCAGGCCAAAGAGTTCAATCTTGGTTTCATCAAACCAGAGAATCTTGTTTATCATGGTCTGAGAGTCTTTAGGTGACTTTTGGCAAACTCCAAGCGGGCAGTCATGCACTTTTTACTGTGGAGTGGCTTCCGCCTGGCCACACTACCATAAAGGCCTGATTGGTAGAGTGCTGCAGAGATGGTTGTCCTTCTGGAAGATTCTCTAATCTTCACAGAGGAACTCTGAAGCCATGTCAGAGTGACCATTGGGTTCAGAGTGACCCAAGGCTATTCTCCTCCGATTGCTCAGTTTGGCCGGGCGGCCAGCTCTAGGAAGAGTCTTGGTGGTGGCAAACTTCTTCCATTTACGAATTATGGACGCCATTGTGTTCTTGGGGACCCAATTGTTTTGGTACCCTTCCCCAGATCTGTGCTTCGACACAATCCTGTCTCGGAGCTCTACAGACAATTCCTTCGACCTCATGGCTTGGTTTTTGCTCTGACATGAACTGCCAACTGTGGGACCTTTTATACACAGTTGAAGTCGGAAGTTTACATGCACCTGAACCAAATACATTTAAACTCAGTTTTTCACAATTCCTGACATTTAATCCTAGTAAAAATTCCCTGTCTTAGGTCAGTTAGGATCACCACTTTATTTTAGGAATGTGACATGTCAGAATAATAGTAGAGAGAATGATTTATGTCAGCTTTTATTTATTTCATCACATTCCCAGTGGGTCAGAAGTTTACACACACTCAATTAGTATTTGGTAGCATTGCCTTTAACTTGAGTCAAACTTTTCAGGTAGCCTTCCACAAGCTTCCCACAATAAGTTGGGTGAATTTTGTCCCATTCCTCCTGACAGAGCTGGTGTAACTGAGTCAGGTTTGTAGGCCTTCTTGCTCGCACATGCTTTTTCAGTTCTGCTCACAAATTGTCTATAGGCTTTGTGATGGCCACTCCAATACCTTGACTTTGTTGTCCTTAAGCCATTTTGCCTTTGGAAGTATGCTTGGGGTCATTGTCCATTTGGAAGACCCATTTGCTACCAAGCTTTAACTTCCTGACTGATGTCTTGAGATGTTGCTTCAATATATCCACATAATTTTCCGTCCTCATGATGCCATCTATTTTGTAAAGTGCACCAGTCCCTCCTGCAGCAAAGCACCCCCACAACATGATGCTGCCACCCCTGTGCTTCACGGTTGAGATGGTGTTCTTCGGCTTGCAAGCCCCCCCCTTTTTCCTCCAAACATAACGATGGTAATTAAGGCCAAATAGTTATATTTTTGTTTCATCAGACAGGAGGACATTTTTCCGAAAAGTACCATCTTTGTCCCCATGTGCAGTTGCAAACCGTAGTCTGGCTTTTTTATGTCGGTTTTGGAGCAGTGGCTTCTTCCTTGCTGAGCGGCCTTTCAGGTTATGTCGATACAGGACTCTTTCACTGTGGATATAGATACTGTTGTACCTGTTTCCTCCAGCATCTTCACAAGGTCCGTTGCTGCTGTTCTGGGATTGATTTGCACTTTTCACACCAAAGTACGTTCATCTCTTGGAGACAGAACGCGTCTCCTTCCTGAGCTGTATGATGGCTGCGTGGTCCCATGGTGTTTATACTTGTGTACTGTTGTTTGTACAGATGAACGTGGTAACTTCAGGCGTTTGTAAATTGCTCCCAAAGATGAACCCGACTTGTGGAGGTCTTAGCTGATTTTTTTGATTTCCCCATGATGTCAAGCAGAGGCACTGAGTTTGAAGGTAGGCCTTGAAATACATCCACAAGTACACCTCCAATTCACTCAAATGATGCCAATTAGCCTATCAGAAGCTTCTCAAATGATGCCAATTAGCCTATCAGAAGCTTCTAAAGCCATGACATCATTTTCTTGAATTTACCAAGCTGTTTTAAAGGCACAGTCAACTTAGTGTATGTTACCTTCTGACCCACTGGAATTGTGATACAGTGAAATAATCTGTCTATAAACAATTGTTGGAAAAACTACTTGTCATACACAAAGTAGATGTCCTAACCGACTTGCCAAAACTATAGTTTGTTAACAAGAAATTTGTGGAGTGGTTGAAAAACGAGTTTTAATGACTCCAACCTAAGTGTATGGAAACTTCCAACTTCAACTGTTGACAGGTGTGTGCCTTTACAAATTATGTCCAATCAATTGAATTTACCCCATCTCAAGGATGATCAATAGAAACAGGATGTAGCTGAGCTCAATTTCGAGTCGCAGAGCAAAGGGTCTGAATATTTTTGTAAGTAAGGTATTTCTGTTTATTAGTTTTTATAAATGTGCAAACATTTCTAAAAACATGTTTTCACTTTGTCATTATAAGGTATTGTGTGTAGATTGGTGGGGGAATGATTTAATCAATTGTAGAACAATGCTGTAATGTAACAAAATGTGGAAAAAGTCAATGAGTCTGAGTACTTTCTGAATGCACTGTATATTTGATACACAGTTCCATCTGGTGGACACAGCTGGAACTGAAATAACTGGAACCAAACACATGTCAAACTCATGTAGACAGAATATATGGACTGAACTCAATATAATGAATTACCAAACAATGTCTTGATTTCTGAATTACCAAACACATTTCTAACTCATTTGTTCCTTGTCAGTTAGTTTACTTTTTTTTTTAACAAAAAATTGTACAAATGTGTAAAAATTGTAAAATTCAGCCATCGTATGACTCAGTTGCCACAGTGCATACTGTAGGGCATTCCAACTCCGTGTGAAAAGCAGGCCTCAAAGTGTAGCATCAGGCTTGAAATTCCCCAGATTGCTCGCCCCCAGTGGTGGTAGGGAGGGAAGAGGGGATTGGCCAGTGTTAGGCCAACGAGGCTTGACCTCAGCTATATTGAGAACCGGAGTCTAGTTCCAACACTGTGCTCCCGTATGGCACTGTTGAAGGAGTTCAACTTTTCCCATAACTCTCTACCCATCTTCTCCCGGGCCCCAAATGTTTTATCTACAAGTCCCAATTTACAGTTGTCAATCACTGGTTACTTGTGCGTGTGTGTAGCTGAGTGTGAGGCCCACAGTAGCAGAGCTGGTGGCTCGGCGGATTCTGCGCTTCAATGAGTATGTGGAGTGCACAGATGCTAAGGACTATGACCGCCGTGCAGACAAACCCTGGACCAGGCTCACTCCAGCTGACAAAGTGGGTCCCAGACTCCTACTGTATGATTTTATTGCAAGAGAACCTAAAATACATGACATTCATAATGTGATTAAATACTTGGAATAAGACAGGTTATAAAAAGGTGTAATTAAAAAACGTTTTGTTAGAATTGTATTCCTCATGCATACCACATACTGGCCAGCAACTGAACCATACAGTAAATACATTACTCACAAACAATAATAAAGATTTATCATTGTAAGCGGCAATATGTAACTTTTTGGGACACCTGACCAAATTCACATAGAACATCACTTTCAATGAGAATGGCATATCTATAACTCACATTTCTATGTGCACTATTTCTATGTTTCCCATTCTTAAGTTTTGATTTTGCACCTTTAACTTTCAGTTTTGTACACTAGCTTCAAACAGCTGAAAATATTTTGGGTTATTGAAAATATATTTCACAGTGGTTTAGATTGTACAATGATTCTCTACACTATGCATTTCTTGTTTTGTCACAAGCTGAAGTTAGGCAAATTATTCTAATTTTAGCAACCAGGAAATGGTGGAGCGATTTCTGCATATTGCATCTTTAATCTTCAGTTATATGAAACATGTTTACCTGTCTGAAAGTATTGAAGTTCTGACAGTTTTTTTTAAAGTTTTTTTTTGTAGTTCTTCTTTGTAAATTAAGACTTTGATCTTGAATGTTTATATTCCATCAGGCTGCTATCCGTAAAGAACTGAATGAGTTCAAAAGTAAAGAGATGGAAGTTCATGAAGAGAGCAAGCAATTCACCAGGTAATGACAACTTTGACCTTATTGACCCCCAGCCATTATACTACATTATGTTATGAGTCATACAAGATAATGAACTGCTGATTGATTTAGTCCTAGTATGCAGTGTACTATAATAGGTAGACTGCCGTTCTGAACCAACAGCATCTGTTTTCCCTGTGCCTTCTTGGCAGGTTCCATCGACCCTGAGGTGTCTATTTCTCCAATGGGGGTCCTGGTCAGCTGCCGGCCCTGCCTGAGGGCTCTTTCTTCCAGTTGCCCTGTGTCCCGCTGTGGGCTTCACCGAAGCCTGGAGCCTAGATGCCCCTAGGCACGGACACATGGACAATGTCCCCTGGGGCAAACTTGTCTCCAGCCTTAGAGATCAATGACATTGGGCCACACCTGGTTACACAGACCAGACTGAGCTTTAGTGTTGTGTGGAAAGATACAGAGAGAGAGAGAGAGAGAGACCAATATCCATCCAAAGAATGTGAATGGGCCGAGCCCATGCCCATTCACCGTCTTTGCACACCATGAAGAAACAAAACTGTTGCACTTTGTAACACAGCGCTGATTGAATTACCCACATACTGTACCTGTTGGCTTCCCCTAACGCCCCCTTACAAACTTTGACCAAGTCCCTGTGGAAGGGAAATGGTTTTGCAACTATGGCGATGTTGTAGGTTAGGCAAGTCCAGCCAAGGGTAACGGTAATCAAATCAATTCAGCTTAAACGGTGCAATTAAACGCTTACTTGCGAGCTTCCTCAACAGTGCAATGAAAAATATAAAAAATGAAACACATATTCATAAGCGTAAGGTAATGTAAGTGCATGGAAAGGAGTGTTGAAGGAAGAAGGGTCACTTTAACTGCCATGTGGTTTTGATGGTGGAAATAAAGGTGTTTTAGGTCTTGTTTTAAGGGGTGATTGTTCATGCTGATCTTAAAGTGGCTGGGACTACATGAATTGTGCCTAGAAACTAAGCATTATGTATCATTACTATATGTGTCATGCTTTTTGGAACTGTAAGTTACCATTATTGAGCATATCTTTATGGGGACAGAGCAGAGTGGACCCTTTTGATTGGTGTAGGCGATTCTTTGCAAATACCCCTCTATCTGCAAGTCATCCAGTGAGTTTCCAAATTTAGAACAAGTTCAGACAAAATTGGTCTGCTTTTGATTGGTTGAGCTGTTCGTAATGGATGGTCTGTGTAGTTTGAAAGGATGTGGTAAATGTTTGCATTTTACAGACCGAGATAAATCCATCAGGAGCTTTTTTCCTAATGATAAAATGTCCAAAATGTCTTTTGTAAAGCATTTCTTTGACATTTCTGTGATCAGGTACACCAATCCATCAGAATGTATATTAATTTCAGACTGCTAAGAGCAGGTGTAGAATATTGGAGGAGAACCACAGTATTCATGTCCATTTCTTTCTCATTCTATAGATTTTCTGTAAGAAAATGTATATCTGATGCATGATCACAACTTTACTGCCAATAACCTGATAGATTTTTACATTGATGTGATGAAGAGGACAATTTTCGTAGTTTATTTTTAAACCCACCCCAATCTCGATTGATGGCGCTATGTGCTGTTCATATGTGAGTACTGTATCTTTGAATTATGTCATGTACATAATAGTAATGTATATGCAGTTATTGTCACTCCCATATTTATCATGCATATAGGTCTATACGTGCATCATATGCCTCTAAATGTCTTTATTTTTCAGTTGTTGATCACATAACTAGACATTTCTGCGAAACATCAACGGTGTATGCTCAGGAGGAAGATGCCATAACCCTTCAGTATTAGCTACATAGACTGAACGTGACACCATGGCCACTGAATTGGTGTCACATGCTGACTTAGACATCCATTAGGATGTCATGTATATTGATGAAAATACACACTGAATGTCTCACCGTCATTGTGTATTGGTTTGTATGAGATTCCTTTTTTTCGTACTGCTTCTGTGATCATTGTGCACAATGGCTTTAAAGTGGCCAGGATCCAAATGTTTTCGAAGTGTGTTTGTGTTGAAAATCATCTGTGCAGTGGAAAGTAATGTGTCTGCCTGGCCTGAGCCCACCGTGCAGTCAACTGTGAAGCCATTGAGTGGGTCAATTAAAAGCTGAGCAGGAGGGGGTGCACTCGTTCTCAGTGGCATATTGTCTGTCTATCTGGTCCTTGGCCATTGATTCCAGTTGAGAAGGGATAGTCCAAAGCACCTCTGTGGATCTAGGCAGCATCAAGTGCCAAAAGTAAAAAGTTCAGTCTCTTAGAAGGGTCAAACTTACAGGCAGGACTGCACACTTGACCAAAGACCACACGTCTCTCAAGTAGTATTCTTTGTCATATTTTGAAGCAGTGTATCTCTGTGCTGGAAATATATGTAGCTAATACGTGTGTGGAAGATACTTTATGTGAATGTCTATTGGAGTGGAATGGGTTACTTTTGAGCCGTTTGTTTGACACCTGCTAAACTCACATTTTATGCAAACACACAGATGGTTTAAAAGTTGCTTAAGACATTTAACATTTTACTAGAAGTAAGACAGATACAGCATGTCAAATTGTATTACTTTCCATTGGGTTACATCAACACAACTCACATGGATGGGGTTTCAGTTTGTAGGTTAATGTAGGAGTTGCAGTCAAACCGACATTGCTTGTCAGTGGAGGCTGCTGAGGGGAGAACGGCTCATAATAATGGCAGGAACGGAGGGAATGGAATGGCATCAAACACCTAAAAACCATGTGTTTGATATACTTGATACCATTCCTGATTCCGCTCCCATCATTACCTTGTGGTGCCACCAACCTCCTACTTACATTTGTGCACATATTTGTGATATTGGCCATTGGTTTCACAGGCTCAGCAATATGACATGACATCGTCATACGGTATACAGCGAGGTGACTTCATGTTTACAGCCATGATCAATAACGGAGTGTGTGAGCTTGTTTTGCACAGCCGGGGGACACCGAACCATGTAACCAAAGGCAGAGTTTGCTGTTGCAATCAATTGCTGTAGAGTCGGGGGCGGCAAATGTGGGTCACTAACTAAAACACGACAGATAAGGACTAATTGTCAGACAGATCAAAAAAGCAAGACTTATTTCACAGACAGAACCATGACACTTCCATTTGTCTCTGATTCAAATGGCTATTAACGTTTGTTAATCTGAAGTGCTAACTCCGCCCACCCGGGCAACAGCCAAGGGACCGGGCCTTGCAAAACAAGCTCGCTCGATTTCAAATCTGCCAACATTGCTTCTATTGGCTGTTTCCAAATTGTGCCCTCCTTTGCGGCATGCCTACAATGGGAAGAGCCAATAGTAGTAATAATAATACATGGGACTTATATAGCTCTTTACAATTGTAGAAACTTAAACAATGCCAGACTAACAACAGGAAGAAACATGAAACAAAAAGAAGGGGGTAGGGCTTGAAGGTAGGAAAATAATGGGGCGGCTAAAGTAGATTGATCAGTTACTAGCCCTGTTTATACCTGGTGCTAACATGTGTCCTTTGTCCTAATCTTGTCTACATTATGATTGTGCCCGTATATTTAGACAGGTGTAGACAATTTAAAAGACTTATTGTGATCAGATCTTATAGGTGTAAACTGACATGATCAGCACAATATCTGGATGAAGGACACATGTAAGAACTAGGTATAAACAGGGCTAGTGATGAGTACATTTTGGGTATCTCCTCCTTTGAAAAAGAAGTGGCAGACTTGGCAGATTAGTTATTGACATCTTTAAGCATCAAGTTGCCTATTTATTAAAGGTAAAAAAATATATATATATAGAAAGTTGCCCCTTTGTGTGGGGCAACTACTGTATCTTGCCTATGCCGCTCTGTACCATCACTTATTCATATATCTTTATGTACATATTCTTTATCACCTTACACTTGTGTCTATAAGGTAGTAGTTTTGGAATTGTTAGCTAGATTACTTGTTGGTTATTACTGCATTGTCGGAACTAGAAGCACAAGCATTTCGCTACACTCGCATTAACATCTGCTAACCATGTGTATGTGACAAATAAAATTTGATTTGATTTGATGTCATACTGATGAGTAAGTATGCTGTAATCAATGGAGCAGTCTAGCCAGTAAGGGACAGAACATTCATATTGTACACCCTCACCTTGAAAGAGAAACTCTTTCTAATAACTCTCCCATCAAATATTTTTTGATCAAAACCACTTAATAGCCTTTATTGTCCGAGGCGCCACTTCCACATTGTACTCCCTCACCTTGAAATATTTAAACTCTTTTCTACTAAGTCTCCTATCAAATCTGTTTTGATCAAAACAGCGTAGCTGCTATCATCAGAGGCGCCAGGCCTGTAATAGAAGATTTAAACGATATTTACAGTGTTTTTCTCGCGTCTTGTTTACTCCCCTGCTCCTGAAATGTCCACCATTTGTTCAGGTAGAGATCAAGTGAAATGAAATACTTTTAAAAATGGTGTCCTGGCTTGATAATTTGATGTATTGTAAGAATTATTTCACAACTATAGAAAGTTTTAATTGACCTCCTAGACCTAGACTATGCATTGACCTTGACGTTGTTTAGTGTTTCGTGGTCATTTAACGCTCTTCTAATCATATGGAACACAGTGTAGCTACTATTATAACTCATAATTATATATCACAGACCTAGGGTTGCAAAATTCTGGTAACTTTCCAAAAATCTCAGGTTTTATAGAAATCCTGGTTGGAGTTTTCTGGATTTTCTGGTATACAGTCCACATACGTTGACTAATAGTTATACAAATGCAATGCGGCCCACTCTAATTGAAGTTGATGAAGCCAGGCTTTACATCCATGTTTCAATTCTCTCAAGGGTTAAAAATCCTTTAACCTGTCTCCTCCCCTTCATCTACACTGATTGAATTGGATTTAACAAGTTACATCAATAAGGGATTATAGCTTTCACCTGGTCAGTCTATGTCATGGAAAGAGCAGGTCTTCCTAATGTTTTGGACAATCAGTGTACACACCAACGTATGACAAATCCCTCAGGACTGAATCATTTCTGTGCTTTCCAATTGACCTTTTACTTTAGTGAACGACTGCAATGAAGTGAAATGAATCAAATGGAAAAATACATATTTTAAGGAGAAATTAAAATCAATCGATACAAATCCAACTTGAATATTAATAGATGTTGTTGGTAGCAATGTCATTTCAGACTAGGATAGCTGAACCTATTATAAGGGTTGTGATATACTGCTCTGAACAGGTTGCAAATGGCTTTCACGATAAATCAAGTATTGTTCCCCTACTAAATACCACTATACAAGTTTAAGTTACTGTATTGTGGCAGGTAAATGCTTTTTAAAGGTTGCTAAATGAACCACATGTCCTCTTTGTGCTCCTCGCAGACTGCATGTAACTTTAATTGGTCACAGACTGCTACCAAAGTACAGGATAAATTGATAACCCAATTTTTCACAGCTCATCTGCCATACCAGCCTGCCAGCTATCTGCAGAGGCTTCGGCGGCATGTGTGTAATGAAAGTGCCTCTGTGAACGGGTTAAGGGAAGCGGCACATCCTAGCTAAGGCTCTGACTAAATGATGACACGTTTGCTCAATCTGCCCTCAGTCTGTCTTGTAGATGTCATGCACCTGGAAAATGTGATTTCACTAGCAGGATGTTTTTCCCCATCTGGTACACTGCCTAGGTTTGTATTCCATCTTGATCTATAAATATTTCACAAAAGGCAGTGTTCAATCTGTTTTTCTCCCAGATGGATTCCTCTTTGTGAACCTGGGATTTATCCATTTGAATGTTTTCTATTACTTCCTAATGAGTTTAGAGAACAGAGAGATACAGTGAGATTAAAGTGCTTCTTGTGTCGCTCTGAATCCACGATGTGGCAGAGGTTGAAAAGCCTTAACGCATACGTTTTCTCAACAACAGGTCAATAATATCAAAGGCTGCACTGAAATCAAACAGTACAGCTCCCTACATCTTCTTATCAATTTATTTCAAGCAATCATCGGTCATGTATGTCATTGAGGAATATAAGCATGCTGAAAGTCTGTTAATTTATTGACAGAGAAATAGCATTGAATTTGTTCAAGAGGAAAAAAATGTCAACAGTTTGCTAAGAGCTGGTAGCATGCTGATAGGTCTGCTGTTAGAACCAGTAAAGGCCGCTTCATGGGTAGCGGAATGACTTTGGCTTCTCTCCAGCCCTGAGGACAAAGACTTTCCTCTAGGCTCAGATTAAAGATAATTACGACAGATAGGAGTGGCTATAGTGTCAGCTACCATCCACAGTAGCTTTCCATCTAAGTGATCAATACATCTTACATCTTGTTCCTGTAATGTTTGTAAACACCCTGGTAGGTTGATTATTAACCTTGTCACGCACTTGATTACAGGCAGGTTGATGAAAACCAGTCAATATTCAGGTCCCCAAAAAAGTAGACCTCTGGGTTTACATCACATACACTATCAAGCATTTCACACATATTATTTAGATACTGACTTATCACTTGGTGCCTATAGCAACACCCCAAAAGAAAAGGCTTTAGATGTGCCTAGTGAACCTGCAACCACAACACTTCAATAACACTTGACATAAGATATTCTTTAAGCATTATAGGGATATGGCTCTGAATATATACAGCCACACCTCCCCCATACAGATTCCCGTTTATTCTATACATTTTATAACCTTGTATTGCTACTGGTTTATCATCAAATGAAAAAAAAATGCTAATATATGAATGTTATCTGATGTTAGCAAATTATAGATTTCATTAATCTTATTTCTAAGGCTAAATATATTAATATGGACTATTTTCAGGCCTTTCCTGGGTAGCTTATCAGAGATAGACATGGAAAAGGGCAAACAAAGCAAGAAAAAAATATATACATTCAGCAGTCCATAACCAGTGTGTGTGTGTGTGTGTGTGTGTGTGTGTGTGTGTGTGTGTGTGTGTGTGTGTGTGTGTGTGTGTGTGTGCGTGCTGCGGGGTTGAACCAACGAACCCATAGGCTTGGTTCTCATCCCGTCCAGGCTTTTGGGAGGGAGGGTGGAAAATTTGCCTGTCATAGCGGATGTAAGCAATGTCCCAACTCGTTCACCCAATGTGGATGAAAATACCTTCACATTAAAGCTGACAGTCTACACTTTAACCTCATAGTCATTGTATCTTTTCCAAACCAAAGTGCTGGAGTACAGAGCCAAAACAACAAAACATGTCACGGTCCCAATAGTTTTGGAGCTCACTGTATCTAAAGAAATATGTGAAAGTAAATATCTGAGCAAATACTAACCACAGATGTAGTTTGAATGGTTAAATAAATGAATAAATTGCACAGAAGTTCATGACACAATGCATTCAATCCATTTAAACAGACAATTAATTGACAATGTCAACATTAGACCCAGCAGTATAATTACAGACAGCATGATGTTACATTTGTGACCTGGAGACAAGACACAGGCAAATCACTCAGGGTTATATCTGAGTCATCACTGTGAATTAGTGTAAATGAATGCTTCCATTCTGTGGGCGTTTAACTACAGATTAATATGTAGAAGAA
The DNA here is from genome assembly GCF_018296145.1 of Oncorhynchus tshawytscha. Taxonomy (NCBI): domain Eukaryota; kingdom Metazoa; phylum Chordata; class Actinopteri; order Salmoniformes; family Salmonidae; genus Oncorhynchus; species Oncorhynchus tshawytscha. Next base: position 27,005,141 of record NC_056453.1, read on the forward strand.
TACACATACATCTTTACTCAATTGAAAAGTATATTTCCTGTTACATCTATGAACATCCACTCTGTGCATCACTATGAGTCCAGGTCCACTACTCATAAATTAAATAAGGTTATATTAATATATTATTATTATTATACACTCCCCTCCATACATATTTGGACAGTGAAGATGTATTTTTATTTTTATTTGTATTTTATATAATATATATATATATATATATATATATATATATACAGTGGGGAGAACAAGTATTTGATACACTGCCGATTTTGCAGGTTTTTCCACTTACAAAGCATGTAGAGGGCTGTAATTTTTATCATAGGTACACTTCAACTATGAGCAAAAAATCCCCAAAATCACATTGTATGATTTTTAAGTAATTCATTTGCATTTTATTGCATGACATAAGTATTTGATCACCTACCAACCAGTAAGAATTCCAGCTCTCACAGACCTGTTAGTTTTTCTTTAAGAAGCCCTCCTGTTCTCCACTCATTACCTGTATTAACTGCACCTGTTTGAACTCGTTACCTGTATAAAAGACACCTGTCCACACACTCAATCAAACAGACTCCAACCTCTCCACAATGGCCAAGACCAGAGAGCTGTGTAAGGACATCAGGGATAAAATTGTAGACCTGCACAAGGCTGGAATGGGCTACAGGACAATAGGCAAGCAGCTTGGTGAGAAGGCAACAACTGTTGGTGCAATTATTAGAAAATGGAAGAAGGTCAAGATGACGGTCAATCACCCTCGGTCTGGGGCTCCATGCAAGATCTCACCTTGTGGGGCATCAATGATCATGAGGAAGGTGAGGGATCAGCCCAACTACACAGCAGGACCTGGTCAATGACCTGAAGAGAGCTGGGACCACAGTCTCAAAGAAAACCATTAGTAACACACTAATTCGTCATGGATTAAAGCACACGCAAGGTCCCCCTGCTCAAGCCAGCGCATGTCCAGGCCCATCCGAAGTTTGCCAATGACCATCTGGATGATCCAGAGGAGGAATGGGAGAAGGTCATGTGGTCTGATGAGACAAAAATAGAGCCTTTTGATCTAAACTCCACTCGCTGTGTTTGGAGGAAGAAGAAGGATGAGTACAACCCCAAGAACACCATCCCAACCGTGAAGCAAGGAGGTGGAAACATCATTCTTTGGGGATGCTTTTTTGCAAAGGGGACAGGACGACTGCACCGTATTGAGGGGAGGATGGATGAGGCCATGTATCGTGAGTTCTTGGCCAACAACCTCCTTCCCTCAGTAAGAGCATTGAAGAAGGGTCGTGGCTGGGTCTTCCAGCATGACAATGACCTGAAACACACAGCCAGGGCAACTAAGGAGTGGCTCCGTAAGAAGCATTTCAAGGTCCTGGAGTGGCCTAGCCAGTCTCCAGACCTGAACCCAATAGAAAATCTTTGGAGGGAGCTGAAAGTCGTCCGTATTGCCCAGCGACAGCCCCGAAACCTGAAGGATCTGGAGAAGGTCTGTATGGAGGAGTGGGCCAAAATCCCTGCTGCAGTGTGTGCAAACCTGGTCAAGAACTACAGGTAACGTATGATCTCTGCAATTGCAAACAAAGGTTTCTGTACCAAATATTAAGTTCTGCTTTTCTGATGTATCAAATACTTATGTCATGCAATAAAATGCAAATAAATTACTTAAAAATCATACAATGTGATTTTCTGGGTTTTTGTTTTAGATTCCGTCTCACAGTTGAAGTGTACCTATGATAAAATTACAGACCTCTACATGCTTTGTAAGTAGGAAAACTGCAAAATTGGCAGTGTATCAAATACTTGTTCTCCCCACTGTGTGTGTGTATATATATGTGTGTGGCTCTATGCAGTACTCCATTTTAGATTTGATAGATTTCATATTAGGCAACAGTACAGAATGTCAGCATTTATTTGAGGGTATTATGTTTTTTTGTATTTGTATTTAATTCTGGATCCCCATTAGCTGCCACAAGGCACCAGCTACTTTTCCTTGGGTCTATAAACAATTAATTACACTAAAACAATACATAACACAACACATTATTACACTACTATATTACTACTCTACCATAACATATCTACAATATAAAATCAATAATACAGCAAAATAACTTTTTTGTGTGTGTAGATTGCATGTGTTTGCAAAGCTGTGTGTGTGCATGTCTCTTCACAGTCTACGCTGTTCCATAACGTGTAGTTGTATCTTTTTTTAAATTTGATTTTACTGTTTGACTGAGTTACTTGATGTGGAATAGAGCTCCATCTAGTCATCATTTAGAAATGAAAGCACTTTATGTATCTAGTCCCACACTTTAAAGAACTTAAGTATTTGGACAAATTCACTTAGTGTATTAAAGTAGTCAAAAGTTTAGTCCCACATTCCTTGCACACAATGACTACAGGCTTGTAGGGTCACACAAGCTTGATATAGTCATTGTGTATAAGGAATATGGGACCAAATACAAAAAAATGTGTCAATACTTATGACTTCTTCAACTGGGGCGGACAAATAGATACATAAAGTGCTTTCATTTCTAAACGGTATTAAAATACCCTTAAAGCTGACATCCTGTACTGTCACCTCATATGAAACAGATCTCAAATCCAAAATACTGGAGTATAGAGCCACATTTTGAATTTTAGCATCACTGTCTAAATACATATGGGGGTGATGTATTTGCATTCCATTACTTGATATAGTACATTCGGAAAGTATTCAGACCCATTGACTTTTTCCACATTTGGTGACATTACAGCCTTATTCTAAAATGTTTTATAGTTTTTTCCCCCCTCATTAATCTACACACAATAACCCATAATGACAAAGATAAAACTGTTTAGGATTTTTGCAAAACAAATATTTAAAAAATTTACTGAAATATGACATTAACATAAATGTTCAGACCCTTTACTCAGTACTTTGTTGAAGCACCTTTGGCTGTGATTACAGCCTTGAGTTTGCTTTGGTAAACGCTACAGGCTTGGCACACCTGTATTTGGGGAGTTTCTCCCATTCCTTTCTGCAGATCCCCTCAAGCTCTGTTAGGTTGGAGGGGAGCATAGCAGCACAGCTATTTTCAGTTCCCTCCAGAGATGTCCAGGCTCTGGCTGGGCCACTCAAGCACATTCAGAGACTTGTCCCGAAGCCACTCCTGCGTTGTCTTGGCTATGTGCTTAGGGTTGTTGTCCTGTTGGAAGGTGTTTGAGGTCCTGAGCAGGTTTTAATCAATGATCTCTCTGAAATTTGCTCAAGCCTGACTAGTCTCCTAGTCCCTGCCATTGAAAAACATCCCCACAGCATGATGCTGGCACCACCATGCTTCATCATAGGGATGGTGCCAGGTTTCCTCCAGACATGACGCTTGGCATTGGCTTCGGGACAAGTAATTTGTAAATAAGAATTTGTTCTTATCTGACTTGCCTCGTTAAATAAAGGTTAAATAAAAAATATAAATAAAAAAGCACCAACAGCCCAAGTGCTGAAAAAAAGGTGTTTGCGAGGAATGTCCAGAATATTTGTGTCTCATTCGTTAAACCGGTGAAGACAGTTGTGACTGGATTGATGTCTCTAATATCCCTAGCAAATTGATGTTGATCATCTGTGGTAGTCTGCTTGATTTACAGCAGGGAGTCGTTAGATTTAACAGAGGAAGCATCAAGGTAATGAGTTCATGTCTTCGTATGCTTTGAGCAGAGCCCCACCTGTTTTGCATGTTATTTTGACATTAATGTGTCACATATCAGTTTGCAAACAATGTAAAAAATTTTTTTTTAAAAACAGTTAATAAAGCTGCATACAAACATGGTTTCTTTTGCCTTCTTGAGTAAGGCAGCTCCAAAATACAGGCATGTCAGCCTAGTTCAGTGCTTACTGTGGTGGTGGGGTAGCCGGTGGAAAATATGGAGTGTAGGGGTTGGTAATGTTCTCTAGTTGCGCCGTGATTGGCTCAGTGTTCTGTCACTCATGGGGAGACTACGTCACTGCAAAATCTACAGGTAGAGTTTGAAAATTCTTTGGGTGCTGTCAGAGAGTTAGTACATTACAAGTGCCCATCCAAGAAGGCTCAAGGTCATTGTCCACAGATAAAATGACGTCAAATCACGTTATATCTACCATAGCTTTGATTGGACTGATCATGTCAACATCATACTTTCAAAATCTTAGCTAGCAATCTAGACAAGCAGTCATAATGAATCACATCGACAATCTACTGGCAAATCCTTTTCAATAATATGAAGAGAAATTATAGATAAAAAAGTATTGGTGCTCATCGGCCATTGGACATAAACTTTACACAAGTTGGAAATCGCAAATTCAACAATGAGTGGCTAACTGCAAGCATTGCAAAGCAAATCACTAGCCTGTTATTCAGTGGAGTGGGTGTGTGGTCTAAGTCTGGGTTTAAGGGTCTCTTATCTAAGCTTAAAAGGATAAACATTCAACACCATGAGCAATAGTCATGCTGTCAATCTAGCATAACTTCTGCCGCGTTCAATACAACTGGAAACTCCGAACTGGGAAATCGCAGACCTCAGTGAGTTCAAGACAACTGGGAACTCTGGGGGGAAAAAACGAGCTCCGACTGGTAAAATGTGTTTTGAACGGTCATGCAACTCGGAAACTCTGCCTCTTTCTAGAGCTCCAACCGGAAGATAACGGACGTTATGATCAACCTTGTTTTTTTGCCCGAGTTCCCAGTTGTCTTGAATGCACCATAAATTCAGAGAACACCAGACTTTTATGACAAAATGTGCCTACAAGGAGGACTGCCGCGCAACCTTCCTGTTCAAGTGAGCACAGCACAACAAAGTGAGTCCAAAAATGTATTGTATATTGCTGTATAAATGACGTAATATGCCAGGGAGATATGTATACTATAATTTGGTCCCTTTCCCCGTCATAATTTAGCCTACGGTTCTGACTTGGTGTACAGGGAAAAAACTGTAAGAACGGCCCATGTTCCGAATTCTGTCGCTGTATATTTCAAAAGTGCTGAACAAATAGTTAGATTGACTACATCTGTCCTAGATCGCTCATTAATGTCTTAATCGAAATAACAGATTGTCTCATCCCCTCGTCATCCACTAATGCCATAGTTTGTTAATCTCAATTGTCAGTAGAAACCACATACAATGGTCTCCAAAATTACTGGCAATGCACAAACAATTCTTAAACAAATATAAACAATATAATTATAGAGATAAATACAAAATACCAACATGTGAGAAATACTGTACTTTATTAATGTTTCAATGGAACCAGCCAAAATAATTTATTGATTTAATTAAAAATCATTGTCCTCCAAATCAAGGTTTCACAATTAATGGCACCCTTAAATATTATTGTAAATAACATCTACCAAAATTAAACCACAAATTAAATTCCACTTATTTAAGTTGATCTAAGTCTTAAGGAACTATATTGAGCCATTACATCACTTCCTGTTTCACTAGGGTATAGAAATGAGGTAACACACATGCAATATCCCGCTGTCATCCAACACCATGAAGAAAACAAAAGAACTAACAGTTCAAAAGAGACAGACGGTTGTAGACCTTCATAAACCTGGTAATGGCTACAAACGATTGAATATACCACTGAGCACTGTCAGGGCAATTATTAGAAAATTCAAAAGATATGGAACAGTTGAAAACCTCATGGGTAGAGGAGGCAAATGCATTTTGCCCCCCAGGATAGGGAGAAGGATGGTGAGAGAAGCAACAAAATCCCCAAGAACCACTGTGAAAGAATTGCAGGCCTTTGTGGCGTCTTGGGGTCACCAGGTTTCAAAATGCACCATCAGACGCCACCTCCACATCCACAGGCTCTTTGGAAGGGTTGCCAGAAGAAAGCCCTTTCTGACCCCAAGACACAGACGCAAGCGCTTGGAGTTTGCCAAACATCATTTAAATTATGACTGGAAGAAGGTGCTCTGGTCAGATGAGACCAAATTGAACGTTTTGGTCAGATACAGCATCGGCATGTTTGGCGTCGAAACAGAGATGCATACAAGGAGAAGCACCTCATACCCACAGTGAAATATGGAGGGGGGTTAGTGATGTTTTGGGGCTGTTTTAATTCCAGAGGTCCAGGGGCACTGGTTAAGATTGATGGCATAATGAATTCTACCAAGTATCAGGCAATTTTGGCTGACAATCTGGTTGCCTCTGCCAGAAGGCTGGGACTTGGCCGTAGGTGGTCTTTCCAACAAGACAATGACCCAAAACATACCTCAAGATCCACACAGAAATGGTTCTGTGACAACAAAATCAATGCTCTGCCATGGCCATCTCTGTCGCCAGGCCTCAATCCAATCGAAAACCTGTGGGCTGAGTGGAAGAGGGCAGTTGATAAGCGCAAACCCAAGAATGTGAAGGATCTTGAAAGGATCTGCATAGAGGAATGGTCCAAAATCTCTCCAAATGTGTTCCTTAACCTTGTCAAACATTACAGGAAAAGACACCATGCTGTTATCCTTGCCAGAGGTGGTTGCACTAAGTACTAAATGAGGAGTGCCAATAATTATGAAACCTTGATTTTGATTAAATTGATTTTGTATTAAATAATTTAATGATTTTGGTTGGTTCCATTGAAACATTAATAAAGTACAGTATTTCTCACATGTTGGTATTTTGAGTTTATCTCTATAATTATATTGTTTATATTTTTTAAAGTATTGTTTGTGCATTGCCAGTCAGGGGTGCCAGTAATTTTGGAGCCCACTGTATGTTTAAGCAAGTCAGCCATGTTTTTTAAAGGCAGTAAATGAGGTTGAATTAACTGTTTAGCTCCCAGACAAGGCTCCGCTGATAGCCAGGTGTAGCAGTAGTAAGGATTTACTCCATGGTGCTGGAAAGAAATCTTTGCTGTTGGGACAGCTTTATGTAGGCCCTAACAGTTTGTGGGCACCGTTTGTCAGCATATAGTGCAATTAATGTATTGTTTAATGTTGTGGCTTTGGTGGCATGCATAAAGAAAATGTGGGGGAGTTTGCCTCACCAAGATTTACATGCTAAAATCACCACTGTTCTGGATATAATGACATAGCCTAGTGGGCTTCTTCATAATATGATCTGGTAATAAAACATGATAAATACATTTCGGTTTCCATGTTACACTGCAAAGGGGTTTGTAGTAGCCAAATTTAATTTGATGTTCAGAAATTCAAGTACTGGAATAGGCCTACCTTGAAATTCAGACATTTCCTCAATTTGGTGCTTGAAAAGTCCTTGTAATTATTCTAGCCGATGTCTAAGTTCTCCTGCTCCCTTATAATTATCCGTAATTTCATTTTTGATCCGTTTTTGTGAGATGTGGCCACTCGCTTGTTTCCCACCACTTCAATTGACTTGTCTTGTTGCGCTAATCTGTTGTGGTCAAACCACGTGCGGTTATAACGCTGAACGACAGTCAGATCAGACCCTGGTGAGGACAACGAGCACACAGAGGAGCTTCTCTTACATGGTTTCTGACAGTTCTGAAAGTTAGTATAGTCCTGTGTTGCTGTAAGTGGAGTTACAGGCCAATTTGCATTTTCCTCTAAGTACACGTGGAACTGCATAAAAATATTTTTTAAATGTATTTTTAAATATCACATCCACAATGTCACACATTGGCCCCACTATTTATAGGAAGACCCATACAGTATGTATATACCTTAGAGACATAGATATTACAAGTAACAATGACTTTCAAAACAGGACTAAGATTGAATCGTGCTACACCGGCTCCGATGCTTTCAAACTATTACAGGCTACAAAGGGAAGCACAGCCGCAAGCTTCCCAGTGACACGAGCTAAATAAATTCTATGCTTGCTTCGAGGCAAGCAACACTGAAGCATGCGTAAGAGCATCAGCTGTTCCGGACGACTGTGTATCACGCTCTCCGTAGCAGATGTCAGTAAGACCTTTAAACAGGTCAACATTCACAAGGCTACAGGGCCAAACGGATTACCAGGATGTGCCGACCAACTGGCAAGGGTCTTTACTGACATTTTCAACCTGTCCCTGATTGAGTCTGTAATACCAACATGTTTCAAGCAGACCACCACAGTCCCTGTTCCCAAGAACACTAAGGTAGGCTGCCTAAATGACTACCCGACCCGTAGCACTCATGTCTGTAGCCATGAAGTGCTTTGAAAGGCTGGTCATGGCTCACATCAACACCATTATCCCAGAATCCCTAGACCCACTCCAATTTAAATACCGCCTCATCATCCACAGATGATGCAATCTCTATTGCACTCCACACTGCCCTTTCCCACCTGGACAAAAGGAACACCTATGTGAGAATGCTATTAATTGATAACAGCTCAGCGTTCAACACCATAGTGCCCTCAAAGCTCATCACTAAGCTAAGGACCCTGTGACACAACTCCCTCTGCAACTGGATCCTGGACTTCCTGGTGATAAGGGTAGGTAACAACATCTGATCATCAACACAGTCACCTCCTGTACTCCCTGTTCACTCATGTCTGCATGGCCTGGCACAACTCCATCACTCCACCTACCACAAGAGTGGTAGGCATGATCACCGACAACAAAGAGACAGCCTATAGGGGAAGTCGTCAAAGACCTGGCCGTGTGGTGCCAGGTTAACAACCTCTCCCTCAACATGATCAAGACAGAGATGATGATTGTGGACAACAAGAAAAGGAGGATAGAGCATGCCCCCATTCTCATCGATGGGGCTGTAGTGGAGCAGGTTGAGAGCTGCAAGTTCCTTGGTGGCCACATCACCAAACTTTCATGGTCCAAACAAACCAAGACAGTTGTGAAGATGGCATGACAAAGCCTATTCCCCCTCAGGAGACTGAAAAGATTTGGCATGGGTCCTCAGATCCTCAAAATGTTCTACAGCTGCACCATCGAGAGCATCCTGACTGGTTGCATCACTGCCTGGTATGACAACTGCTCGGCCTCCGACCGCAAGGCACTACAGAGAGTAGTGCGTACAGCCCAGTACATCACTGGGGCCAAGCATCCTGCCATTCAGGACCTCTATACCAGGCGGTGTCAGAGGAAGGCCCTAAGCCACCCTAGTCATAGACTGTTCTCTCTGCTAACCCACAGCAACCTGTACCGGAGGCTACAAGTCTAGGTCCAAAAAGCTTTTTAACGGCTTCTACCACCAAGCCATAAGACTCCTGAACAGCTAATCAAATGGCTACCAAGACTATTTGCATTGTCCCCCCCACACCTTTACGCTGCTGCCACTGTGTTTATTATCTATGAATTGCCACTTTAACTCTACCTAGAGTACATATTAACTCAATTACCTCGACTAACCAGTACCCACTGTATATAGCCTCGCTACTGTTATTTTACTGCTGATCTTTTATTTTTTTACTTCTTAAAACTGCTTTGTTGGTTAAGGGCTTGTAAGTAAGCATTTCACTAAGTTTTACACCTGTTGTATTTGGCGCATGTGACAAATACAATTTGATTTTATTCATTGAAGAATAGTTTATAGTGATATCGCATGATCTTGCTCCCACTATTTACTTTGCTTTATTGTATACATCTTTCCAAGCTTGGAAAAATGGAAAACATTAACAATAATCAAATCTGGCCATGGGAGCCCAGTGGGAGAGAAAATTCTGCAGCCTCCCAATGTCCTCAGCCCTGACACAGCAGAAATAGCATCGCCACAGCCATGATTCAAACTGTGGGGACAGCCGGTGAGGACTTACCCCGGCTAGGTGATGTTCCTGCCAATTAATTAATTAATTAACTGACTGACTGACTGACACACACACACACACACACGCACGCACGCACGCACGCACGCACGCACACGCACACGACTTCCCCAGCAGCGTGGGCACAATGACGTAATCTCTCGCTCGCTCTATTCAACGTTGAATCATCATGTCCTCTCTTCCGCTCACATAATGAAATGTCTTTCTACTTCTGTCATAGGCACAAGTAGTCAAAGTCATGGTTCTGTATGGGCGTTTTAATGAAAAGGCTTATTGTGTGTGGGTGGACAAGATAATGGGGTGCATCTTTTCAATCAGAACCAAGGCCAACATAACCATTACAGGCCCAGTTCAGTGGACAATATCTGAAATGGAATAGCCAAGAATAAACAGGGTGAATTTTCTACATTGTGACCACGGCCTACATAAAGAAACTAAGACAAATTGTCTCCCATGTAGGCCTACACAATTCTGAAGCCAAACCACTGGCATCTTGTGTGTAACTAGGACTGTATACATCTGGGCCATGTACCTCCATATGTTCCCTCAAACTGAGAGCACAGTAAACAGGGAGTATTTAAAAAAAATAATGTATACATGTTTTGTTTTTGCTCAATCTTATTGGGTGGGCTTGTGTCCACCCATGCCTACGTCTCTGGAGGAAATGGTTGTACAAATTCAACTGGGTCTGGTCCACAGAATTACTGACTCCACCCCCAGATACCTACCTATCTAATTATTATATTAGAGATGTACACCTGTCTAATACCAGTGCCAGACTCTGATATTGTTTCAAACTCCTTCCTGTATACCCGCTCAGTGGAGGGGAACACAACCACAACTCAAAGCAATAAAGCATTATTTTAAAAAGAATATGGCTGGCTGATGACTGAACCATAGGCTCATGGGAGCTCAGTAGCGAGTCTGACTTTTGTAGGACCACTTTTGTCAGTGATTATATAATTATTCAACCACGCCCTTTAAGACACCTGCCTTAATCTTGCCAAAAGGAACACAATGGAAGTAGCTCATGGACTTTTTTTATGCATGTCCTGTCTGTATATGTACTTTTCAAATTGCAAATAAACTCAAATAATCCCAAACTCCTCATGCCAGGCAAGATAAATAATGCCACCTCAAGTATTGACTTATTCCACCCAGGTCTGCACTCATTACTATCCAGTTTTGGGAATTCATTTAATCAAAATCATTGAGTACATGTTTAGATAACTGTTGAAGTGATTGACAACAAGCTCTTATAAGGGTGCAAAATTCAGAACATTTTACAATGATCATTCTCAATGCTCACTGGCATTTGTAACGACAAGATGGCGGTCGGGCAAGTGGACAATTCTTTAAAGACAAATAACACGTGACCACAACCAGTTCTTTTCAATGTTTATTTTCAATGCAAATTCTTAAGGCAAATATAAAATGGGTGGGGGAAAAAGGAAAACTGATGCATTGTTTTATCAACATTGTTTCCATTTCATGCATCTCAAACATGACTTCTAATCAACATGATGGATAGCCAAACAGTAAAACTACATTTTCTAATTCCTGCCAGTTGAACTCCTTAGACTAAGCATCGTCAGGTTTGTCCGAAGGTGGGCCACAGGGCTGCAGCATCTTCTCCATGAGATTGAAGCGCACACGGGCTTTGCTCTCATTCTCAGCAACAGAGAAGTAATTCAGCAGGTCAAAGTGACCCATATATGAACAGTATGAGTCCCGATGTTGGTTCACCAACCATTCCCACTTGCTGGTGTCCGCATGGCCTGTTCCAATGTATTTAGATTGAAGATGCTCCAACTGGCTGTGAATGTTGTAGCGGTCTGTCATCTTCAGGCAAATGTCTACACAAGGAAGGAAAATAATGTCAGTGCATGTAGCTATTAGTTGGCCAATGTTACCTGGCAATTGCTGGTGTCCTGACCTTTTAGCAATAGCTTGCTGATTAGTTCAGGAAATATTTGTAATGTGCATTGTATGGCCAGAATGTTGAATAAACTGTCATTTGAACATACTCCGCCGGTTGTCCATCTGGCATTATGTCTTTGGAAATGTAAGAAAATATTCACAGGAAAGTATTGTTAAACTTTTACTGCCATTGTGATTTATATCACCTGACATGCAAGAAGAAAAAACAAACATGTAAACCCCTGCATGAGCTCTACTAGTACGCATACATTACATGCATTTCGCCTACATTGTGGGTTAGAGTAGAGTACCGCTTCCTCCTGAGTTGGCTCACGTCAAGCTCGGACCCAGGACCTCTGCCTTGCTAGCATAAGTGACCGCCCTCCTGAATCGTCATACTAGTCGCGGCACGCGAAAAACTATCGGACGCAACTGGGGACACTTTATGGGTTTCACACATCCCCATGTGCTAAATGCACATGTGATCAACAAACCGTCAGAGCCACGCACAGACACACGTTTTGAAGTCGATGTAATAACTTTCCTGTGGATATTGTCTGAAATTTCCAATTACATAATAATGACAACCAACAACCAGGCAAGATAGTTACGAATATTTCAATGGAAGAGGCAAACCTAATCACCAAGCTATTGCTATTAGCTAGGTCACGAAGCCGGCAAACCTGGAAATAGGTTTGAAGACCAAAGCAGGATTAATGAGGCTGAACAACTACAAATAACTAACGTTAACTATTAATTTTCTGGTACATTACGAAATATCAACTTATGTCTTTTTGGTTGTTTAGTCAATGAGAATGCCCATTTCAAGATTAGTTAACGTTATATTCCAAAAATATATACGTTATTTCTGAACATTTAGGAAAGTTAGTTAGCTTGTTAAGTCATTGAGACTGCTTTGGCATTAACATTAGGCTGGACAATAGAACGAGACTAAATGTACCCAAGGCGGCAAAAGAACGTTGGCTAACATGGAACACTAGCGCGAGCCCATAGCAGATGAATGGTAACGAACGTTCACAGAGTCTGTTTTGACTGGAGTGATGCTTAGAATTTCATTTCGCCTAAATGGCACAAATGTATCCCTTTTTATTTTACCACTACAATATATTCGTCGGACGAAACAGGGGGGAAAAAAACTCGAAAGTAGGGGGAAAATGATTTACATAATTATAAAAGAGGAGATTCTCGAGATTAAAATGGCGTCTGATTTAAACAATCCAAATATACACATTGCGAGATAGTTGGAGAATTAGACAGACATGCCGAGTTCGAGTCATTTTGTTGTTTACATTTTAACTATAAACAACGTGAGCGGTCTCATTGTCAACAATAGCGAATCAGGCATTGTGGAGTAGAACACTAAACTGGGAATATAACGTTCGGAAGGCGAGTTGGTGCTCAATGTAACTAATAGAGGATGAAAATGCCATAAAATAAGGCCTGCTTTTTCGTGATTACTTCAAAACGACGGCAAACAGATGGGAAATATGGTCATATTATAAAACTGGGCTCCACGGCGGATGCAATGATATAGTTATCAGAAAAAAAGCGTTGTTAGAAATGTAATGTCCAGCCTAGTAACATACCCCTAGAAATCCTGGTTGTTTACTAGCTGCTAGTAGTGCTAGCAAGCTAGGCCTAGAACCGATAGGATCACATTGCCACATGATTTCACGGTGTGCCGTTTAAACACGGGCGACTTTTTAATCACACCAATTAGTGAGTAACAAGTAGTTAACTCTAACAAGTTAAAGTATTATTTGAAATTAAACTGACTATTGTTTAAGCTCCGGCGAGTGAAGCTAGCTAATGTTAGCTAAGCATTATTCCAAGTTAGCAATCGTTTTCGAAAATAACCAAATATCTTTAGCTTCTGTATTCAGTTTGATTAGAATCTGCTATAAGGTTTCTTACTCAGAACCAAGACCTTTGTTCAAATGTGTACGACGACGTTGATTATTTCAGGTCGGAGTCATTCGCCGAGGAAACGGAAAGGTATCGGAACGTCCTGTACGTGTAACATAGAATAATGTCTGGTGGGAAACAAAGCCTGCCTCATAGAGTTCATCTATTCGTATGTAATTCATGACCACCATTTATTTTTACTAACGTGATCATTATTGTTTCGATGCACGCATTAATTTGTTCAATTGAACATTGATTGAAATCAATCCAATTGCGTGTATTGCATAACAATCATACGTATTGTAATGGTGTAAAAATGATACAGTTGTAATATAGAATGTAATATAATATCTAATCACATACAGGTCTAGATATTACAAAAACAATTTTTAAAACGTCCTTGTGAATGTGAACCAATATCGTATTTCATTGAACAGGGAGTATCCATAAGTAGTATTGATTTGTGCTGGTCTGTATTTAATCCTAATTCATATTTCATCACGTGCAAAGTTCTCCCTTTTCTGGTCCATCTAATTGTCCACTGTCCGTAAAGTCTCTGATACCTAACTGTTACAAGCCAATAGAGGAAGGTCAATTGGGCATTAATCTCCTGTAAACTGTGGGAACAGTTTACATCTATATGTAATGAATATTGATGCAAAAAGCTCCAACGTTGATATTTATGAGGATAACTCATCTGACAGAGGGAACTGTTTCTTCAATAGTTATCACAGTAACATAAGGTTTACCTTTCAGAAGGCCGGTGTGATTCAATTATATAATTGTTTATGGGGGGGGGAGGGGGGGTGGGTAGATCAGCTTTAATATTGCAGATAGATTGCAGCTTCTGTCAATGTAATTGTCTGCATCATTTCCAATCATCCATATATATTTTAAAATACATGTTTTCCTTTATTATTTTCCCCTAACCCTACCATCCCTCCCCTAATTGCAGTAACTAATGGACAACAACACTTATGCTTCTACTTCCAGCTTAGACATACTATATGCATTTTACCTGACACAGTATATTTTACAATATTTATATTTTGTTTGTTTTTAGTCACATCCTTCAGCTCCACTCAACCCCTCCCATCTATCTCTGAACCCCTTCCAGTTTTGATTTATATTTCCCATATATTTTTTAAACTGTGCTGTTTCACAAAAGTTCTGAACCTTTCTATTCTCATAGATTCTACATATTGTAAATAAAAAATAAACATGTTTGCTAAGAGTATAATTATATTATTGATTGATTGACTATGACGTTTTAAATCACCCAGCAGTGCTATTTGCAGAGCGGGACATAACTGGGCAGGTGGTCTGGGGGTCATCACATTTTTGTGGGCATCTAAAGCAGATTTCCTGCATAAGAGATTATTAAATATGTTTAAGTGATTGATAAGACTGAACTAGATCCATGATAATTCAATAATCAATATTGTGTTGCACCTTTAACCAATAGCCTAATAAATGAACAACTCTTACAAATAAAATACAAAGACAACTTTTGATTGTCTCTAAGACATTCTCTATATCAAATTTCAGCCAGACCACCCAGCCAACCTGAGCCGCCTACACGCCTGATCCCCCCACCAGTCTAGTCAATAACTCAACTCTCTCGCTAAAACAATGTCCTTTTTTTATGTCTCAATGGAAAGGTTTGGAAAACAAAAGTTGAATGAAAACACACACACACCAACACATTAACACACAGAAACAGTACACCCTCCAAATACTGTAATTCATATCATAGGCATAATAGTACTGTCAATCTTTTTTTACTTGCACACAAAATAGCTGGGTCACCCTGTCCTGCCCCTAGGGGTCCACGGCCCCCCAGCACCCCAACCCAACACACCCCACTCAGCTTTAGGATCTTAGTGAAACATTAATGATTGCTTTTAGGTGTGTTAGGCCAAGGCCAGAGTGACAACAGTACAGCAGACCCCCAGGGCCAGGGCTGAGCAGCCCAGCAGATAGGGATTGCCTAAATCTCTCCTACTGTGGGCATGTTTTCAATATAGACTCCCTTTGTCATTCACTATTCCATATAAGGCCTCCAGACCTTATGAAAGTTGCACAGTATACCCTTAATCTTAAAACAAATCTAGTGATTCTGTACATAACTTGACATTTCTTCCATACATTGTGGGAGGATAACCAACCTTCCAATTAATGGCAATGCATTTATTAGCCACTAGAAATGCTAGGTTACACAGTTTCTTCTGATAACAGTCTCCAGTATCAACTGGATCATCAATTTCCAAGGAAACAAAAACAGGGAGAAGGAAGAATCTGTAGATATGCTGAGATAAAAGAACATACTCTGCCAGAATTCAGCCAACCTTCACAAGAGCACAACATATGCAAATATGTCCCCTTTTGTGCTTTAAACATCCAGCAGAATAATAACATTTAATAACACATCATCAATAGCATCTCCCAGGTCTTCCTCACATTTTTGTTTTACAATTTGTAATTGAGAAAAGCCTCTATCAACTCTTGATAACATTTAGAAATCAACTTTGGGAAGTTTGTCAGACTGCCTTAATAAAATAGCATTGTCCAGTGTTTGCTGGATAGAGAGAAAAAGTGTTGTCTCTGCAAAAATTCAACTCACCTCTGTCACGGACTGGTCTTCCCTGGCTGCCTGACTCTGCTGAGACCCCGGTTACCCTGCTCACCTAAAATGAGGCATGACAAATAATTACCTTGGTGTACGTTTATACATTATTTTATCAAATAATATAATCAATGGTTTAATCATTTAAATGACCATTACTCCCAGGTCCCAGACTATAGCTTTAAGCTACTTTCCTGTAGCTACTATAGGTCTACCCATCAATTCAAGATGGAACTTTGTATCATTCACTGAATACACTTCAAAATTCACTCTGTAGACTGGTCTTCCCTGGCTGTCTGACCCTACTCGGACCCCTGTCACCATCTGATCCTGCTAAGAAACAGTGAGCATAGTGTTGTGTACTGACTGCACTAGAGGGCTGCATTCCTGTAGGATGCCTGCGGGTCCGACAGAGATCATTGTGGCGCGGTCTGCATTTTTCATGCTGCAGGTGGGAGTGGGTGGTCAGAGAGACGACTTTGGGATGAAAATATTTTTGTTGTCTCACACGTTATTTTGAAAGGGTCCTCTTTCTGCGTTAGCCTACCTATTGTATTAAAAACACACGTTTTTCTGCATTTTTCACACACTACTTCAATTTACTACTTCAACTTCAGTAGCCTACCTCTCCTAGTTGGGTGTGAGAGTTCAAGTGTTGACTGATATAGCCCCGTAATACAATGTAAGGGCAATGTGAGAATCGCTGGTAATTTAACCTATTAAGTTATTTTTTCACATTTGATATTGCCTATAAGGCACAAAATTGCTAAGACCATGGCTCGCAAGTGAGCTGCGTCACATATGCCTAAAATAACATTGCGGGACTGCGGTTGGGTTTGGCACCAGTTCTTGCGGTGGCAGGTGGGAATGAAGAAATAGGTCCCACAGACCTCTACTGTGCACCATGACAGGGAAGCTGTTTATCACTGCAAGTGGGGTGGCAGGTAGTCTAGTGGTTAGAGTGTTGGGCCAGTAACCAAAAGGTTGGTGGATCGAATCCTCAAGCGGACAAAATCTGTTGTTCTGCCCCTGAACAAGGCAGTTAAGCCACTGTTCCTAGGCCATCATTGTAAATAAGAATTTGTTCTTAACTGACTTGCCTAGTTAAATAAAATGAAATGTAGAGAAATAGCTAGGTAAGCTGACAGCTCAATAACACTACGCTGACTAATACAACTCACATTGCACGGATAAAATATAAATCTTGAATTGTTTGGCCGATGGTTTAATTGAGGCAAAAATGAAAGCCAACTTTTAGCCAGCTCTCTCTCCAACGGTACATCAACTGGCGAAAGCTTGCAAATTTCATTTACTTCTGAAACGTGACAGAACAAAGGTTACAAAACATTTTCATACAAACAACTACTGTTAGATAGTAATATTAGCCACCTCATATCGCCATCCGACAGATAACTAGAGGCTAGAGCTAACCTGGCTGTGGTAGCTACTCACTAGCATAACTTATTCACCTCAGTCGATAGAAGATGAAACATTAGCTAACGTTACATGTCAGTTACAATACTAGCTCAGCACTGCGAATAAACATTAGTTTAGTTTTTTTTCTATTAAGTTAAACAGAAGTTACCTTGCCAGCTACATCAGTCAACTAAAGAGTAGCCAGTTTTTGTTCTGTTTCCTTTTCCAACTCGGTGAAAGAGTGCAACACAAACACACTGAACTATGCTCAACTCTCCCATGCTGGTCCAGCCAGCCTTCCAGCAGCTTTGCCTTCACACAGCCTGTGAGCCTGCTCTGTGGTGTCCGTGTGGTCCTAAATAAATAAACACTCCAAACAGCCTATCCGACCGCTCGGGGTGTCCGCATGGTCCTAAAACACACCATTGCCTCGTTTTGTATCATATTCCAATGATAAAACTGGGGGCGACAAAAATGCAATGTCCCCCCCCGTCCGTCCTCAGTGAAAGTTGCACCCCTGGTTTAGAGCACAGTTACATGATCAATTACTGTAGTCACACAGGTTGTACAACCTTAGCACAATTATATAAACATCACATAAATGTATTGAATGCCATGAAAGTCCTTCATATTCACTTTGCTTATCTGAAAATAGACTATCCAATTAAAATGAGAGAGAGGGGCTTGTGTTGCTCATTCAATGTGTTTTTTTCCCAAGTGCTTATGTTTTCTGCAGTGTCTAAGTGTGCAGTTTTGAGATGGACTGTGTTGCCATAGTAATGAAATATAGGAGGCTTAGAGCAAGACAATGCTAGGTTGAAAATAACCTTGTTATTTTCAACCTAGAAATAATTACAGAACTGTTACCTACATTTTCTCAGATTGGTTGAGCGATGTTCCTCAAACAAGGTGGTTGCTTCAGCTTTAAAATTTTGTAACTATCAAATTGACGTAATGGACTGTCAGTCAATCCATCCATAGGATCCATCGAATTTGGAACTGGTTACATTTCTTTATCCTCATCCTTCAGCTTTATAACAAGCCAGGTGGCTATACTGAATGGCTTGAGGTTTACCATTAACGAAATCCAACAAAGAACAGAATAGGTTGATGTGAGCCAAATCCTGGATGGTTACTTCCAGCCTCCAGACATCAATGGACAGACAAACAAACTGAAGCCTGTCATCTGACACATTCTTTGAGGAACCAAAAGGGATTATTACCCTTTTCACAGATCTTCAGGATAAACACTTAATTCATAAAGACTGAGAAAATCGTATTTCAACCACATGCAACCATTTTTATTTTCTTCTATTTTCTTTGAGCCACTACAACAGCTTGATAGTCAACTGAATTGATCACTCATATCACCTACCACACAGCTCTCAACTCCACAGAGTCTATCTTCTCTCTGTCACACAGGTATTGGCATCCTAATGAAATAAGAGGTTATCAATAGAGCCCACCTCTTCTATTCTGTTAAAATCTGACAGAGTTGGTACTCTGGGATAAGGTCTGAAGCAGACCATGTCATATTAATGGAAGAGCAAGCGTAACAACCTTCATTATCATTCAACTCAACGAAGCTAATCACACTGACAAGTGACAATCAATCCAATCCAAAACGTCCAACCTTAGAAAAATCTATCTAGGCCTAATTCATCATCTTCCTCTAGTCTGAGTTACACTCTGTGTGTGAATGTATTCTTCATGTAAACTGTCATCATGGTGTAAATTGTGAATAAATGTACCTCTTATAAATAGTCATAACCAGAGCCATACATAGCCCTGGTCATAACCATGCATTTATTTCCCTAATGATGGATCTGAATATTTTCTTAATCCAAACACAAAAGCTGACTCCTATTTAATTTCCCTTAGGTATACACTGTAGAACAGCATGTCAGAAACAACAGAGGGACTAAAACGAGAGAGGGACTGGTGAACAGTGTACACGGGGCATGAAATATTTGATTTCAAAGTATCAAATTATAGCTCCTCTAAAGACGGTGGAGGTTCCCTGTCTGGTGATAAAAAGCCTGGCAATAACTGAAAACAGCTGCTGCTTTCTGGGCATCATTTTGTTTCCAGGCTAGCTCTTCTGTAAGGAAGGGAAGAGGAGAGACTGACATCAGACACTGTTCTAGGCTATCTAGAACCTAAAAGCTTTCTTTGGCTGTCCCCATAAGAGAACCCTTATTGGTTCCCGGTTGAACCCTTTTGTGCTCCATGTAGAACCCTTTTGTGCTCCATGTAGAACCCTTTTGTGTTCCATGTAGAACCCATTCCACAGAGGGTTCTACCTGGAACCAAAAAGCGTTCTCCTATGGGGACAGCCGTACTCTGTATTGTTCATTCTTACAAAACTCTGTCTCAAATTGTGCACTTTACATTTTAGTAGATGCTCTTATCCAGAGCAACTTACAGTAGTGAGTGCACACATTTCCATACTAGTACACACCATACAATGTTCACTGTGGCAACATTAAAAGCATCCTCTGTTTTAAGACAAATCTGGAATTTTGTCAAAACGCTTGTGATTACAGAATTGTTCATACAGAAAAATAATGCAACTCTTACAACACAAAGTTAAATATTACACCAGGGATCATCAACTAGATTCATCCATGGGCCTGTTTCTTGTTGAGCGGATGGTCAGGGGCCGGAACATAATTACAAATAATTTGTCAACTGCAAATTGACCGCAAGAAACCCAAACAGATATCATATTTAACTAAATAAAATAATTTAAAACTTTGCTTACATTTGTGACTCACCACCTGGATTCGGTCTTTTGTAACAACATTTTAAATCGTTTTTTTTTACATTACTAAAAGTAGAGACTCAGAGCTACAAAATGGTATATCATACACAGAATTTTTGAGGAACAATGGGAAAGTAATTCTGCTTTGAAAGTTGATACACTTGTAAACTCACTTTTGAGAAAAGGGCCTTTGAAAGTTCTGGTACCTACTGGAGAACTCTGCTTTGTCTACACCTATTAAGCGTTGTTCAGACCCTCTTAAGCCAGCCTCGCCCATCTCTTTAAGGATTCACATGTGAGGTCATATGCTAAACAGTGAGTAGTGTAGTAAAAATTAAGGCTAAAAGTGGTAGCAGCCTACAATAAGGAACATTTTCAGGTTAACAGAAAGTGTCCAGATAAAAATATTTGATAAATATTAGATAACGCTTACCCAGACAGACTTGTCTAGATTGATGGGTCATGTGAAAGAAATGCTATAGCCCCCAGCCACATCCAGTGTACTAAATTGTCATACTTGAGTAAAGCATGAATCATTTCAAATTCCTTATATTAAACCAGACGGCACTATTTTTTTCTCTTATTTTTTTTTATTGACGGATAGCCAGGGGCACACTCCAACACTCAGACATAATTTACAAACCGAGCATTTGTGTTTAGTGAGTCTGCCAGATCAGATGCAGTAGGGATGTTCTCTTGATAAGTGTGTGAATTTGACAATTTTCCTGTCAAAATGTAACAAGTACTTTTGGGTGTCAGGGAAAATGTATGGAGTAAAAAGTACATGATTTTATTTCGAATGTAGTAAAGTAAAAGTAAAAGTTGGCAAAAATATAAGTACTAAAGTAATGTACAGATAGCCCCCAAAAAATACAGTAGTTAGGTAGTACTTTAAAGTATTTTTACATAAGTACTTTTGACCACTGACCAAATGTCTTCACACCAGTACATTAGCATACTTTATATACTATTACACACACACTTATCACATAGTATTCCATACATAAATTAAGGCCATGCAACCTGAGTTGAAACCTGAGTGAGGTGCACATGTACAGTACATAAACAGATGCATGCATTGGACTAGTAACTGGAAGGTTGCAAGTTCAAACCCCTGTGCTGACAAGGTACAAATCTGTTGTTCTGCCCCACTGTTCCTAGGCCATCATTGAAAATAAGAATTTGTTCTTAACTGACTTGCCTGTTAAAATAATAATATATTTATGTGGTGGACACTTGATACGGTCACATGATATTGTTGTGATATGTTACAACCACACATATCAATATTAAGTTTATATATCAATATTTTGCTAAGTCTTACTAAGTGGATGGGTCTCTACAAAAGGTGTAAACAGAACAGCCAAATGGCTACTTGCATAGTAGCAATATCAGAAATAGATAGTGTCAAAAGAAAATAATATACACTATGTACAAGAACAATATCAATAAAAATATCAGTGATATATGAGATAGTTATATTCATAGAATCAGGGGTAAAGTGTTTTTTTTTTTGAGCAGCAACGTATGGCGTGTGTGTTAGGAGAGAGTCATGTGAATAGAGGGGCTGCAGATAGTGCTGATGACTGGTCCGTCAAAACCACGCATGAACAAGGGAATCTATATTCGGAGAGCCTGTTTCTGTCCTGCCCTTGACTTTGGTGCAGGGCATGTGATGTCCATAGCCTCTTCGTCACAAAACTCCCTGATCTTCTCAAAAAGATACATTTGTCTAGCTGTGTCCAGTCCAGGTGGTGCTTGTACAGGTAGACCATCTATCGGAGGAAGGATGTCAGCGTTGCTCAGCAAATGAAACCTGGTCCCCACAGTCCGACTGCTCCTTGGCGACAACAACACCAGGCTCCAGAGCATCGAAGCTGTAAAACAGGGAATAACAACAACAAAAATCAGAAGACATTACAACCCTGCACAACACCTATTCACCTCCCAAATTTAGATAAGAAGAATAACCTCATGCAATACAATGAAAATGATTTTCACCTGAAGTGCTGGTACTGCTTGATCTGTGGCAGCGGCCTGAAGTACGGAGTCAGATGTTGTTACCAGCCATAGCTTCCTACCAGCACCGTACCATCATCCAGTCCAACCAGATGCAGGATGTTGACCCCTGTCACAGTGGTGTCCTTCACAACACCAGCAATCTCAGACAAAGTGTTCACTCTGGTCTGAAGCGCTGCTTGATGAGGCCGAAGCACCATTCGGGGGTAAACTTGGTGTGGCCTGTGATCAGGAAGTGTGTCGGATGTGTGAGAAAAACTCAGAGGTGTCAGAGCTTGGACTGTTGTTCCTGCGTCTACGCAATTTAAACCCATCTTAACTCTTAGGATAGTAAATAAAGTATTGTTATTGAACTTCATTCCCATGATAATGCCCAGAAATAAAGATGGGCATTTTCAACCGATAGAAAGGATTGTGTAATTGACTATATAAATATAAACTTCATTATATGAGAACCCCATGCATAAACATTACGAAATGCAGTCCATTACCCACTGAAATGTGTTGAATTTTCATTCCGTAAGTCATTTGAGCTTGAGAGTAGCAAATACAATCCCATTATTATCATCCACATCATTCAGATTGTTTTTCCATGAGAAAATGTTTAATTCATTTCAAGTACCACATCAGCAGTCTTCACCTGGGATTTGAAATTGTCTCACTTCTTCTCATTTCCAACACTCTTTATTCTCTTCTAATTAGGTTTTCAGAATAGATAACAGCAAATTATATTTCAGTCAGGGTTCTTTGGAAAAATCAAGCTGATTACACTGTTTAGATCATTACTAAACGGTGGCCCTGATTAGGAAAATGGACTGTGTCATATATTATGGAACACACACTATTCACAAATCCACATCATTATGCATATATATAAATGTATTAATTTCCTTAAATAGAATCAAATATAAAGAGGCGATAAGCAAGTTCATGTGAAATCCCAAGTGGGGGTCCAAAGGATGCAGGGTAAACTAGTTGGCACTTATAATTGGTGGTTGTTTTGATATTTAATGGGTATGATTTTCAGGATTGTAATTGTTCAGCACTGTCTGGAACGCCAATCACAAAGGAACATGCAAATCCTATTTATCTTTTACTCTAAAGACACAAAATCAAATGTGTGCTCTGTGAATTGTGACATGTTTGATCCAATAATAAGATAAGTGTCAATTGTAACATATCAAGGCAGTGTTTAACAATTGCAACAGTTATTTAGCCAAGACTTGTTCAATGGGAACCACAAAGACACAAAGTCAATAAAATGAGCCGTCAAATTTAATTTAATGTAATTTTCATAAAAGCTGTAATTTTTAAATTTGCCACTTCCTTTTGGGATAATACAACAAGAAAGAAAAAACACGGTTTTGTCCCTCTGACATCATTGCACGCACGACAGAAAATCAGAATATGTACTACAATTATTTTTACCACACTGCAGGAAGCTCCTCTTATACGTACGTTTCACCTCCATTTCAACACATCCCTTCATTTGTCTCAAAGTCAGCACAATGTAGACCAAACTCATTCGGGAAATGCATAATAGACACCTATTTAACATAAATGAAGAATTAGTGGAGGAAGTCATCAAATTCGTCCACTTATCGGCAACAAGGTCACAAATTTGTGATAGCGCCGACAGAGATGGTCGCCTCGCTTCAAGTCCTTAGGAAACTATGTAGTATTTTGTTTTTTTATGTACTATTTCTTACATTGTTATCCCAAAAAATCTGGAGTCTTATTACATGCAGCCGGGAAGAACTATTGGATATAAGAGCGATGTCAACTTAACAACAGTACGAGCAGGAATACGACTTTCCCAAAGCGGATCCTCTGCTTGGACCACTACCGAGGACAATGGATCTAATCCTAGAAGCCGACCCAAAACATAATCTACCTTGACAACAAGGTAGATGAAATTCGAGCAAGGGTTGCCTTCCAGAGAGACATCAGAGATTGTAACATTCTCTGTTTCACAGAAACATGGCTCTCTCGGGATTTGTTGTTGGAATCGGTTCAGCCACCGGGCTTCTCCATGCATCGCGCTGACAGAGATTAACACCTCTCTGGGAAGAGAAAGGGCAGGGGTGTATGCTTCATGATTAATGACTCATGGTGTAATCATAACAACATACAAGAACTCAAGTCCTTCTGACATAAAATTCCTTGCAATCAAATGCCAGCTATATTACCTCCGAAGAGAATTCTCGTCAGTTATCGTCAGAGCTGTGTACATACCCCCACGAGCAGACACCAAGACAGCCCTCAAGCAAGTTCCCTGGACTCTATGTAAACTATGTAAACTGGAAACCATACATCCTGAGGCTACATTTATTGTAGCCGGGGATTTTAACAAAGCAAATTTGAGAACAAGGTTACCTAAATTCTATCAGCATTTTGATTGCACTATGCGCAGGAGTAATACACTCGATCACTGCTACTCTAACTTCCGCGATGCATACAAAGCCCTCCCCGCTCTCCCTTCGGCAAATCCAACCACAAAGCCATCTTGCTCCTACCGTCTTATAGGCAGAAACCTAAACAGGCTGTACCAGTGACTCAAACCATTCAACTCTGGTCTGAACAATTGGAATCCACGCTTCAAGATTGTTTTGATCACACGGACTGGGATATGTTCCGGTCAGCCTCAGAGAACAATATCGATCTATACGCTGACTCGGTGTGTGAGTTCATAAAGAAGTGCATTGGAGATGTTGTACCCACTGTGACTATTAAAACCTGCCCTAACCAGAAACCGTGGATGTATGGTGGCATTTGCGCAAAACTGAAAGCGCGAACCACCACATTTATCCATGGAAATAGGTCTGGGAATATGGCTGAATATAAACAGTGTAGTTGTTCCCCCCGAAAGGCAATCAAACAAGCGAAGTGCCAGTGCAGGGACAAAGTGGAGTTGCAATTCAATGGCTCAGACACTAGACGTATGTGGCAGGGTCTACAGGAAATCACGGACTATAAAAAGAAAACTAGCCACGTCATGGAAACCAACCCTATGCTTCCAGACAAACTAAACACCTTTTTTGCCCGCTTTGAGGATAATACAGTGCCACCGTCACGGCCCGCTAACAAGGACTGTGCCCCCCATCTTCTTCTCCGTGGCCGACGTGAGTAAAACATTTAAAAGTGTTAACCCTCGCAACGCTGCTGGCCCATTCCTAGCCGCGTCCTCAGAGCATGCGCAGACCAGCTTGCTGGTGTGTTTACGAACATATTCAATCGCTCCATATCCCAATCTGCTGTCCCCACATGCTTCAAGATGGCCATCATTTTTCCTGTACCCAAGAAGGCAAAGATAAGTGAACTAAATGACTACCGCCCCGTAGCACTCACTTCTGTCATCATGAAGTGCTTTGAGACTAGTCAAGGATCATATCACCTCCACCTTACTGGCCACCCTAGACCCACTTCAGTTTGCATACCGCCCTTACAGGTCCACTGACGATGCAATCGCCATCACACTGCACACTGCCCTATCCCATCTTGACAAGAGGAATACCTATGTAAGAATGCTGTTCATTGACTACAGCTCAGCATTCAACACCATAGAACACTCCAAGCTCATTATCAAGCTGGAGGACTGGGTCTCAACCCCACCCTGTGCAATTGGGTTCTGGACTTTCTGAAGGGCAGCCTCCAAGTGGTGAAGGTAGGAAACAACATCTCACTTCGCTGACCCATAACACTGAGGCCACACAAGTGTGCGTGCTCAGCCTCCTCCTGTATTCCAGGTACACACACGACTGCGTGGCCATGCTCGCTTCCAACTCAATCAAGTTTGCAGACAGGCTAACAGTAGTGGGCTTGATTACCAACAACGACGAGACAGCCTACAGGGAGAAGGTGAAGGTACTTGGAGTGTGGTGTCAGGCTCAATGTCAGGGCAGGCAGAAGGGTCTGGCAGGCTGGTACAGAGTCCGGAAAAAAACAGGCAAGGATCAAAACCGGGAAGACTAGAAAAAGAGAATAGAAAACAGGAGCATGGCAAAACCCGCTGGTTGACTTGAAAACATACAAGTCGAACTGGCACAGAGAGACATGAAACACTGGGATAAATACAGTGCCTTGCGAAAGTATTCGGCTCCCTTGAACTTTGCGTCCTTTTGCCACATTTCAGGCTTCAAATATAAAGATATAAAACTGTATTTTTTTGTGAAGAATCAACAACAAGTGGGACACAATCATGAAGTGGAACGACATTTATTGGATATTTCAAACTTTTTTAACAAATCAAAAACTGAAAAATTGGGCGTGCAAAATTATTCAGCCCCCTTAAGTTAATACTTTGTAGCGCCACCTTTTGCTGCGATTACAGCTGTAAGTCGCTTGGGGTATGTCTCTATCAGTTTTGCACATCGAGAGACT
This sequence comes from Oncorhynchus tshawytscha, assembly GCF_018296145.1. NCBI lineage: Eukaryota > Metazoa > Chordata > Actinopteri > Salmoniformes > Salmonidae > Oncorhynchus > Oncorhynchus tshawytscha. Next base: position 27,031,894 of record NC_056453.1, read on the forward strand.
GAAATTTTTTCCCATTCCTCCTTGCAAAACAGCTCGAGCTCAGTGAGGTTGGATGGAGAGCATTTGTGAACAGCAGTTTTCAGTTCTTTCCACAGATTCTCAATTGGATTCAGGTCTGGACTTTGACTTGGCCATTCTAACACCTGGATATGTTTATTTTTGAACCATTCCATTGTAGATTTTGCTTTATGTTTTGGATCATTGTCTTGTTGGAAGACAAATCTCTGTCCCAGTCTCAGGTCTTTTGCAGACTCCATCAGGTTTTCTTCCAGAATGGTCCTGTATTTGGCTCCATCCATCTTCCCATCCATTTTAACCATCTTCCCTGTCCCTGCTGAAGAAAAGCAGGCCCAAACCATGATGCTGCCACCACCATGTTTGACAGTGGGGATGGTGTGTTCAGGGTGATGAGCTGTGTTGCTTTTACGCCAAACAACGTTATGTTTTGCATTGTTGCCAAAAAGTTCAATTTTGGGTTCATCTGACCAGAGCACCTTCTTCCACATGTTTGGTGTGTATCCCAGGTGGCTTGTGGCAAACTTTAAACAACACTTTTTATGGATATCTTTAAGAAATGGCTTTCTTCTTGCCACTCTTCCATAAAGGCCAGATTTGTGCAATATACGACTGATTGTTGTCCTATGGACAGAGTCTCCCACCTCAGCTGTAGATCTCTGCAGTTCATCCAGAGTGATCATGGGCCTCTTGGCTGCATCTCTGATCAGTCTTCTCCTTGTATGAGCTGAAAGTTTAGAGGGACGGCCAGGTCTTGGTAGATTTGCAGTGGTCTGATACTCCTTCCATTTCAATATTATCGCTTGCACAGTGCTCCTTGGGATGTTTAAAGCTTGGGAAATCTTTTTGTATCCAAATCCGGCTTTAAACTTCTTCACAACAGTATCTCGGACCTGCCTGGTGTGTTCCTTGTTCTTCATGATGCTCTCTGCGCTTTTAACGGACCTCTGAGACTATCACAGTGCAGGTGCATTTATACGGAGACTTGATTACACACAGGTGGATTGTATTTATCATCATTAGTCATTTAGGTCAACATTGGATCATTCAGAGATCCTCACTGAACTTCTGGAGAGAGTTTGCTGCACTGAAAGTAAAGGGGCTGAATAATTTTGCACGCCCAATTTTTAAGTTTTTGATTGTTAAAAAAGTTTGAAATATCCAATAAATGTCGTTCCACTTCATGATTGTGTCCCACTTGTTGTTGATTCTTCACAAAAAAATACGGTTTTATATCTTTATGTTTGAAACCTGAAATGTGGCAAAAGGTCGCAAAGTTCAAGGGGGCCGAATACTTTCGCAAGGCACTGTACACTTGGGAAAATAAGCGACATGAGGAGGTGGAGACAATCACAAGAACAGGTGAAACAGATCAGGGCGTGAAACCAACATCCCCAGCATTTACCATGAATGTAATCTCTAAGAATGTCAGGGAAATTGCCTTGTTGATAGTGCATTGCACTTGGATTGAATCCTGGCCGAATATTGAACTAGCTGGGGGCATGCATGCCAAAATAAATTTTAATATTTGAAGATAATAAATTTTTTGTCTGCTATGTTTGCCGTTTGAGCATGGAGTTGTGCATTGTACATAAGCTATGGATGTAAACACGGAACTGGATGTCTTGCGCTTTAAACATAACAGTGTCTGATAATGCACAGTCTGTGTCTGATGGATGTTTCTGTGGCGTTTAGGTTGATGTCATCAGTGGAAAAGCACAGGAAGAGCCAGGAGCAGGGTGTTTTGTATTGCATTCTGGAACACAAAATCACTGTCTATGTCACGTCCTGACCTGTAACAGAAGAAAACCGTTACAGAACTACCCACCACCAAAGGACCAAGCAGCGTGGTAACAAGGAGCAGAGGGTTCTGGACTCCTGGACTTGGGAGGAGATATTGGACGGCAAGGGACCCTGGGCACTGGCTGGGGAATATTGCCGCCCCAAGGAAGAACTGGAGGCAGCGAAAGCTGAGCGGCGGCGATATGATGTAAGGCAGCGCAACAGGCACGAGAGGCAGCCCCCAATTCTTTTGGGGAGGCACACGGGGAGATTGGCGGAGTCAGTCGATAGACCTGAGCCAACTCCCCGTGCTTACCGGAAGAAGCTTAGTACTGGTCAGGCACCGTGTTATGCGGTCAAGCGCACGGTGTTGCCAGTACACACTCATAGCCCGGTGCGCTATAGGCCAGCCCCCCGCAAGTGCCATGCGAGAGTGGGCATCCAGCCAGGGCGTATTGTGCCGGCTCAGCGTGTTTGGTCTCCGGTACGCCGTTTCGGCCCAGGGTATCCTGCACCGGCTCTGCGTGCTGTGTCTCCGGGGCACTGGGAGGGTGCAGTGCGCCCTATGCCTGCTCTCCGCCCATGCCGGGCGAATGTGGGCATTGAGCCTAAGGGAGAGGTGCGAGTGGTATGTACCAGATCTCCAGTGCTCACCCACAGCCCGGTTCAACCTGTGCCTGCACTCTGGAGGGTCCGGGCTAAAGTGGTCATCCAGCCTGGAGGAGTGGTACCAAGGCTGCACACCAGAGCTCCAGTGCTCCACCACAGCCCGGTCCATCCGGTGCCTCCTCCACGCACCAGGTCTCCTGTAGGTCTCCCCAGCCTGGTGGGTCCTGTGGCAGCCCCACGCACCAGGCTGTCTCTCCGTCTTCTCCCTCCAGAGTCTCCCTCCTGTCCGGAGCTGCCAGAGCCGCCCGTCAGTCAGGAGCTGCCAGAGCTGCCCTTCACTCCGGAGCAGCCAGAGTCTCCCGCCTGTCCGGCGCTGCCAGAGTCTCCCGCCTATTCGGGGCCCGCTGTAAGGGGGTCTCGCCGCTCCAAAGGCGCCACTTAAGTGGGCCAAGACTATGGTGGAGTGGGGTCCTCGCCCCGCGCCAGAGCCTCCACCGCGGACAGATGCCCACCCAGACCCTCCCCTATGGGTTTAGGTTTTGCGGCCGGAGTCCATCCTTTGGGGTGGGGTACTGTCACGTTCTGACCTTTATTTCCTTTCTGGTTTTGGCCTGGTATGGTTCCCAATCAGAGGCAGCTGTCAATCGTTGTCTCTGATTGAGAACCATACTTAGGCAGCTTGTTTCCCACTATGGGTTGTGGGTAGTTGTTTTCTGTTTTGTGTTGCTGCACCTTACAGGACTGTTTCATTTTCGTTTCACTCTCTTTGTTATTTTGTTTAGTGTTTCTGTTCCAATAAATAACATGAACACTTACCACGCTGCGCATTGGTCCGGTCCGTCATACTCCTCATCAGAAGAGGAAGAAAACCATTACAGTCTATAACAAGACCATAAAACACAGCTGGGGTGAATTGTTGATCATGTCTACCTCCGGTGTGAAGGGTAGGTCGCTCAGACAAAAAAGTATGATTACCTACTAGTTTGAAGGAGAGAAACTGAAAAGATAGCTCCTACTGTAATGAAAAACAATACAGGGGGCACCTATATGAATCTCCCAAATTATACAAAAAGCCATTCCAATATGCTCTCAACTGTTTTCATTACTCCCATATATGAACTTGAATGGAAACTGAAGGGAAGTTCAGAAGCACTATCAGTAATCAGGAGTGGGTGACAGTGACAGCAATGGTTGGAGTTCACTTCTTCATACTGTATCTGTCACAGACAGGCCACTGACTGAATATTGAATGAAACTCAAGACCACGTATCACGTGAAAAGTAAAGGGAAATGTAACATGGCTTGTTACTTGGCCCTTAGGCTGAAAATAAGAAACAGATCATGGTACGGGTAGGCAATGCAAAATGGATTCTCACGGAGACATCCTCTCACATGTTCTCCCAGAACCCAGGCCCCACCCCAAATGCACCACCTCAAATGCCCTTCCCCTCTGCCACCTGTGATCAGAGATAGAGGGAGGAGAGAGAGGGAACAAAGAAAACAAAATGATAGTACAACAAAATAACATCACATACAACTACTTAAGAACAATGGATCAAGGTGTAATGATGAAAGTATGCATATAACTAAGTTGAGGAAGTATGGATTATGACACTGGCCAGTATAATAAAGGATAAACACATAAACATTCATGCATCCACTCAGGCACCCCTTCAAGGCCTCCCTTCACGTTTCCCACCCCATCAGCCATTTCAGAGCCTGGGTGACAAGATAAATATTCGGACACTATGTCCTGACTCTCCATGGGCTAGCACAGCTCGTAGTCCCACTTTGGATGTATCAGTCTATTCTGCACCACAAAAGGCTTCAAGAAGTCTGGACTGACCAGAACTGGATGGCTACATACCACCCGTTTGAGTCTCTGAAATGCCTCTTCACAGGCTGTGGTCCGCAGGAATGGTTTCTGCTCCTTGGTTTTGGCCTGCTCATTCAAGTCACATCTGAGAAGTCTGGAACAAAATGGTGGTCCTAGCCAATGAGCCCCAGGAAGGACTTCACAGCAGCCCGTGTGCCAGGAGTATAACTGTTTTGCATAGCTGCTACTTGGCCACTTGAGGGCACATTTCCTCTGGGCCAATGCGGAAGCCCAAGACCAGGACATCTTCCCTGGTAACAACATACTTGGTTCCATTCACAGTGAGCCCCTCCTTCTTCTCCCCTGACAGATGGTTGATGTCTGGCTTAGTCTCCTGGCGTTCCTCACAAGGAAAACACCCTTCAGCAGCCTCCACGTCCTCCACTTTCCTTACCAAAGCCATTGTCTTCTTCCTCTCCTTCCTCTTCTTTAGAAGGTTCACATGAAAGATCTTCCCTGCTGACCACTTCAACCGGCCCCTGCCACTTGGCCAACAGTTTGTGCTCTGAGGAGGGCAGCAGCAGTAGCACCTTCTGGCCACGTATGTACTCCCTCTGTACTCCCTCTGCTTTGGTGGTCATACCCGTACTTTAGAGCCTTCTGAGCCTCAGTTATGTTCTCTTTACCCAGCATAGTGTTGTGGGAGAGCCTGTCCCTCACCTGCAGAACATGAGAAACAGAGGGTCTGTACATTTCTGTCATACAAGAGTTCAAATGTGGAGAATCCTGAGGATGCATGTGGTACACAAACAGCAGGTAGGGGAGCCACGTGTCCCAGTCCTTCATAGACTCATTGACAAATCTCTGGAGCATCCCCTTGAGGGTCTGGTTAAAGCGTACCACTAACCCATCTGTTTCTGGATGATAAGGAGTACTGCGTATGGACTTCATGCCTAAAACCTTGTATAGCAAAGTAGCCACAAAATTGCTGCCCTGATATGTAATTATTTCTCTAGGTAGGCCTACACGTGTGATGAAATTACCTAGAGCCTTCGCTACCTGCTTAGCTTTGATGTTCCTCAGAGAAAAAGCTTCAAGGTAAAGTGTGAAATAATCACATATGACTAGCATGTACTTGTTCATTGAGCTGCTTGTTACTAAAGTCCCCACAATATCTATGGCAATGTGTGAAAATGGCTCCTCATATACTGGCAGCGGACACAAAGGCCCTCTCTCTAAAACCCTGAGAAGAGTTGTAGCCTAAACTGGACATGACTGGCAAATATCCGCAACATCCTGTGTTATCCGGGGCCAATAAAACTCTTCTCTCTACCTAGATGATCAGCCATAAGCCCATAACACTGGCCCTGCATTGCACTGGCAACACCAACTGGTTGCCCTCCTCAACTACTCTGTACAACTTCTCATCAACAACTTTAAACGAAGGGCAGCCAGTTGATGTGGCCAGTGCAATGCAGGGATAGTGTTATGGAATTGATTTCAATTGAAATCAATTTCCCTAATACCTATAAAGTATAATGGTAGGGGAAACACTGTGCTGAGTTCCATTGGTAGAGTTAGAGTTAGAAAGAGGTATTTAATTGTCAGTCCACAATAATACAATAATACAAAATAAAGATACAAAAATCAAACTCAATTTGAATGGTCCACAATGGGTTTTGAGACCCTAAAAACAATAAAACATGGTACAGGTGTCATCTATAATACATGACATAATCTATACACTTCTGCATCATTTAAATACATTTTTTTAAGGACAATTAACCACTCAACTTAAACTTCTGAAGAATATTAAAATGGAAAGTGGGCAATTTAGACTGACATCTTTATTTTTCCAGCGTTTTAAAACTGACGAGTTTTGTCAAAGGGACAATACGTTATTCAGTTGGAAATGTCAAACTGTCAAAGACATGTTCTGACAAAAATCATCATCACAAAAGCCACTGTTAATGAGAAAGCAGTAATGGGTTTGATTAAAAACAAGGTTTTATTCTGTAGCTGAATTTCTTTTGCCCCAAACAAAGCTAAGTACAGGTGTAGGATCTTAATTGGATCACCATGTTGTTGCAGGAAATGTCCTATACTTGTAGTATATTAAAGGTTTAAAAAGGTTTCTGAAGTTTTAATTTCCACTTTTAAATGTCAGACTTGATTAACCCTAACTAAAAATGTATAACAAAATTATTATCCATTAATTAGAATTCACACAATAATTTACATTTTCCGTTGCTGCAGGATTATTTCTCTGCTGTGAGAAACAGGTCAAATAAGGACCCACATCTTTACAATTTTTTGTACATATGTGAGTCCTGAATTAATTGACAAAGCTACTTTCAATCAAACTGTGAATAAATATTACTCTTCAGGAGCAGGACTATTCTTTTCTTCATTTTACAGTACCTTCAGGAAAGACGATCCTCCGGGAAGGAGGCAATGGTGGAAATTAAATTGTTCATCGCTGATGACCTTTCAAGACCAATATTATTAATCTCCCTTAATAAAGAGCAGGTTGACATTTATTGGGATGAGTCTTGTCCTTAATTAAGGCAGAATTGATCGATTTCCTCTATGTGGGCCAGCTGCAAAGTTAAATTTGGCTATATTTAAAAAATGTATGAAAACCAAAATGATATTTTTGGTCTTAATTTAATGTTAGGGTTAGGCATTAGGGTTAGCAGTGTGGTTAAGGTTAGGGTTAGGTTTAAAATCAGATTTTATGACTTGTGGCTGAGCAAGCTAGTGACCACTTTGCAGAGCTGCCTGCAAAACAAAATTCATGACGAGAAACACTAATCTTCTAAGATGGAAGGTCATTGAGGGGCATTGCCCTGGAAACCAAATGTGTAAGGAATCACACAGCCTGCTACATCCTGTCAATAGACTTCAGGAGTTAATCATAAGGAGAGCCAACATATTAAGCATAACACAGTGTGACATAAACTGCCTGTTGGGGATCCATAGGTTGCTGAGTTACAATGGACATCAATTCTGTGCATGTTATTTCCTGACTACAAGATGTGTACCTCCTGGAGTTTGAGAGGATTGAACTACTAGTATTAACAACAAAAAAATCTGCCCATTTAACCGATTCTGTTTGGCTTAGAGTACTGTGTTGAACCTATTCAAACACATTTCTAAAACCGTAGTTATCCCCACAGGACCTCCAGCACATGGCAAGTCATCTTTGAAATGACTTATGAAACCTACTAACATGAAAAAAGGAAGGAGAGATTTTATTACAAAAGGGTTGGTGAATGATGTTGATCAGGGAACACTTAGAGAAAAATAAACCTAATGTTTATATTGATTTATTATGTATCCCTTAGCTCAGAACCCTCCTTTATATGATAAATGAATTGGACCTGCTGTATTAGGCAGCTTGTGATAAGAGGACAATTTAAATTATACATCTTTATTAATCAATATCATTTTGTTTGTTCATAGAGGGAAATTGCAGCCTGAATTGATTTACCTATCTCGTCATGCATTTCACACTGTACAAAATGATGATAAAAACTAGCATTAGCCTGACGACAATAGCCCACCTTCTTGTTAATCAATGAACATATGGCTATGAAGGGTATATGACCATCTTGAATGCATTGTTTGTGACCCAAAAATGTAAGTGTTAACAGCAATTAAGGGCATAGATCAGACATGATGTTTTATTGTACTGTAAGATAGGAAACAGCTCTGCTCTTGCTGGTAGGCTGACTGGGGGAAGGGATGGTCGGAGAGAACGCCTGAGTGTCTCCATGACAACAAAAAGCACTGCACTATTTTCTCTGTGGTTTCCTGCATATCTTCTGCCAACTATTTTCCACATGAGTGTGCAGATATCATTCTGTGGGTGACACAACTTGTCATTTGTTTGTGCTTGTGAGAGTTCCTGGATGTAAGCACTGATCTAGTGGAACTTGTGGGAGGGTCAGGTGTCGTTGCTAATGGCATGAACGTTATCCACCATGTAGGTGCTGACACTCAGCAAAGACCAACAAAGGTTAAAAAGGTCTTTACGGTTACGAATTATTATTTTAAGTTGGTCTGCATTTTGGGAAGGAATCCTAATTTGAGATAATTGTTAACTTGATTTCACATATATCATGCATTCATGTCAATGCAAGATTTGCACAAGTTACGCATGCCAATCTCAAGCTACTTGTCTTAAAAACATACATTTTAATCATAATGCCAATCAGTTAACTCACTGGGGTAAATGGATGACTTTGTGATTGTATTCTGAATTTCCCAAGGGAGTTGACTCTCTTGAGGTTGTGCTTACAGTAGCTGACATGTCTCACGGTCATAGTGAAGCGTGGCAATGTGCTTTTCAGCGTTGGTGGTATGATCCAAGCTTTCATAAACATGGCCGGATTACCGACTGGTTTGGGTTCCTCTACTCTTTTGTCTGCTTGCTACAATAACATTGATTTTCCTGGGGAAGCTGTGAAGCGCCGGGGAAGCTGTGAAGCAAGCTGTAGCCTATTGCATGATTGTGTTTATGAGTCTTTTATTAAAGAATGAAACAATGTGTATGTTTACTGCTTTTCATTAAATCACGCATGGCTCTAATATAGTATGGCTCTAATAGAGTGCCTTCAAAGTATTCATACCCCCTGACTTATTTCACATTTTGTTTATGTTGTGTTATAGGCTGAATTCAAAAAGGATTACATATATTTTTCTATCACCTGTCTATGCACAATGCCCCATAATAACAAAGAGAAAACGTGTTTTTAGATTATTTCGTAAATGTATTGAAAATGAAATACAGAATTATCTCATTTACATACAGTACATGACCAAAAGTATGTGGATAACTGCTCGTCGAACATCTCATTCCAAAATCATGAGCATTAACATGGAGTTGTTCCCCACATTGCTGCTATAACAGCCTCCACTCTTCTGGGAAGTCTGTCCATTAGCTGTTGGAACATTGCAGTGGGGACTTGCTTCCATTCAGCCACAAGACCATTAGTGAGGTTGGGAACAGATGTTGGGTGATTAGGCCTGGTTTGCAATCGGCGTTCCAATTCATCCCAAACGTGTTCGATTGGGTTGAGGTCCGGCCTCTGTGCAGGCCAGTCAAGTTCTTCTACACCGATCTCGACAACTATTTCTGTGTGGACCTCGCTTTGTGCACAGGACATTGTCATGCTGAAACAGAAAAGGGTCTTCTACAAACTGTCTCCACAAAATTGGAAGCATAGAATCATCTAGAATGTTATTGCATGCTGTAGTGTTAAGATTTCCCTACACTGGAACTAATGGGCATAGCCCGAATCATGAAAAACACCCCCAGACCATTATTCCTCCTCCACCAAACTTTGCAGTTGGCACTATGCATTGAGGCAGGTACCATTCTCCTGGCATCTTCCAAACCCAGATTCCTCAGTTGGACTGCCAGATGGTGAAACATGATTCATCAATCCAGAGAATGTGTTTCCACTGCTCCAGAGTCCAATGGCGGCGAGCTTAAGATTCTCAAACCGATTTAAGTAAAAACTGTAACTTCGCTACTCAGGATCATTCATTGGTAAGTAACTCCAATGTAGATTTCACCTTGTGTTTTAGGTTATTGTCCTGCTGAAAGGTGACTTTGTCTCCCAGTGTCTGTTGGAAAGCAGGTTTTCCAGTAGGATTTAGCATTTCCTGTGCTTATAGCTGTATTCTGTTTATTTTAATCCTTAAAACCTCCCTAGTCCTTGCCAATGACAAGCATACCCATAACATGATGCAGCCACCACCATGCTTTAAAATATGGTACTAACTGATGTGTTGTGTTGGATTTTCCCAAAATATAACACTTTGTATAAAAAGTTAAGCCATTTGTTATTACTTTAGTGCCTTTTTTCAAACAGGATTCATGTTTTGCAATATTTGTATTCTGTATAGTCTTCCTTCTTTTCACTCTGTCAGTTAGGTTAGTATTGTGGAGTAACAACAATGTTGTTGATCCATCCTCAGTTTTCTCCTATCACAGCCATTAATAAACTCTAACAGTTATAAAGTCAGCATTGGCCTCATGGTGTAATACTTGAGCAGTTCCCTTCCTCTCCGGCAACTGAGTTAGGAAGGACACCTGTATCTTTATAGTGACTGGGTGTATTGTTACACCATCCAAAGTGTAATAATACCTTCACTATACTCAAAGGGATATTCATTGTCTGCTATTTTTACCTGTCTACCAATAAGTGTCCTTCTTTGCGGTGCATTGAAAACCTCCCTAGTCTTTGTGGTTGAATCTGTGTTTGAAATTCACTGCTCGACTGAGGGACCTTACAGATAATTGTATGTGTGGTGTACAGAGATGAGGTAGTCATTAAAAAATCATATTAAACACAATGATTGCACACAGAGTGAGTCCATGCAAATTATGTCACGGCTGTCAAAAGAAGTGGACCAAAGCGCAGCGTGGTGAGCTTACATTTCCTCTTTATTTTGGAATGACGCCAACAAAACAAGAAACAAAATGAACAACCGTGAAGCTTACAGGTCTTTAGTGCCACAAACAAAGTTACCTACCCACAACGAAAGGAGGGAAAAAGGTCTACCTAAGTATGGTTCCCAATCAGAGACAACGATAGACAGCTGTCCCTGATTGAGAACCATACCCGGCCAAAACATAGAAACACAAAATCATAGAAAACAAAACATAAAATGCCCACCCCAAATCACACCCTGACCAAACCAAATAGAGACATAAAAAGGCTCTCTAAGGTCAGGGCGTGATAGCAAACCCCCCCCCCCAAAGGTGCGGACTCCGGCCTCAAAACCTGAACCTATAGGGGAGGGTCTGGGTGGGCATCTATCCACGGTGGCGGCTCAGGTGCGGGACACAGACCCCGCTCCACCACTGGCTCACCCCACTTTGGTGGCACCTCTGGTGCGGGGACCCTCGAGGCCGACCCCGGACTGGGGACCCTCGCTGCGGGCCCCGGACTGGGAACCCTCGCTGCAGGCCCCGGACGGGCACCCTCGCTGGAGGCTCCGAACTGGAGACCGTCGCTGGAGGCTCCGGACTGGAGACCGTCGCTGGAGGCTCCAGACTGGGAACCGTCGCTGGAGGCTCCGGACTGGAGGCCGTCGCTGGAGGCTCCGAACTGGAAGCCGTCGCTGGAGGCTCCGAACTGGAGGCCGTCGTTGGAGGCTTCGTGCCATGACTCCTCACTGGAGGCTTCGTGCCCTGGATCATCACTGGAGGCTTCGTGCCATGGATCATCACTGGAGGCTCCGGACTGGAGACCGTCGCTGGAGGCTCCGGACTGGAGACCGTTGCTGGAGGCTCCGGACTGGAGACCGTCGTTGGAGGCTTCGTGCCATGACTCCTCACTGGAGGCTTCGTGCCCTGGATCATCACTGGAGGCTCCAGACTGGAGACCGTCGCTGGAGGCTCCAGACTGGAGACCATCGCTGGAGGCTCCGGACTGGGAACCGTCGCTGGAGACTCCGGACTGGAGGCTGTCGCTGAAGGCTCCAAACTGGAGGCCGTCGTTGGAGGCTTCGTGCCATGGATCATCACTGGAGGCTTCTTCCTGGGCGCTGGAAGAGGCTGGGGAGACACACAGGAGGCCTGGTCCTTGAAGCAGGCACAGGACTCACCGGGCTGGAGAGACACACAGGAGGCCTTGTGCGTGGGGCGGGCATCGGATACACTGGTCCGTGAAGGTGCACTGGCAGTTTCGAGCGCAGAGCTGGCACAACCCATTCTGGCTGGATGCCCACTTCCACTCGGCAAATGCGGGAAGCTGGCACAGAGCACACCGGCCTGTAAATGCTCACTCGAGACACTGTGCACATCACCCCATAACACGGTGCCTGACCCGTCACATGCTCCCCATGGGAAGCACGGGTAGTTGGCTCAGGTCTAACCTCCAATCTCCCCGTGTGTCCCCCAATTTTTTTTTTTTTGGGGGGGGCTGCCTCTCGTGCCTGCTTCGCTGACTTGCCTCCTCATATCGCTGCCGCTCCGCCTTAGCTGCCTCCATCTCCTCCCTCGGACGGTGATACTCCCCGGCCTGCGTCCAGGGTCCCTTTCCGTCCAGGATCTCTCCCATGTCCACTTTACCATGCTGCTTGGTCCTTTGGTGGTGGGTAGTTCTGTCACGGCCGTTGCTGGAAGAAGACCAAGGTGCAGCGCAGTGAGTGTACATTTTCCTTTTTATTTCAAAATGTCGCCAATAAACAAAAAAACTACCGAAGCTTACAGGGCATTAGTGCCACAAACAAAGTTACCTACCCACAACGAAAGGAGGGAAAAAGAGCTACCTAAGTATGGTTCCCAATCAGAGACAACGATAGACAGCTGTCCCTGATTGAGAACCATACCTGGCCAAAACACAAAATCATAGAAAACAAAACATAGAATGCTCACCCCAAATCACACCCTGACCAAACCAAATAGAGACATAAAAAGCCTCTCTAAGGTCAGGGCGTGACAACTTATGTGACTTGTTAAGCCCGTTTTTACTTATTTAGGCATGCCATAACAAAGGGGTTGAAAAGGGTTGAAAGGGGTTGAATGGTTATTAACACATTTCAGCTTTTCATTTTTTATCAATTTGTAAACATTTCTAAAACCATAATTCCACTTTGACATTATGGGATATTGTGTGTAGGCCAGTGACACAAAATCTATATGTAATAAATATTATATTCAGGCTGGAACACAACAAAATGTGAAAAAAGTCAAGGGGTGTGAATATTTTCTTAAGGCACTATAAAATTGTTCATATGGTTATATAAAGGCTGAAGGCTAAAAACAGCCTATACTATATATAGGCACATATTTAGTTTATACAATGTATTTTTTCTCCAAATAGAGACAGGCAAGTCATGGTCCACACATTGGTCAGTTTCTTCCTGGATCTCCAGGCTTCTCTCCTTCAAGCCATTCATCATCACCTTTTGGATCCGAATCCGATCATTGTCCAAGATATGGTTGTGTTTTCCAGATAAATTGGATACCCTTACAAAAAAGTGTAAAGGAATTGTGCATGTGTCCCTGATGCTCCTGCAGGACCCATGCAGGAGTATGACTTGTCCTGCAGAAATGTTGAAAATCCTGCACCAAACCCTGCAGGATTTTGATATTCCTGCAGAATATTGCAATTCCTGCAGGACCAAGTACATTCCTGCAGGGATCATGCAGGACTGAAACCTACAGGATTTTGATATTCGTACAGGATTATTTGCAATTTCAAGTTAACTACAGGATTTGTGATATAGTATGTTGTGACAACAGAGAAAATAGACTTTTGAAATATGGTATCAGACATTTATCAGACATTTCAACTCAGCAGATGAGAAGTGTAATAAATTACAATGTCCACATGCAATAAATATACTGTAGGCTATTTTTATTTGTTAGATACCAACACAATTGATAATGATTTCAGTAGGCCCACAGTCAATGTAATAATGCATTTATATATCATGCTGCCAGTTTAAGAAACACCTTCATTCATACATACTCTAAATATATACAAAATAAAAATAAAACGTTGTATACAATTCAGTTAAGTGGTTCAACCCTTTCTCAGTCTACTTCCCATTTGTTGGGCTGTAAAACAGATGCAGTTTCCTTGTACACCTGGGATGTCTGTCAGGTAAACACAGGGGGTACGGATGTCTGTGCCTTTGATTAATTGAACCTAATTTGAAATGCTATTCTTTTTAAGAATCGCAGAAGTAGTGCCTCCTGTCTCAAGGTCTCTTACTGTGCATCTTGTTGTCATCACTGGGTCTACTAATAGTGAGTAGTCTCGGAATGTCTTGGTAGATGGTGAACATTTCCACTATTTATCCTGGTACCAGTTGTACCCATGTTCACCTTGAGTGCCATGGAAGAGTTTACCTAGTCTCCCATTACTACTTTCAAAGATGAATGCACTTTGATCCCATAAAGGTCCCCAGTTTTGGACAGATGTAGGTACATGCAAATGTATGTGGACATTGGAGCTGATATGACAATTCCCATACAATTGTTCAAACCTAATAACACATTCTCGAAAGAACATCTCAGCCATGGCAATGTTATGATAGGTAACTGTGTCTTTCAGTAGACAATAGGTACCCTGCACCAGTAGCAGTAAATGGTGCAAGTACTGCCTCTCTGTTTAAAATCCCATTTAAACAGAGAAGCTATAGAGCAGCAAGATGTGTCAGAACTCTGTGGCTTTCCAATATTTGAGTAAATGAATTGAGCGTGGGGGTCTTGTCACATTTACAGGTGGTTTCAAGCAATATTTTGTTTTTGTGCTCTATTTCTCTTCCAATGTACCAGGACTCAAACCACAGTGTAGTCATTTGCCGACATATGCCAAGCAATATGCTGTGCATGTAATCAAAAGCAAACCCTGCAATCATGTTTAAAATAGTAAGGAACATTAAAGGAGATGGGCCCTTAACACCATGTATAATGTTCCCTGACTCCACCACCAAGGCAACCTCTCTGCGGTGTTTAGTGTCTGTGCGTGGCTCTGGCTCACTCTCAAGCAGATTCACTCTAGTGAACCCATTATCCTTTTCTACCACTTCTCTTTTGTGATAGCACCAGTTGTACCCATGTTCACCATTGAATTGTTTTATATTCTATTGAATTGTTTTATATTTTATATTCAGCGAGCAGGGGAATCACAAATACATAGTCAACTGTACACACACACATTTGTGGGTGTCCCTCTCAACTGGCATGTCAAGCCCTCACCCTCAAGTGAAACAAAGTCATCCACAAAGGGCTGAAGGAAATAAGTCATTTCTGGACTCTTGCCCGAACCACAGCCCCACAAGAATGATGTGCTTCGCTCTTAGGTTCGGAAGAAGTTCGTTAACTGTGACTTGTAGGGGCCAGAGCGAAAGGGGGAGGACTTGAATATTGTAACTCCATCCACATTCTATGAGTGAAAGGTTAATTAAATCAGTGCCATTAAGGGCATCTATTGACTTGCATAGTGCACCATCATAGATGTCATCTATACTATCTGGGCTGCTCTTGGACCTACAATACTTATATTCTAATGCGTCACAGAATTTGCCTCTAGTTGCTTTTTGACTGACAATTTCATGAACACTGATCCACTCGTGACAAGAGATGGCACATCCCCAGGGAGGCAACCACATGATGAGCAATGATCTGGCACTTCACTGCCAAATATAAATACTGGCATGTTGGACAAATATACTGCATTTCAAAAGTGTCATTACAGTCAAAATACTTAATAAACCTGTAGAGACTGTTGGAAACGCTGTGTGTCCTCTCTGGACAATGGAGATTTGTAATGTCCAATAAATCACTAAGACCTATCTTCGTGGTTGTATGTCTTAGAGCATAGCAGAGTATTGAGAGCAGAGACTCATCTTCAGTTTTTTTTTGCATTTGGATAGATTTGGCCTTTTCTCCCCCCTCCTTGTCCTCCAACTTGATTTATGATGTCCCTGCCTTGTCCATCTGTGTTGTCTCCACCTGCGTTGTCTCCTTGTAAGCACAACAGATACCCTGTTCAGAAGGAGGCTTATAGCCGTAGTGTTAAAATGAAGTAAGGCAGATCACTAAGAAACCGACAGTGGAACAGAAAGTAGACAAATGCAGGAGGACAATAATGAAACAGAGGAGAAGACAGCCAACAAAAACTGTTGACTACCTGAACCTCTCAGTCATCAACCTGTACTTTGGTATTGTTCCAATGTATTGAGTCTACCCTGTAGTCTTGTGGTAAGAGTTTCTGTTTTGAAATCAAAAGGTTGGGTGTTTGATCCTGGCCAAGACATACCAAGTTTTTTTTAAATGTGACCGTATGAGTCTCTGTTAGGCACTCAGTATTAAATATATTGCGCAGTGGATATTTTAAACACTATCCCCAAATATCTGACCTGTTGAGGAACTACATTCCCATTTTACCTAAGTGATCATTGCAGTTACTTTTCACCACAAAGTTTGAGAGTTCAAGTCCCTTCTGTAACCAATTCCCTACTGTTTAATAGTGTCAGTCTACATTCTAAGTTCATGCACTTTCAATTGCTATGTTGTTTTACCTGAATGGACGGATGCTGGCGGTCTGGGGTCCCGTGGCGATCGACGTCGTTCTTGGACGTGTTGTCCTATGGGGAGTAGCCATGTATGTCAGGTGACTGTTGCAACTGTCAGTAACATTTCAGAAAGAAGTGAGTGTGTAACACTGCTATGCTGTTTTACCTGAGTGGAATACTTGCAGCCACGGCTTATGAGCCATTTTCCTCTTCCAATCTAAGGAGGGTATATGTTGATGAGATGATAAAGGATATAACACAGACAAAATACAACCAATCGTCATTATCAGTAGACAGTTTTAGTGTAGACTGTTTTAATTCCATATAGGTACGTTATAAAATCATACAGTAGCTACCTTTTTTGTTGTTGACCTGTGGTCATCTCCTTTTCATCTGTCTTGGGACTGGCGTAGGTTCTTGGAGGTAGGCCTTCAATTCCATAACTAGGCCTATAGGCTAGATTAAATGAATGGGCAGAATAGGTGAGAGGACATTTATCTGTTTTAAAGCAATTTCCTGAAATTCTACACATTTTGCCAGGGGGAGGATAACATTTTACAGTTTTAAATCTAGTTTCCTGCAATTCTACATATATTATCATGGTGCTGAGAGAGAAACTACAGTTTTAAAACTAATTTCCTGCAATTCTACACATTTTCCCATGGCATATGTCGTGTTCTTATGCTATTTACATTTTTTTGTCATTTTGCAGACATTTTGCAGACTCCTTTGCTTCGCTTCCCCTCCTCAGCTTTTTAACTTTTTCTTCTGTAACAGAGGCTTGTGTGGGGAGCTCCACAAGACCTGAGCTTTTTAGTGTTCTAACTTCAATGAGCCCTTTGCATGGTTAGGACCAATGAGATACACTTTTTTTTATTTCAGCTTAGAGAGAAAATAACATCAATATTTAATAAAAGGAAAAGGGAAGTTATGCCTTCAACATTTTTTTTAACATGTTTAATAGTATATCATTACATAGACGAATCATTACCCACATGACTGAGTTGACAGCCTATTAGTAATAATGCATATATGGGCTTAATAATGATGTTTAACAACAATCAAGTATTTTTCTGTTCCTAGTACGACCCCCTTCATTGAGTTGTATTTATGATAGTAAGTACTATTCTGGTAAGTACGACCTAACTGTTAGTTGTTAAGTAACACACACACACACACACACACACACACACACACACACACACACACACACACACACACACACACACACACACACACACACACACACACACACACACACACACACACACACACACACAGTTTCTGCTGTTATATCCTGTGAACTCTGCCCCTCTCATCTATTTTCTCTCCTCCCCAGTTAGAACAACAGTGAGACTGACTAACACAGGCAGCAGCACTGGAGAGCCATGCAGGCAAAGGTAACACAACACACAGTTTCAGCTGTTACAGTATATACTACAACCTCTGTCCCTCTCATTTCTCCCCTTTCCTAACTAGTTCAAACTCAGCCACGCACACACACACACACACACACACTGAACTCTTCCCCTCTCATCTCTCTCCTGTCCTCCCCAGTTAAGACAGGGCCTGTGAACAACAGTGAGACTGACTACCAAAGAAGGCAGCACTGGACAGCTATTCAGGCGAAGGTAACACCACACACAGTTTCAGCCTCTTATTTCTCCCTTTAAAACGGAGCCTACAACACACGCATAAACATATGTTTTTGGTGTACCAGCCATATTAAAACCAACTATCACCAAGTTTTGTCACGTCTGCACCCGCTCCCCCTCTCTGGCGCTCGAGGTCGCCTGGCTGCTTATCATTACGCACACCTGTCACCATCGTTACGCGCATCAGCGCTTCATTGGACTCACCTGGACTCATCACATTATTAATTACTTCCCCTATATCTGTCACTTACTCAGTTTCTTTCCCGAGTCAGCATTAATGTCGTTATGTGTCCCTACACCTCCTGATGTTACAGGAAGGCCATAAAGATCATCAAGGACAACAACCACCCGAGCCACTGCCTGTTCACCCCGCTATCATCCAGAAGGCGAGCTCAGTACAGGTGCATCAAAGCTGGGACCGAGAGACTGAAAAACAGCTTCTATCTCACGGCCATCAGACTGTTAAACAGCCACCACTAACATTGAGTGGCTGCTGCCAACACACTGACTCAACTCCAGCCACTTTAATAATGGGAATTGATGGGAAATGATGTCAAATATATCACTAGCCACTTTAAACAATGCTACCTAATATAATGTTTACATACTCTACATTATTCATCTCACATGTATACGTATATACTGTACTCTATATCATCTACTGCATCTTTATGTAATACATGTATCACTAGCCACTTTAACTATGCCACTTTGTTTACATACTCATCTCATATGTATATACTGTACTCGATACCATCTACTGCATCTTGCCTATGCTGCTCTGTACCATCACTCATTCATATATCTTTATGTACATATTCTTTATCCCCTTACACTTGTGTGTATAAGACAGTAGTTTTGGAATTGTTAGTTAGATTACTTGTTGGTTATTACTGCATTGTCGGAACTAGAAGCACAAGCATTTCGCTACACTCGCATTAACATCTGCTAACCATGTGTATGTGACAAATAAAATTTGATTTGATTTGATTTGTCCAGACGCTGTTCGTATTTTGTTTCTTGTCTGTTTATTCCTTAAATATTCACTCCCTTTAATTGCTTCTTGTCTCCCAGCGTCTGTCATTACAAGTTTACCATTGCAGACATCCGGTTCCCTTCACACCAATACACATAAGCTGTTAATGTGATGTGACCACTCTCACTCTTGTTACAAAATATGCTTTTACCATATTTATTCAATTTCATTTTTTTATCTCCTAGGAATCCTCTTTTATGCAGTGCTGGTGAAATGGGCAATCTCACATGTCAGCCGTTGCTTCATTGGATAACAACATTTCCATGCAATCTTATATCTTGTGCAATCTGTCCATATTTTTGAAAGAATGTGGATTGTTCTACATGAAATTCTCTGAAGGATGGGGAAGGAATCTAGCAGGTTGTGCTTCAGGAAAATGGCCCTTGAATATGGAATATCCTGCAGGATATAAATTCTGCAGGATTCCTGCAGGATTGTTTTCCTACAGGACCCTGCAGGAATTGTCCTACAGGAAAGTTGCCCCGGAAATCTTGTTGGGATATCCTGCAGTTCTTCCTATTTCCTATACGGACACAACAGACCGCAAATAAGGGAAAGGGAAAGGGGGGATACTTAGTCAGTTGTACAACTGCATGCCTTCAACTGAAATTGAACTGAAATTGAACTGAAATGCCTTTAACTGAATTTTTTTGTGCAGGATTCCTGTAGGACATTTTTTGTAAAGGGATAACCCCATCAGTGAGGGCTTTGCGACCTCTGCATTTGAAAGCCTCATATTCGGTGCACTTCCAGAAGGACTTATTTGCGGTCTGTTGTTCCTGTCTGTAAGTGTAGCCTTCATGCGGCAGGACATTTTTTTTATGCACAGAGAGGATAAATTAGGGTTCCATTGCAGCTTGTTGCGACCTCCTCTATGAATAATGAATGCGGAGGGTAGCAGTGCAAGATCTTTTTAAGCAGAATATTTAGATTATTACATATGAACGACTTGCAATTTGATTGCTGGACAATCAAAGCCACCCATCCAACCCATTTATTCAGATCCGGCAGTTCAAAGAGGATAGTTTCAAAAGTAATGAATTGGACCTAGTTATTGTCCATTAGCAGCATACATTTGCATTCATTCTCTTAAATACTGTATCTTAAAACAGCATATACTCTCCTTGTGCGATGTTTAGCCTACTGTACTGTTTGTCTGTCTGGACTGTGTGCCTGTCTTGGTGACAATCTTAAGTTAATGAAAAACAAAAAAATATTTATTTAGTTTCTGTGGCTATTATTATTTTACATCTAAATATGTATT
Source organism: Oncorhynchus tshawytscha (assembly GCF_018296145.1). NCBI lineage: Eukaryota > Metazoa > Chordata > Actinopteri > Salmoniformes > Salmonidae > Oncorhynchus > Oncorhynchus tshawytscha. Next base: position 27,052,119 of record NC_056453.1, read on the forward strand.
CCTAAAACTAGAACTGTCTTTTGGGCATCATGGGAATGTAACATTTTAAAACATTATAATAACATTTTACATGTCCAAAATCATGTGACATAAAACACTTCCTTGTATTAATGGCAGCGTTGTTTGTCTTCCAATATAATAAGCATGTATCTGTGAAATTAGACATTGATCTTGAACCCTGCATCAACAATCATCAGCTGATTCAGAAAATAATTTGGAATCGAAAATCATTTTTATAACATTTTAAATGCTGGTTCAAAAGCTAAAAATCTGTATTTTCTTGTCATTTATTCTATTCTGTCCTTGCCAGGCAGGTTCGGGTAGCACTTTACAACGTTTCAATGTTATATTTTTATTGAAAATGGAAACAATGGGAAGAGAGAGACAAATACGGATTTCAAAACAAAATGGACTACATTCTCATTCATATTATCAAGACGACGTGAGTATCAAAATGGTTTAAAAAGATGCCCTTGCCTTAGAAACCGTTTACTGCAGTGGGCTAAATCAGGATCACACAGAGTGATTCTTGGTCTTGAACAAATCTATTTTTAAACAAAAGTATACACCTCACACACATGATTATGGGCTTTAAAAAAAGAAGACACCTGTTCCATGTCAGATATAGAGTTGAAATGATTTCAATACTGAGTTTGCATTCCCAATATTACATTTTATATACATCACAGAAGACTGAAAATAACAAAACTGTTTGACACACCTGATTTTCATTAAGGTAATAAATCATCTTTATTAATGAGGAAATTAAGAAAAATATTGATAACAGTCCCCCCCTTGAGGCCAAAGGGGGTGCTTTTGGACATTGACTGCAGGAAAGGGCTACAGTTGAAGCTAGATCTCAAATATAATAGCTTATACAGTCAACTCAAATATGGTACTCTGTTCTTTGGAAATAGCCAACAATTTCTGGATCATAACGATTCCAAATGAAATAACATAGGCCAAATTTACATAGTCCTATTTTAAATTGACTTATTACACGTTTTATATAATTCCTCCAGCATCTTCACAAGGTCCTTTGCTGTTGTTCTGGGATTGATTTGCACTTTTCGCATCAAAAGACGTTCATCTCTATGAGACAGAATGTGTCTCCTTCCTGAGCAGTATGACGGCTGCGTGGTCCCATGGTGTTTATAGTTGCGTACTATTGTTTGTACAGATGAACGTGGTACCTTCAGGCGTTTGGAAATTGCTCCCAAGGATGACTTGTGGAGGTCTACAATTATATTTTCTGAGGTCTTGGCTGATTTCTTTAGATTTTCCCATGATGTATTCTGTGGTACAAATGTCAAAATCCTTTTAGATTTTCAGGTGTTTTCTGTTGGTAGGCCTACCCATGTCTCTCCTCACTTGGAAAGCCTGTTCATTGATGTCAATGTGAAGGCTGATAATTGTGACTTCATTGAATTGGAATGATTGGAATGATGTGAATAATGATAATGATGATGATGGTTACTTTGTGCCTCTAAAATCTCAAATCACAATGTTTCCATTTTATAGTCATGTGACAGAGTATTTTTTAATTGAAACGTCGAAATGTCGGCCTTTTTCCGCATGATAATAATATTCTGCCCATACGAACACGTACATACAGTATGAACACATTTATTTCAGGCCATATAAAGAACAGCTATGCATAATTTAATGAAAAGCAGAAAACAGACAACATTGTTTCACATTCTTTAATAAACGATTCAAGGAAAATCGACGTATCTCGACGACGTTGAGTGCGCGAGGGGGTCTGTGAACTGCGTAGTACCTTCCACAAAACGTTTCTTGACAAAAAGAGACATACGCCTGGGGCCCAGAAGCCAGGCATACAAACATTTTGCTGCACCTGTAACATCTGCTATACTGTGTATGCGACTAATAAACTTTGATTTGAGGAAAACAGTTGGACTTTGAACTGAAGAATACCTAAGGTGCAATTTCGAAAATCTGTATTTTAATTTCAAATTTAGTTGTGCAAACATTCTGTGGTCAGAGATAATAAAATAATAAAAAATTAGAAAGCTCAGCAGCTGACTGTTCACTGACAGTTTGTTTCATGAACAGTGCCTTGACATTATTTTGGCAGCAAGAGAAGAGGCCCCCAACAAATCTTGCTTAGGACCCCCAAAAGGCTAGACATGGCATAAACATGGCATAAACCATAGAAACATTAAGCTTTTTGCTTCTCCGCCGCCATGAGGGGGCCCCAAAATGTTTTTGCCCAGGGCCCATGATGTGGTTAGTCCGGCCATGTTCATAAGTGAATTACAAACTCCACTGAAGTGTACTTGCCTTGGGGTCAATGCAACCTGGATCTCTCATGCTAAAGACATTTCTGTGTGAAAGATGCAATTTTATTTTCCAGCGTTGTCTCTGTCGTTTACTGTAATGTGGTCCTTTCTTAAAAAACAGGGCTTGCAAACAAGTGAGAGAAAAGAATCTGATGGAGTGGAGTATGTGAAGGTTGTGTTTAAAGACAATGGAAAAGCATCATCATTGGCTGTCAGAGGATGGTTGGGGTCATGTCAGTGGGGAACACCTTACCAAAAGTTGTGCTGTGGATAAGAACATCTGTATTCTTACTGAAAAAGTTCAGGGGGTAGTATGTCTGAATTAGACTGAACTCGACCCAGGACTCTTAGACTACTCTATGTCATCAGCAGAGTCATCATCTCCTCTTACTGATCAAAGAATAAATGAAACGGGTGAATACTGATGTCCTACTAATCCTACTAAAAACACCCCTGGCTGAGGAAGACATTTCTGAGTAACAGCATTGATTTACTGTTGACTTTGAGCATCTTTCAATCCCAGCGTGGAATTTTGGCTGGTGAATCGAGATGCTCCAATAATTCAAGACTTTAGGCTCTCAACTGCTTCGATATAATATCAAGGACATTAGTGAAGCTGTTTAATAAAAAATAAATACAAAAGGTAACATGTTACCATGTAAAGCTATCAGCAGTCTCATGGCCAATCCATCCTCTCAATGTTTCCATGCAGGCCAGTGTGCTGCTCAGTTTCACTAGGGCAGATCACAGGCTCCTCTTGCAATACATTTATCTTGAGCCATTACCCTAGTGAATTATTCTTCTGTGAAAGGGTAAAGACCAGGGTATGGCCTACACCAAGGTGAGGTCTGACTGTAACATCAGTGACCCTAATACCTACAGTTGAAGTCGGAAGTTTACATACACCTTAGCCACAATTCCTGACATTTAATCCTAGTAAAGATTCCCGTAATGACTATACCAATAATGACAAATGATGTCAAACTTTTATGTAGCCAATTGCTTCCTACTGTGCCACATCAATGGTTTATTTGACAGGTAATGTTATGATGGTGACTCCACAGGGGTCTGGAAATCCGTTGCATTATGATCGAATCCAAATCCGTTTGTGTCGGGTCGTCCGTCTTAAGTTTTTCTTGGAATTTTGATGGCACGTTATTGTCTGACTGACATGTGATTGCAGTAAAATGCTCTATTTTGCAGCAGTCCGTTGTGACTAGGCTAAATTAAATTACACATGGCTGCAATGCTCTGATAGCCTATATAAAAAAATATATATATAATATTGTAATTTTTAAGAATGGCCTTCCGCACATAGTTGTAATATATTCCCTAATGAGTTACACAGGCTGAATAATGTAGCCATTTAAAGATCAATATCATGATTTACGTGCTCCTAACTCCCGGTGCCATTCCTTCACATGCTCTCTTTAGAATAATTATTAAAAGTGTTGCAATATTAGTCTGTCAACAACCTGTTTCTTTACATTTACAGCATAATGTTCAACATTATCTAAAAGGCAACAGGTTCCTCTTGGTATCCCCTTTTATGGCGGGTTACTGTCAATTGATTTTCCTATTAGCCTACCATGGAATTTACAAAGACTAACCATCAGGCTAGCCCACTAACCATCAGGACCATCAGGACACTTGTCTGGGAGCTGTAGGCTATAACAACCTGGGACTTGTTCTCAACTGGCCTACCTGGTTAAATAAAGGTGAAATATATATATTTTTTAAACATGCTTGTTCCCTTGCAAATTCAACATGGCTTAGTGATTCTGTCTTTCATAATTTACAGAACTATTGTCTGTATGCCACTGGGACCAACTCGTAAGACCGAAGAATAACAGTTTTAACAGTGTCATATTCTGACCTCTGGTCAAGAGATAAAAGCAGGATACACTTTCAGAGCTTTTCCCACAAGAACAGAGTGACCAAATGTCTCGCGGACATTTTAGGGATGTGGCAATCTGCTCAACCAGAGTGAAATATACAGTACATCCACCACCTTTTCATTTAAAAGGCGGTATAAGCCGGCTGTTCCAACCAAGATCAAACTCTTTTGAGGGTGCAGGATGGTCTGACTTGATTCAGAGTACTTCCGGATCTATCTCCCTTTGTCGCGCTTCCAGCTCCGTCTCTTTTCATTGAATGGCATGTGCACATTCTTCTTGTTCTTGTTTTAGTCTAGCTGTTATCTTTCTTATTATTGTTGTTTGGCTGCACGCTCAACTTGTCTTTCCCTGTGCTCCAATCTAATTTCTGTTGCTCCCATTTTGCCTTTAGGACTACCCTACGCAGTTGCTCCTCTATGGGGTGTACTCAACCACCCGTAGGACCCTTTTCATCATCCTCCTTCTCCGGAAGGATTTCCTCCACCTAGGCAGTATAAACTAACTCTTTGACTACTGCTTTTGAATCAGCATGTGCATCTTTGATGTCATAATGCTTTGCAATGACGAGCAGAATTGCCTTCATACATTTATCTAGCATCTGCCATGTAGGCTTTTCCACAAATGCTTTCACCTTAAAGTCCATGGCTTTTTTTATTAGCCTGTGTTTTTATGCAACTTTCTAAATTACTTAAAAATCTCTTGAGACTAGGGGGCAGTATTTGGATGTTTGGATGAAAAACGTACCCAAATGAAACTGCCTATTTCTCAGGCCCAGAATCTAGAATATGCATATAATAGTCAGATAGTCAGGATAGAAAACACTCTAAAGTTTCCAAAACTGTCAAAAATATTGTCTGTGAGTATAACAGAAAATCCAACCCATAAATGCTGTTTTTCCTGAAAGCTCTCTGTTCCATTGCCCGTCTTCGCTCCATTTAAAGGGATATCAACCAGATTTATTTTCCTATGGCTTCCCTATGGTGTAAACAGTCTTTAGACATAGTTTCAGGTTTTTATTTTGAAAAATGACCGAGAAAGATCACATCGCGTCATTGTATGGCTGGGTGCCATCAGCGTTTTGCATGCGCAACAGCTTGGAGCATTTTCTCTCTCTCTCCTATTGAAGAAGCTACAGACCCGGTTGAAATATTACCGATTATATATTGTAAAAACAACCTGAGGATTGATTATAAAAAACGTTTGACATGTTTCTACGAACTTTACGGATACTATTTGGAATTTTCGTCTGCCTGGTCGTGACTGCTCGAGCCTGTGGATTTCTGAACATAACGTGCCAACCAAATGGAGGTATTTTGGATATAAAAATAATCTTTATGGAAAAAAAGGAACATAAATTGTGTAACTGGGAGTCTCGTGAGTGCACACACCCAAAGATCATCAAAGGTAAGCGATTCATTTGATTGGTCACGAAAGTCAGAAAAGCAATCTACTTGGCTGCTAGCTGTTTGTAATGTTTTGTCTACTGAGAGAGATGTCCTTACATAAACGCTTGGTATGCCTTTGCCAAAAAGCTTTTTTGAAATCTGACACACCAGGTGGATTAACAACAAGCTAAGCTGTGTTTTGCTATATTGCACTTGTGATTTCATGAAAATTAAATATTTTTAGTAATTTGCTCTGCAATTCAGAGGATCTTGACGAAAATTATCCCTCGCCCTCCATTTGGCAAATCTGACCATAATTCTATCTTCCTGATTCCTGCTTACAAGTAAAAACTAAAGCAGGAAGTACCGGTGACTCGCTCGATAGGGAAGGGGTCAGATTAATTGGATTCTACGCTACAGGACTGTTTTGCTAGCACAGACTGGAATATGTCCAATCCCCAAGGATTGGAAAGCTGCCGCAGTCATCCCCCTCTTCAAAGGGGGAGACACCCTGGACCCAAACTGTTACAGACCTATATCCATCCTGCCCTGCCTATCTAAGGTCTTCGAAAGCCAAGTCAACAAACAGGTCACTGACCATCTCGAATCCCACCGTACCTTCTCCGCTGTGCAATCTGGCTTCCGAGCCGGTCACGGGTGCACCTCAGCCACACTCAAGGTACTAAACGATATCATAACCGCCATCGATAAAAGACAGTACTGTGCAGCCGTCTTCATCGACCTTGCCAAGGCTTTCGACTCTGTCAATCACCATATTCTCATTGGCAGACTCAGTAGCCTCGGTTTTTCGGATGACTGCCTTGCCTGGTTCACCAATTACTTTGCAGACAGAGTTCAGTGTGTCAAATCGGAGGGCATGCTGTCCGGTCCTCTGGCAGTCTCTATGGGGGTACCACAGGGTTCAATTCTCGGGCCGACTCTTTTCTCTGTGTATATCAATGATGTTGCTCTTGCTGCGGGCGATTCCCTGATCCACCTCTACGCAGACGACACCATTCTATATACTTTCGGCCCGTCATTGGACACTGTGCTATCTAACCTCCAAACAAGCTTCAATGCCATACAACACTCCTTCCGTGACCTCCAACTCCTCTTAAACGCTAGTAAAACCAAATGCATGCTTTTCAACCGATCGCTGCCTGCACCCGCATGCCCGACTAGCATCACCACCCTGGATGGTTCCGACCTTGAATATGTGGACATCTATAAGTACCTAGGTGTCTGGCTAGACTGCAAACTCTCCTTCCAGACTCATATCAAACACCTCCAATCAAAAATCAAATCAAGAGTCGGCTTTCTATTCCGCAACAAAGCCTCCTTCACTCACGCCGCCAAGCTTACCCTAGTAAAACTGACTATCCTACCAATCCTCGACTTCGGCGATGTCATCTACAAAATGGCTTCCAACACTCTACTCAGCAAACTGGATGCAGTATATCACAGTGCCATCCGTTTTGTCACTAAAGCACCTTATACCACCCACCACTGCGACTTGTATGCTCTAGTCGGCTGGCCCTCGCTACATATTCGTCGCCAGACCCACTGGCTCCAGGTCATCTACAAGTCCATGCTAGGTAAAGCTCCGCCTTATCTCAGTTCACTGGTCACGATGGCAACACCCATCCGTAGCACGCGCTCCAGCAGGTGTATCTCACTGATCATCCCTAAAGCCAACACCTCATTTGGCCGCCTTTCGTTCCAGTACTCTGCTGCCTGTGACTGGAACGAATTGCAAAAATCGCTGAAGTTGGAGACTTTTATCTCCCTCACCAACTTCAAACATCAGCTATCTGAGCAGCTAACCGATCGCTGCAGTTGTACATAGTCTATTGGTAAATAGCCCACCCATTTTCACCTACCTCATCCCCATACTGTTTTTATTTATTTACTTTTCTGCTCTTTTGCACACCAATATCTCTACCTGGATACATGACCATCTGATTGTTTATCACTCCAGTGTTAATCTGCAAAATTGTAACTATTCGTCTACCTCCTCATGCCTTTTGCACACTTTGTACATTGTATATAGACTCCCCCTTTGTTTTTCTACTGTGTTATTGACTTGTTAATTTGTTTATTCCATGTGTAACTCTGTGTTGTCTGCTCACACTGCTATGCTTTATCTTGGCCAGGTCGCAGTTGTAAATGAGAACTTGTTCTCAACTAGCCTACCTGGTTAAATAAAGGTGAAATAAAAATAAATAAAAAAATGTTGTGGGATTCATCCAATGTCATTGAGGAGTATACCACCTCAGTCACTGGCTTGATCAATAAGTGCATTGATGACGTCGTCCACACAGTGACCGTACGTACAGTACCAGTCAAAAGTTTGTTATCACCTACTCATTCCAGGGTTTTTCTATATTCTTAAAATTTTCTACATTGTATAATAATAATGAAGACATCAAACTATGAAATAACACATATGGAATCATGTAGTAACCAAAAAAGTGTTTAACAAATCAAAATATATAGCCACCCTTTGCCTTGATGACAGCTTTGCACAGTCTTGACATTCTCTCAACCAATTTTATGAGGTAGTCACCTGGAATGCATTTCAATGAACAGTGCCTGTTAAAAGTTCATTTGTGGAATTTCTTTCCTTATTAATGCGTTTCAGCCAATCAGTTGTGTAAAAGAAGATAGCCCTATTTGGTAAAATACCAAGTCCATGTTATGAAAAGAACAGCTCAAATAATCAAAGAGAAATGACAGTCCATCATTACTTTAAGACATGAAGGTCAGTCAATCTGGAAAATGTCAATAACTTTTAAAGTTTCTTCAAGTGCAGTCACAAAAACCATCAAGCTCTATGATGAAACTGGCTTTCATGAGGACCGCCACAGGAAAGGTGGACCCAGAGTTACCTCTGCTGCAGAGGATAAATTCATTATAGTTAACAGCCTCAGATTACAGCCCAAATAAATGCTTCACAGAGTTCAAGTAACAGACACATCTCAAGATGAACTGCTCAGAGGAGACAGCGTGAATCAGGCCTCCATGGTTGAATTGCTGCAAAGAAACCACTACTAAAGGACACCAATAATAAGAAGAGACTTGCTTGAGCCAAGAAACATGAGCAATGGACATTAGACCAGTGGAAATCTGTCCTTTGGTATGATGAGTCCAAATTTGATATTTTTGGTTCCAACCACAGTGTCTTTGTGAGATGCAGAGTAGGTGAACGGTTGATCTCCGCATGTGTGGTTCCCACCGTGAAGCATGGAGGAGGTGTGGGCACACTTTACTGGTGACAATGTCAGTGCTTTATTTGGAATTAAAGGCACACTTAACCAGCATGGCTACCACAGCATTCTGCAGCGATACACCATCCCATCTGGTTGGGCATAGTGGGAATATCATTTGTTTTCAACAGGACAATGACCCAACAACCTCCAGGCTGTGTAAGGAAAGAGAGTGATGAGTGCTGCATCAGATGACCTGGCCTCCAGTCCCCCAGCCTCAACCAAATTGAGATGGTTTGGGATGAGTCGGACTGCAGAGTGAAGGAAAAGCAACCAACAAGTGCTCAGCATATGTAGGAACTCCTTCAAGACTGTTGGAAAAGCATTCCAGAAGAAGCTGGTTGAGAGAATGCCAAGAGTGTGCAAAGCTGTCATCAAAGTAAAGAGAGGCTATTTGAAGAATCTCAAATATAAAATATATTTTTGTTTGTTTAAAACTTCTTCAGGATCGGTGTCCCTTCCACGGGACGGTTGAGCTAACGTAGGCGAATGCGATTAGCATAAGGTTGTAAGTAACAAGAACATTTCCCAGGACATAGACATAGCTGATATTGGCAGAAAGCTTAAATTCTTGTAAATCTAAACTGCACTGTCCAATTTACAGTAGCTATTACAGTGAAATGATATCATGCTATTGTTTGAGGAGAGTGCACAGTTTTGAACATGAAAAGTTATTAATTTATCAAATGAAGCACATTTGGGCAGTCTTGATACAACATTTTTAACAGAAATACAATGTTTCATTGGATCAGTCTAAAACTTTGCACATACACTGCCGCCATCTTGGGGCCAAAATCTACATTGCAGCTGGGCTGGAATAATACATTATGGCCTTTCACTTACATTTCAAAGATGACGGTAATTTTTTTTACAAAAGAACGGTTGTTTTTTTCTTTGTATTATCTATTACCAGATCCATTGTGTTATATTCTCCTACAATCCTTTCACATTGCCACAAACTTCAAAGTGTTTCCTTTCAAATGGTACCAATAACATGCAGAGCCTTACTTCAGGGCCTGAGTTACAGGCAGTTAGATTTGGGTATGTCATTTTAGGTGAAAATTGAAAAAAAAGGGGCAGATCCTTAACACTTCTTTGGTTACGACATGATTCCATATGTGTTATTTCATAGTTTTGATGTCTTCACTGTTATTCTACAATATAGAAAATAGTAAAAATAAAGAAAAACCTTGAATGAGTAGGTGTTTATATACAGTAACAGTCAAAAGTTTGGACACACCTTGTCACGACTTTCTTCCTGTGAAGGAGAGGCGGACCAAAACGCAGCGTGGTAAGTGTCCATGGTTTTAATAGGAAAACTCAACATGAACACAACTACAAAACAAGAAAAGTGAAAACCGAAAACAGTCCCGTGTGGCACAAACACTGACACAGGAAACATTCACCCAGAAAATACCCAAAGAATATGGCTGCCTAAATATGGCTCCCAATCAGAGACAACGATAAACACCTGCCTCTGATTGAGAACCAATCCAGGCAACCATAGACTTACCTAGACACCTAAAAGAACACAACCCCATAAATCTACAAAAAACCCTAGACAAGACAAAACACATAAATCACCCATGCCACACCTTGGCCTAACTAAAATAATAAAGAAAACAAAGATAACTAAGGCCAGGGCGTGACACACCTACTCATTCAAGGGTTTTTCTGTATTGAGAAGAATGGGAGCAACTCCCCAAATACAGGTGTGCCAAGCTTGTAGTGTCATACCCAAGAAGGCTGTAGTCACTACCAAAGGTGCTTCAACAAAGTACTGAGTAAAGGGTCTGAAAATGTATGTAAATGTTGTATTTCAGTTTTTGTTTTATTTAAATCAGCAAACATTTCTAAAAACCTGTTTATGCTTTGACATTATGGGGTATTGTGTGTTTCTTGATGATGGAAAAAACAATTTAATCAATTTTAGAATAAGGCTGTAACATAGCAAAATGTGGAAAAAGTCAAGGGGTCTGAATACTTTCCAAATGCACTGTTTATATGCTTTAAAAATATATATATATTGGTATATATATATTGGTAGACGCTCAGGGATATTGGTATCCACAGTACTTCACCAATGATACATGTTTAAACTTTTTTTTAAACATAAATGCATTGTCATTGAAGTATTTAAACTGCATCGTTTTTTCTCTGCCTCATAGAAACATTTGTAGAATTGCAGGATATTAGCTGTAAATCTGCACCAACAAAAAATATATCTGCCACATGACAACATCTATAGAATAGCACGAAATTTGATTGGAGTCCACCTGTGGTAAATTCAATTGATTGGTCATGAATTGGAAAGGCACACACCTGTCTATATATGGTCCCACAGTTGTCAGAGCAAAAAACAAAAATGACATTTTCCGTAGAGCTCCGAGACAGGATTGTGTCATGGTACAGATCTGGGGAAGGGTACCAACAAATTTCTGCAGCATTGAAGGTCCCCAAGAACACAGTGGCCTCCATCATTCTTAAATGGAAGAAGTTTGGAACCACCAAGACTCTTCCTAGACCTGGCTGCCCGGCCAAACGGAGCAATCGGGGGAGAAGGGCCTTGGTCAGGGAGGTGACCAAGAACCCGATGGTCACTCTGACAGAGCTCTAGAGTTCCATTGTGGAGATGGGAGAACATTCCAGAAAGACAACCATCTCTGCAGCACTCCGCCGATCAGGCCTTTATGGTAGAGTGGCCAGATTGAATCCATTCCTCAGTAAAAGGCACATGACAGCCCGCTTGGGGTTTGGCAAAAGGCACCTAAAGACTCTCAGACCATGAGAAACAAGATTCTCTGGTCTGATGAAACCAAGATTGAACTCTTTGGGCAGAATGCCAAGAGTCACATCTGGCGTAAGTCTGGCACCATTCCTACGGCGAAGCATGGTGCTGGCACCATTTTCAGCGGCAGGGACTGGGAGACTAGTCAGGATCGAGGGAAAAATTAAAGGAGCAAAGTACAAAGAGATCCTTGATGAAAACCTGCTCCAGAGCGCTCAGGACCTCAGACTGGTGGTGATAGTTCCCCTTCCAACAGGACAACAACCCTAAGCAAGATGGCGCCAGAAGAAATGGCAGCCGTTTTACGGGTGACTAACCAATTGTGCTATTATGTCTCACGTTATTTGTAACTTATTTTGTACATAATGTTTCTGCCACTGTATCTTACGGTAAAAAATAGCTTCTGGATATCAGGACAGCTATCACTCATCTCGGATTAGACAAAGATTTTTTCCTCAACAAGCAGGACGCACATGATGTACTTCAGACACCTGACAAGGCCAAAATCCCTGTCACTGGCAAGAAAAAAAAGGTATACAGGACACAGGGCAGGGTTCCTTGTAAGGATCCGCTGTCAGCGAGTGGGAAAGCTGCCCTTACCATCAATATTACTTGCCAAGATACAATCATTGGACTATAAATTAGACGAGGCACGATCACGAATATCCTATGTAATTCACCAAATCGTAGGTGAATTACGAGATGGATAACATTCAGCTGGTGGGATATACGCTACACTGGCTAGAAAGAACAGCATACGGGGGGGGTCGAGGGGTGGTGGTCTGTGTATATTTGTAAACAACAGCTGGTGCACGAAATCTAAGGAAGTCTCTAGATTTTGCTCGCCTGAAGTAGAGTATCTCATGATAAGTTGTAGACCACACAATTTGCCAAAAGAGTTATCATTCATTTTTTTTGTGGCTGTTTATTTACCACCACAGACGGATGCTCATCCAGAGGCGGCGCTCCTAGTGGCCGGGGACTTTAATGCATTGAAACTTAAATTAGTTTTATCTAATTTCTATCAGCATGTTAAATGTGCAACCAGAGGTAAAAAATCTAGATCACCTTTACTCCACACACAGAGATGCCTACAAAGGGGTAACCTTGTGGTTAGAGCATTGGACTAGCAACCAGAAGGTTGCAAGTTCAAATCCCTGAGCTGACAAGGTACAACTCTGTCGTTCTGCCCCTGAACAGGCAGTTAACCCACTGTTCCTAGGCCATTGAAAATAAGAATTTGTTCTTAACGGACTTACCTAGTTAAATAAAATTTAAAATTGGCAAATCTGAACATAATTCTATCCTCCTGATTCCTGCTTACAAGCGAAAATTAGCAGGAAGCACCAGTGACTCGGCCTATAAAAAAGTGGTCAAATGACGCTAAACTACAGGACTGTTTTGCTAGCACAGACTGGAATATGTTCCGGGATTCTTGGCATTGGCATTGAGGAGTACACCACATCAGTCACTGGCTTTATCAATAATTGCATCAATGACGTCGTTCCCACAGTGACTGTACGTACATACCCCAACCAGAAGCCATGTATTACAGGCATCACTTGCACTGAGCTAAAGGGTAGAGGTGCCGCTTTCAAGGTGCGGGACTCTTATAAGCTTATAAGAAATCCTGCTATGCCCTACGAAAATCCATCAAACCGGCAAAGTACCAAAACAGGACTAAGATTGAATCGCACTACACCGGCTCCGACGCTCGTTGGATGTGGCAGGGCCTGCAAACTATTACAGACTACAAAGGGAAGCACAGCCGCAAGCTGCCAAATGACACGAGCCTATCAGATGAGCTAAATTACTTCTATGCTCGTTTCGAGATAAGCAACACTGAGGCATGCATGAGAGCATCAGCTGTTCCGGACGACTGTGTGATCACGCTCTCCGTAGCCGACGTGAGTAAGACTTTCAAACAGGTCAACGTTCAGAAAGCTGCTGGGCCAGACGGATTACCAGGAGGTGTGCTCCGGGCATGTGCTGACCAACTGGCAGGCGTCTTCACTGACATTTTCAGCATGCCCCTGATTGAGTCTGTAATACCAACATGTTTCAAGCAGACCACCATAGTCCCTGTGCCTAAGAACACTAAGGTAACCTGCCTAAATGACTACAGACCCGTAGCACTCACGTTTGTAGCCAAGAAGTGCTTTGAAAGGCTGGTCATGGCTCACATTAGCACCATTATCCCACAAACCCTAGACCCACTCCAATTTGCATACCGCTCAAACAGATCCACAGATGAAGCAATCTCTATTGCACTCCACACTGCCCTTTCACACCTGGACAAAAGGAACACCTACGTGAGAATGCTATTCGTTGGCTTCAGCTCAGGGTTCAACACCATAGTGCCCTCAAAGCTCATCACTAAGCTAAGGATCCTGGGACTAAACACCTCCCTCTGCATATGGATCCTGGACTTCCTGATGGGCCCCAGGTGGTGAGGGTAGGTAGCAACTAGGGCTGGGCGATAAATCAATATCAATAATTATCGAGGTAATTACTTCCTCAATAACGATAATAAAAACTTTTTGATTAATTTTCGATAATGTCGATATAGAATAATTAGGTCCAGCAGTCCATTTTACCTCTGTGACGCAGCAGGAACGTGCGGAGAAGTGACAATATGCACGCGGACAGGTATAAGCCCACTAAAAACCACTTAGCACCTCAAGTGATGGAGTAGCCACTATTAACAACGAAAAATGAGTGATGGAGGTGAAAACAGTGGCAGTGATAGCCATGGAGAAGGAGCAGCTTCCAATTAAGAAAGTATTGACAAAAAGGCTTAAACTGTTTCAGTAATTTGGAAGTGGTTTGGTGTTTTGAAGTCCGGCAAAGAGCAGAGCAATGTTCGGTACAAATTGTGGCTACGACAGGTGGCTACGAAGTCTGGTAATACCACAGACCTTTTTCAACATCTGAAGCAAAATCACTTCTTTGGAACATGCAGGAAGTTTGAGTTTGTGCCATGGTATTGATAAACGCCCCTTAAGCACCAGCCAATCTAGGGATGTTTGAGTTTGCTCCACGGTATTGATAAACGCCCCTCAAGCACCAGCCAATCTAGGGACGTTTGCCCGAAGCAGTCAACACTGACAGCGTTTATGCCCTACAAGCAAACATCGAAAAGACAAAGACATCACAAATACTATTATGCATTACATTGCTAAGGACATGCTACCAATTAGCACAGTCGAAAAGGAAGGTTTCAAGAGGCGTATCAATTTAATTGACCACAGGTCCCTGGCCGCAAACATGGAACAATTTTCCTTCAAGTATAATTTTATGTGTAGCTCACATAATTAAAGAAAATGTCAACTTTATTTAACTAGGCAAGTCAGTTAAGAACAACTTCTTATTTACAAATTGGGAAACAGTGGGTTAACTGCATTGTTCAGGGGTAGATTTTTACCTTGTTAGCTCGGGGATTCGATCTAGCAACCTTTCAGTTACTGGCCCAACGCTCTAACCACGGTTTGTTCAGGCATTCTTGAGTTGGAAGCAGATATGCACCCTTTAAACATTATTATTATTTTAATTTTATTTTAAATTTTACCCCTTTTTCTGCCCAATTTCGTGGTATCCAATTGTTTAGTAGCTACTATCTTGTCTCATCGCTACAACTCCCGTACGGGCTCGGGAGTGACGAAGGTTGGAAGTCATGCGTCCTCCGATACACAACCCAACCAAGCCGCATTGCTTCTTAACACAGCGCGCATCCAACCCGGAAGTCAGATGCACCAATGTGTGGGAGGAAACACTGTGCACCTGGCAACCTTGGTTGGCTGCGCCCGGCCTGCCACAGGAGTTGCTGGTGCGCGATGTGACAAGGATATCCCTACTGGCCAAACCCTCCCTAACCCGGACGACGCTAGGTCAATTGTGCGTCACCCCACGGGCCTCCCGGTTGCGGCCTGCTTCAACAGAGCCTGGGCACGAACCCAGAGTCTCTGGTGGCACAGCTGGCACTGCAGCACAACACCCTTAACCACTGCGCCACTGGGAGGCCCCTTTAAACATTATTTGATTAATATTGTGATAATTATTCGATAATTATGATAATAGTTCGCTACACCCGCAATAATGTCTGCTAAACAAGTGTATGTGACCAATAAAATGTGATTTGATTTGAAGCACACAGCCAAGACAACGCAGGAGTGGCTTCGGGACAAGTCTCTGCATGTCCTTGAGTGACCCAGCCAGAGCCCGGACTTGAACCCGATTGAACATCTCTGGAGAGACCTAAAAATAGCTGTGCAGCAATGCTCTCAATCCAACCTGACAGAGTTCTAGAGGATCTGCAGAGTAGAATGCGGGACACTCCCCAAATACTTGTGTACCAATCTTGTAGAGTCATACCCAATAAAACACAAGGCTGTAATCACTGCCAAAAGGTGCATCAACAAAGTACTGAGTAAAGGGTCTAAATACATATGTAAATGTTATATTTCAGTTTTTTTTTTCAATAAATTAGCAAAAATGTATTAAAAACTGTTTTTCCTTTTCATTATGGGGTATTGTGTGTAGATTGATGAGGGAAAAAACTATTTAATCACTTTTTTTTAAGGCTGTTATTCAAGGGGTCTGAATACTTTCCAAAGGCACTGTATATAAACATGACATGAATCTATTGAAAGCCACGAATGCTTATCTGAAAATAGACTTTCCAATTACAATGAGAGAGAGGGTCCTGTGTTGCTCATTCAATGTGTTTTTTGGATAAGTGCTCATGTTTTTGGGATTCTCACAGTGTGCAGTTTGTGATGGGGCTGTGTTGCCATAGTAATGAAATATATGAAGCTGAGAGCAAGACAAATAATGTCAGAACTCCCGCCCCATTACGTTTCACTCTGTAGTATTTGCATAGACTAAGAGTTTCTTCGTCTCCAAGGGCACATGGAAGCAAAGGATGCATGTGTTGATTTTTGGAGAAACCTGACAACTTGTATTCATATACAGTATGCTCACACACTTCCGAGAAGAGATTTCAAGCCATTTGGGTCAATATTAGCCTACCCTGGTTGTCAGAATAAAATATTCTTAACGTATTTCGCAGTTTTATAGCTTTGTTTTATGCAAATGTATTTTATACTTGCAATAAAGACTAAATGATGTATACTTAATTGATAGAAATTGATGCAATTGGCAAGAAACAGTCATGTGGCCTTCATCAGAGGCAAACAGGATCCTTGGCAACAACTAGAATGCTTAATATAGTGCATCTCTAACATAGTGCCGTTCTTCCAAGCTACTCCGTAACACAAGTATCTCTGGCTAAGTGCAGGACTAAGTGCTGGACTAAGTGTGTGTGTGTGTGTGTGTGTGTGTGTGTGTGTGTGTGTGTGTGTGTGTGTGTGTGTGTGTGTGTGTGTGTGTGTGTGTGTGCGTCCGTCCGTGTGTGTGTGCGAGCGTTGTGTGTGTGCATGAGTGAGTGTTGTGTCCCAAAACCACCGCCAAGCCTCCTAAAACTGCTGCTTCATCAGACAGAGAAAAGGCTTGATCTCTTACCATTCAGTTGCTTGTATTGTCCCAGAATCTTAAAAAAATAGTAATAATTTCTATCGTTGCCACCCATCATTGCCACCCACTGCCATGCTATCATGTCGTGTCTGCACTGCTGCAGTAGTTGAGCGATGTTCCTAAAAAAATGTGGTTTCTTCAGTCGGCAGGCATGGAGCCAGTAAGAGGGATATTATTGCAGTACCCTGCCTGCTATGACATACTGCTGCCTGTGACTTACTCCTTATTCAGCAGGTCCTCCATTTCAGCAGCAAAATGCAATTTTCCCCTCATTGAGATTGGGTGGTTAGGTAGCCATTTCTCAAAGTGTGAAATTTGTTAAGGTACCATTACCTTCTACAAGGATGGAGTGAGAAGTGAGTGCATAGACTGAGTGTTTTTTCACAGGAAGAAATGTTTGCTTATTTGATGAGATAGGTACATGTCTGGACAGTTTTTTTCCAGGAATAAATGTTCGTTATTTGATGTTATTTAACTGTTTTACCCATCTCATATGAATATACTGTATTCCAGTCAAAGCTCATCCTATATAACTACTGCTGTACACACCTTTTCTATTCATATACTGTCTATAATGTCGATACCAACCATGATATAAATATACATTTATATTCCTGACTCTGACATTGCTCGTTCTAATATTTCTATATAAAAAAAAAACATTGTGTGGGGGGGTGTGTGTGTGTGTATTGTTTCAAATTGTTAGGTATTACTGCACTGTTGGGGCTAGGAACATAAGCATTTTGCTACACACGCGATGACATCTGAAAAATATGTGTACATGACCAATAAAATTAAGATAAGGTAGGGATCTAGCACAGAATTCAATCCAGGACCTTGCTATTTTCAACCTAGAAATAATGCCGGAACTATTACCTACCTTTTCTCAGAGTGATTGAGCAATGTTGGTCAAACAAGAGGGTTTCTTCAGCCAGCTGGCACGCTGCCCCTTGGCTTCTTAAAAGGTACAATCTGCAATACTGCTGTTCAATGGTCATTGGAATTAGGCTAGTCGTACTGTATACCCATTGATCCTTGAAGAATTTAACAAAAAAATGCCTTAGAACATTTGTCTTACCCCATTATAACACAAAATAGAAAGCCACTTTTCTCAACAGTTTTTTGTTGTCTTTTGGGGATTTATTTAGAATACAGCTTTAAAAGTTTGTAACTATCAAATTGATGTCATGGACTGTAAGTCAATGCATCCATAGGATCCATCAAATTTGGAAGTGGTTACATTTCTTCATCCCCATCCTTCAGCTTTATAACAAGCCAGGTGGCTATACTGAATGGCTTGAGGTTTACCATGAACGAAATCCAACAAAGAACAGAATAGGTTGATGTGAGCCAAATCCTGGATGGTTACTTCCAGCCTCCAGACATCAATGGACAGACAAACAAACTGAAGCCTGTCATCTGACACATTCTTTGAGGAACCAAAGGGATTACACTACTCACAAATCTTCGGAAAAAACACTTAATTCATAAAGGCTGAGAAAATCCTATTTCAATCACTTGCAACCATTTTTAATTACTTCTCTTTTCTTTGAGCCACTACAACAGCTTGATAGTCTGAATTGAATTGATCACTCATATCACCTACCACACAGCTCCCAACTCCACAGAGTCTATCTTCTCCCCGTCACACAGGCATTGGCATCCTAATGAAATAGGAGCCCACCTCTTTGATTATGTTAAAACTTGACAGAGTTGGTACGCTGTGTTAAGAAGATAAGATCTGAAGCAGACCATGTCATATTAATGGAAGGGCAAGAGTAACAACCTTCATTATCATTCAACTCAACGAGGCTATTCAGACTGACAAGTGACAACTAATACAATCCAATATTTCGGCCTAATTCAGTCACTTCCTCTAGTCTGATGGCATTACACTCCTGTGTAATAATGTATTGGTAAACTGTCATGGTGGTGTATTTGTAAATTGTGAATACATATACCTCTCATAAATAGTCATAACCATGCATTATTCAGATTATCAGATTTAATTTGCTAACTTTTTATGGCCATTACAAAAGTCTGAGGAATGCATGGCAAATCAATTAGCACTGCAAATGACTGTAAAGAAATGCATTGATTTTACTTTAACGATGGATCTATATCTTCTCTTAATCCAAACACAAAAGCTGACTCAAATTTAATTTCCCTTAGGTAACACTGCAGAGAACAGTGTACAATGGGCATGAAATATTTGATTTCAAAGTATTACAGAATCAAATTATAGCCCCTCTACAGCCGGTGGTCCCATGTCGGTTAATAAACAGCCTGGCAATAACTGAAAACAGCTGCTGCTTTCAGGGGGTCCATTTTGTTCCCAGGCTAGCTAGCTCTCCTATAATGGAAGAGAAGAGGAGAGACTGACATCACACACAATGCTATACTCTGAATCAATAATTCTTACCTTATAAAACACTGTCTCAAATTGTGGCCTTTACGCATAAAACATGCATGACACATTGGCCTGTTGATACCGAATGTGATGCCAAGTCACAATGTCAAATGGTTTTACAACTTTGACATGACAAGTGGATCAGATGGGGGAAACTGATTTGTCAGTCATATGAAATCTAAAGTGCTTGATGCAGTGCATCTCAACCAAAACCTTTTTTGCTCCATTACAGAGAGAGAAGGTGTGGAGGTCTATTGAACATTTGTTGGATAAAATGGTAGCAACAAATAAGATACACATAGATTCAATATTGTGGTAAAGGTAATATTCATTACAGTGTTTGATAGATAATGGTTTATTTGACTACTTACAAAAACATTCAAAATTCAGAATTTAAGTATATTTAGAAAAACAACATTTGCTGATTAACAACTTTATGTAAAATGTAGTATCATGCATATTTATCATTTTAGATATTTGAGTGAAAATCACATAAACAGTTTCAAATTTACAACAATAATTTAGAAAGTACAATGTTCACCATGGTAACATTAAAAGCATCCACCATTTTAAGACACATCAGGGATTTTGTAAAATACAAAGTCACATGTACATGTTGGTCTATGATACAGTATATTGTCTTATCCCTGAAAAGATACACAGGCATAATGATACCATCATATACAACTTGAAAATAATATCATAATACACAGCTGACAAAGCCTGACGGCATCCCTATCTACACATACTTTCTAAAATACTTGAACGGACTGACATACAATGTATATCTTTTTTAAAAATAATATATAAATATATCAAGCAAGTACAAGCAAGTTCCAACCTGGGTCCAAATGCTATTTAAGGGATTTCAATTACTTTCACATACATTTCAAAGTAAACATTTATTGTTTTTTCAAATAGAAGTAGTTGTTTCAGTCCCATTATTTAAAAATACTGAAATACACCGAAAATATGTGCAAAAATATAAACGCAACATGCAACAATTTTAAAGATTTGACTGAGTTACAGTTCATATCATGAAATCAGGAAATTGAAATAAATAAATTAGGCCATAATCTACGGATTTCACATGACTGGGAATACAAATATGCATCTGTTGGTCACAGTTACCTTAAAAAAAAGGTAGGGGCATGGATCAGATAACCACGATTTGCCTCATGCAGTGTGACACATCTCCTTCGCATAGACTTGATCAGGCTGTTGATTGTGGCCTGTGGATTGTTGTCCCACTCCTCTTCAAATCAAATCAGTCACATACACGTGTTAAGCAGATGCCATTGCGGGTGTAGCGAAATGCTTGTGTTTCAATGGCTGTGCGAAGTTTCTTGATATTGGAGTGAACTGGAACACGCTGTCGTACAAGTTGATCCAGAACATCCCAAACATGCTCAATGGGTGACATGACTGGTGAGTATGCATGCCATGGAAGAACTGGGACACGATATGGGGCTGTGCATTATCATGCTGAAACATGAGTTGATGGCGGCGGATGAATGGCATGACAATGGGCCTCATGATCTCGTCACGGTATCTCTTTGCATTCAAATTTCCATCAATAAAATGTAGTTGTGTTAGTTGTCTGTAGCTTATGCCTGCCCATACCATAACCTCACCGCCACCATGGGGCACTTTTTTCGTCAGCAAACTGCTCGCCCACACAACACCATACATGTGGTCTGCGGTTCTCAGGCCGGTTGGACCTACTGCCAAATTCTCTAAAACGACGTTGGAGGCGGCTTATGGTAGAGAAATTAATATTAAATGATCTGGCAACAGCTTTGGTGGACATTCCTGCAGGCAGCATGCCAATTGCACACTCCCTCAAAACCTGAGACATCTGTGGCATTGTGGTGTTTGACAAAATTGCAAATGTTAGCGTGGCCTTTTATTTTCCCCAGCACAAGGTGCACCTTTGTACTGATCATGCTGTTTAGCTTCTTGATATGCCACACCTGTCAGGTGGATGGATCATCTTGGCAAAGGGGAAATGCTCACTAACAGGGATGTAAACACATTTTTGCACAACATTTTTGAGAAATAAGTTTTTTGTGCACATGGAACATTTCTGGGATCACCACTTTACGTGTTGCGTTTATATTTTTGTTCAGTGTACTGTAAGTATTTAAAATACAAATACTTAAAAGAGATTCTCCAGTACTTTTCAATACTTTTTAGCCAGTACTTCTGAAAGTAGCGCTCACGAGCCAAAACTGTTTTTCCCGAAAATTGCGTACTGTCACATATGTGCAAATATGTGCACCACATCATTGCTGTTTCCCTCTGCTCTGCTGTGGGTGAATCACGTGCATCTTGATAGCTGTCACTCGTATGGTGAGGGGTTGAAGCTCATTGGCTGAAACTTGAAATGCTAGGGGGCTGGCCCACACGGGGGAAAATGTAGGGAACAAGGCGCAGCACAGCTTCCAGAAAATAGCCCCTTTCCAACTAAGGATTTTGTGGCTAATTGACGTAAAACAGTACTTCTGCTCATAGATTACGGATGATGGATTTATGAACTACACATTTGCAAATCCAGCCCAAAGTGAGAGGTTTAAAAAAGACTTAGTAGTCAAAGTCACCATGTCTTTTTTCACCAAAGTCACCATGTCTTTAATTAAGCATGTATTTGAACCCAGGTCTGCCACAACCCAATGGTTAGGACTTTATCTCCGTAAACTTGCAAGCACTGTAATATATCCGTTTTAAATATCAATAAATATTTCAGTTACTTGACGTTGATAAAGCAGCATTATCATGTTGATGGAACCTTTTGCAGGTGTGCAAGTTCTGCCAAGCACTGTTAAAAATGACTAACAGTATTCAATACAATATCTGATAATAACTAAATGTAATCATATATACAGTATATATATTTTTTATATATTTTTTAAATCACTTTCAGTTTGGATATTTTGCAGGGCTACATTAAAGGCAATTCACATACACATACAATACATAACAATTTAGCACAGATCATATAACATATAAAAGCAGCTATACACAGCTTTAAAGCTGCAGTCTGTGATTGGTAGGCTACATCCATTTTCTGACTTTTAAATTTGTGATATATAGCCATTGACTCTTGAAGCAAACAATAATGTAATTGTAAACAAACAATGTACAACTTCAAAACATGGCCAATTTATAATTTTCAGTATGTTCAGTATACCAGTCTAAAAGGATAGCCTACTGTGTACATAACAGCTGATGTTGGTTCATTTCAGTGTTCAGACCAAAGTTCAACATTTTAATAATGCAACCTGACAGAAAGCCTTACGCTGAGCGCTATTCTACATTCAGATATTTGTCAGCCTTGCCAGAAAGAGGCGACAGCAACATAGATGCTCATGCCACGTTGCATTTCAGCATCTTGGCGCATTACGTGTCAGAGCTTTGTGTCAGAGCACCGTGGTTACCTGGGTGACTTCCGAGATCATGTCGTCGTTGGGCTGGCAGCATGAGTCTAACGACAACATCTCCATACCTAGTCATACCTCTTGATTGGACCTCTCCACCGTGTTGGCGCTGGAGTGGTGCTCGTGTTGGTGGTGGTGGCGGGTACGAGAAGAATTCTGCAGCTCCAGCATCGAAGGACTCAAGGGGATGCAGAACTCGCGGAAGCAGCGTTTGAAGTTCTCGTCCAGGAAGGCGTAGAGGACAGGATTCAGGCAGCTGTTGGTGTAGCCCAGAGCGATGCAGAAGTGCCAGGTGACGGACTGCAGCAGGGAGTTGGGGATATTGATAAGGGCTTTGATGATGACGTAGATGTGGATGGGCGTCCAGCAGATGATGAAGACGGCCACCACCACCAGGACCATACGGGTGATGCGGCGCAGGTTGCGGTCCTTCTCCTTGGAGCCGGACAACATGCGCACACTCTTCAGGCGCAAGATCATTAGCCCGTAGCACACGGTGATGATGAGGACGGGGATGATGAAGGCAAAGATGAAGACGCAGATCTTCAGAAGATTCTCCCAGTACCAGGATGGGTGGGGGAAGATCAAAGTGCAGTCGATGATTCCTGAAAATGTGAAGACACAGTTGAACGAATGTAGCATATGAGGAAATCAACGCCTCACAGCAGTATTTTTCACAGGTAGATAAAACTACAGTATATAGGCCACAAAGCATTGCTCGAAATTATAAACATAAAAGTCAGTTATGTTTTCGTTTGTTAAACAAGCTTGTGCTGACAGCTTGTATTCCTCAGGCTGACATCAGATACATCATGAGACTGCAAATAACACGATCTATTCTCATCTAACCAATAACAAGAGCTAAGAAGATTTTGACAGGCACTTTGAAAACCTAATTCAGGAATCAAGCATCACCAATGTTGGTGACAAGTTTCTATTCCACTACTACTACTACAATTATGCACAAACTTTCTGAAGATTATGCCTGGTGGTAGCTGCTAGTCTATGGCCATATATACCATCTTTAAAGCATAATATTGATGACTAAATTTGGAGGCCTACATTAAGGCCAATTAGGGATGAACGCTTGCAAAACAATTTAATGAGTTTGTGTCACATGTAAACCTAAATAAAGGATCTGAAAGTGTTCTTATTGATAATAAAAACATGTTTCATAGCTAACGTGGCACTCGATTTCTCTCTATGACAGACCCAGACCATGTGTAGAACAGCAAAGTGCTTAAATTCCGTTGGCTTTCCGTTCACTTCACAGAAATAACTATCAAACATAATTGTTACTCTCGCTGCTGTGGTATGCTCACGAACATTACGGATAGGATATCTATAACTGAGGATAAAAGAAAAACAGCAGGGGGAAACGTACTGTCGTACTTGCCGTTATCGGTTACAGTAGTTAAGGCGGTGAACATGACAGGCAGACCGATGGCAGAGGACAGGATCCAGTTGCACACGTTGACAATCTTCGCGTTACGGGGCGTGCGGAAGTCTAAGGCCTTGACGGGGTGGCACACTGCAATGTAACGGTCAATACTCATGGTGGTCAAGGTGAAGATACTGGTGAACATGTTGTAGTAGTCGATGGATATCACTATCTTGCACAGCACGTCTCCAAACGGCCAGGTCCCCATCAGGAAGTTGACACTTTGGAAGGGCAGCGTACTGGTGGCTAGTGCATCAGCCAAGGCCAGGTTGAAGATATAGATATTTGTGGCGGTCTTCATTTTAGTGTATCTGGAAAGACAACATACAAAAATAAAAATTAAGAGACCAAATTAGGGTGTGCTTATCAGAAAAAAATAATCTGGACAGCAACTCGTCTATCGGAAAACTCAGACTCAGAAATATCTTTGGTTCACTCTGCCGTTCATGGCAACCGCTGTGCCTCAGTTACTCAGTCAAGTCATGCCTACCAGAACAGGATTACAAAATATTGCAATAGATTCATAAGGAATTGATATTACAAACATACAGATGAATGGTGTATTGACACACAAACAACTGTCAATTAACTATAATCCAATTTCTCTTTACGGAGAGTTACTTACTAGGATGATACTATTGCATTGCATGTCATGGGAGATTCTAAAAATGTACACAAGTAGCTAGACAGATTCTGAGACTCTATATGTGCAACACCAGGGTTGTGGGTTCGATTCCCACGGGGTACCAGTGCGAAAAACAGTATGAAAATGTATGCACTCAATACTGTTAAATTGCTCTGGATTAGAGCATCTGCTAAATGACTCAAATCTAATACAACAGTTGCACATGTCTGTTAAAGTACTCTAATAAATGTTAAATAAACAGATTATCATGGAAACGTCATTTAGCGCTCTGTTGAAACATTCTTTCCCTGAGAGAAAAGCCACATGATAGTTCCACATGTGAAATCAGTTGTGATCTGACAAATTCACATGTTGCCATTAAGTTACTGGCAAATACACAATAACCTCTTCACAGCGCACCTCATTACTGACACATTATCTTACAAAGTTTGCAGAACAGTCAACGTTAAAGGAGACGCTCTACTTTTATCGGCATAACCGTCAAACACTTCCACAAATACACACATATTTGACCAAGTCCCCATCTATGTTAATGAGCCCCACCAGTACATTGCCCCCACCTATATTTCAAACCGGAGTGATGATCGTGCCTTATATTCAAAATATTGGGTAGAAAAATTTCCCATTATACCTACAAGGTACCAATCTGTATCATGGAGTTCATATGTGTACCTGTGAAGTGTAACTTTGACGTTTTTGTACCCCAGGTAACAACACTGTAGTGGACCCTAACCAAACCCATATTTTTTTCAGTGTGTTAATATACAGTATGTTCCAAGCAATTAGTATGAGCCTAGTGCCACTGAAGAAACATTGATGCACTCTCAACCAAGAAATGGCAAGTTCAAATTCTATACTTTACGTCAGAACTCTTCAACCCTGTTCCTGGAGAGCTACCCTCCTGTAGGTTTTCACTCCGTTGGAGCGTGTATCGATGCTGATAGGAAAGGGAGTTCTGCTCTCGGATCAGATTTCTCCATTCAAATCTTACCTTAACATTATAATTATTTCACAACACTGACGACGGATCAACTCCTATAGAGATGTTACCACCTACTGCTGAAAATATCAATTCATCTTATTTTACTGCTTACCTGAAAAAAATGCACTAAATCGCCGATTTGGCACACCATTGCGCACAATGCAATTTAAATAAGAATAAATCATGAAATATATTGACACAAATTACAGTAGCCTACAAGTAGCAAAATAGAACTCAATTTAACATTAAATGCCTATAGCCTACTGTATTTATATTTGCAGTCATCTCGTTTTTTTTATACGATGATTGTTTGTATCAATTGTGCAAAGACATTACACCTTTGTATGTGTAGTCAACTTTATTCAGAAGTTTTCGGCAGTCACAGAGAGACAGATAAACCATATTTAGTGGAGATCTTCTGAGCGTTTTCAAGTGCAACGTTAGCAAAGATGGTTTTGGGAAACAGCTCCGAGATTTAATGATACTCCTACGCAGGTTCTAACGATGAACTTAGCCTTAAGATGCTTTTGGGAAACCGGGCCAAGATTCCGTTTATCAACCTTCCAGAGTAAAATATTCTAAATGACATTTGATAATTAGGCTTTCCAAATTTCACCAAACAGTCAAACAGATCAAGAGATATAAACATGTGCCTGCTATAGGCCACCGTGTGATCGATATTAGTTTTCTTGCATATGATGAATCTTGACAGTGTTTATAACATGTGTTACAATACCGTTATCCTTGACTGATTTATATCCATTTATATACCAGACCATGCCCACGGATTGTTTATTGATCCATAGCGGCCATGTTGTTTAAGATACTAGTCTGGGAAAAAATTGTGTTGAGACCTTTGTCCATAGATGCCACATATCATGTTTTGTGCAAATTGGTAATTCGGTGCCAGAAGAGTAGCACTTTAAGTGTTTAAAAAAAAAAGCATCATGGCCAGCCTATGGGTCCCTGAGGCAAATGTGTTCCTTATGAGGAGAAGGACCTATGTACCAGATTTCATGACTTTAAGTCAAATGGGATAAGGAGCATGACCTTTCAAAGTAAGCATTTTCAATCTCTTGTTATAGCGCCACCATTTGGCCAATCAGTGTAATTTGATAAATGCCAGATCTCTAATGCAAGACGCATCATTTACCCACATTTAGTCAAAATCGATCCAGTTCTGTTTGAAATATCGCATTTGACAAACGCACGAATGCACTAACGTACTAGAGGCTTTCATGGGTCCAAAAAGTTGGATCCGTTCCCGAAATGGACATGGGGCTTTACCATCCGGACCAGATATGCATCAATATTTTTTTTAAATATAGAGACCCGTCCCAAATGGACCCGAGGTCAACTAGACCAGTTCCGTCTAGATCTGGCCGGATCCAGACATGAGCCGAGTGAGGGAAGCAGCAAAAACGTCATTTTGTAAGCTACTTTATTACCCAGAGCTGATACAGCGTGAGGGAGAGGAGAGTGAGGTGATGCTCTAGTAGGGGACGTGCTGTGTGACTAGGCTACTGTGAGTGTGAGCGAGTGACACAGGAACAGGGAGGAGGAGGGAGGGAGAGATGAGAGACGGCAACCAAGGAAGCTGACTTCCACTATAGTAGACTAATAGCTGCCATACTGTAGCTAGGTTACTTATCAATCAATATGATTACTTAGTACCTGTCTTGACTGCATCAACCTGGGCAAAGGTAAGATAGCTAAGATAGCTAAGATAGCTAGCTAAGGGCCTCCCGAGTGGCGCAGTGGTCTATGGCTGTGCCACTAGAGATCCTGGTTTGAGTCCAAGCTCTGTCGCAGTCGGGCCGCGACTGGGAGACCCATGGAGCGGCGCACAATTGACCCAGCATTGTCCGGGTTAGGGAAGGGTTTGGCTGGCAGGGATGTTCTTGTCCCATTGCGCACTAGCAACTCCTGTGGCAGGCCGGACGCAATGCACGCTGAAACGGTCGCCAGGTTACGGTGTTTCCTCTAACACATTGGTGTGGCTGGCTTCCGGGTTAAGCGGCATTGTGGCAAGAAGCAGTGTGGCTTTGCTGGTTTGTGTTTAGGAGGACGCATGGCTCTCGACCTTCGCCTCTCCCGAGTCCGTACGGAAGTTACAGCGATGGGACAAGACTGTAACTACCAATTCGACACTATGAAATTAGGGAGAAAAAAAGTTAAAAAAAAAAAAAGATAGCTAGCTAGCTAACTAGGCTAATTGAGGCTGTAACACTAATTCGCCCTACACAGTTACAAACTACAACTAAATTCAGAATATAAAGTAGCAGCCTACCTATTGGCTCTTGGTCATTGTAGATTATTCTCCTTTAACTTTTAATTACATCATTTTCATTTCATCTGAGTAGATATCTCCTAACTTTGCCCCAAACGGAGGCTCTATGACTGTAGCCTATTGCTGTTTTGAGGACTTATGATTGACCAACCACAAAAATAAGCTACACGCACCACTCTCGTGAAAAGCAAAGAACGGCAGCATAAATTATACCATTTCTCTCCCTCTTGCTCTCTCTCTCTCTACTGCAGAAGTCGCGTTTGGATCTGCATTGGTCTTTCCGGACAAGTCAGTTAAAATTACACTTAAAAGGTCATTTACACTTGAGCTGACATCAGCAGGGTTTACAGTGAATGCAATCTCCGAGAACGTCAGGGAAATTGCCTTGTCGATCCTGCATTGCACGTGGATTGAATCCTGGCTGAAGATTGAGATAGCTGGGGCATGTATGCCAAAATAAATCAAACTATTTTACTTTAAAAGATAACTCCTTTTTTGTCAGCTATGTTTGCAGTTTGAGCATGGAGTCATGCATTGTACATAAGCCATGGATGTAAACACGGAACTGGATGCCTTGACCTTTAAGCATAACATTGTCTGCTAATGCACAGTCCGTGTCTGATGGATGTTTTGTATTGCACATTCTGGAACATAAAATTGCTGTCTATAACAAGACCATAAAACACAGCTGGGGTTAATTGTTGATCATGTCTGTCTTCTGTGTGAAGCTTGAGTCTCCCAGACAAAAAAATGATGATTACCTAACAGTTCCAGTGAGATAAACTGAAAAGATGGCTCCCAATATAAGGGGAAATAATATAGGGCAGCAGCTAGTATTCCTGGGGTATAAACATATTGAGGCACTTACATCACACAAAAAAACAAACAGTACACCATATAACTTTATTACGCCACTACATATCTACAATATAAAATATATAATACCACCATACAACAATATTACAATGTGAAAGGGAAAGGAGGATACCTAGTCAGTTGCACTCAAACAAAATGTGTCTCCTGCATTTAACCCAAACCCTCTGAATCAGAGTTGCAGGGGGCTGCCTTAAATCGACGTCCACGTTATCAGCGCCCGCGGAGCAGTTGTTATTGGGGCAAGAACGGCAGATTTTTCCACCTTGTGTAGAGTCCATGTGCTAGCGTGTGTGTGTGTGTGTGTGTGTGTGTCTGTGTGTGTCTTGTCACAGTCATCTTTGTTCCATAAGGTGTAGTTTTATCTGTTTTTAAATCAGATTTTACTGCATGCATGAGTTACTTGATGTGGAATAGAGTTCCATGTAATCATGGCTCTGTGTAGTGCTGTTTGTTTATCAGAGTCTGTTCTGGAATTGGGGACTGTGAAGAGACCCCTTGTGGCATGTCTTGTGGGGTATGCATGGGTGTCTGAGCTGTGTTCTAGTCATTTGAATAGACAGCCCAGTGCTTTCAACACTACAAAGACAAGTAGTGATTCAGCCAATCTATCCTCTACATTGAGCCAGAAGAGAGTACATGCATGCTATTGATGTTAGCTCTCCATATATATTTAAGGGCCAGTTGTGCTGCTCTGTTCTGGGACAACTGTAATTAGCCTATATCCCTCTTTGTGGCACTTGACCATATGCCTGGGCAGTCGTCCAGGTGTGACAAAACTCGGGCCCGTAGGAGTTTTTTTGGTGATATCAATGTCAAGAAAGAATAGTAGAGCTTTATTATCCAATCTCAGCTACTGTTGTATCAATATGTTTTGACCATAACATCCAGAGTTACTCCAAGCAGTTTAGTCTCTTCAACTTGCTCAATTTCCACATTATTCATTACAAGATTTAGTTGAGGATTTAGGGTTTAAAATTGAATCAAATTTTATTGGTCGCATACACATGCTCAGCAGGTTTCCTCCAAATACAATGCTTTTAGTTTTTTAAATATACTGAGCAAAAATATAAAACGCACACATGACTGGGAATACAGATATGCATTTGTTGTTCACAGATACCTTTAAAAAATGGGCCTCTGGATCTCGTCACAGTATTTCTATGCATTAAAATTGCCATTGATAAAATGCAATTGTGTTTGTTGTCCGTAGCTTATGCCTGCCTATATCATAACACCACCGACACCATGGGGCACTCTGTTCACAGCGAAGACATCAGCAAACTGCTCCCCCACTTGACACCATACACGTGGTCTGCAGTTGTAAGGTCGGTTGGACGTACTGCCAAATTCTCCAAAACGATGTTGGAGAAGGCTTATGGAAGAGAAATTAATATTAAATTCTCTGGCCACAGCTCTGGTGGACATTCCTGCAGTGGGCATGCCAATTGCACGCTCCTTGAGACATCTGTGGTATTGTGTTGTGTGACAAAAACGCACATTTTAGAGTAGCCTTTTATTATCCCCAGCACAACATGCAAGCTGTTTAATCAGCTTCTCAGATGGATGGATCATCTTGGCAAAGGATAAATGCTCACTAACAGGGATGTAATCAAATGTGTGCTAAACATTTTAGAGAAATAAGCTTTTTGTGAGTATGGAACATTTCTGGGATCTTTTATTTCAGCTCATGAAACATAACATGTTGCATTTATATTTTTGTTCAGTGTATTTAGTATCTTATTACTTGCCACCAATTCTAAAGCTGTCTGCAGCTCTTTGATAAGTGTTGCAGTGATTTCACTTGCTGTGGTAGTTCATGTGTATAATGTTGAGTCATCAGTGTCCATAGACACACAGGCTTTACTCAGTGCCAGTGGCAGGTCATTAGTGATTGAAAAAAGTAAGGGGCCTAGATAACTACACTGGGGAATACCCGTCTCTACCTGGATTATGTTGGAGATGCTTCCATTAAAGAACACCCTCTGTGTTCTGTTAGACAGGTAACTCAATCCATGATATAGCAGGGGATGTAAAGCCAAAACACATACATTTTTCCAGCAGCAGATTATGATTGATAATGTCAAAAGCTGCACTGAACTCTAACAGCTCCAACAAGCATCTTATTATCAATGTAGTACAGCCAATAAAATAAAATCTAATTGTATTTGTCATATGCACTGAATACAACAGGTATTACCGTGAAGTGCTTACTTACAAGCCCTTAACAAACAATACAGTTCAAGAAATTGTCACGTTCTGACCTTAGTTCTTTTGTTATGTCTTTGTTTTAGGTTGGTCAGGGCGTGAGTTGGGGTGGGTTGTCTATGTTCGTTTTTCTATGTTGTGTTTTGCGTTTGGCCTGGTATGGATCTCAATCAGAGACAGGTGTCGTTAGTTGTCTCTGATTGAGAATCATACTTAGGTAGCCTTTTCCCACCTGTGTTTGGTGGGTGATTGTTTTCTGTCTTTGTGTATGTCACCAGACAGGACTGTTTCGTTTCGTGTCATTCTCTTTGTTATTTTTGTTTTAGTGTTCTGTGTTTAATAAATTCATCATGAATACATACCACGCTGCACATTGGTCCTCCGATCCTTCATACTCCTCAGACGAGGACGACGAACGTTACAGAAATAGAGTTAAGAAAATATTTACCAGATCATTTTTTTTGGGGGGGGGTCAATGTAAATAGTACGGGTGGCCACTTGATTAATTAATTGTTAGCTTGGGGGTAGAAGCTGTTAAGGAGCCTTTTGGTCCGAGACTTGACGCTCCGGTACCGCTTGCCGTGCGGTAGCAGAGAGAACAGTCTATGACTTGGGTGACTGGAGTCTTTGACATTTTTTTGGGCCTTCCTCTGACACCGCCTAGTAGATAGGTCCTGGATGTCAGGGAGCTTTGCCACAGTGATGTACTGGGCCATACGCACTACCCTCAGTAGCGCCTTACGGTCAGATGCCGAGCAGTTGCCATACCAGGCGGTGATGCAACCGGTAAGGATGATCTCGATGGTGCAGCTTTAGATGTTTTTGAGGATCTGGGGACCCATGTAAAATATTTTCAGTCTCCTGAGGGGGGAAAGGCATTGTCGTGGCCTCTTAATGTCTTGATGTGTTTGGACCATAATAGTTCATTGGTGATATGGACACCAAGGAACTTGAATCTCTCAACCCCCTCCATTTCAGCCCTGTCAAAGTTAATGGGGGCCTGTCCAGCCCTCCTTTTCCTATAGTCCACAATCAGCTCCTTTGTCTTGCTCACATTGAGGGAGAGGTTGATGTCCTGGCACCACACTGCCAGGTCTCTGACCTCCTCCCTATAGGCTGTCTCATCGTTGTCGATGATCAGGCCTACCACTGTCGTCAGCAAACTTAATGATGTTGTTGGAGTCGTGCTTGGCCATGCTGTCGTGGGTGAACAGGGATTACAGGGGCCCCATGGTAAATGGTAATGATTACAGGGGCCTTACCACCTGGGGGTGGCCCGTCAGGAAATCCAGGATCCAATTTGCAGA
This sequence comes from Oncorhynchus tshawytscha, assembly GCF_018296145.1. NCBI lineage: Eukaryota > Metazoa > Chordata > Actinopteri > Salmoniformes > Salmonidae > Oncorhynchus > Oncorhynchus tshawytscha. Next base: position 27,084,885 of record NC_056453.1, read on the forward strand.
GGGAGGTGTTTATTATAGTCAGATTTGCCAAATGAAGGGCAAGGGAGAACTTTGTATGCATCTTTGTGTGTGGAGTAAAGGTGGTCTAGAGTTATTTTACCTCTGGTTGCACATGTGACATGCTGGTAGAAATGAGGTCAAACGGTTTTAAGTTTACCTGCATTAAAGTCCCCGGCTACTAGGTGCAGCGCATCTGAATGAGCATTTTCTTGTTTGCTTATGGCCTTATACAGCTGGTTGAGTGCGGTCTTAGTGCCAGCATCAGTTTGTGGTGGTAAATAGACGGCAACAAATAATATAGATGAGAACTTTCTTGGTAGATAGTGTGGTCTACAACTTATGAGGTATTCTGCCTTAGGCGAGCTATATCTCGGGACTTCTTTACCAGACGTGCTACCTGTTCCAGACCTGCTGTTTTCAACTCTCTACAGACAGCAGGAGTGGTAGAGATACTCTCAATGATCGGCAAAGAAAAGCTAACTGACATTTACTCCTACGGTGCTGACCTTTACGCTCAAATCCTCTGGTGCAGCACAGAGAGATAGGATGGAAGTGGCAAGCCATCTAAAATGGATTCTTTTCCCCTCTGGAAAACATTTCTTGTGCTGTGATTTGGGTTTAGTGATTACGGGTGAGTCAGGTCCTTAGAACTGAATAGCCATCACACATTGACTGTATGTATCATTTTGTTTGTGTTTTTAAAATTTTTTATTTACCCTTTTTTCTCAAGCACCAGCCAATCTAGGGACGTTTGCCCGAAGCAGTCAACACGGACAGCGTTTATGCCCTACAAGCAAACATCGAAAAGACAAAGACATCACAAATGGACATGCTACCAATTAGCACAGTCGAAAAGGAAGGTTTCAAGAGGCGTATCAATTTAATTGACCACAGGTCCCTGGCCGCAAACATGGAACAATTTTCCTTCAAGTATAATTTTATGTGTAGCTCACATAATTAAAGAAAATGTCAACTTTATTTAACTAGGCAAGTCAGTTAAGAACAACTTCTTATTTACAAATTGGGAAACAGTGGGTTAACTGCATTGTTCAGGGGTAGATTTTTACCTTGTTAGCTCGGGGATTCGATCTAGCAACCTTTCAGTTACTGGCCCAACGCTCTAACCACGGTTTGTTCAGGCATTCTTGAGTTGGAAGCAGATATGCACCCTTTAAACATTATTATTATTTACATTTTATTTTAAATTTTACCCCTTTTTCTGCCCAATTTCGTGGTATCCAATTGTTTTAGTAGCTACTATCTTGTCTCATCGCTACAACTCCCGTACGGGAGATGAAGGTTGAAAGTCATGCGTCCTCCGATACACAACCCAACCAAGCCGCACTGCTTCTTAACACAGCGCGCATTCAACCTGGAAGCCAGCCGCACCAATGTGTCGTAGGAAACCTCGTGCACCTGGCAACCTTGGTTAGCGCGCACTGCGCCCGGTACGCCACAGGAGTCACTGGTGCGTGATGAGACAAGGACATCCCTACCGGCCAAGCCCTCCCTAACCCGGACGACGCTAGGCCAATTGTGCGTCGCCCCACGGACCTCCCAGTCGCGGCCGGTTACGACAGAGCCTGGGCGCGAGCCCAGAGTCTCTGATGACACAGCTGGCGCTGCAGTACAGCGCCCTTAACCACTGCACCACCCGGAAGACCCGTATGCATCATTTTTTAGAGGAAAAATCCATTTGACGCCACCACAACAACCTTTTCCCATTAAATTTGACCATAGTGAGTCTTGCACGTCACTTGGGCCTTATAATTTGGATAGGACAAGAAGTCTTCCACCATTTGTGACTGACAGGCTCGATTCGATCTTATGCAGCAAAATTTTAAATTGTGTTTTTTACATTGAGTTTATCCAGAGGTAGAAAATTATCTATGATTCACTACAGTTGAGGAATAATAGGAAAGTAATTCTGCTTTGAAAGTTGATAAACTTGTGTTAAGGGAATTTTTATCAATGATGACTAATTATGTATACATTTCAATCAGGACTGACTAATCAGAATACTATTATGTTACTGTATATGTACTAATCAGAATGCTATTATGTTACTGTATATGTATGAATTTTATTTTTAATCCTAGTACTGAATATAATGTGTGTAAATATAATCAAGAATTAGAACAATGACTGAATGTACCATGGTAGAAATGAATTAACTTATAGCCAGACTGGCTAGAAGGCTTATCTACACCAGCTGTCCTAAGCTCAGTCATATATCATCTTAATAGGGAGAGACGATGTGAGAACCATACAGCCTTTGTACTAGAGCGGAGATGACACGGGCTGGTACTGAAACTAATGACGTCATTTTAAGTTTATAACCTGTGGTAAAATGTGTAAGGAGCAGTACTCTCGTGAATAAAAGCTGCTGGGTGACTTTAAGACTGGGCTCTGTCCATTTTATACAAATAAGGGTCATACAAATCCTTATGAATTGACAGGAGTGTTTGATTTTAATTGGGTATTAAAACAGAGGAATTTAATTCCTGCAACAACTTGAAACCTCACTTTTGAGAAAATGGGCCATGAATGTTCTGGTACCTTTTGGAGAGCTCTCATTCTCTACACCCATTCAGCATCGTTCACACCCTTCTAAGCTTTAACCCCACCCATCTCTTTAAGGATTCGCAAGTGAGGCTATGTACTAAACAACCAAAGATTTCAAGATTAAAGGCTGGTTTATACAACGGGTGTGTTTGTAAATTTATTCTGGAGTGCCAGAGTGTGCTCTGGGCGTTCATAGACTCAAGCATTGTCAGATTAGCCGTTCCTAAATTCAGAGAGTTTCGCTCTCAGAGCGCAAACTGGGAAAGGGAAAGGGGGATACCTAGTTAGTCCAACTGAGTGTATTCAACTGAAATGTGTCTTCCGCATTGGACACTCTGGCTCCGTCTACATATTTGCAATCAAATGCCAGAATATTCTCCATCTCCTTAGCTATCATACTCTAATTCATTCAACTGATTTCAAAACTCGGTCCTCCAGAAAGTGGAGAGCAACACTTATGCAGATCTACTACGTGATATATTTCATAAAACCTGCGTTAGAAAGGATTACCAACACAAACTGACCACCTCATATTATTGACAGAAGCACGCTACATGGTGGACCAATCCAAACTCATCTCATCTCTCGGCATGCCCAGCCCACTCATTATCTCAGCCATTATCTCAGCTAGCGGGAAGATTGCCTAACTTTTCTCCATGGCTAAACCAACTAGGCTTGTAATTTAACAATTGTATTCGTATTTACAGATGGCATACAAGTTTGTTATTAAGGCCCATGAAAGTTCACATGTTCCAGAAGGAATTTCTGCCCCCAAAAAAGTTCTGATTTAAAAAAAGTTTACGCTCAAATAGCGCTACTGTGAAGTAGTGACGTGTGACATACGGCTATTTTCCTGAAACTAGTCACATTTACATTTCAGTCAACACACTTATCCAATCGCAACTTATAGTGGAGTGTATTCATGGATGCCCAAATAATTTAGCAAGAAAAGACCATATGAAATTATTTATCTTTAGTCTCTCTGCGTTTCATAGTTTTCCTTCAATTCGCAAGAGGCTGAATGTGGCAAGAGGCTGAATGTATCTCACTGGAGAAGGCATCCGAGTGAGCGAAACAGTGATCCTCTGTCTAAGGAACGTGAAGGCCAAAAAGAGTATGACATTGTTACCGCCCATAGCAAGGTAAGAAAGCCAGTGAGCATTTGGCTTTCCTTGATAAAAAAATTATAAAATAATATCAAATCAGCTTTGAGCTAAATTGAGTGAGCTCAACTGTGAATCCTGGCGCATCCAAAAAACAAAAAAAAACAAAAAAAGTGTCAAGGGAGGATAGTTTGGATTTTGCTTCTCTCCAATCACATCACATCGAGAGCTATACGTCATCGACAGAAACAACTTGAATTGTTGCATCTCGTTGTGTTGTCCACTGGTTAGCTAGCTAGCTAAAATTGGCCCTTTCCTAAATTAGCCATGGATGGATATATGGATTTGGACTGGTTTTACTTAATTCTACTGGCCAAAAATTATAACAGCGATTCTGATCCAACCATAAATTAATACATTGTGCCCACGGCCTGAAAGGATGGAAGTTCATTATGTATCTAGATGTAGAAGGCTAATGTTAACTAGTTAATGTTGCCCATAAAAAGGAAGTTAGGCTAGCGAGCACCTTAGCCAGGTAGCCTAAGACAATAAAAAATACAAGTGTGTACTGTATGACAAAGTCATAGACCGTTTCATCGACGGGAAAGAGAGGAGGATGGCATTGGCGTTTCTCTACAAGTAGGGTAAGTCAACATGTTTTTTCTACTTGCGCACACACACACACACACACACACACACACACACACACACACACACACACACACACACACAGAGAGAGAGAGAAATCAAAACCATAGACAGCCACATCATATTTAGCTTACGTTGATTGGACTACATTGTTTTTGGTATCTTTTAGTTGTCACTGTAAAATACTAAGTATAGGTGATTTGATGATGTTGAAATGTTGAAGTTGAAATGGTGCTGCAATAGTGGAGGCAGCTCCTGTTTTCTTTGTGACTTTCAGTAACTCTTCGTGGTTCTAAATCAATAGTTGTTTAGTCGCCCCAAAATGTCCGAAACATTAACCTGCTTGACCATGCGGTAGGTCATGTAAGTGTTTGTAACATGCAATAAACTTTGTGGACTCTACCAGACAGACGTTGCTCTCAGGTTTGTGATGAAACAAAGGTGTGGTTGAATGTATTCTGCCACTGTGTCTTCTTATTGTCTCTGCCTTAGGCCAAGCTATCATGGTCGCAAATGAACTGACAGGTTATTATCACAACACATAGGTTGTAATATGGCTTTTTTTTCAGCTTTTCTTCCCCAGTGATTTTACCCACGCACCACTACTGGCAACTTACAGGACCAATTCGGGTTAAGTGCCTTGGACAAAAGCACAACAATAGTTTAACCTAGTTGGCTCAGGGATTCAAACCAGCGACCTTTCAGTTACTGGCCCAACATTCTTAACCGCTAGGCTACCTGCCGTCCAGCAAGGGAGTGTGTAGGAGGGAGTAAAGGGAAGGAGGCCTCCTCCATCAGCGCTGTCTATAGTTAGCGGAGACTAGTTCACTATGAAAGAGGGAGCACAGTCATCAAAGCATCTGATAAAAACAGACAGCAGCTTAACACTAAAACACTTCAGCTGCCTCATGGTAGCTGCCTCTGGAATTACTGAGTGTGATGGTCCGCTTGGCTGGCAGACATGATCACACCGGTGGCAGTTACCTCCAATCAAATAGAGCAGATATCCCTGCGCAGCCAGCTGTCTTTTCTGATTCCTCAGTGCCAACAGATGATGTCTAGTGGAACAAATTCGCAAATACTTTGGGATGTTCACCGCTGACACGTGGCTTTTGTGCATGGCGTGTTGTAAGGCCTAATGCACATGCATAGTGACAGCTGACATAGAGTAGGCGTAAACATGCCTTTTCACGGACAGCTCCATCCTCATTAGTGCCATTACAATTTATGTCGTCACTGTGAAAACATCTAGTATGTGTTTATAGGCAATAAATATACACAGCAACTCACTATGGCATCGTATGCCTATATACAAAACATTTTAGGATTTTAGGAAATGAATGACATGAATGGTAACCCGAGTATAACCGCAGAAACAGAGCAGCAGAGTAGCCTATAGCAATGAAGGCTTGTTGCTAAGGAACAACCGGAACATGTCCTCTGACTCTGTGATTATCTTCTCCTGATACAGCATTCCATTACATTCAGGCCAAGACAGTGTTTATCCAAGATTGTTTTTCAACATGGGCCTCTTTAATCATTTCAATTGAAATCAATTGTAGGGGAAACACTTGAGTTGAGTTCCTTTGGTACAAACAAGTTAAACTTCTAATGAATATTAAAATGTAAAGTGGGCAATGTATATTCTGACGTCTTTCCTTTATTTTTAATTTATTGTTTTATTTCACCTTTATTTAACCAGGTAGGCTAGTTTGCAACTGTGACCTGGCCAAGATAAAGCAAAGCAGTGTGACACAGACAACACAGAGTTACACATGGAGTAAACAATAAACAAGCCAATAACACAATAAACAAGTCAATGACACAGTAGACGAAAAAAGTCTATATACAGTGTGTGCAAAAGGCATGAGGTAGGCAATAAATAGGCCATAGGAGCGAATAATTACAATTTAGCAGATTAACACTGGAGTGATAAATGAGCAGATGATCATGTGCAAGTAGAGATACTGGTGTGCAAAAGAGCAGAAAAGTAAATAAAATAAAAACAGTATGGGGATGAGGTAGGTAGATTGGGTGGGCTATTTACAGATGGACTATGTACAGCTGCAGCAATCGGTTAGCTGCTTAGATAGTTGATGTTTAAAGTTGGTGAGGGAAATAAAAGTCTCCAACTTCAGCGATTTTTGCAATTTGTTCCAGTTCACTGGCAGCAGAGAACTGGAAGGAAAGGTGGCCAAATGAAGTGTTGACTTTGGGGATGATCAGTGAGATATACCTGCTGGAACGTGTGCTACGGGTGGGTGTTGTCGCAGTGGTGGGTGGTGTAAGGTGATTTGGTAACAAAACGGATGGCACTGTGACAGACTGCATCCAGTTTGCTGAGTAGAGTATTGGAAGCTATTTTGTAGATGACATCGCCGAAGTCGAGGATCGTCAGTTTTACTAGGGTAAGTTTGGTGGCGTGAGTGAAGGAGGCTTTGTTGCGAAATAGAAAGCCGATTCTAGATTAGATTTTGGATTGGAGAAGTTTAATATGAGTCTGGAAGGAGAGTTTACAGTCTAGCCAGATACCTAGGTATTTATAGTTGTCCACATATTCTAGGTCGGAACCGTCCAGGGTGGTGATGCTAGTCAGGCTGGCGGGTGCGGGCAGTGAACGGTTGAAATGCATGCATTTGGTTTTACTAGCGTTTAAGAGCAGTTGGAGGCCACGGAAGGAGTGTTGTATGGCATTGAAGCTCGTTTGGAGGTTAGTTAGCACAGTGTCCAAGGAAGGGCCAGAAGTATACAGAATGTGTCGTCTGCGTAGAGGTGGATCAGGGAATCGCCCACAGCAAGAGCGACATCATTGATATATACAGAGAAAACAGTCGGCCCGAGAATTGAACCCTGTGGTATCCAGCATTTTAAAACAGAAAATCTTTGTCAAAAGGACAATACGTTATTCAGTTGGAAATGTCAAACAGTCAAAAACATGTTCTGTCAAAAAACATCACAAAAGCCACTGTTAATATAGGAGCCAAAGAAAGCAGTAATGAGTCTGATTATAAACTCTTTTTTTTCTGTAGTGTGACATGTTTTGCTCCATCTCCTACACTGAATTATAATCATTTGAGTGGCAGATAAAACAAAGACAAGAGTATATAATGAGTGGAGGCCCAAAAAATATCTACATGAGTAATGCATTCATTGACAAAGCTACTATCAATCATACTGTGAATAAATGTTTACTGTTCAGGAACAGGCCTATTCTTGTCCTTATCTTACCTTGAAGAAAGACATTCCTATGGGAGGGAGGAAATGGTGGACCTATAATTGTTCACCACTGATGACCTTTCAAGACCAGTGCTTGACTTGGGCAGGAGCTCACCGGAGCTGAGTACTGACACCTCAAATTGTCTAATGCTTGAGCTCCTGTTCCGCTTCTAGAATATTATCTCAAAAGGATTATGAGACAAAAGGATTATGCACCTAAATACAAGTGGTACCGGCACCCAAAATGAGTCCTGGAACCTATTTCAGATCAAGTGAAGCACTGTTCAAGACCAATATTATTAATCTCCCTTAATAAAGATGGAAAGTCATTGCGTATGAGAATAAGGGCAGTGCTCCGGAAACCAAATGTGTAAGGAATCACACAGCATGCTACATCTTGTAAATAGATCTCAGGAGTTAATCATAAGGAGAGGCAACATATTGAGCGTAACACAGTGTGACATAAACTGCTTTTTGGGGATCCATAGGAGGCTGAGTTACAATGGACATCAATTCTGTGCATGTTATTTCCTGGAGTTTGAGAGGATGGAACAACTAAACTCTTAGAAAAAAAGCATTCCAAAAGGGTTCTTTGGCTGTCCCCATTGGAGAACAGTTTTGGTTCCATGTAGAACCCTCTGTGGAAAAGGTTCTCCCTGGAACTCAAAAGGGTTCTACCTGGAACCAAACGGCTTCTCCCTGGAACCAAACAGGGTTCTTTAATGGGTTCTCCTATAGGGACAGCCAAAGAACCCTTGTTGGTTCTAGATAGCACCTTTTTTCTAGGAGTGTAGTATTAACCTGTATTTTCTGCCCATTGAAATGATTCTGTTTGGCTTAGAGTACTGTGTTGAACCTATTCAAACACATTTCTAAAACCGTAGTTATCCCCACAGGACCAGCAGCACATGGCGAGTAATCTTTGAAGTGACTTATGAAACCTACTAACATCATGAAACAAGGAGAGATTTTATTACTAAAGTGTTGTTGAATGATGTTGAGTAATCGATCAGGGAACACGTACAGAATAAATAAAAACATTAGGTTTCTTTTTCTCTATCCCTTAGCTCAGAACCCTCCTTTATATAATACATGAATTGGACCTGCTGTATTAGGCAGCTTGTGATAAGAGGACAAATGAAATGATAAATCTTTATTAATCAATATCATTTTGTTTGTGCATAGAGGGAAATTGTACCCCGAATCAATTTCCCTATCTCGCCGAGCTTTGCACATTGTACAAAATTATGATAAAAAACAAGCACTAGCCTGACAATAGGCCACCTTTTTGTTAATCAATGAACAAACATATGGCCATGAAGGGTACAGGTCCATCTTGAATGCATTGTTTGTGACCCAAAAACGTAAGTGTTAACAGCAATTACGGGAATGGATCAGACGTGATGATTTATTGTACTGTAAGATAGGAAACACGCTCTGCTCTTGCAGGTAGGCTGACTCGGGGAAGGGATGGTCGGAGAGAGCGCATCGGTGTCTCCATGACAACAAACAGCACTCTACTATTTTCCCTGCGGTTTCCTGCAGTTCTAGAATTGATTTATCACATGAGTGTGCAGATATCATTCTGTGGGTGACACAACTTGTCATTTGTTTGTGCTTGTGAGAGTTCCTGGATGTAAGCACTGATCTGGTGGAACTTGTGGGTGGGTCAGGTGTCGTTGCTAATGGCATGAACGTTATCCACCATGTAGGTGCTGACACTCAGCAAAGACTCAAGGAAGGTTAAAAAGGTATATTCATTTAAGATAGTTTGGGTTGATCTGCACTTAGGAAGGATTCAGTTTTGAGATGGGAATGATTAGCCTGATTTTGCCTAAATCATGCATTGATGTCAATGCAAGATTTGCACGAGTTATGAGCAAAGCTACTTGTCTTTAAAAATGGTTTTAATCATAATGAATATCAGTTCAACACCTGCTCATTGGAGCAGTGGCTTAGTGCAATTTCGCAAGTCTCCCCACAATGTCAGAGCAAGGTATCTGCTATCACACCATGTAAAGTAAAAACTTTAAAAATATATAAATTGCAACTAAGTGGATTTATGTCAACTCCGTCAGACACATTAAACGGCATTTCATTTGTTAAATTATTGTCCAACAAATGTTTAAAGGGATTGATTGTTTTATTCTAACATTAGATATTTAATACAAATACAAATGTGCAAACTTATTTTTGTTTTGTTTTGTTTTATAGCACTATTAAATCCTCCAGGGCTAATTTCATTAGCATTTGTGCCATCATTTTCTACATTTAGAACATAAAGCATTTATACAGCAAACATTATCCCTTAGGTTTAGCACAGGAAATACTACCATTGTTTAAGCATATATTGCAGACCGGGGGTTAGCCATCAGTGATGGAGTTGACAACAGATACTCAAAACAGACATATTTTTGCCTCTAAAAACAAAAGTTCAATACAAACATTTGTAAAATATGGAAAATTACTATTTTGAAAATCCCCAAATGAAAACATAACCAAAAATCTGACGGAGTTGATGTTTTACAGGGTTGACAAAAATGGCTTTTGCTTCTTCATTCAAAGTGTTATACACAGTCTCATTTTTTGCTTAATAAATCTAAAATTTAATTAAATGTAACAAATTTTTACCAAAATGTATATTCTATTTCAATATATCTGGCAGATGGAGTGACAGTTTATGGTTGTGACCATGGTGATTCCAATATTGTTTGTCAAAAGTAGAAAACTTGACAGACTAAGAGTGGTCCTGTTGCACTACATGTATTGAGGACATGAATAAGGGGTCCTTATGGTATAGCTGACCCTGCTCATTCCTGATTAATTTAGGATTTTAGACCAATCTGACAGAGTAAATCAAATCTCTGAACACAGCTTTTAGGAATGAAATGTCTTAATCTTGGCACTCCGCCACCATTGTAAAACCTATTTTGGAAGCTATAGAAATGCATTTATTGTCATCTTAATGCAAACTTTTAAATTATCGTATGTGAGCTAAACATACATTTATTTTTTTTTAAAGCCAAAATATATTTTTTTAATATATAATTTTGAGAGATTAGTAACGTTACTGTCCCACTACAACAAAACAATACTTAAACACATGTAATTCAAATATTTAATTGAAATACTGTAAAATTCCATTCATTCCTATGGAGGACTGCTTCTACTGGTAAGGGCCAATATGGCCGACCGGTGGCTTCAAAGTAATCCAGGGTTAATATACATCATTGGCTACACCAGTGCATTGGGTTAGATGGAGGACTTTGTGAGTGTATTCTGAATTCCCCAAGGGAGTTGACTCTCACAGTTGTGCTTACAGTAGCTTACATGCCTCAGGGTCATATTGAAGCAGTGAAGAGTGGCAATATGGGGGGAAAACCATACCGAAACTTGTGCTGTGGATTACGAATATCTGTATTCTTATTGAACAAGTTCAGGTAGTAGTACGTCTGAATAAGACTGAACTAGACCCAGGACTCTTAGACTACTGCATGTCATCAGCAGAGATGAGTTGGTCATCACATCCTCTTATTCATCAAATAATAAATGAAGCAGGTGAATGCTTATGTACAACTAATCCTACTACAAACACCCCAGGCTGAGGAAGACATTTCTGAGTAACATCGTTGATTTACGGTTGACCTTGACCTTTTGGGATTGTGTCTGGGGAATGGCGATGCTCCAATGATTCAAGGCTTTGTGTTTCTGACATTTTAGATCCCTCTCTAATTCAGGCCGTTATCCCCACCTGCTTCAAGATGTCAATTACCATCCCATGCCCAAGAAAGGGAAAGTAACTGAACTGACTGACTACCGATCCGTAGCACTCACTTCCGTCATCATGAAGTACTTTGAAAGGCTAGTCAAAGACTACATCACCTTCTCCCTCCCTGACAAACTCTACCCTCGCCAATTTGCCTACTGCCCCAACAGATCCAAGGATGACGCAATCGCCATTGCCTTGCACACTGCTCTCACCCACCTGGACAATAGGGATGCATATATGAGGATGTTCGTCATCGACTACAGCTCTGCCTTCAATACCATAGTGCTCTCTAAGCTCACCACAAAACTCACAGCCCTGGGACTGAACTCCTTCCTATGCAACTGGGACCTGGACTTCCTGATGGGCCGCCCCCAGGTAGTGAAGGTAGTCAACATTACCTCCTCCATACTGATCCTGAACAAGGGGGCCCCACAACGCTGCATCCCCAGTCCCCTGCTGTACTCCCTGTATACCCACTACTACATGGCCTCACACAGTTCCAACTTCATCCTCAAGTTCGCTGACGTCACGACAGTAGTAGGCCTGATTACCAACAACGACGAGACGGCCTACCGGGAAAAGGTAGACACTGGTGCCAGGTAACCAACCTCTCCCTCAACATCAGCAAAACAAAGGAGCTGATTGTTGATTTCAGGAAGAACCAGCTGAGCACGCCCCCATACTCACCAACGGGCCGCCGTGAAGACTGTCAAAAATGTCAAGTTTAGGCCTCCCGAGTGGCGCAGAGGTCTAAGGCACCACTGTGCCACTAGAGATCCTGGTTCAAGTCCAGGCTCTGTCGCACCAGCCACGACTGGGAGACCCATGGGGCGGTGCACAATTGGCCCAGCGTCGTCCGGGTTAGGGGAGGGTTTGGCCAGCAGAGATGTCCTTGTCCCATCGCGCTCTAGTGACTCCTGTGGCGGACCAGGCGCAATGCATGCTGACACGGTCGCCAGGTGTACAGTGTTTCCTCTGACACATTGGTGCGGCTGGCTTCCGGGGTTAAGCGGGCATTGTGTCAAGAAGCAGCGCGGCACGCCTGGGTTGTGTTTCGGAGGACGCACGGCTCTTAACCTTTGCCTCTCCCAAGTCCAAATGGGAGTTGCAGCGATGAGACAACACTTGGCTGGATGTCCTTTGGGTGGTGGATCAGTCTTGATACACAAGCGAAACAGTTGAGCGTGAAAAACCAAGCAGCTTTGCAGTTCTTGACACACTCAAACCGATGTGCCTGGCACTTACTACCATACCCCGTTCAAAGGAACTTAAATATTTTGTCTTGCCCATTCACTCTTGGCATTCTCTTAACCAGCTTCACCTGGAATGCTTTTCCAACAGTCTTGAATGAGTTCCCACATATGCTGAGCACTTGTTGGCTGCTTTTCCTTCAATCAGCTGTCCAACTCATCTCGATTGGGTTGAGGTTGGGTAATTGTGGAGGCCAGGTCATCTGATGCAGGTCTCCATTACTCTCCTTGGTCAAATAGCCCTTACACATCCTGGAGGTGTGTTGTGTCATTGTCCTGTTGAAAACAAATTATAGTCCCACTAAGCGCAAACCAGATGGGATGGCTTGCAGAATGCTTTGGTAGCCATGCTGGTTAAGTGTGCCTTGAAATATAAATAAATTACTGACAGTGTCACCAGCAAAGCATGCCCACACCATCACACCTCCTCCTCAATGCTTCACGGTGGGAACCACACATGCAGAGACCATCCATTCACCTCCTCTGCATCTCACAAAGACACGGCGGTTGGAAGACAAAATCTCAAATTTGGATTAATCAGACCAAAGGACAGATTTCCACCGATCTAATGTCCATTGTTAGTGTTTATTGGCCCAAGCAAGTCTCTTCTTCTTATTGGTTTAGTAGTGGTTTATTTGCAGCAATTCGACCATGTAGGCCTGATTGACGCAGTCTCCTCTGAACAGTTGATGTTGAGATGTGTTTGTTACTTGAACTCTGAAGAATTTATTCGGGCTGCAATTTCGTAGGCTGTTAACTCTAAAGAACTTATCCTTTGCAGCAGAGATAACTCTGGGTCTTCCATTCCTGTGGCGGTCATCATGAGAGCCAGTTTAATCATAGTGGTTGATGGTTTTTACGACTGCACTTGAAGAAACTGTAAAAGTTCTTGAAATTTTCCACATTGACTGACCTTCATGTCTTAAAGTAATGATGGACTGTCATTTCTCGTTGCTTATTTGAGCTGTCCTTGCCATAATATGGACTTGGTCTTTTACCAAATAGGGCTATCTTCTGTATACCTCCCTTACCTTGTCACAACACAACTGATTGGCAGAATCGCATTAAGAAAGAAATTCCACAAATGTACTTTTAACAAGGCACACCTGTTAATTGAAATGCATTCCAGGTACAGTGGGGCAAAAAAGTATTTAGTCAGCCACCAATTGTGCAAGTTCTCCCACTTAAAAAGATGAGAGAGGCCTGTAATTTTCATCATAGGTACACTTCAACTATGACAGACAAAATGAGAAAAAAAATCCAAAAAAATCACATTGTAGGATTTTTAATTAATTTATTTGCAAATTATGGTGGAAAATAAGTATTTGGTCAATAACAAAAGTTTCTCAATACTTTGTTATACACCCTTTGTTGGCAATGACAGAGGTCAAATGTTTTCTGTAAGTCTTCACACACTGTTGCTGGTATTTTGGCCCATTCCTCCATGCAGATCTCCTCTAGAGCAGTGATGTTTTGGGGCTGTTGCTGGGCAACACGGACTTTCAACTCCCTCCAAAAATGTTCTATGGGGTTGAGATCTGGAGACTGACTAGGCCACTCCAGGACCTTGAAATGCTTCTTACGAAGTCACTCCTTTGTTGCCCGGGTGGTGTGTTCGGGATCATTGTCATGCTGAAAGACCCAGCCACGTTTCATCTTCAATGCCCTTGCTGATGGAAGGAGGTTTTCACTCAAAATCTCACGATACATGGCCCCATTCATTCTTTCCTTTACACGGATCAGTCGTCCTGGTCCCTTTGCAGAAAAACAGCCCCAAAGCATGATGTTTCCACCCCCATGCTTCACAGTAGGTATGGTCTTCTTTGGATGCAATTCAGCATTCTTTGTCCTCCAAACATGACGAGTTGAGTTTTTACCAAAAAGTTCTATTTTGGTTTCCTCTGACCATATGACATTCTCCCAATCTTCTTCTGGATCATCCAAATGCTCTCTAGCAAACGTCAGACGGGCCTGGACATGTACTGGCTTAAGCAGGGGGATACCTCTGGCACTGCAGGATTAGAGTCCCTGGCGGCGTAGTGTGTTACTGATGGTAGGCTTTGTTTCTTTGGTCCCAGCTCTCTGCAGGTCATTCACTACGTCCCCCGTGTGGTTCTGGGATTTTTGCTCACCGTTCTTGTGATCATTTTGACCCCACAGCGTGAGATCTTGCGTGGAGATCCAGATCGAGGGAGATTATCAGTGGTTTTGTATGTCTTCCATTTCCTAATAATTGCTCCCACAGTTGATTTCTTCAAACCAAGCTGCTTACATATTGCATATTCAGTCTTCCCAGCCTGGTGCAGGTCTACAGTTGTGTTTCTGGTGTCCTTTGACAGCTCTTTGGTCTTGGCCATAGTGGAGTTTGGAGTGTGACTGTTTGAGGTTGTGGACAGGTGTCTTCTATACTGATAACAAGTTCAAACAGGTGCCATTAATACAGGTAACGAGTGGAGGACAGAGGAGCCTCTTAAAGAAGAAGTTACAGGTCTGTGAGAGCCAGAAATCTTGCTTGTTTGTAGGTGACCAAATACTTATTTTCCACCATAATTTGTAAATAAATTCATTAAAAATCCTACAATGTGATTTTATGGATTTTTTCTCCTAATTTTGTCTGTCATAGTTGAAGTGTACCTATGATGAAAATTACAGGCCTCTATCATCTTTTTAAGTTGGAGAACTTGCACAATTGGTGGCTGACTAAATACTTTTTTGCCCCACTGTAACTACCTCATGAATCTCAAATATAAACTATATTTTCATTTGTTTAACACTTTTTTGGTTACTACTATATGCTATTTCATAGTTTTGATGTCTTCACTATTATTCTACAATGTAGAAAATCGTAAAAATAAAGAAAATCCCTTGAATGAGTAGGTGTGTCCAAACTTTTGACTGGTACTGTATATATTATTATTTTTTATTGTTTCATTCACACCTGCACTGTTGGAGCTCAGAGCATAAGTATTTCACTGTACACTGCAACTACATCTGCGATACTATGCATGTGACTAAATAAAAACCTGATCTAATCTAATTATATGAAGGACGTTAGTGAAGCTGTTTAATTAAAAACACATATCTGTCTAATAATATGTGCTAACAGATGTGTCATGAGCTGCCACCATTCAACACACCTGTGACAATGATGGCATGTCTGTATAGCAAGTGGTGTGATGATATCAAAGTAACATGTTACTATGTAAATCAGAAAGCTATCAGCAGTCTCATGGCCAATCCATCCTCTCAATGTCTCCATGCAGGCTCAGTCTCACAATGGCAGATCACGGGCTACACATGCTCTACATTTCTAATGAGCCATTACCCTAGCGAATTATTCTTCTGTGAAAGGGTATAGGCCAGGGTATTGCCTACACCAAGTCCTTCTAGTGGGAAAAGTCCTTCTTGAGCGGTGAGGTCCTACTGTACAATAAGTGACCCTAATACCAATTAACTGACATATAGACAAGTTCAGTGTAAGTACACATTGTTACATTGCTCTTACAACTGCTATTTTTTTTAATTGCAAAATAAAAGTCTTTGTAATTGTTCTGGCCAATTTGAAATGCATTTATTTGGGGGGGGTACGCTCTCAAAATATATATTTTTCAAATGTTTACAAAGTAAAGTGTTTATGAGAGTTAAATACTAATAATAATCGAATTATGTCAAAATCATATGTAGCCAATGTCCGCCTATCAATGGTCCCACATCAATGGTTTCTTTGACAGTTGATATTATTATGGTGACTCCACTGGGGTCTGGAAATCCAAACGCGTTAATTTCTGACCGTTCGAGGCACTGAAGATGTCTGTGGTTGCAATAAAATGCTATCTTTAACAGCAGACAGTTGTGACTATGCTATACTCTGATAGTCTATTGACAAAATGTTTGCAATACATTTTTTTAAATGATGGCCTTCAGCACATACTCTAGTTGCAATGAATTCCCTTTAATTACAGGCGGAATAATGTAGCCATTTACTGGTCTATATCATGATTTACGTGCGCCTAACTCCCGGTGGAATTCTTTCACGTGCTCTGTTCAGAACAATTATTGAGCATGGTGCCATATTGGTCTATCAACAACCTGTTTCTTTCAATTTACCACAATGTGGTTCCTCATGGTATTCCCTTCTATGGCGGGTTACTGTCAGTTGATTTTCCTATTAAACTATGAAATGTACACATACTACTAATCTAACCTAGACTCGGATTTACCATGCATCAGAACAATAGTGTCAGGGCAGTGTAGGCTATAAAACCTGGGATTAGTTGTTGATATCTTACCTGATAATGACATACATGACGAGCACGTTTCCCACCAGACCAAGCACACACACAATAGAGTAAAGAGTCGTGATTATAATCGCGATGATCACTGGTGTCGAATCTTTGGCCAGATTGTCTGTTCTCTCACATTTGGCATCCAAACTCATGTTATCGCTGAAATTCCGACAAAAAACACTATTGTTCATCATGGCCATATTCGAGAAATGGTATGGATAGTTCGACGTGTTGCTACCGCTTTCCATGGTCAGCTGAAGCTGTCCCGGCTGAGGCGCTCAGGACAAGAAATCTCGCAACGATTCTCTCACGTTCAAGGCTGCACGGTGTGAGTTAAGGCGTTTTTGTGTCACACCAAGTACCCTTACGCACGAGTTATTGGACGTAGATGAAACATAAATGCATATTACCAGTTCCCCCTATTGCGTTCTCAATTTATCAAGCAAAATGACGTCACTCCATGAACCAACCCCGAGGCACTGGCGTTAGAATGCGGTAATTGCCTATAGCGAAGCATTAGCCTTCAGAATTATTTAACAATATTGCGCTACAGTAGACTGCATACATTTTCAAACTCAGCCCTTACGAAAAAATATTTAAATCAGAGTGCAGTATAACTGCAGTACACAGCAGTATATCTGTAGTTAGAGTGCAATATAACTGCAATATGCGCAAATACTGATCTAAAATAAGTCTTTTTTACTTCAGTAATTTTGCAGTTATTCTGCAATTACTGCGCCCAAAATACCAGTCGACTGCTGTTACTGTACTTTTACTGCAGTTTCAAAACTGCAATCTTTTTTTGTAATGGAGGTCAATCTGAAGTGCAGCTGTAGACCCTAGCCTATAGGCTACAAGTGAACGTGTCGTTGGGAACTTACGTTTTTGGTTTCCCATTGGTTCTGGGAACGAAGCCAGAAGTTTCCTGACCATTAAAACATAACGTTTTTTAAAAATGTTATCAGAACGGAAGTGAAAATGTAGACTTTTCTGGGAACTAACATTTTTAGGTCGCAGGGAATTTAAGATAATGTTTTTCTATGGTTCCCTGATTGTTTTTTTGGGGTTTTTTTTTTTGGGGGGTTATTAAAATTCTGAGAAAGGAAATGATAGGTTATGTAATAATGTTCTGAGAACATGTTAAGATTTTCATTTTAGTCATTTAGCAGACGTTCTTATCCAGAGCGACTTACACTCTTAAAATATCTCGGTGGGACAACCACATATCACAAGCATAGTAAGCACATTTTTTTCAATAATGTAGCTGCTAGTAGTCAAATCAAATGTTATTTGTCACATACACATGGTTAGCAGATGTTAATGCGAGTGTAGCGAAATGCTTGTGCTTCTAGTTCCGACAATGCAGTAATAACCAACGAGTAATCTAACCTAACAATTACTACTCCACAACTACTACCTTATACACACAAGTGTAAGGGGATAAAGAATATATCATAAAGATATATGATGTGATGGTACAGAACGGCATAGGCAAGATGCAGTAGATGGTATCGAGTACAGTATATACATATGAGATGAGTAATGTAGGGTATGTAAACATTATATTATATTAAGTGGCATTGTTTAAAATGGCTAGTGATACATTTTTACATCAATTTCCATCTATTTCCATTATTAAAGTGAGTGATGGTACAGAATGGCATAGGCCGTATGTTGGCCTATGTTGTCTGTATGTTGGCAGCAGCCACTCAATGTTAGTGGTGGCTGTTTAACAGTCTGATGGCCTTGATATAGAAGCTGTTTTTCAGTCTCTCGGTCCCTGCTTTGTACTGACCTCGCCTTCTGGATGATAGCGGGGTGAACAGGCAGTGGCTCGGGTGGTTGTTGTCCTTGATGATCTTTATGGCCTTCCTTCCTGTGACATCGGGTGGTGTAGGTGTCCTGGAGGAAATGCGTTGTGCAGACCTCACTACCCTGTGGTCCACCCACACATGGTTGTGTGGGGGAGCGATTGCCGTACCAGGCTGTGATACAGCCCGACAGGATGCTCTCGATTGTGCATCTGTAGAAGTTCTGTAGAAGTTTGTGAGTGCTTTTGGTGACAAGTTTCTTCAGCCTCAACGCTGTCTGTGTGGACCAATTCAGTTTGTCCGTGATGTGTACGCCGAGGAACTCTGCTGTTTCCTGAAGTCCACAATCATCTCCTTTGTTGTTGTTTTTTTCTTTTATTGAATTTTTACCCCTTTTTCGTGGTATCCAATTGTTAGTAGCTACTATCTTGTCCTATCTTGTCTCATCGCTACAACTAGAGAGACGAAGGTTGAAAGTCATGCATCCTCCGATACCCAACCAAGCCGCACTGCTTCTTAACACAGCGCGCATCCAACCCGGAAGCCAGCCGCACCAATGTGTCAGAGGAAACACCGTGCACCTGGCAACCTTGGTTAGCACGCACTGCGCCCGGCCCGTCACAGAGTCGCTGGTGCGAGATGAGACAAGGATATCCCTACCGGCCAAACCCTCCCTAACCGAGGCCGGTTACGACAGAGCCTGGGCGCAAACCCAGAGTCTCTGGTGTCACAGCTGGCGCTACAGTTAACCACTGCGCCACCTGGGAGGCCTCCTTTGTTTTGTTGACGTTGAGTGTGAGGTTATTTTCCTGACACCACACTCCGAGGGCCCTCGGCAACCCTGTAGGCTGTCTCGTCATTGTTGGTAATCAAGCCTACCTTCTGTAGTGTCAGCTCAGAACTAGAAGGGGGGGTGGGGGGGTTCAATAATACTGCTAACTTAACATGTTTTGAACCCCAAGCACAGATGGGGCACTCATTAAGATCAGGTGTGACCAATTAAAGGGTGCGTCCAACACACCTGAACACACTTAACAAGAAAGAGAATAGAGTTTTGTTGATTCTGAGAACGGAATGTATATGTTTTTAAATAACGTTCTTAGAATGTTCTTAGAACATTACTAATGTTTTTTTGTGTAATATTCTGAGACCATGACTTTAAATAGAACCATGAGGAAACATTTTGGGAAGGTTGTATGCAAAGTTAACATAGGATAACCACTCTAAGAAACATATGGTTCTCTGAACGTTATGTGCTAGCTTGGTAAACTACCAATATCAGAAAGATATTGCTTACAAATATGTGGGGGTAGTAGTGGTGGTGGTGATGAGGGCAGTTTGAGGTATTCTTATAGTCAATGTTTTGTGTTGCATTTTAATTGCATTATAAGTGAAAGAGGTCTGGTCCCCACAGTTCTATAATCCAATTGTCATTGATTTTAATCATGATAATGCAACTGTGTGTTACACTACTATTTCTGGGAAAAGTTAAGTGGATCACATTTATTTGTTAAATGTATTGAAGGCCAAGAAACTTTGGTGCAGAACAAAGCAGCTTGGAAAGGGGATCCCTGGTCAGTTGCACAACTGAATATGTTCAACAACAAAAAATTTGGCTTCTGCATTTAACCCAACCTTGCTTTAGGGCAGAACAGCAAATTTTTCCATCTTGCCAACTCAGGAATTTGATCATGCAACTTTCCAGTTACTGTTCCAACACTCTAACCGCTAGGCTACCTGCCATCCCAAGAGACACCTAAGACATTAAGTTACGACAATTGTTACAGTGAGTCCTATTTGAGTCATTTGCAAACTTAGACAATCAGTGTTGTGATGTTATCAAAAATATTTAAAATCATCTATCACAGGATCGATCACAAGCCCAGCTTTTTCAAGTCTTTGTAGTAATGTATGCTCATAGGAGTCTACAGCTGGAAATGGCTCAGGGAGCTACAGCTACATGTTAGGTACTGTACTACTACAGTAATTTGTTCAGAGAGCTACATGTTAGGTGCTGTGAATTGCTCATAGAGCGACAGCTACATGTTAGGTACGGTACTACTGCTCAGAGAGCTACAGCTATATTTATTTAACTAAGCAAGTCAGTTAAGAACAATGACGGCCTGCCAAAAGGCAAAAAGCCTCCTGCAGGGACGGGGGCTGGGATAATAATAATAATAAAATAATAAGACAAAAACACACATCGCGACAAGAGAGACAACACAACATTACCTAAAGAGAAACCTAACACAGCATGGTAGCAACACAACATGACAGCAGCACAACATGGTAGCAGCATAAAACATGGTATAAACATTATTGAGCAGAGACAACAGCACAAATGGCAAGAAGTAAGAGACATATCTAGAGGAAAAAGAAGCACACACCTATTTAGGCGAGGTGCTGGCCAGCGGAGAGGAAAACCCCAAAATAAAGGAGAGCCACACACTCTAAGAACGCAGATGCAAAAATGTAATGTCCACTGTTTCGACAGGCAAGGTGTCTTCGTCAGGGTATAATCACAAGCACTGCAGGGTGACTCGTTTATATAGTGTCAAAAGACACACACACAGGTGTCTGTAATCATGGCCAAGTATGGCCTAATATCGTTGGTTAATTGTCAAATATTAAAATGACATACAAAGAACAACATACAAAAAACAAATGGATAGCATACGATCATAGATTCAATTTAGACTGCATAAGCCTACAAACAATTACAATGGCAAAGTCACAATAATCACAAGAATGGCTTCAGATCAAAGTCTACATTGAGACCGAAGGGAGGAAGGGTCTTTAAATTAAAGATCCAGGCAGCCTCTCATTTTAACAATAAATTATTGAGGTAAGAGACAACAATACATCCCGCAAAGCAGCCACAACTGTCAATAAGATTTTCTATGATTGAGTCTTTGAATGAAGAGATAAAACTGTCCAATTTGAGTGTTTGTTGCAGCTCGTTCCAGTCGCTAGCTGCAGCAAACTGAAAAGACGAGCGACCCAGGGATGTGTGTGCTTTGGGGACTTAACAGAATGTGACTGGCAGAACGGGTGTTGTATGTGGAGGGTGAGGACTGCAATAGATATCTCAGATAGGGGGGAGTGAGGCCTAAGGGGTTTTTATAAGCATCAACCAGTGGGTCTTGCGACTGGTATACAGAGATGACCAGTTTACAGAGGAGTATAGAGTGCACTGATGTGTCCTATAAGGAGCATTGGTGGCAAATCTGATGGCCGAATGCTAAAGAACATCTAGCTGCTCATGAGCACCCTTTTAACGTCTGCTTCCAACTCACACTCTCAAACACATAGATCCCCTGAACGCAGCTCACTCTCCAGATTCCAATCACCTGAATTCTGATCACCTGTTCACACACCTATATGTAATTTATGGTCACACACTATTTAGTTCAGGTCCTTGCAACCCATCATTTTGAGCTATTGTTTGTTTAGTGAAACACTTTTATACTGAGCTTTGTTTTTCCGTAATTGAATCCTCCTGTGTATGATAGTTTTTGCCTGCCGCACTAACGACGCCTTTTGCCTATTCCCTGCCTGTACATTAGCCTATCTGATTTCCTGTTATCAACCTATTGCCTCATCTCCCGAATGACGTTACTAGCCTTTTCCCTGCCTGTACTGTTGCCTTGTTGGACCCTCTGTGTATGACCTTCTGCCTGCCCCTGGACCCAGCTACCTGCCTCCTCCTGTGGTCCTTTACAATAAAACACCTGCTGTGCCCTGCACTTGAAACCAGCTCTCGGTCTCCCATCGTGTTCATTACAACCCTTCCCTACCGATCTATAAATTACGTCTCCATAATCTAGCATGGGTAGTGCCCTGTCTTTACTATCATTAACTGAAGACTGATAGTTTTTACAGAGATTCTCTATAATTAGTATTACGCGATTAGACTGATTAATCATGTAACCTTAATTACTAGGAAGTTGGGGCACCAAGGAAAAATATTTAGATTACAAAGTTATCATTTCCTAAAATAACTTTTCAGATATTTTATCTGATCAATTCGTCTTCGAATTAATTAATTATTTACTTTACCTCACGTTAGTCTCATTCCAAACGTTGTAAATTGTTGGTTATCTGCACGAACCCAGTCTTCACTATGAGTCATCCATACATCAATGGTCTTAAATCATTTATTTATTACTAAGTAATTCACAGAAATGCATAAAGAACCAAACAAACAAGGTAAATTTGGTTACATGAAATGACAAGGAGAATGTGCCCTAGTGGGCTAAACCGGCATGGCGGCTTGTTAGACAAAAGGGGAAGTGGGGGTCGACTAAGAAGTCACTACAGAGTGATAATTATAACCATTGAAATGCTAATCCCTTGCACATGAACGCTCACTCATTCGGGAACAATTGCAATCAATATATATATATATTTACGCTCAGTGTGTCATCTTGATCGCTGGTGAAAAGTGTGTTTCTTTTGTAGAATTGTCCGTCTCTCTCCCTCTCTCTCTCGGTTTCTGGTTAGAGGGGATAGTTCAGAGTGACATTCGTTATGGAATGGATGTTTCGGCGGTTGTCGTTCTTCGAGTTCATTGATACCGAATTCCTAGCTGCAGACTAGTAATTAATATCAAAGACTTGTTCTTATTCTGTCGGTATCGATAGTCTAAGAGTTTAACCATATGGTATGGTTAAAAGATTCAGCAATGGTCTACAACCTTTGTCTCCCCTAATGGAGAAAAACATGGTCTGCAACCTATAGCCATCTCGTAATTGAGGTAAGCTCGGTCTGCTGATCGAAAACCCGAGTGGGGATTTTATTCGAAAGGGGCGAAAAAGGGCGGTCACCAGGAGGCCTGACCCTAACTGGGCTCAGGGGTGGTCCTCTGATTTAGTTCAAATCAAAAGGGAATTGTATTTTTCTTCATTAAACAGTCCAAAATCATATTACACAATTATATAAACAGCATCATACTCACTCATTCATCTTATACAACAATTAGATGTAAACTATTATATAAACAGCGTTATGGTGATGTGGCCACACCGTCTCCCATGAGCTTCCCCAAGTTGTGACAAACGGACCAGTTCGTAGCTGGATTCTTCACCGATCTTTTATAATTTCTCCGGAACATGAAATTTGTTCGTACCTCAAGTTCTGTGAGGTGGAAGGATTTCCTTTGTCCTCTATGAAAATGTACTCTCTCTATACTGTGTCTCCATGAGGAGATCCTCAGGAATTTACGACGTCTCTCTGACCACAGCAACCTAGTTGAAGGAGGAAAGGGGGAGGCAGGGAGAGGGGGATGGGGCATGCTATACCCAAAGAGGCCAACGTCATGACAGTAGGATAGTCATCTGAATCAGGGTTAGTTTGGTAGCTGGGGTGAAAGGGGAGAGAATACGATAGAGGAAACCAAGTATAGATTTAATTTTAGCCTGCAGCTTTGATATGTGCTGAGAGAAGGACAGTGTACCATCTAGCCATACTCCCAAGTACTTGTATGAGGTGACTACCTCAAGCTCTAAACCCTCAGGAGGTAGTAATCACACCTGTGGTGAGAGGGGCATTCTTCTTATCAAACCACATGACCTTTGTCTTGAAGGTGTTCAGAACAAGGTTAAGGGCAGAGAAAGCTTGTTGAACACTAAGAAAGCTTTGTTGTAGAGTGTTTAACACAAAATCCAGGGAGGGGCCAGCTGAGTATAAGACTATCATCTGCATGCAAATGGATGAGCTTCCTACTGCCTGAGCTATGTTGTTGATGTAAATTGAGAAGAGGTGGGGCCTAGGATCGAGCCTTGGGGTACTCCCTTGGTGACAGGCAGTGGCTGAAACAGCAGATGTTCTTACTTAACATAAGGTGCTTTAGTGACAAAACGGATGGCACTGTGACTTTTTCCAACACTTTTGATAAACTGCATCCAGTTTGCTGAGTAGAGTGTTGGAAGCCATTTTGTAGATGACATCGAGGAGGGTTTATTCTCCAGGTCTTTAACCGTTTTATAGAACTTCTTGGAGCGAACTGCTCCTTTAAGTCGGATAACCTGAGGATCGGTAGGATAGTCAGTTTTACTAGGGTAAGCTTGGCGGCGTGAGTGAAGGAGGCTTTGTTGCGGAATAGAAAGCCGACTCTTGATTTGATTTTCGATTGGAGATGTTTGATATGAGTCTGGAAGGAGAGTTTGCAGTCTAGCCAGACACCTAGGTACTTATAGATGTCCACATATTCAAGGTCGGAACCATCCAGGGTGGTGATGCTAGTCGGGCATGCGGGTGCAGGCAGCGATCGGTTGAAAAGCATGCATTTGGTTTTACTAGCGTTTAAGAGCAGTTGGAGGCCACGGAAGGAGTGTTGTATGGCATTGAAGCTTGTTTGGAGGTTAGATAGCACAGCGTCCAATGACGGGCCGAAAGTATATAGAATGGTGTCGTCTGCGTAGAGGTGGATCAGGGAATCGCCCGCAGCAAGAGCAACATCATTGATATATACAGAGAAAAGAGTCGGCCCGAGAATTGAACCCTGTGGCACCCCCATAGAGACTGCCAGAGGACCGGACAGCATGCCCTCCGATTTGACACACTGAACTCTGTCTGCAAAGTAATTGGTGAACCAGGCAAGGCAGTCATCCGAAAAACCGAGGCTACTGAGTCTGCCGATAAGAATATGGTGATTGACAGAGTCGAAAGCCTTGGCAAGGTCAATGAAGACGGCTGCACAGTACTGTCTTTTATCGACTGTCTTTTATCGATGCGGTTATGATATCGTTTAGTACCTTGAGTGTGGCTGAGGTGCACCCGTGACCGGCTCGGAAACCAGATTGCACAGCGGAGAAGGTACGGTGGGATTCGAGATGGTCAGTGACCTGTTTGTTGACTTGGCTTTCGAAGACCTTAGATAGGCAGGGCAGGATGGATATAGGTCTGTAACAGTTTGGGTCCAGGGTGTCTCCCCTTTGAAGAGGGGGATGACTGCGGCAGCTTTCCAATCCTTGGGGATCTCAGACGATATGAAAGAGAGGTTGAACAGGCTGGTAATAGGGGTTGCGACAATGGCGGCGGATAGTTTCAGAAATAGGGGGTCCAGATTGTCAAGCCCAGCTGATTTGTACGGGTCCAGGTTTTGCAGCTCTTTCAGAACATCTGCTATCTGGATTTGGGTAAAGGAGAACCTGGAGAGGCTTGGGCGAGGAACCGTTAGGCTTGCAGTAGATTGCGTAACATGTTGCAGCATATGAAAAGCAATATAAAAAGCAATATATGTGTTGGAATAAAATTGTAAAACAGCATTGTCTGAGAGGAGGAGGGACATTTATGACAAAATGGGAGGTATATAAACCAATGTACATGATATGATTGGGAGAGCTCTCGTAAATAAACATTCTGACTATTGTAAGCTGCGTCTGTTTCATTCAACTAGAATCTTACAAATTCTGGGTTGCAGACTGAGTAGTTTAATTGAAGTTCAGTTTATGAACATTGATAACATAATTCTCTTAACAAAAGGGCAGATTTTTGTCCCATATTATATTGCTATCTGATTAAGGTTATACATTGTGTGGAATTCAGGCAAGATGCTGGCATCTTATAGTTAACAGATATTTTGGTTCTAGACTATTGACTTATTCCTGTTAAGGGAAGAACTAATTCTTATTTCCAATTACGGTCTGGCAAAGCATGTGTTCGGATAGCTGTAGCCTAGCGGTGAAGAGTGCTGGGCCAGTAACCAAAAGATTACTGGTTCACATCCCCAAGGTGGAAAAATCTGATGTTCTGGCCTTGAGGAAAGCAGTAAACTCCCTGGGTGCTGTAGATGTTGATTCAGTGGGGTTGGGTTGAATTCATTCAGCTGTGCAACTGACTAGGTATTCCCTTTCCCCGTACTGTCTAAAGAGATTGTGTTGTAAGTATGACTAGTGTTTGAGGTGAATAAAGAGGTACTTTCTGTAACATTATTGTGCAGACCAGGATTCAAGTTTTATTGTGTATACTTTAGCTGCGTTTGTTTGAGCTTGCCTGGTGCAATGGAACCAAAGCTAGATCTTCACAACAAGAGGGCTGTCAGACCTGGGTTGAAATATTACATATTTCAAAAACGTTGAAAAGGTTTGATGAAGCCAGCCAGGAGTACTAAATGGGCGGGAAATGTACTTTTGGGACTATAACTTTGCACCAGAAAAGCTTAATCAAACACTGAAGGTATATGAAATAAAACATATTCTATTTTTGACCCAGGTCTGTCAAACAGAGCCCTCTTGTAGTGAAGATCCATTGAAATTGTAATTACTGTATTTCTTATGGAGATGTACTTTTAGGAGCTTCAAAAACATGCCTCAAGCATCAGCTTGGAACTGTGGTCTCCCTTAACAACATAGACCATAATGATCTCTTGACATTTCAACTATCTTCTTGTAATACATTCTTATTATTTGCTGTTTGATGTTTGATATATCTGAGACATCAAAAGGAGACTATTGTCCATTTTCTTTTCAGATCATGGAAATGTGTGTTTTTTACATTTACATTTGACATTTTGTTAATTTATCAGACACTCATCCAGAGCAACTTACAGTCAGTGCATTCATCAAAGGTAGGTGAGATAATCACAGTCTTTGAAACCCAACTCCCTGAAAAACACACACAACCTGAGCAGTTGAAAGCCAGGGTTTATTTTATTTCTTTATTGGATTTTTTTCTCTTCAGCTCAGGTGACAGCAATCAAGCTATATTAGGGACTTTTACAAAAAAAACATACAGTTCAAACATTGTAATAGAAACAAGAACATTTCATGAAACTGTAAACAAGTGCCTTGCTCAAGGTAGATGGCATCTAAGATACAATTGCCATCAAAACACTCCCCACCAGAATTTCCCTTCGGACTTGGGATCTCTACCCTCTAGGCTACATACACTGTAAAACCATGAAATGTGACAAATGTATAACCTACACGTCAGTGTTTAAAACATAAACATTCGGCATTTAGATTTGCCAATATGTGGTCTCATCTTAAACATAGGCATTTAAAATGCAAGATTAAACATGACAGTCAATTTGTCCAGGCAGATTCCAACCAGGAGAACACGTATATCTCCTAAGTATTCCGATTTTAAACACTAGTGTTACTTTCATTTCATCCTGTTTAGTGTGCATTTCGTTGTTAGAAATGTGACTTTCCATCCCTTTATTCAGATCAGTGTTAGGAATGGCTGTCACCTTACCTACATTTCAGCACAACTGAACAGGACATTTGATTCAATACATTGTTTCAATCGCGTTGTTGTTCCTCGACTGTGTTGAGTTAATTTTATTAACTCTCGGAGTGAAAAATATGTGGGAGGGCCTAATGTTTCCCAGCATGCTTTGTTGCAGGTTGATTTTTAGAACAGATTGTTTTACTATATGTTTTCTTATGCACATTAATTGATTAATAGATCTTATATTATACAAAGATAAGTAATAATAATAATAAATACTTTTTCTGAACTAATTAAATCTGTAAGTGGTTGATCTTTTGCACCCGTTACTGAGATGGTTGTTCCTGTTTTGATGAGTACAACAGGTAGTCTTATTTGTTACACCCTTCACCATAGCGGTCATTCTGAGTGCAGTTTGTGGATGATAAAATGATTGGATATAATCTCCCTGGATGGATTTCAATAGGAATTACTAATCACTTCACAAAACAGTGTATTGTGTCTTGCAGGTTGGGTGTGGCTCATGAGCCAGGATTTTCCAACCACAATGTCGAGCAGGGCCGGCCTGCTCCAATTGCTGGATATTTGTGGGAACTGGAGCACCCTGTCGTACACGTCAATCCATAGCATCCCAAACATGCTCAATGGATGACATGTCTGGTGAGTATGCAGGGAATGGAAGAACTGGGATATTTTCAGCTTCCAGGAATTGTGTACAGATCTTCCCACTGAAGTCGGTTACGATGCAGAACTGCAGTCAAGTTAAGACCCTGGTGAGGATGACGAGCACGCAGATGAACTTCACTGAGACAGTTTCTGACAGTTTGTGCAGAAATTCTTTGGTTGTGCAAACCCACAGTTTCATTAGCTGTCCGGGTGGTTGGTCTCAGATGATCCCACAGGTGAAGATGCCAGATGTAGAGGTCCTGGTCTTCAGTTGTGAGACCAGTTAGACGTACTGCCAAATTCTCTAAAATGATGGAGGCGGCTTATGGTAGAGAAATGAACATGCAACAGCTCTGGTGGACATTCCTGCAGTCAGCATGCGAATTACACATGCCCTCAAAACATCTGTCATATTGGGTTGTTTGACAAAACTGCACATTTTACAGTGGCCTTTTAATGTCCCCATCACAAGGTGATATGCCACACCTGTCAGGTGGATGGATTATCTTGGCAAAGGAGAAATGCTCATTAACAGGGATGGAAACAAATTTGTGCACAACATCTGAGAGAGAAAAGGTTTTTGTGAGTATGGAAAATATACAAAATCTTTTATTTCAGTTCATGAAACCAACACTTCACGTGGTGTTTAAATTTTTGTTCAGTGTATGTGTGTGGTCATGAAGAGTTTACTTTTAATTTAAAGGCATTCACTTAGTCACTTGGTGAAGGATTCAGGAATGTAAATAATTGAATGCAACAACCATGTCTTTTTCACTAATAAACAGTCATGGTTGTGTATAGCTCACATTTACTTGAAAGGCTTGCTGGGAAATATGCAAATATGGCTTTACACCCTACAGTGTTAAAACAACACTCTTGGTGTTTAGTGTTTGAAACCTAAACACCTTAAACTAAGGCTGGGGAATTGATAGGGATCTCACAATACGATATTATCACAACATGTTGGTGCCGATGGGATATGTACTGCGATTCTATAAGTATTTCGATTCAATACTGGGATATTATTGCGATTCGATGTTCCAAACATGTCTGCTGTGGAGGGACAAGAGAGAGCATGACACATTTTTTTTAATCAATCATGGAAATAAGTGTCAAAAGAATTGGCTCCTCATTTAAAAAGAATATGGAAGGAAAAATACTGGAGCTTTGGTGCAGGTACTGCCAACTAATGGAAAAAGAATATTGTCAAAACAATGATATATCGTCAAAAACAATATCCCGATATGTAACTATCGTTTTTTTCCATCACTAGAATAAACGTGCTCATGTGTTTAAAAAGTGTTCGTGAATCAACATGTTCGGGTGTTTACAATCTAAAAACTGATGTATTTTTATTGAAATTCAAAATGCCTTGACACATGTGTAACAAAAGTATTTGTGTTCAGATCCTAGACACTTGGTTTTACAGTTTATATACTTATAAATATATAGAATGTAGGCCTAATACATTCCCGAAAATCTGAAGCAAAATATGCACTTAACATTTCCAGTTAGACAACCATAAGAGACTCCTGCCCATATCTTGATAAGAGGCTATAGTTCATGTGGTGTTTATTCTGTGACGGGTTATCTCGAACATGTTCCTCAGTTATTAGGCCTGCAGGCAGAGGACTTGGACTGTTACTAGGCAACAGTTGGAAGGGTCTATACCGGCAATAATGCTCATGTGTTCTGCCTTTGTCAATCAAAGCTAATTATTTTAAATGCAGTGTTCTACTCCCTCTGTGCAATGACAAAACAGAGCAGATTCACAGCAGTATCAGTTGTGTGGTGGTCCAATCATGGGTCATTCATTGCATGAATGACATTAACGGGTTGTTGGAGCTCCACGCACTGTAGTCCTTTGTTTGCCATCCTGTGAGTTGACTATAACTCTACATCTCATGAGCTCACTCTGCATACCAGCTGTTAGCATAGAGAGGCTTGGTGAAGTAGCTAGTCATCCATAAATCAAAGTCTTACAGCGCTCCTTACAAACCATGGGCACTGTGGCCATATCCATTAAAAGTCAGTGATCTTTTTCTCACCTGATCTGCAGTACTTCAAACAACTTTGCTGTTGCCTTGGTTGCTTTTGTCAAAAAACGCTAAAAAGTCAATTAAAATAGAATTAGACATGTTAATGCATTCAATAGTCAGTTCTTTATACAGTATGCACTGATTGATGAGGTGGTGTCTGTCACAGTCGCTGGAATAAATATCGGACCAAGCTGCAGCGCAATATGGTTTCCACATATTAACTAGAAACGCACAAAACAACAAAGAACGAACCGTAACTAAGAGGTGTAACATACACTAACTCAAAACAATATCCCATAAACACAGGTGGAAAAAAATGCTACTTAAATATGGTCCCCAATTAGAGACAACGATAGCCAGCTGCCTCTAATTGGGAATCATACCAAACACCAACATAGAAAAACTAAACTAGAACCCCACATAGAAAATATTAACTAGAAACCCCCCCCCAGTCACACCCTGACCTACTCTACCATAGAAAATAAGGTCTCTCTATGGTCAGGACGTGACAGTGTCGTGAGACAAAGAAAGTGTAAAAGTCAGTAACAGAGACACTGTGAGTAGAGAAGCAGGTGAACATTTGAATGAAAAAACAAATATGAGCCAAGACACCATACCAGCAGCATTTACCCATGAACACAGGAACAATACTGACTGAGGAAGGAACCCAAGGGAGTTAAAGATATAGGGGAGGTAATCAGGAAGGTAATGGAGTCCAGGTGCGTATCATGATGATCTGCGCGTAATGATGGACCCAGGACCGGTAGTATACCGTCAAATGGAGGTTAGTATACCGTCAAATGGAGGGGAGGAGCGGGAGTAAACGTGACAAAGTCTAATGGGTCCTAGTCAACCATGAATAATAGAATGTGTGCTCATGGAACATAGTGTCTTTTCCCTCTTGGTCGTCCGCTGTCTCTCTCTGACCCCGCACACACAAACACGCACAGCGCACACACACACACACACACACACACACACACATACACACACACACTTAAAACATGCCCCAGGCATATCCCAACCTCTGTGGAAAAGTGATTTAGGAGACTCAATAAACCTCATAACAAAAAATTTAAAATGTCTATTTTACACTAGAGCATCCTCATAAATGAATTTCCCAGCATTGGGAAATATTCATTTTACAAACAAACACCCACCCAGTTTCATCTTCTTTTTAATACTAGATATTCAGCACACATACTTCGAACAAAGCTATTAGGGTTCTTATTTTAATCTCATTACAGTATTAAATGCTGAGCTGTTATGTCTGAACATTTAAAGTAAATTAAATCTATTTTCAAGGTCCACAAATTAAATGATCACTTTGCCCAAGTTATAGAAAAAGCTATCTCAAAAAGTTGGTCTTCAACCATGTAGATAAGATTTACAATCTATCTGTGATTACTTCTTGATTATTCACCAATTGGGACACTACAGTTTTAAACTACAATGGATGATAGCTACTGTTTGTCGGTCTGCTGTGTTATAGCTTTACCATGCATCACACAACCCCTTTGGTAATATTCTGCCCTGGGTTCTCATTATTACCACTGTCATTGATTTCACAGGTTAAGTTCAGCAGGAGCAGCAGTCCTGGATTCGTGTTAGTGCTAACGTGTTAGTGCTAACAGACTTTCCATGTTTACAGTTTGCAGAAAACACAGCACAATGCCCTCGTTGCCACATTGATCTGCTCACCTGCTTTTAACACCCTTTGAGGTGAATGCATTTTGGAATTGGTTGGATGACCAATTAGATGCTAAATTAATTCTGGTGCCATTCCTTTAGTTTCCCCTGTGAACGCGACAAGGGTGACAGAGCTCAGATAACAGCTTGACATTCTTCCATTTCACATTGCTCCAAACAATCTGCAGACTATGTTCTGAGTTTGCTCATCTTGGACATATGCCTTTCAGTATGTATAGGACCCTGCCTTGGTGCAATGGTAGACAAATGTAAGTGTTTTTCCCTAGCGGGTGATTCAGTCTTCAGTGCTCTCTTTTGTCACTGCTGTGCTGCCTAGTTGAAAATATTCGATCCAGAGCTTATCTAAAACAGACAGACCAGGGAAAGAGGACGCTGCACTTCAGAGTGTTTGATGTGCAGAAGAGACTTCACACTCTGCACTGCTTAGAGAAACAATATTTGGATCTAATGGATGGTCAGTCCTTCCATCCATAGCCATGTCGATGAATTTGAGTGCGGTTACATTTCTTTAACCCCATGCCTCAGTGTTTACCAAAACAGTGGTGGGATGGTCACTTTGCTGTTGTTTGACCTGCATATTGCCCTTTTAATGATAGTTAGTTATTACAGTATTAACATGATGCATTCATGACTTGCACAATGGCTAAATGCGTCTTAGTCTGATTATTTCAATCTTTAGCTCAATGTCATAGAAATTAATCTCGTGCCTTTGAGATATCGCTTGATCCCAGAGAAGAGGATATTCATTCAAATTTATGGCACGCATGCACGCACACACACACTCACACAAATACAACGTCACTCATTGATATGTGTCATTGGAGTCTGTTGGATTCTGAGTTGAACGGATTTGCAGAAAATCCATGCAAAGGCAACCATTTTTTTTCTAACAAAAAATGAAGTCTTTGTCAGTTTAAGGCCATGTCTGCAGAAGGTAAACGGGGTGATGTGGCAAGGCAGGCAGGTTGTTAGCTTCTGACCGTTTAAAAAAAATGTTTGTCCAAGGTTGTTTTACATCTTGAAGCAACAACCATGCACATGTTTTAGTTTAGTTTTAGTTTTTTGTTTCAGAATGTGTTCTTTCTGTTTCATTAACCTGTACCTAACCCATACCTTGACCATAACCACACAGGGTTTATTATCTAACCTTAACCTTACACGGTTCTTGCATCCTTGAAGTCCTAATTTTGTTGAGTGAATGTGATTATTTTTTACAAGGCATGTCTCCCATAAAGAATGCAACATTTCTACATTTAAAAATAAAGAATATTGTCAAGAGCTTGTGAGATCAAGCTGCTCTCAGAGGATTCTGCTGTTGTAAGCAGAGAGTACGACATATTTCTAATTTATATTTCTTTGTGTCTTTTTTTATACTGATAACTAGACTACAGTAGTTGTGTAATACTTGGATTCAGCCTCTGGTTCTGTGTTGCACTATTGGATTTGAAGTGAATGGTTAAATAAAAACCCAAGGCTCCTTCTTGAGTATTTAGCATGTATTCTGAAATGCAAATGAAAGAGGACATCAGAAAAAAGTGATGATGCACTAATCAGTCACGCTCCCATTTCTCCAGTGACACAGCGAGGCCTCAAGCAAGAAGCCCTTTTCAAGGCCAATGAGAGAAATGGAAGAGACACTTATATACACCATCAAGATCAACTGGGGTGCGTTTGACAGTCTCCTCTTCAAAGTTATAGGTTCCCTCACAAATTGACAGTTTGACAGTTTACAAGGGACAACTTCACCAGTCAGACTGTCTAATTGATTGCCCCATCTGTTGAAGTGTGTGCAGGAGACCTATTGTAAAGTTACTACTAGAACATCTGCTACCCATTACATGCATTTGTCTTCATATGGATGCTTACTAGAAAGCATGAAACGCTTTATTATACTCATCTTATTTACATTTCAAATGTATTTATATGAGTGCAATGAACTGCAGTGTTTCCATGGTGATAAAACCAGACGAACCTGGGGGCTCTTAAATTGCTGAGCAATGTGTAATTGATGGGGAGGCTAATTTCCATGTATATAATCCCATTAGCCAAAAAATGGGCCGTACAGCATGGTAGATGTGATTGGATCCCTGTATCATTACATTATACTTAACCTAAAGTAGCAGGTGTAAAAGAAGCCTGGGCTGAGTCCACACATCGGTATATCAAGGGAAAGGGAAGTTAGGTTGAAAATACTGTATCCTTGAAAACCGGAAACATCCGCTTTCTACCAATGCCGCTAAGGGTGGGTGCATTATACTAAGTCCGAATCTAGAAGCCTAGGAGGGAACACTGGAGAGGCCCAAATATTTTGGTGTGTAATTCTACACTTTTCCCCCTTTTATCTTTCTTGTTCAACAGACTATTGGTTCCCCCAAATGTATTCAGATTATTCAGTGCTGAGAAAGAAAAACACAGTGCAGGCCTTTTAATTGGGGAAGTGCAAGTGCTGATATTTATAATGAGGACTAATACTGTTCCATTCGCTTTGTTTGTTATTCCCAACTGAAATATTAGGTGCAAACATTGCTTGGATGAAAATGCTTATTAGTGAAACTATCCTGAATTCTAAAGGGTCGCACTTTACAATCTTAACGCTGCAGTCTAATTCAAACAACAAAACAGTCACCCAGTCACTTTATTTTGGTAAACATACCTCAAAGACTGTTAAAGGGCTCACCATTTGAGGACAATGTGATATTCTGTACATACAGTTGCAAAAAGTAGCAAAAAGTTAAGCCTGTCAGATGGAGCATCTTGATCTATCCACCAGGGGGAGACAATTAAGACCTGTCCTGATGTCCTCAGAAAGCTGACTATGGTCTCACTCATTGAATCTCAATCAGTAATCGTTTTTCCTTGACAGCCACACCCATCACCCACTTGAGTGGACCACCCTGTCTGGCAGTCATGGCCCACATGGCAGTGCTGTCTTGGACTCCCCCTTGGCATCACCACAACACAATGTACACCATGTCTCAGGGCTGCTGAGCCATCACCTGTAGGGCACCTCAAAATGCTCAAGGCCAGTTCGGACATGCTGGGTCTTCATAGAGAACAATAGGGGAAAGCTCCATCTTCGGCCCTGCCACTCCCAGGACTACATAGGTCATCCTGTAGGGAAACAAACGTCAAAAGCAAACAAACTACTCTACAACTGTCCACTCAGTGGCCCAGATCCTGCAGACTATGCCAAATGTCAAGAGGTGGAAAAGTGACAGGTTCTTTTGGATTTGAGTTGAGCAGGCAGAGTGAAGTAGAAACCAAGGACCAGTTTCAGCATTTAGGGAATGGTTTACAAGTTCACTTTTATAACAGTGGCCATTCTCACTGGCCCAGGAACATTCACAAACCATGCAACAAACAATCAAAGTAACAAAATAGCACATTCCTTTTATGGAAGGTTACGGTCTGACTTTAACAAGAGAGTAGCAGCATCATAAGAAGTGTTCTGTTGACTGAATCTAGCATTGTGAAAAAATATAATTTCTGAGCCATTTCTCTAAATTTGTTTGTCTGGCTACACATCCACATCGCTCCAGCCAAACGCCATGCGCACTAACGTTTCTTTTCAACCATGAGTCTGGATTTGCCTCCCTGCCCGGCGACTTCTGGAACGCGAACACATTCTGACCGTTCTGATTGGTTCCAGAAACTGATGGGCTGGGGAAGAGCCCGCTTACATGATGACGTTATCAACTTTGATACTCTGATTGGTTAGATTTGTTAGACAATCCAATTGCTGATTAATTTGTTTTGTACAATGCCCCTCGTTGTAACGTCACAAAAACAACTTCTATGATGGCAAATTCAGACTGAAAATATGTAGCGATGAATAGAGCAGCGGAATTAAATTCAGGATAAGTCATCAGGCAATAGGTTTGTAGCATTCAGGTACATCATGTAAATTCTGCTATCATCAATGGTGTAAAGTACTTAAGTAAAAATACTTTAAAGTACTACTTAAGTTGTTTTTTGTGGTATCTGTACTTTACTATTATATTTTTGCTAAATTTTTGTTTTACTTCCCAACATTCCTAAAGAAAATAATGTACTTTTTACACCTTACATTTACCCTGACACCCAAAAGTATTCGTTGTTATTTTTGACAGCAAAATGGTCTAATTCTGTCATGTCTCCTCCCCTCCGGTGTTTGACGTCTCGCCAGTATACTAACCACTGGTCCTGGGATCCATCATAATGCACACCTGGTATCAATCATTACGCGCTTCTGCATGTCATCATCAGACACACCTGGACTCCATTACCTCACTTATTAACTCCCCTATATCTGGCACTCCCTTAGGTTCTTTCCCCAGTCAGTATTGTTTATGCGGTTCATATCTTTATTCTATTCGTGTTGGTTATATTGTTTGATGCACTGGTTATTATTAAACTCAACACCTGCACTTGCTTTCTGCCTCCCAGCATATACGTTACAAATTCACACACTTATCAAGAGAACATCCCTGGTCATCCCTACTTCCTCTGATCTGGTGGACTCACTAAACACAAATGCTTTCTTGTCAATTGTGTTGTAGTGTGCCCCTGGATATCTGTCAAATGAAAAATTGTGCTGTCTGAAAAAGGAATTTGAAATGGTTTATACTTTTACTTTGACTTTTGATACTTAAGTACATTTTAGCAATTCCATTTACATTTGATACTTAAGTATATTTAAAACCAAATACTTTTAGACTTTTACTCAAGTAGTATTTTACTGAGTGACTCACTTTAACTTGTCATTTTCTATTAAGGTATCTTTTACTTTTACTCCAGTATGACAATTTAGCACTTTTTCCTCCACTGGCTGTCTGTCACGCCATGACCTTAGAGATCCTTTTTATATCTCCATTTGGTTTGGTCAGGGTGTGATTTGGGGTGGGTATTCTATGTTCTATAATTTGTATTTCTATGTTTTGGCCGGGTAGCTGTCTATCGTTGTCTCTGATTGAGAAACCTACTTAGGTAGCCCTTTTCCCACTTGTCTTTGTGTAAGTTGTCTTTGTTTGTTGGCACTATAGCCTTAAGCTTCACGGTTGTGTTTGTATTGTTTATTGTTTTTGTCGGCGTCATTCTAAATAAAAAGGAATATGTACGCTCACCACGCTGCACCTTGGTCCAGTTCTTTCAACAGCCGTGACAGAACTTCCCACCACCAAAGGACCAAGCAGCGTGGTCAGGAGGAGAGGACACGACGGAAACCTGAGAGGCAGCCCCAAAATATTTTTTGAAGGGGGCAGATGACGTGGGCGTCGGTGCTGAGGGGTGAGTCCGAGACCGAGGAGGATTTCTTGGACCGTTTGAGCGAGGAGTGGTTGGCAGTGGAGAGGGACGAAAGAGTTTGGAGGGGTTGGAGTGTGGAGCAAGACAGTCGCTTTGAGGAGCATGTGACTCTTCAGGCACCATGCTTTGCGGTTACACGTACTGTGTCGCCAGCTCCACGCACCCGGTCTCCTGTACGTCTGCCCAGTCTGGTAAGCCCTGTGCCAGCTCTAAGCTCTAAGCCTCCTGTATGTCTCCCCAGCCTGGTGAGTCCTGTGCCTGCTCCCAGAGCCAGGCCTCCTGTGTGTCTCTCCACTCCAGTGATGATCCATGGCACGAAGCCTCCTGTATGATCCATGGCACGAAGCCTCCAGTGATGATCCATGGCAAGAAGCCTCCAGTGATGATCCATGGCACGAAGCCTCCAGTGATGATCCATGGCATGACGCCTCCAGTGATGATCCATGGCACGACGCCTCCAGTGATGATCCATGGCAAGAAGCCTCCAGTGAGTAGTCATAGCACGAAGCCTCCAGTGAGTAGTCATGGCACGAAGCCTCCAGTGAGTAGTCATGGCACGGAGCCTCCAGCGACGCCCTTCAGTCTGGAGCCTCCAGCGACGAACTTCAGTCCGGAGCCTCCAGTGACGCCCTTCAGTCCGGAGCCTCCAGAGATGGCCTCCTGTCCGGGGTCCGCTACGAGGGTCCCCAGTCTGGGGTCGGCGACGAGGGTCCCCGCACCAGAGGTGCCACCAAAGTGGGGTGAGCCAGTGGTGGGGTGGGGTCTGCGTCCCACACCTGAGCCGTCACCACGGATAGATGCCCACACAGACCCTCCCCTATAAGTTCAGGTTTTGGTTTGGTCAGGGTGTGATTTGGGGTGGGTATTCTATGTTCTATAATTTGTATTTCTATGTTTTGGCCGGGTAGGGTTCTCAATCAGGGACAGCTATCGTTGTCTCTGATTGAGAACCATACTTAGGTTGCCCTTTCCCACCTGTCTTTGTGGGAAGTTGTCTTTGTTTGTTGGCACTATAGCTTTAAGCTTCACGGTTGTGTTTGTATGGTTTGTTTTGTCTGCGTCATCCTAAATAAAAAGGAATATGTACGCTCACCACACTGCACCTTGGTCCAGTTCTTTCAACAGCCGTGACACTGTCATAGTCCTTCAGATGCAGTTCTGTGTTTGCCAACATGATTAATGAGGAATTAATACAATAATTTGATAGGAGCTAAGATAAGTGTTACCTACTTCTGAGAAATGCTAGAGGACTAATCTCGGCAACAGAGATGTACAGTATCTACCTATGAGTGATTACAGAGGACAGACAAGAGGATTTGTAGAAGCATTTGCCTGTATACATCTTCTTGTTGTATACCTATACGTATTTAGACAAGATAATATATAGTTAGTTCATCCCTATTTCTAGAAGTATGTAAATTAATCATGGTCCACTCATTTCATGTGAAGGATTTTAGGAATTTAAATAGAAACCAAACTGAATAATATCCCATGTAGGCTGTGACTAAGTAAAAACTAGTTACTGAAGAGTTCTCTCCCCCATTAGAGCTGTCAGGCCTGTAATTGTGCCTTGATAAACACCCATTTCCTAAATTCCCAGGAGAAGGACAATCTCGTCTATCGTAATAGACTATACTATCAGCTCAATTAGTGTCTATTGGACATATCCACAAGTGACTTTCCAGAAGCCCGCTTTCCAGGAAGCTATTATTACTGACTCATAGACCTACTCAAACATTCCATTAATTCCATGTTCAAGTATGGCTTAGATTTCTTGTTTTTTTGTATTTGTGTGTGTTCTTTGAAGGTGAGTTAACATTTATTTAAATGGGCAATGTACCACTGTGTTTGATTGAAGCCAAGGTCAATTAATGCTATAAATGGAACTGAGATTCTATAGATGTGATTGATTAGACCAGTGGAGCCTAATAGCCCAACAGTGATTTCCTCTGGGAGCTGATGCAGTGTTTCTCTAGCTTTTTGTGCAAGGAACACACTTTAATAGAGCTGAATCGATCCTGTCTAATCTGTTGGGAAGACAGGATACGGTGGTGGGCAATATTTAACTCGAACAAAATGTTTTTTAAAAATTCCATTAAAAAGGCAGCATTCTTGATTCAGAACTATTATGGGATGCAATAAAGGCACACACGTGTCTAACATTGGACTGCAGTACCCAATTTGACCAATGTCCAATTTTAAACACACTTGTTATTAATTATTTAAATTAAGAATGTATGATGGAAATAAAGAACCCAGTTTGTTGTTAATTGTTTCATCATAAACAGTTTCTGGGTTAGAGAAGGTTAATTGTTGAATGTGAGAGAGGTAAAAGGTTCATTGTTGAATGTGAGAGAGGTAATGTTGTGTAAACTCCAATCCCAGCAGATGTATTACATAATACTGGCACATACAGTCCACTCTTAATACACTCACATGAACACTAACACTGTTAATGTGACTGTATTAAGAGTGTACTGTATGTGCTAGTATTATGTAATACATCTGATGGGATTGGAGTTTCCATAACATCACCTGTGTCATATACAGCCAGAGTTGAGTAGCAGTACATGTAAATTAGACACTGAGGGGAGCAATTTTCTCTACTGAGGGATGTTATGGTTTTTAATCCTTGCTTGTTTTGTGTAATGTAATTATGTAGAGCTCTCTTAATGAGTGTTTGCTGTACTTTTGCTATTGGTCATTTCAATTACCTATTAAATCCAGTTGGTAATTACATACTGTATTGTGATAATGCTGATCCAGTGATCCAGCAAGGGCTCCCTCTTTTTGCCATGGGGCAGAGAGGAAAATGTATAGTTTTATAGCTAATCTCATGCTAATTTTTTTTAAATTCCCCCACGAAGACCAAAGTATCAGCTATCACACCATGTAAAGAAACAACCTAATTGTATTTTAACTTCAGACACCATAAAGGGCATTTTATTTGTACAATTATTGTTCAACAAGTGTTTGAAGGCCTTGCTTGTTTAATTTTAATATTAGATTATTTAAATATGCACATTTCTAAACATCTTTTTGTTTAGTTTTATAGCCCTATTAAGTGCTCCAGGGCTAATTTTGTCAGCATTCTGGCATGTTGTACTAGATTTAGAACATTAAACATGATTCCTTAGGTTTAGCACAGCAAATGCTTCAATTGTTTAAGCATGTGTTGCAGAGAAGTTAATAAAATATTTGCTCAGATTTTTTGACGAAAAAAACTCGACTTTAAGGGTATTAGCCATCAGTGACGAAGTTGACAAGCCATTGACGGAGTCGTTAACAGATATTCAAAACAGACATATTTTTGCCTTTAAAAATAAAAGTTGAATACAAACATTTGCAAAATATAGAAAATTATTCATTTGAAAATCCCGAATAAAAACATATCCATTCTATCAGATCTTTCAGCACTCTGACAGAGTTGATGTTAGCCACATATATGATGGAGTTGATGTTTTACAAAGTTGACAAAAATTGCATTTTTCTTCATTCAAGTGTTATACAGTAGCAATCTAGATTTTCCTGAATTGCTTTAAAACTCTAAACCCTAATAAAATGTAACATATTTGAACCAAAATGTATATTCTATTGTAATCTATCAGGCAGATGGAATTGACAGTTAATGGTTGTGACTGTGACCATACCATGGTGATTCCAATAGTGTATGTTTAAATCTATCAAAAGTATCGAAATTTACAGACCATGAGTGGTCTTGTTGCACTACATGCAATGAAGACATGAATAGGGGGTCCTTATGGTGTAATGGACCCTACTCATTCCTGATTAATTTAGGATTTTAGACAAATCTGACGGAGTTGACCAACTCTCCGGACATCTTTTAGAAATCACTGTTTTGAGATAGTTTCATTAAAAATAATTTCAGTTGTTATCCATAATTGCCTGTTTTTAGAATTGTATACACTGTTTTTGGAGCGTTTGAAATTGGGATATTTTGCTCCAGACGGCATTTTTAAGCATAGAGCCGAAATGGAAATACACAATATTGAAAGAATTTAGAAAATTCCCAAAACAAATCTTTTCCTGATAAAATTATTTAGCAACTGGCTATGATTATGACCAAACCAGAGTGGGTCTGGCCTCCTGAGAGCATACACCATGTCAGTCCACTGACAGCTAGTTTCAACAGGTTTCTCACAAACTTAGAAAAAAGGTTCCTTAAAGAACCAAAAAGGTTATATCGCTTGCTTCATACATGGAACCGCTAAAAGTTCTATACAGAACCATTTCATAGGGTTCTTTGATCAGAACCCTAAAGGTTCTTCTTCACTGAACCTCAATGATTCCATAAAGAATCCTGCATGGTGCCATTTATGAATTATGGCTGCTACTATTAAATAGTAATATTTTTTAACTAACAGCATCATTTAATAAACTATTAAATGATGGAAAAGAATATACCAGCATAGTTTTTGGAATGTATTATCATTATATTCAAACAGTTTGAAAATTTGCACTGGTGGCCAGGGACACATCTCTTTGTTTGAATGATGGCCCATGTCAACTCTGGCTGACTTCTTTAGAATATAATGCAATCCAATACAACTTTGCCCATTAGTTACAATGAACAACAAAAACGTGTCTTCTACTCCATTCTCAACCCCCATAAACAGCAGACCTCACACATACAGTTGAGACGAGCATAGGTTCAAGCTACAGTGCAGCGCCCCGGAATGGAGAGCATGTTGAAGGGTTAAGGGCCTTGCTCAAGGGCCCAACAGTAGGGGAATGTTTTAAGGATGTCAACCCAGCAGCCCTCCAGTTTTTGTCAGATCAATTCCACTTTTCGGCCACATGTCAAACTCCTGCATCAGGTACAACTCCTAAGCCGCTAGGCAGCCTTCCGTCAGTACAGTATGGGTTGTTGCAAGACTGGTTGTAGAGAAAAAGGAGCAAAAACATAAATTAATCTTCAGAAATAAGCTTGAGTTAATCTGCCAAAACGAAGACAAAAGCCTATGCAGACATAATTATTAAGATGTAGAAGAACAACTTACAAGCAGTGACTGTCAGTAGCAGCAGCAGCCGAAAGAGAGATCCTCAGCCTCTGATAGTTCTAAGTTAATGCCAGACAGAGCAGAGGCTATTGAATCACCAAGACTTCTTATATAGTGCCTTGCGAAAGTATTCGGCCCCCTTGAACTTTGCGACCTTTTGCCACATTTCAGGCTTCAAACATAAAGATATAAAACTGTATTTTTTTGTGAAGAATCAACAACAAGTGGGACACAATCATGATGTGGAACGACATTTATTGGATATTTCAAACTTTTTTAACTAATCAAAAACTGAAAAATTGGGCGTGCAAAATTATTCAGCCCCTTTACTTTCAGTGCAGCAAACTCTCTCCAGAAGTTCAGTGAGGATCTCTGAATGATCCAATGTTGCCCTAAATGACTAATGATGATAAATACAATCCACCTGTGTGTAATCAAGTCTCCGTATAAATGCACCTGCACTGTGATAGTCTCAGAGGTCCGTTAAAAGCGCAGAGAGCATCATGAAGAACAAGGAACACACCAGGCAGGTCCGAGATAATGTGGTGAAGAAGTTTAAAGCCGGATTTGGATACAAAAAGATTTCCCAAGCTTTAAACATCCCAAGGAGCACTGTGCAAGCGATAATATTGAAATGGAAGGAGTATCAGACCACTGCAAATCTACCAAGATCTTGCCGTCCCTCTAAACTTTCAGCTCATACAAGGAGAAGACTGATCAGAGATGCAGCCAAGAGGCCCATAATCACTCTGGATGAACTGCAGAGATCTACAGCTGAGGTGGGAGACTCTGTCCATAGGATAACAATCAGTCGTATATTGCACAAATCTGGCCTTTATGGAAGAGTGGCAAGAAGAAAGCCATTTCTTAAAGTTATCCATAAAAAGTGTCGTTTAAAGTTTGCCACAAGCCACCTGGGAGACACACCAAACATGTGGAAGAAGGTGCTCTGGTCAGATGAAACCAAAATTGAACTTTTTTGCAACAATGCAAAACATTATGTTTGGCGTAAAAGCAACACAGCTCATCACCCTGAACACACCATCCCCACTGTCAAACATGGTGGTGGCAGCATCATGGTTTGGGCCTGCTTTTCTTCAGCAGGGACAGGGAAGATGGTTAAAATTGATGGGAAGATGGATGGAGCCAAATACAGGACCATTCTGGAAGAAAACCTGATGGAGTCTGCAAAAGACCTGAGACTGGGACAGAGATTTGTCTTCCAACAAGACAATGATCCAAAACATAAAGCAAAATCTACAATGGAATGGTTCAAAAATAAACATATCCAGGTGTTAGAATGGCCAAGTCAAAGTCCAGACCTGAATCCAATCGAGAATCTGTGGAAAGAACTGAAAACTGCTGTTCACAAATGCTCTCCATCCAACCTCACTGAGCTCGAGCTGTTTTGCAAGGAGGAATGGGAAAAAATTTCCGTCTCTCGATGTGCAAAACTGATAGAGACATACCCCAAGCGACTTACAGCTGTAATCGCAGCAAAAGGTGGCGCTACAAAGTATTAACTTAAGGGGGCTGAATAATTTTGCACGCCCAATTTTTCAGTTTTTGATTTGTTAAAAAAGTTTGAAATATCCAATAAATGTCGTTCTACTTCATGATTGTGTCCCACTTGTTCTTCACAAAAAAATACAGTTTTATATCTTTATGTTTGAAGCCTGAAATGTGGCAAAAGGTCGCAAAGTTCAAGGGGGCCGAATTCTTTCGCAAGGCACTGTACATAATCTATTATAAATAATTTATACATACCTCAGTCTTCTAATGACTTCATGAAACATTTTCATTTCTTACATTTTTTATTTAACCTTTATTTAACTAGGCAAGTCAGTTCAGAACAAATTCTTAGTTACAATGACGGCCCAGGAACAGTGGGTTAATTTCCTTGTTCAGGGGCAGGAAGACAGATT
Source organism: Oncorhynchus tshawytscha (assembly GCF_018296145.1). Taxonomy (NCBI): domain Eukaryota; kingdom Metazoa; phylum Chordata; class Actinopteri; order Salmoniformes; family Salmonidae; genus Oncorhynchus; species Oncorhynchus tshawytscha. The sequence continues at coordinate 27,129,351 of NC_056453.1, forward strand.
TTTTTACCTTGTCAGCTCGGGGATTCAATCCACCAACCTTTCGGTTACTGCCCAACGCTCTAACCACTACGCTACCTGCCGCACAACATAGTCCCCTCAATGAATTCCACATTGAAATACTGAAATAAAAGTAACAATTGCTAATTGACAATGTCAGGCTGGGTCTGTAGCTTTATTTGGCATATCCCATAATAGCAAATAATGTTTATTTGAAAGAGTTTGCTGGCTAGCTAGTAAAGTGGTGAATTAGCCTAAAGTGGCCTTGCTTTTTCTGTTTAGCTAGCTAAGTTTACAAACATGCTCAAATTCTAATCAAGTTTCAACTTTATTTATCAAGCCTGTAGTTTATCATATGACTTTGGCCTCATATATTTGAAATAAATAATACACTTTTCTTAACACATTGAAAAATAATGTGCTTATTGGTAGGCTACTTCCAAGTTGGTTCAACAATCATCCCCTTGAATGGTCATGCTGGAATGGCAGTGGGTTTTTTAATAGGAATGGCAGTTACATTTTGAATTGACCAAAATGTTCTATAAATATAACCCCTTTTATCTAAGGGTGCCTTCCTAAATTCACTCTGGCTATCTACTCCGATTCCAGAGCACTTAGTGTGCCAGAGAGCAGAATAACTAATGAATTTACGAACAAGCAACACCCGCTAAATATATGACCTGTGTCAGTGAACACAGTAAAAAAAAACATAATTAAATTGTTGCCAGCAGCACAGTTACAGTCACCAACTCCAGATAACATGAAAACAGCCTAACCAGCTCTTCTATGGCGAGTTAAATGGTCAGAGTGAGGTGTTCTCTCCTTTGTGTCTGGAAGTAGCTAGCAAGCTAGCCATCTTTAGCCAGTTAGCTTGGGTGCTTGACTGCCTTTGTGAGGTCAAAATGCTCGGATCAACGCTATTCCTCGGCCAGAGTGCCCAGTGCAGTGTGCGCTCTGAACGCTCCAAGAGCAAACTTAAATCTTACAGTACATTGCTCTGCATTTACGAACGACCCATAGCGCAGTTTCGAACACACCCCAAGAGTATGCTTTTATCAAACAAATGATTTCCTCTTGCTTCTAGCTAGCATTTAGTTTGCAACAGCACATGATTCTATGAACCTTGCTGTTTGCCACTGAGACCTCGGCAACAATGTTGCAAACTATGAATTCCATCTCCCCTTTATGTGACTGGCTTAGCTTTTGTTCTGTTGTTGTCTAAAATCCCCATTACACTCGGGGGTAGGGACATCATCCTCAAGGTTGTTTGCTTTCACTGAGTATACAGCATACACCTTTACTTTATCCACATTTTGTTGGGTTACAGCCTGAATTTAATATGTATTACATTTAGATTGTGACACTGATCTACACACAATACCCCATAATGTCAAAGGGAGGTTTTTCAATACCCCGCAAAAGAAGGGCACCGATTGGTAGATGCTGAATATCCCTTTTGAGCATGGTGAAGTTATTAATTGGGCTTTGGATAGTGTATCAATACACCCAGTCACTGGCAAGACTTGAAAATGGCTGTCTAGCAATGATCATTAATCAACTTGACAGAGCTTGAAGATTTTTTTCAAGAATAATGGGCAAGTATTGTACAATCCAGGTGTGCAAAGCTCTTAGAGACTTACCCCAAAAAACTCACAGTTGTAATCACAGCCAAAGGTGCTTCTACAAAGTATTGACACAAGGGTGTGAATACTTATGTAAATGAGATATCTGTATTTCATTTTTTATAAATTCAGGCTGTAACACAACAAAATGTGGAATAAGTCAAGGGGTATGAATACATTCTGAAGGTACTGTATATATAAAGGTTTTCAGTAAAAGGGTTCTTTAATCTCGTCCAAAGAATCATAAGGTTCTATATACCCCAAATAACCCCTTTTTCTAATAGTGCATGGCTTTTCAATAGTGCATGGCTTTTTGCCCTTTCTCTCTCTCTCTTCTGAGAGGGATTCCAAATGCCAGATTGTTTTCTAGTTTTTGTGAAAGCATGGGTGCCTCGAGGCGAGAAGTGAGGTTTTGTTTTTGTTGGGGGATTTTCTTTTCTAATTTGAAGCTTATTCTGCATTTCCCCTGATTGCTAAAAACAATGGATTTGGAATGCATCTGTATGGTTTTAATTTATTTGCTTGAATGAGGAAGAGAATGACTGCCCAGGCAGTTTAGGCAGATTGAACTTCTTTATGCCAATTTCTGTAAGTAGGAAGCTGACCTGCTTTCGTTCAAGATGTCATATTGCAGTTAATCTTTCATGTCATTAATACCTTTCATTCATGCCGCATCTTTGTCCATAGGCTGTGGATGTCAAAATAGATTCAGTACCATAGTGTGTGACAGACATCTCATCAGCATTTTGCTCACACCCCGATACTTTATATTTTTATTGAGTCAATTTGTCTTAGCATTGGCATTTCCTGAGGAGCCATTAAACATAATATTTTGCCTGTTTTTCGGTGATATATGTATTCCGTATGAAATGTCAAGTGGATAAGAGAGAGAGATGATTTCATCTGGGGGATTCTGAGCCTATCATTATGTTTGAAAGCATGAAACTGCAAGCAAACCTTGTTATCCTTGGACACTGAACAAGAATCAGGCCTTCATTTTAATCGCTACCCTCAATAAATCAGCTAAGCCTGCTCCCTTGCTGTGTAAATTGACTACAGCATATTTAGAGGTGGAAATCAAATCAAAGGTATAGCCTATTGGTAACTATTACATTTTCCCTGGATCAAACATTCCATTCTGTTACAAGGGTATGAATCCTATTCAAGACAGGCTCTGTAGTGTGTGAAACTTAGACTAAAGATGTGATAGTTCATGTCAAGCTGTTAAACATTTACTCACTTTGTTTCATCCACAAAACATTACATATTAATGTTATATTTGATAAGGACTAGGGAGTTTTTTAGGATGAAAAAAATGTGGAATCGAGCTAAGCACAGGCAAAATCCTAGAGGAAAACCTGTTTCAGTCTGCTTTCCAACAGACACTTGGAGACCAATTCACCTTTCAGCAGGATAATAACCGAAAACACAAGGGATAATTTACACTGGAGTTGCTTACCAAGACAGCATTGAGTGTTCCTGATTGGCAAAGTTCCAGTTTTGACTTAAAATCGGCTTGAAAATCTATGGCAAGACTTGAAAATGGTTGTCTAGAAATTATCAACCAAATTGACAGAGCTTGAAGAATTCAAAAAATAATAATGTGCAAATATTGTACAATATAATTGATGCTCCAAATATATCACATAACTGGTAAAGAGGAATAAAGTAGGGATATGTTTGAAGTCTATAAACAAAGAATATTAAGGAAGCTTAGTAAACGAAAACATTCACCTTCATTGCCTTTAACAATGCAATTAGCAAGAAGCATTTTAATTATCTTTCAACTCTCTAAAGAAATATAAGATATCTCTGATTTCTAAGTAAGCAAATTAACGCATTTTGCTGTGGCTATTCCTTCATGAACATCTCACATTCATTTCAGTCTGATGAAGCTGTCACCTTGACGACACTGGCACCTAAGGCCCACTCATTACCATATAAACAGCTCTACAAAACTGAAAACCTAATTGTTAACCCATTATAGCACTAAAGGGATTTTATTGAAATCAAACTTCATTTGAAATATCCAAATGCACTCCACTGTACACACCAACATCACTGTACGTTGCAATACTTTTACAAATGTACAATGCAGCACAGCAAATGTCCCCAGGGATTATTTTTCACCTTGAGGAAATAGGAAGTGTTCAAAGAAATAAATTAAAATAATAATGGTTTTCCCCAATTTTTTTTATATTGTCTTACTTGCTGCTTCATGTAGATTAAAGTGACAGCACATTATGGATTATGCATTGCACAAATGGCAATCTGCGATTGCTACATCAATTTTTTTTGATATACACCCATTTATTCTTGAAGAATATAACTTAGAAATGCCTCATGAGCTTAGTTCAACTGTCAGAACCCAAAACAATAGCTTGTTTTACTCCATTGTTTGCAAACAAATCAAATCAAATCAAATTTTATTTGTCACATACACATGGTTAGCAGATGTTAATGCGAGTGTAGCGAAATGCTTGTGCTTCTAGTTCCGACAATGCAGTAATAACCAACAAGTAATCTAACTAACAATTCCAAAACTACTGTCTTATACACAGTGTAAGGGGATAAAGAATATGTACATAAGGATATATGAATGAGTGATGGTACAGAGCAGCATAGGCAAGATACAGTAGATGGTATCGAGTACAGTATATACATATGAGATGAGTATGTAAACGAAGTGGCATAGTTAAAGTGGCTAGTGATACATGTATTACGTAAGGATACAGTCGATGATATAGAGTACAGTATATACGTATGCATATGAGATGAATAATGTAGGGTAAGTAACATTATATAAGGTAGCATTGTTTAAAGTGGCTAGTGATATATTTACATCATTTCCCATCAATTCCCATTATTAAAGTGGCTGGAGTTGAGTCAGTGTCAGTGTGTTGGCAGCAGCCACTCAATGTTAGTGGTGGCTGTTTAACAGTCTGATGGCCTTGAGATAGAAGCTGTTTTTCAGTCTCTCGGTCCCAGCTTTGATGCACCTGTACTGACCTCGCCTTCTGGATGATAGCGGGGTGAACAGGCAGTGGCTCGGGTGGTTGATGTCCTTGATGATCTTTATGGCCTTCCTGTAACATCGGGTGGTGTAGGTGTCCTGGAGGGCAGGTAGTTTGCCCCGGTGATGCGTTGTGCAGACCTCACTACCCTCTGGAGAGCCTTACGGTTGAGGGCGGAGCAGTTGCCGTACCAGGCGGTGATACAGCCCGCCAGGATGCTCTCGATTGTGCATCTGTAGAAGTTTGTGAGTGCTTTTGGTGACAAGCCGAATTTCTTCAGCCTCCTGAGGTTGAAGAGGCGCTGCTGCACCTTCTTCACGATGCTGTCTGTGTGAGTGGACCAATTCAGTTTGTCTGTGATGTGTATGCCGAGGAACTTAAAACTTGCTACCCTCTCCACTACTGTTCCATCGATGTGGATAGGGGGTGTTCCCTCTGCTGTTTCCTGAAGTCCACAATCATCTCCTTAGTTTTGTTGACGTTGAGTGTGAGGTTATTTCCTGACACCACACTCCGAGGACCCTCACCTCCTCCCTGTAGGCCGTCTCGTCGTTGTTGGTAATCAAGCCTACCACTGTTGTGTCGTCCGCAAACTTGATGATTGAGTTGGAGGCGTGCGTGGCCACGCAGTCGTGGGTGAACAGGGAGTACAGGAGAGGGCTCAGAACGCACCCTTGTGGGGTCCCAGTGTTGAGGATCAGCGGGGAGGAGATGTTGTTGCCTACCCTCACCACCTGGGGGCGGCCCGTCAGGAAGTCCAGTACCCAGTTGCACAGGGCGGGGTCGAGACCCAGGGTCTCGAGCTTGATGACGAGCTTGGAGGGTACTATGGTGTTGAATGCCGAGCTGTAGTCAATGAACAGCATTCTCACATAGGTATTCCTCTTGTCCAGATGGGTTAGGGCAGTGTGCAGTGTGGTTGAGATTGCATCGTCTGTGGACCTATTTGGGCGGTAAGCAAATTGGAGTGGGTCTAGGGTGTCAGGTAGGGTGGAGGTGATAAGTTTTCATGATGATTTTTAATTAAAACTCTAACACTAAACAGAAAATAACAACGTGAATTTACAAAACCGAAACAGTACCGTGTGGCCCAAGCACACACACGGAAACAAAGACCCACAAACCAAAAGTGAAACCCAGGCTACCTAAGTATGATTCTCAATCAGAGACAACTAACGACACCTGCCTCTGATTGAGAACCATACTAGGCCGAACACAAAAACCAACATAGAAAAACAAACAGACTGCCCACCCCAACTCACGCCCTGACCATACTAAAACAAAGAATAAAATAACAGAACTATGGTCAGAACGTGACAATCATCCCCTCAGTCAATGACTCAGACTCACTGAAGGAAAGTTTTGTTCTTTGAATTTACTTGTGTAATTTCAATACTTTCTTTCAGCGATTCTTTCTCTTAGAGCAGCATAATAATTCCGCAGCATTGGGGAGAGTAATAGATTTTTTTCTGAACACAATGATTAAAAAGGAAAAATAGCTGCTTGCAAACTAAGTAAATGCTGAATATATAATCAATAACTAAAAAACTATTCTGAAATGTTATTCTCTTTAAGTACAAGTTTCTATTTTGACTAAAGAAGAAAAGTAAGCTCCATTATTAATCGTTCTACATTTTTTGTTTACTGAGTGGTGGCCATCATCCCCTATGTTTTAAAGCTAGCCAGTCCATAGATTACCTTTTTCGAATAGCATCTATACCAAGTCATCACAACCTTATAGTTTTTACTAATTCGAGGGCCCCAGCACTTTGTTTTTCATATTTATTTATTATTGTGTAGCAAACAAGTTCACTACATGACACCATGACAATGTAGTGGCGTCATTCGTCCCGAACCTTTTGATCAAATGTTTTTTTTTACATTTCAGTATGATATGAGATTAAATAACCAAAAATCACTTATGTTTTACTGACACATTTTTATGACAAAAATAAACACTACAATATACTGCGGTAGGCAGTAGCTGGCATTGCAAGAAGCCCCTGGAGTGACGAGGTATCTGCTGTGATTAGTTGAGATTTCACAACAGTGGACCACTCCCATCCTTTCAACCACCCCTACAGCACTGGTTAGATGTCAATGTGGCATCGTTATGAGTCAGAAACATTTATTCTACTATCAAAATTGACTACAAAGTATAAATTGTACAATTTCGGTCATGCAGTCAGTCTTCTCCAAAACTAAGTTGTGTGAGACTTGTGGTTGTGACTGCATCACAACATAAATGAAGGTTGGGTGTGTTTCAATCCTGCCCACATGCCCACAGCTTGCAACATGCAAGTAAATATCAATTCAGAGTGCAGCTACATGCAACACAATTGTAATGCCTGTGGTAAATTTTGGTTGACTTCCCTTGAATATCCCTTTGGGGCTAGTTAGGGACCATTGGCAAATTACACAATGTACATGTTAAAATTCCAATAGCTCTAAATTGAAGTTACTTAAAAATCTCAAACCAACTATGAATTGTAGAAATTCATATACAAATATTAAAAGCATTTAATGAGAAAACTTAAAGGTGTGCAACATAAAAATATTGTCTCATTTACATGTATTTATTAACGGTCCCTAACTAGCCCCAGAGTGAAAGTCAGGTCGCACACCAGCCAGCTGAACCTAATTGGCTAAATAATTTGGCTAACTCTTCCCACCTACAAACACAAACACACACACACAAGACACCCACGTCAAACCACACCCCGAAACCAACTCACATTTTAATTTACTCATGGCCGCTAGCATTTCTTAATTTCTTACCTTATTTACATAAGTATTCAGACCTTTTGCTATGAGTCTCGAAATTGAGCTCAGATGCATCCTGTTTCCATTGATCATTCTTGAGATGTTTCTACAACTTGATTGGAGTCCACCTGAGGTAAATTCAATTGGTTGGACATGATTTGGAAAGGCACACACCTGTCTATACGTATAAAGTCCAACTGCTGACAGTGCATGTCAGCGCAAAACCAAGCCATGAGGTCGAAGGAATTGTCCGTAGAGCTCTGAGACAGAATCTGGGGAACTGTACCAAAAAATGTCTGCAGCATTGAAGGTCACCAAGAACACAGTGGCCTTCATCATTTTTAAATGGAAGAAGTTTGGAACCATCAAGACTCTTCCTAGAGCAGGCCGCCTGGCTAAACTGAGAAATCGTGGGAGAAGGGCCTTGGTCAGGGAGGTGACCAAAAACTCGATGGTTACTCTGACAGAGCTCTGGAGTTCTTCTGTGATGATGGGAGAACCTTCCAGAAGGACAACCATCTCTGCAGCACTCCACCAATCAGGCCTTAATGGTAGAGTGGCCAGACGGAAGCCATTACTCAGTAAAAGGCACATGACAGCTCGCTTTAACAATTTTTAGGGCCTTCCTCTTACACCGCCTGGTATAGAGATCCTGGATGGCAGGGAGCTCAGCCCCAGTGATGTGCTGGGCCGTGGCCTACGCACTAACCTCTGTAGCGCCTTATGGTCGGATGCTAAGCAGTTGCCATACCATGCGGTGATGCAGCCGGTCAAGATACTCCCAATGGTGCAGCTGTAGAACCTTTTGAAGGTCTGAGGGCCTCTGACAAATCTTTTCAGTCTCCTGAGTGGGAAGGGGAGTTGTCGTGCCCTCTTCCCAACTGTGTTGGTGTGTTTGAACCATGATAGGTCCTTAGTGATGTGAACACCGAGGAACTTAAAGCTCTTGACCCGCTCCATTACAGCCCCATCGATGTGAATGGGGTGCTCTGCCCTACGTTTTCTGTAGTCCACAATACGTTCCTTTATCTTATTGACGTTGAGGGAGAGGTTGTTGTCCTAGCACCACACTGCCAGGTCTCTGACCTCTTCCCTATAGGCTGTGTCATCGTTGTCTGGGATTCGGTCTACCACCGTCGTGTCGTTGGCAAACTTAATGGTGTTGGAGTCGTGCACGGCCACACAGTCATGGGTGAACATGGAGTACAGAAGGGAACTATTAATGCACCCGAGGGGCCCCCGTGTTGAGGGTCAGCGTGTCAGATGTGTTGTTGCCTACCCTCAACACCTGGGGGCAGCCCGCCAGGAAGTCCAGGATTCAGTTGCAGAGGGAGGTGTTCAGCCCCAGGGTCCTTAGCTTACTGATGAGCTTGGAGGGCACTATGGTGTTGAACGCTGAGCTGTAGTCAATAAACAGCATTCTCAAGTAGGTGTTCCTTTTGTCCAGGGGGAAAGGGCAGTGTGGAGTGCAATAGAGATTGCGTCGTCTGTGGATCTGTTGGGGCGGTATGCAAATTGGAGTTGGTCCAGGGTGTCTGGAATGATGGTGTTGATGTCAGCCATGACCAGCCTTTCAAAGCATTTCATGGCTACAGATGTGAGTGCTACAGGGCGATAGTCATTTAGACATTCTTGAGCACAGGGACAATGGTGGTCTGCTTGAAAAATGTAGGTATTACAGACTGGGTCAGAAAGAGGTTGAAAATGTCAGTGAAAACACGTGCCAGCTGGTCAGCACATGCTCTGAGTATGCATCCTGGTAATTCGTCTGGCCCTGCGGCCTTGAGAATGTTAACCGGTTTAAAGGTCTTAGTAGGATTGATATTGTATTGATGCTTTGCCTGTTTGATGGTTCGTTGTGCATAGCGGGATTTCTTATAAGCGTCCTGATTAGTGTCCCACTCCTTGAAAGCGGCAGCTCCAGCCTTTAACTCAGTGACAATGTTGCCTGTAATCCATGGCTTCTGGTTGGGATAGGTACGTACAGTCACTGTGGGGACGATATCGTTGATGCACTTATTAATGAAGCTGGTGACTGATGTGGTAAACTCAATGCCATCAGATGAATCCCTTATGTTGTATCGAAACAGTCTAGCGAAACAGTCCTGTAGCTTAGAATCCGCTTCATTGGACCACTTCCGTATTCAGCGCATCACTGGTACTTCCTGTTTGAGTTTTTGCTTGTAAGCAGGAAACAGGAGGATAGAGTTAGTCAGATTTGCCAAATGGAAATCGACCAGTGATTTAAACCTGTATCTCCTCTGCACCACAAGACTGTGTTAGGAGATAAATCCTAGCTTGTGGAGCTAATAATGTAGGTCTTCAGGTCTCAGACAATGTTACTCATCATGCAAGCGTGATTCCAATCTGCCTTCGTTACACTTCACTCTCCTTTGGGTCGTTTGACCCATTCCAGTCACGGCACAAAACTTTTTTAAGCCAGGTTCAACCCCGGTCTCCTGAGCACTGAGCGTTGTTCCAAACCACCTTCGTTATATTTACAAGACAAGGAAAACAATGAACCTATGTTTTCTCGACAGAAGCAACAAATGTTTTTACCCTTCTTGCCGCTTATCCTCCCGTAAATACCATGGGTCTAATAATGATTTGATTATTGTTTGGCTCTTGAGAAAGTTAACTTATTTGACAGACTTTCCTGTTTTCAGAAGACAGTACTGTCAGTGAACTATTAACCTTTTCAATGCAAATCATAAGTGGCTTATGGTTCTTGTCTCATTAAAAGGTAATTTCAGGCTATTCCATCAAAGGTCATTTAAGGCCAGTCCAATCAATCAAATCCATTTATTTATGACAATCAGAAACATCATGTGTTGTGCATCATTCCTAAGGTATCGATTTATTAGTCAGTTACAACATAGAATTAGGAATTATAATACTATTAATTTAATAGGATCTATATGAGCAGCGGTGGAAAAGGTACCCAATTGTCATACTTGAGTAAAAGTAAAGATACCTTAATAGAAAATAACTCAAGTAAAAGTGAAAGTCACCCAGTAAAATGCTACTTGAGAAAAAGTCTAAAAGTATTTGGTTTTGAATATACTTAAGTAATCCAAATAAATGTAATTGCTTAAATATACGTAAGTATCAAAAGTATGAATAATAAAACATTTCTTATATTAAGCAAACCAGACGGCACAATTGTAATGTTTTTTATATTTACGGATAGCCAGGGGCACACTGCAAACACTCAGAAATCATTTACAAATTAAGCGTTTGTGTTTAGTGAGTCCGCCAGATCAGAGGCAGTAGCGATGACCAGGGTTGTTCTCTTGATAAGTGTGTGAATTGGACAATTTTCTGTCCTACTAAGCATACAAAATGTAACCAATACCTTTGGGTGTCAGGGAAAATGTATGGAGTAAAAAGTACATTATTTTCTTTAGGAATGTAGTGAAGTAAATGTTCTCAAAATATAAAGAGTACAGAACAGATACCCCAAAAAAGTACTTACAGTTGAAGTTGGAAGTTTACATACACTTAGGTTGGAGTCATTAAAACTCTTTTTCAACCACTCCACAAACTTCTTGTTAACAAACTATAGTTTTGGCAAGTCGGTTAGGACATCTACTTTGTGCATGACACAAGTCATTTTTCCAACAGTTGTTTACAGACAGATTATTTCACTTATAATTCACTGTATCACAATTCCAGTGGGTCAGAAGTTTATGTACGCTATGTTGACTGTGCCTTTAAAAAGCTTGGAAAATTCCAGAAAATAATGTCATGGCTTTAGAAGCTTCTGATAGGCTAATTGACATCATTTGAGTCAAATGGAGGTTCACCTGTGTAACGGTTGTCTGTGGTGGAAGAAGGTGAGGACCAATGCGCAGCGTGGTAAGTGTCCATATTGATTTAATAGAACAATCAAACACTAAAACAAAACAGTAAAGCGACAATGAACGAAACGAAACAGTCCCTTATGGTGAATACACAAAACACAGAACCGAAAATAATCACCCACAACTCAAAGGTGAAAACAGGCTACCTAAGTATGGTTCTCAATCAGGAACAACGATTGACAGCTGCCTCTGATTGAGAACCATACCAGGCCAAACACAGAAATCCCAAATCATAGAAAAAAGAACCCCAACTCACGCACTGACTATACTAAAACAAAGACAAAACAAAGAAACTAAGGTCAGAATGTGACAACCTGTGGATGTATTTCAAGGCTTACCTTCAATCTCAGTGCCTCTGCTTGACATCATGAGAAAAAAAAAAGAAAAAAAAAATGAATTTAGACCTCCACAAATCTGGTTCATCCTTGGGAGCAATTTCCAAATGCCTGAAGGTACCACGTTCATCTGTACTAACAATAGTACACAAGCATAAACACCATGGGACCACTCAGCCGTCATACCGCTCAGGAAGGAGACACGTTCTGTCTCCTAGAGATGAACGTACTTTGGTGCGAATAGTGCAAAGCAATCCCAGAACAACAGCAAAGGACCATGTGAAGATGCTGGAGGAAACAGGTACAAAGGTATCTATATCCACAGTAAAACAAGTCCTATATAGACATAACCTGAAAGGCCACTCAGCAAGGAAGAAGCCACTGCTCCTAAACCGCCATAAAAAAGCCAGACTACGGTTTGCAACTGCACATGGGGACAAAGATCATACTTTTTGGAGAAATGTCCTCTGTGAAACAAAAATAGAACTGTTTGGCCATAATGACCATCGTTACGTTTGAAGGAAAAAGGGGGAGGCTTGCAAGCCAAAGAACACCATCCCAACTGTGAAGCACGGGATGGCAGCATCATGTTGTGGGGGTGCTTTGCTGCAGGAAGGACTGGTGCACTTTACAAAATAGATGGCATCATGAGGACGGAAAATGATGTGGATATATTGAAGCAACATCTCAAGACATCAGTCAGGAAGTTAAAGCTTGGTCTCAAATGGGTCTTCCAAATGGACAATGAACCGAAGCATACTTCCAAAGTTGTGGCAAAATGGCTTAAGGACAACCAAGTCAAGGTATTGGAGTGGCCATCACAAAGCCCTGACCTCAGTCCTATAGAAAATTTGTGGGCAGAACTGAAGTGTGTGCGAGCAAGGAGGTCTACAAACCTGACTCAGTTACACCAGCTCTGTCAGAGGAATGGTCCAAAATTCACCCAACTTATTGTGGGAAGTGTGTGGAAGGCTACTCGGAACGTTTGACCCAAGTTAAACAATTTAAAGGCAATGCTACCAAGTACTAATTGAGTGTATGTAAATGTCTGACCCACTGGGAATGTGATGAAAGAAATAAAAGCTGAAATAAATTGTTCTCTCTACTATTAATTCTGACATTTCACATTCTTAAAATGAAGTGATGATCCTAACCGACCTAAGACAGGGATTTTTACAAAGATTAAATGTCAGGAATTGTGAAAAACTGAGTTTAAATGTATTTGGCTAAGGTGTATGTAATCTTCCGACTTCAACTGTAAGTAGTACTTTAAAAAGTATTTTTACTTAAGTATTTTACACCACTGTCTATGAGTTACACCAAAGATGGTGGATAAATGAAGATATTTCACTCAGGCATTTACCATTGAAATAAAATTGTCAGTTCCGGTCTACTTAACGGGGTGGGTTTCCCATAGACACCAATGCAATAGCAGCTGGGTCTGGTCTACTTAGTTCATTGACTTTTATTGAACCATAAATAACAAGGAGTGGGGTCTCGCTTCCTCTTCATTCTCTGGTTACACTACACAATGTTTTTGTTGTGAAGGTTTATGTCTTCACCCCAATCTCTGGCCACACCCCTCTCTTGCCACTCACCAGACCAGTTCCCACTCTGCTCATAAGCATCAGTTTTCACTCCAGCATTCCTTATCCTGTTGGTAAATGCATGTTGCGCGTTACTGACAAAGTGAATACCTTTATTTGTTGGAGAATATGTGGCCAGAGGTTAGGGGTGAGGACACATCAGCCACCTTCTTGAAAGGGTCCTTGACTTGAGGGTCTTGGCTGGTCTAGAACGAGTTTGACTTCCCTTTGGTCAAAATCTGTTTGAATCAACATCGTTTCCACGCCATTTCAACCCAATTATTAAATGAGATGACTAGTGATGGGGTAAAAATGGACAGTTACATATACATATTACATAGTTACATATACATATTATTTAGAAAGACATGTCGAATAATTTTGACAATATCGCAAAATTCTTTTTGCACTAGTTGGCTGTACCTGCACCAAAACTTATTTTACTTACGTATTTTTCCTTCATAGCTTTTTCTCCACCTTTTTTAAATAGGGAGCCAATTTGTTATTTTCACTTATTTCAGTCCCTCTGCAGCATGGAATTGCAATAAAATTCCGGTATTGAATCGCAATACACTTACTGTAGAATCATGATCATCGCAATGCATATCATAGTATCGTAATAATATCATATCATTATGTCCCTAACAATTCCCAGCCCTGGTGATGACGTTGAATCAACGTGGAAAATGTATTGTATTTGAAAAAAAGAGCCGGGCGGAGAAGTCTGGCAGGTTATAGGATATAGCACTTGTGCTGGATCAACAGATGAAATGTTTGATTTAGCTGAACAATACAAGCTCATCATGGGAGCCACACAGGAGTTCAGTTTAACCTTGATAGCCCATGATTTTCAGGAGCCCAACCAGTGTTTCAACATGGAAGACGAAGTCATCAAATGCCTGGCTATATCCCGACCTGATAGCTGGAAGGTCCATTGCCTTGATCTCCTTGAAGGTAGGGATCGGCACGAGTACGTACACGAGTACTCGATTCAAGGTTCCATTGGTAATAATTGAATACAAGTACTCAAAATTCGCCCTCTCTGGTTAGCTGTGGAAATGTTGGACCCTCTGTTGTTCTGTATGGTCTTCTGCCTAGTAGGGTGGTTGGATTGGATACACCACATGCTGGGGGCACTACAGGCTGAGGATAGGCTGGAGGAGGACCCTGGGGCAGAGGCTGGATTGGAGGAAATTAGATTGGAGGAGTGAGGTGGCAGAGGCAGAGGTAATTGATAGGTGGAAGGCTGCAGCTACAGCCCCAGAACGGTGGCCCACTGCTGGTTGTTCTGGTAGTGCCTGAGGTTGATCAGGTGTAGCTAGTGCCAACACTGGGAGGTGTGTTGGTGTGAAGTAGTGTTTTGGACTGGAATATTATTATACGGATGTTGCAAATTACATTGTTATTGTCGAGAAACAGATGTCTGTCGGTCTTTAATATGAATGTCTGTAAGAGTGTCTGTAAGTGCAATACCCACTGGGCAGTCGTCATTTCAAGGTGGTTAACTTGGTAATATTTGGTTGTGACGTTGATCAATAAGATTACAATCTATTGTCACCCACTCAAAAAGACAGACAAAAGTTAGTTGAATTTATAATGTGTCATCACTATGCTTTTAACCATCTAAAAGCACAACCAAATTCCAATGGAAAAACAATGTCTGATGTTTGGTTGTTGTCACCTACTGCAAATGTCTATCACTGCGCACTCAACCATTTAAAAGCACAGACAAGTTCAAACAGGAATACAAACAGTCAGATATTTTGTTTATTTATACCACAGATGAATATGTTATCACTGTGCTTCATCTAATAGCAGAACCAAATTACCTGGTTTTCAGTTGAGATAACATTAAAAGTACATGATGCAAGTGATCAACGCCGTTCAAGATTCTGGAATTGTGAAGATCTCAACAGAACTGCAACAACCTATGCACGCTTCATATGATTACATAAGAAGAAATGTATAGTTACACTAACCTATTTACTGTATTACAAAGGTCATGTTGAATTGTGTTTGGTTGACAGCATAACCAAATATCAACATTTAAAGGAGATGTATCTACTGCTTGTAAAGTTCCATCTGAGCCACTGGCTTAATCCCATTCTTTAATTTAGATTTTTGCTTGAGTTGGAGGCATGAATCCAATATATACAGTGGCAAGAAAAAGTATGTGAACCCTTTGGAATTACCTGGATTTCTGCATAAATTGGTCAGCAAATTGGATCTGATCTTCATCTAAATAACAACAACAGATAAACATAGTGTGCTTAAACTAATACCACACAAATTATTGTATTTTTATTGTCTATATTGAATACATAATTTAAACATTGGCAGTGTAGGTTGGAAAAAGTATGTGAACCCCTAGGCTAATGACGTCTCCAAAAGCTAATTGGAGTCAGGAGTCAGCTAACCTGGAGTCCAATCAATGAGATGAGATTGGAGATGTTGGTTAGAGCTGACTTGCCCTATAAAAAACACTCACAAAATGTGAGTTTGCTATTCACAAGAAGCATTACCTGATGTGAAAAATGCCTCAAACAAAATAGATCTCAGAAGACCTAAGATTAAGAATTGTTGACTTCCATAAAGCTGGAAAGGGTTACAAAAGTATCTCTAAAAGCCTTGATGTTCATCAGTTCACGGTAAGACAAATTGCCTATAAATGGAGAAAGTTCAGCACTGTTGCTACTCTCCCTAGGAGTGGCTGTCCTGCAAAGATGACTGCAAGAGCACTGCGCAGAATTCTCAATGAGGTTAAGAAGAATCCTAGAGTGTCAGCTAAAGACTTACAGAAATCTCTGGTACATGCTAACATCTCTGTTGATGAGTCTATGATACGGAAAACACTAAACAAGAATGATATTCATTTGAGGACACCACAGAGAAGCCACTGCTGTCCAAAAAAACATTGCTGCATGTCTGAAATGTACAAAAGTGCACCTGGATGTTCCACAGCACTACTGGCAAAAATATTATGTGGACAGATGAAACTACAGTTGAGTTGTTTGGAAGGAACACACAACACTATGTATGGAGAAAAAAAGGCACAGCACAGCACACCAACATCAAAACCTCATCCCAACATCCCAACTGTAAAGTATAGTGGAGGGAACATCATGGTTTGGGGCTGCTTTGCTGCCTCAGGGCCTGGTCAGCTTGCTATCATCAATGAAAAAAATGAACTCCCAAGTTTATCAAGACATTTTGCAGGAGAATGTTAGGCTATCTGTCTGCCAATTGAAGCTCAACAGAAGTTGGTTGATGCAACAGGACAACGACCCAAAACCCATAAGTAAATCAACAGAATGGCTTCAACAGAAGAAAATACGCCTTCTGGAGTGGCCAGTCAGAGTCCTGACCTCAACCCGATTGAGATGCTGTGGCATGACCTCAAGAGAGCAATCCACACCAGATATCCCAAGAATATTGCTGAACTGAAACAGTTTTGTAAAGAGGAATGGTCCAGAATTCCTCCTGACCATGGTGCAGGTCTGATCTGCAACTACAGAAAACGTTTGGTTGAGGTTATTGCTGCCAAAGGAGGGTCAACCAGTTATTAAATCCAAGGGTTCACATAAGTTTCCCACCCTGCACTGTGAATGTTTACATGGTGTGTTCAATAAAGACATGAAAACATAATTGTTTGTGTGTTATTAGTTTAAGCCGACTGTGTTTGTCTATTGTTGTGACCTAGATTAAGATCAGATCAAATTTATGACCAATTTATGTAGAAATCCAGGTATTTCCAAAGGGTTCACATACTTTTTCTTGCCACTGTAATTTGTTAACTTGCCAATAAGTTAATAGGCTATTTATTGTATTTCAAAAGTGATAATGAATTGTGTTTGGTTGTCAACACAACCACATATCAACATTTAGATTTAGTTTAAGCTTGGATGGTTCCACCTGTGCTATTGACTTAGTCTGGCTTTAATTCCATTTGCTACAAATTAATAATTGAAATCTAAGTTAAAGAATATGACTAAATCAAATCAAACTTTAATTGCACTTTAATTAAAGTGTTTTTATTTAGTCCTATTCTCTAACTTAGATTTTTGTTTGAGATGGAGATGTGAATCCAACATATCAATTACTAATTTGTAGACAAACTGGATTTAAAGCAGACTAAGTCAGTGGCACAGATTGAACTATCCAAGACATCCTCACTGCTGGGTGTCAATCTGGGGTAGGATATCGGTAAGAGTCCATTCAGTGATAAAGCTCTCAGCTGCTTTCCTCAGAAGAGAGGTTGGTGAGATAGGCCTTCACTGATGGAGGGTGACTTGGTTTTAGGTAAGTGGACCACTATAGCTTCTTTCCATTCAGCAGGAACGATGTCCTCTTGTAGTGGTAAATTAAGAATGTCAGCCAGTGGTCTGTGCTCAGCTCATATGCAAACTCCTTATTAGTCTGCCTGGGATTTCATCTGGGCCTGCTGCCTTATGGGTTTTCACCTTCTGTAGCTTTCTGTAGACTTCCCAGGCTTGGACTGTTGGAGCAGGGCAGCAGAGCTGGGTGGTAGGGACTGTGCTACTTTTGATGGTGATTTGATCCTTTAATTTGCTGTACCGTGTTTATCGTCTGGTCTAAGACCCTCTTTGTGGAAGGTTGCCTCAGTTTGGGAGAGGTTGGCTAATTCCTTGATGTTCTTATGCCACTGGGCATAATGAAACGACATTCACTGTTACTTAACCCCTGTATTGATTAGCCTACATTAGGCCTTATAAATGTATTCTATAATATGAAAATGCCTCTATAATTTCCTCTTTGAGTTGTACAAAATAAATAGGCTATACTTTTTAATGAGTCACGACTATCACATTATACAGTAACACCATGAATTTTCAGAATATAATTTCTATTGCCCTCCATTTATCAATAGGCATGATTTACCCATTGTAGTCATCGGAATTAGAAGGCAACATGGTTTTGATGCCTCCCAGTGGAGGATTAGAGCAAACATTTGTTGCACTTCCCATCTTTCACAAGGTAAAACTGCAATGTCCACTGGATTTTGTCTAGAAGGGATACAGCTTTTGTCCAAATAGCGCAGGTTAGGAGAACTTACGCAGCAGGTTAGGAAAATTAGGTTATGGTTAGGAAAAGGGTTAGGGTTAGCAAAAATCAAATAAAAAAAGTCGATTTTTACCATCAATTTGACCAAAGCTGTATCCCATCTAGACATGACATGTCCACTGGCACTGAAGCCCTCATACCAAGATAGTAGACTACAACAGCAACCACAATTAGTCAAGTGTGATGGAGGGGCTTGAAAGCACACAGGGCTCTTTTCTATCTCCGGTGAGAACAAACTCTCATTCCCATTTAGTTTGGATATTTGTCAGGGTACTTCTATGGTTCTCTTGTTGACCTAAATATGAGAAAAGATCATTACTTTTTCTATAAAAATGTCACTCGTATTATTTAATGTGTGTTAAAAGTCTGCATCCATTTTAAGATAAGATTGTTTAAGATCATGTTGGAGCTTTAATGTGTTCTATAATAATCAGCTGGTGATATAAAATGCCTATTCCTATTGCAATTTATTATCCAAATGATTACAAACACAAGATTTAAAAAACAACAACAACGTTCTGTTAAAGATGGGAATACTTAATATTTTGTTAGAGCCAAACAATTGTTCATCTTGGTTCAGAGAAATATTGTATACATTCCATATGCAAACACATGTTTAAGTTTCACATGCTTGAGCAACAACTTGCTGGTGCTTAGATTGACATAAGTATTGAACCAATGGTGTAAGCAGGAATTGTAAAAACTTGGGTAAGAATGAAATTAGCAACTGTATTTCAGACTACATTAAGGTGTGCCAAGGAGAGAGGACGGTGGCCATCTATGTGGCACTGATGTGGCAAAGACACTGGGAAACTTACAGTAAATGTTTCAATATTACTTCTCCATCTTTGAAAAATCAATGTAAGCAACACACTTTCCCGCACCCTGCCTGGCCAGCGTTGAGCTGACAGTGACAGCAGCACGCATGCGCAGTATATCAACTGTTTCGGTGTCGGTGCTGAAGTTGGGCGGATGGAAGAAAAACACCGCCGATGGAGATTATACGGCAGGATGTATCTTTACTGTGCGATCTAACAAGCATCAACATAAAACACATATAAAGTAACCACTATAGACGACTGACAACCAGAATTAAAAGGGTAAGATGATGGATATTCTTATGTTAAATGTCCCACGAGCTAGCACTAGCCATGCTAGTCTCAGTAGCTAGCTGCCGCCTCTTCGCAGCACAGAACATGAGAACGTCTGATGGTGGCTAGCTAGCTATACAGAAAGTGGGTGTTATTCGTAGTTTTGTTGATGCGACAATAAGGCACTATCGTATCTTTGTAGTGGTTTTGCACTATCATTTGGTGTTTTGCCATGCGGAATCAGGTTGTCTTTGCAGCTGACGTTACCTGCAATGATTTAGCTAGCTAGCTAGTTCAGATTCTTCGAATCACAGCTGCAAGACAGTGAGAGACCATGCAAAACACCCAAGGATGAGCAGCAGGCAACGACCGCTATGTTGCGAATGCTTTAGGAAGTTATGACAAGCATGCATATGCTTTAACATGTATTTTAGTCTAAAATGTACGATTGTGCTACAGTTCATTAGCTAACTATTATTTCTTCATGCATTTAATTAGGCAGCGAGTCAGTTTGTGTTAATAACGAACTAGGGGTTGTCACAAGTTACCATAGCCACAAAGTCCACATTTGCTACTGGTTTATCGTAAAAATTCATGGAAACAAATATTTTATTTTTGTCTTAATATAAGGTTAGAAGTGTGGTTAAGGTTAAAGGGATACTTCGGGATTTTGGCAATGATGCCTTTGTCTACTTCCCCAGAGTCAGATGTCTGTGTCCAGTATGAAGAATGTTAAGAGGTCGTTATGCTAGCAGATAGCCATAGACTTCATCATGCGCTGATTCTTGTTAGCAATTGCGCTAGTACTAGTTAGCAGCTTCATTCAAACCGCATGCAGAGACATAAATGGTATCCACAAGTTAATCTGACTAGGGAGGTAGATAAGTGCATCATTGGTAAGGGTTGAATCTGTAGTTACAGGAGGCGAAATTTCGTTCCATAGGAAGTGGGGGCAATTTCACAAGTGTGTGTGATTGCAGCCGTAGTTCGGGGCGTTCCTGCATCTGCAGGAACAGCCCATTGGTGCACGTCATGCTTGTGTTACACTTGATATTATGGATTTGTCTCTGCGATTCAAATGTGGTCAAAAGGGAAATATAAATATTTTCTGTGCTTTTCATGGTCGAAGGACATTGTCTACCAGTGTCCTAGCTAGCTACCTACCTGTGTCGCCCCTGCCTTGTGTGTACCGGAGTCCAAGCTAGCTAACTGCCCTCACAGTCGTTAACAGAACTGCGGGAAAAAAGTGCCGGACAGGCGGTGGGCGAAGTACACTCTCTACCGGTGTGCTAGCTAGCTACCTATCCTGCCTCCCACCTGCTGTGTACTGGAGTCCTCCTAGCTAGCTAGCAAACAAGTTAGCACAGTGTCCTACGCTCCCACCTACCAAACACTTGCCCTTGCCATCGTTAACAGAACTGCGGAAAGCAGTGCTTGACAGGCAAAGGACACTGTCTACCGTTGGTCTAGCTAGCTAGCTAACTACCTATCCCGCCTGCTCTGTACTGGAGTCCTCCTAGCTAGCTAGCAAACAAGTTAGCACACAGTGTCCTACGCTCCCACCTTCCAAACACTTGCCGTCGTTCACAGAACTGTGGGAAAACAGTGCCTGACAGGTGGGGGCTAAGTACTCTTGTCTACTGGTGGCCTAGCTAGCTACCGTTGTCGCCCCCTACTCCAGGCTGTATCACATCCGGCCGTGATTGGGAGTCCCATAGGGCGGCGCACAATTGGCCCAGCGTGTCCGGGTTTGTCTGGGGTAGGTCATCGATGTATAAAATAATTTGTTCTTCACTTACTTGCCTAGTTCAATAAATAAAATAAACATTTAGTCTCATCTGATAATTTAGTTAAAAGACTCAGGTAAAAAAAAATGAAATGAAATTTAGCAATATATATCACATTACATCTTACTAATACATTTTAAGTAATTATGGCAAAAATATTTTTGGCTGCTAAAAAATCTGAGTGGCTGGTAGATTTTTTTCATCTACAGTGGCTACAGCACATCTACAGCACAGTGGCTGATGGACCAAAAAGTGCATTTTAGGCCCTGCTCTGAGCCTTTACCAAAATACAAAACATGGCGGACAATTTCTCTTGCCTCGGATCTGAACTTCAATGACAGTTAACATAAAACAAAAATACGAATTTGACATTCCCGCGCCCCAATGACATTGGCGCAGAGGAGGGCTGGCTTGCTAGCTAGCTGCAGTCATTTTCAGCCATTTTCTTATAAAACAGCTCAGCAGGCGAAATGCAAATTCGCAATGCTAGCTAGCTAATGTTAGCTAGACTCGGGAGCTCTTGGGGCCATAAACAGACTTCAGGAGCCAGTGGGTTAGATATGATTCCACCATGGGCAACAACAACTGGCTACTAGTTTTCAGCCAAATATGTTCAACTCATAGCTAGTTTATCCAGTAACCATTTAGAAGAATAGCTACAGACTGAAATGTAGCTGGCATGCTGGCTTACACCGGCCATGCAGTAGCCAAATAGCTAGCTAATCATAGATGCCAAAAGACACATATCTTGTCTTGGGAGCTCATGGGCACACAGGCTACATTAGCCAACTGGTTAGACATGATTACACCACGGGCAACAATAACTGGCGACTAGTTTGTTTTCAGGTAAATATTTTCAACTCTTCCAACTTAGTTTATCCAAAGACCACCGCATTTAGGAGGATAGCTAATTACTGAAATGTAGCTAGCTAGATTTTTACATTTACATTTTTTGTAATTTACTAGACTTCCAAGAGCAATTAGGGTTAAGTTCCTTGCTCATGGGAAAAGAGAGATTTTTCACTTAGTCTGCTTGGGGATTTGATCCAGGCAATAGCCACTAACTAATCGTGTACGCATAACCCAAATGTATCAAAGAATAGGTAAATTTGCTCATGTCAAGCGACACATACCAGACCATTTGTGGTAAGGTAAAAATAATTAGTGGGCTTGTTTTTCAGACAATGAAACTAAAATAGATTGGTAGCTAGCTGGTGAGGCTTTAATTTCTTTCCCAATTAATCTGGTGATCAAGCTGAAGCTGGATTTCCCAAGTCGTTCGGTCAGTGCTAACTGCTCATGCCGGGGCACGAGCTAGCTAAACACACGGCTCTGTAAAGCATCTTTGTGATGTCACACACTCAAGAGGGCTCACCCAATGGGTTATATGTCGAGACTCAAGAAATTGGAGAAGGGTGTAATTGCGGCCCACAATTCCTGCATCTGCAGGAACCCTTTATAATTCTATTGGTAAATTTTTAAGCTAAGACTCCAGTACACAGGCGGGAGGCAGGGACACTCCAGTACAATGGGTGGCAGTAATGCGCCATAATGTTGGGTGCCAATCTCCAATAAACCCCACAGAATAATATTTTGTCATTTTTAATTTAACCTTTATTTAACTAGGCAAGTCAGTTAAGAACAAGTTCTTATTTAAAATTACGGCCTACCCCGTCCCCGTAGGAGGCCTTTTTCCTTTTGGTAGGCCGTCCATTGTAAATAAGAATTTGTTTTTATCTGGCTTGCCTATAAATGAAAGGTTAAATATAAAATTAAAAACCCGGTCAAACCTTAACCTGGATGACACTGGGCCAATTGTGTGCCGCCCTATGGGACTCCCAATCATGGGCGGTTGTGATACAGCCTGGTATCGAACCACGGTCTGTAGTGGCGCCTCTAGCACTGAGATGAAGTGCCCAAAAACAGCTACCGCTTTAAGGATGTGAAGTTACCGTGGTAAAGAGGCTACTCAGTTCCTGTCATGTGTGTCTGTGTGTGTGAGATTTTGGATCTGAGTAATAGTAGACAGCATCTCTTCACTATCATTTGAAGCAGCAAACTCAAATGAACAACAGACCTTGTGAACAAAACAATGTAAATAGCCAAGAAACACGAGGACAGTCTCACTTTGTAGACTTTTGAGTAAATGTGACTAATTTCAGGAAAATAGGCATTTGTCGCACATCACTACTTTACAGAAGAGGCATTTGAACGTAAACAAGTATTTTATACCTATCGTTTTTGTGTTTATACTTTTTCATAACAACAATGACAAGTTTGATGTTGGACAACAATAGAATGTTCATGATGTCACTGCAACAGCTGTCTACAGACATGTCGATAGACATAGTATAAACCAGCCTTTAGTCTTGAAATCTGTTGTTTAGTACACTCCTGTACTCACTCACTAGAGATTGCACATGGCCTCACATGTGAAGAGATGGGTGGGGCTAAGGCTTAAGAGTGTGTGAGTGATGCTGAATGGGTGTAGATAAAGAATAGCTCTTACAGGAGAAGTTGATATGGCGAATCCCCTTAATAAGCCATTCTTATTGGGACAGGCAATGTAACATCCATAAAGTTTTTTTTAAAGATGCCCCTTACATAGGATTGTTTGATTTGACATTGCTGTTGATGTTATTTGTTTTGAGGCTGTTCTGCTCAGTGCTCCAGATCGTACAAGTTTGGAAAATGGACAATGAGAGGTTGTTGGCAAAGTCTAGAGATCTGTGATGATGAAAGATCTATAGATTTATGATGTTGTATGATACCATTGTAATCATTGACCATCAAAACATAGCCTAGATGTAGACATCACCTTTTCCGTTGATATCATGTTAATTTCAGCAGATGGTAAGGAAAATTCATTGTCCATTTATAGTGGAATAGAAAAATGGCCAGCAGAAGTTTTTGCGATGGCTCCATAACTGAAAATAATCCGAGCCCCAAACTTTGCAAGTATTCCAAGTTTCATGCTTTTATAAAAAAAGCTTTTCACACATTGCCTGGACTAGTAGGCCTAACTGCCAGCCTATCACTCATACGGTAATGTTAGCTCTAATTCAAACTGTGATTTTAACTTTTAGATTTTGCTAGTCGTTTGTTTTCAATAAAGAATTGCAGAGCACCCCAAAACCTCAGCTCTTGATCTACTCAGAATACATTGCTGAATCGGGATGGGGCAGAGGTAAGCATTGTGCTTCTTTGCCATATTTCCAGAGTCTGTCTGAACAAAGCGTTAGGGTTGTGTTGCGTGACCATTAACTCTGAGGTTATACAGAAAATGAAACTCCTACGTCCTCCCTGAAACGTATTCCCGGCCATGGGCCCCTGTGAATACAGTCTATTTGAAAGAAAATTGGTGACACCATGTTAGCCAAGAGCTAGAGGCCGTCCATGGGTTTCTCAAATTGGTATTTTGTAACTGCTCTCAAATATGACACAGGTGATATTTAGCTAATATCTGTTGATGGCATATAAGGCATTTCTTTGCTCTAGATTGCAGGAAATGCAATTACAGGTGTTTAAAAAAATGTAAAAGTCTGTCCCTCTGGGCTAATAACTGAGGGCCTAATTGGTGGAACTTTAAAACTGTTCTGTATGTAGCCTATGTGGCTATGCTTTAATTTAAGCATTAAATATACTTGTGGGTCATTCTATATTAATTCAATCACTTGTTGACCACACCCCTTGAGGAGTACCTGAGGAGGTAGTGTAGCACCAGCCAGTTGAATACCAGCTAATCAATTCATGTTACTTATGTCACCCCTAAAAACGCCCTACAGTCAGTCATACTTCATGTTGCATGGGCTTTGGTTGTGTGGCCACTTAGGGTACATTTAGGTGAGCCTCGGTTTCAAGGTGAAGCGTTCATCAATTCTTGGCTTAAAGGGATAGTTTGGGATTTTGGCAATGAGTCAGGTGAAATCGTGGATACCATTTTTATGCATCTGCTTCCAGTATGAAGGAAGTTAAAAAGTAGTTTCACGAGCCAATGCTAACTAGCGTTAGCGCAGTGACTGGAAGTTGCTGCACACAGAGACATAAAAATCCACAAGGTCATCTAACTCTGGGGAAGTAGATAAAGGGCCTCATTGTCAAAATCCCAAACTATCCCTTTAGGTGGATGTGTACAGGAATAGCCATTTGAACGTTAAGCCTGTAGGCTAGGCCTAATAGGCTATATTTTAATTTGGTAGTCAGTCAGGGCCATTCTTTGGGATGTGCTCTCCATTTTCCAGATTTTAATCAATGTTCATAGTAGCCTAACTAAAGACTTACTGTAAGTCACTTTGAATTATTATCATATTAGCATATTGACATTAGTAAATCATACCAGATGTGAAAGAAATGTCTGTCCATATTTCTAGATTGAGTTCTTAAGGGTGTGAGGGGTCACCCCTCTTTAAGTAATGAGCACACCTTCACCATTGGCTAAGCTAAATGGTTGAACTGGCTAACTAAGCGGACCCACTCAATTAGGCTAGCCACCACAACTTTAAAAAGTTGCTGTTACATCTCACTTATGGAAGATTCTCGTTGTTTAACACTGACTGACTAAGCTACCGTAAATCTTTCAATTATAATGGAAGAAGGAGACATTCAGCAATTTGATCATTGGTGACTGGTTTGAATGCGCAAACTTCGCAATAACAAATTGGAAGATGGAAGCTGTCGCTAGTCATAGACCACCACCAACTCGCTGTATAGAAAGCAATGATGTGAATCCTCTGTTGGGCCTGCGGAGAGTTCGTGGGGATGTGAATCCTCTGTTGGGACTGCGGAGAGTTCGTGGGGATGTGAATCCTCTGTTGGGACTGCGGAGAGGTCGTGGGGATGTGAATCCTCTGTTGGGACCTCGGAGAGTTCGTGGGGATGTGAATCCTCTGTTGGGACTGCGGAGAGGTCCTGGGGATGTGAATCCTCTGTTTGGACTGCGGAGAGGTCGTGGGGATGTGAATCCTCTGTTGGGACCTCGGAGAGTTCGTGGGGATGTGAATCCTCTGTTGGGACTGCAGAGAGGTCCTGGGGATGTGAATCCTCTGTTGGGACTGCGGAGAGTTCGGTGGAGATGTGAATCCTCTGTTGGGACTGTGGAGAGGTCCTGGGGATGTGAATCCTCTGTTTGGACTGCGGAGAGGTCCTGGGGATGGGAATCCTCTGTTGGGACTGTGGAGAGTTTGTGGGGATGTGAATCCTCTGTTAGGACTGCGGAGAGGTCCTGGGGATGTGAATCCTCTGTTAGGACTGCGGATGTGTAGCAGCTTGTTTCTGTATTGTAATTTTTAGCAGACCCTTTACTTCGGCTACCATTTAGGGTTTTATCTTCCTTTTTTAAAAGAAGTGGGGCAGTCCCACACTTCACGTAGGTCTATTTTTTGTTTATTGAATATTAAAGAAGTAGAGAGGAAGGCTAGAGGAGAGGGTTGCTAAAGTTAAGTTCCTCAGGGGGAAACATCACAGACAGTGTGTGAAGACGCCTCTTCAACTGCAGGAGGCTGAAGAAATTTGGCTTGTCACCTAAATCCCTGACAAACTTTTACAGATGCACAATCGAGAGCATCCTGTTGGGTTGTATCACAGCCTAGTGCGGCAACTGCATCGTCCTCAACCGCAAGTCTCTCCAGAGGGTGGTGCGGTCTGCACAACGCATCACCAGGGGCAAACTACCTGCCCTCCATGACACCTACAGCACCCGATGTCACAGGAATGACAAAAAGATCATCAAGGACATTAACCACCTGAGCCACAGCCTGTTCACACCGCTATCATCCAGAAGGTGAGGTCAGTACAGGGGCATCAAAGCTGGGACCGAGAGACTGAAAAACAGCTTCTCTCTCAAGGCCATCAGACTGCTAAACAGCAATCACTAACTCAGAGAGGCTGCTGCCTACTTTGAGACCCAATCAGTGGCCACTTTAATAAATGGATCACTAGTCACTTCATACAATGCACTCTAAATAATGCCACTTTAATCATGTTTACATTTCTTACATTACTCATATCACGTGTATATACTGTATTTTATACCATCTCTGCACCTTGCCTATGCCGCTCAGTCATCACTCATCCTACACTTACATGTACATACTCTCATTCACCCATTTTGATTTGTGTGTATTAGGTAGTTGTTGGGGAATTGTTAGATTGTTACTTGTTAGATATTACTGCACTGTCGGAACTAGAAGCACAAGCATTTCTCTACACTCGCATTAACATCTGCTAACCATGTATATGTGACAAATAAGATTTGATTTGATTTTAAACCCATGCTGCTGTGGTATAGGCTATGTAATCTGGAGGCAGCGGCCCAGACCACTAAACTTCCCTAGGCTACTAGGCACTGTTTCCTGACCAAGCTAATTTTGACTTGTGGGTATATGTAATGATGTCTTTATTGTGAACCTCCTGAGCCTCTGACACAGATCTCGGCTAGGCAGGGTACTGTACAGTGGCCCTCCCCAGGCCATGTTAGAAACCAGATGAGGAAGTGTCTCTGTTTGTAGTTGTCAAGGAGATGACAATCTAGACCTCTGCAGTCATGTGCTTGCAGTAGTTTTGCAGTCGTACATACTGTAGGCCCATGCTATAGCTAGCCTAAAGGCCTAAAACTGTAGAACACAAACTCACATGTGATATACTGTCCATAAGTCACTTTTGAACACTGTTGGGATATGTCCTACATCATGCACAGTGGTAAGAGACAGACTTAGATTTTTGGTGGACTTTACTATTTTGTTTTATATAATAGGCTGCTCCAAATCACCAAAAAGGAGGTGAAAAGTAAGGCTAATTTAGGGGTGTCAAACTACATTCCTGGAGGGCCGTGTGTCTGCTGGTTTTGTTGTTTCCTTTCAATTAGTTTCGAATTAAGACCTAAACAACCTGGTAAGGGAAGTTCCTAATTAATCAATGACCTTAATCAAGTACAGGGGAGGAGTGAAAACCCGTAGACACACGGTCCTCCAGGAATTTATTTTGACACCCCTGGCCTAATGCTTTAGTGGCACAAGATCAAAGGTTATTATAAACCCGCTGTCCGTCTGTACAATATTACAATGCACTGTATTTCTCTTTTGTGTTTTTCAGATGGTATATTGTTGCTCCCCTTGTGATCAACACTGCAAATGATCCACCCACTGAGTCCCTGAACTCTGCTGAGACCCAGGCAGAAACTGCTGTCCTCCTTATCCCTCACTTCCTGGCCCTCCGTCAGGGATGGTGAGAACGACAATACTACCCTGTAGACACACCCTAGTGCTTTACTTCTGAACCCACCCAAGTTCAAACAACCACTTACCTCAACGCCATGATTCACCTGCCTGGTCTGTCTGTGGAAGCAACTGACTAATTTTTATGGTAGGTTACTTAGGACAGATGTCCAATACCTTATAGTAGTGTATGTGACTGTTAAGTTTTATCCGTACATCATTGAAAGAAATTCAGTATGTTACGACCGTAAAACTTAAATTAATAGCCCAGGCGTTTTATTTGCTTATATCACTGAACACAACAGGCGCTTGCTTATTAGAGACGGCCTTCTACAGTGCATTCAGAAAGTATTGATACCCCTTGACTTATTCCACATTTCGTTGTGTTACAGCCTGAATTCAAAATGGATTAAATATAATTGTTTTCTTACCCACCTATACACAATACTCCATAATGACAAAGTGAAAACATGTTTTTAGAAATTGTAACAAATGTATTGAAATACAGAAATATGTCATTTACATAAGTATTCACACCCCTGAGTCAATACTTTGTAGAAGCAGCGATTACAGCTGTGGGTCTTTCTGGGTAAGTCTGAAAGAGGTTTCCATACCTGGATTGTGCAACATTTGCCCATTATCCTTTTAAAAATTCATCAAGCTCTGTCAAATCATTGCTTGACAACCATTTTCAGATTTTGCCATTGATTTTCAAGTAGAGTTCAGACAAATCTGTAACTCGGCAGCTACAGAACATTAACTGGTAGTCATTCAAAAATCATGTTAAACACTGTTATTGCACACAGTGAGTCCATGCAATTTATTATGCGACTTGTTAAGCACACATTTATTCCTGGACTTATTTAAACTTGCCATAACAAAGGAGTTGAATACTTACTTGACTCAAGACATTTCAGCGTTTCATTTTTAAAAATTAATTTGTAAGAATTTCGAAAAACATAATTCTACTTTGACATTATGGGGTGTTGGGTGTATGCCAGTGACAAAGAAATCTACATTTAATCCATTTTAAATTCAGGCTGTAACACAACAAAATGTGGAAAACGTCTAGGGCTGTGAATACTTTCTGAAGGCACTGTATTTGAGCCAGGTGTTTCCTTAATGCACACAGCGTTTGCTAATTTGCATAGTTCATTGTTTCTAATTTGCGTATTTCATTGTTTAATTCCAGCATTCACTTCCAGCATTTTAATACATTTCCTCATTTCCTGCACTCATGTGTTATCATTTACACACGGTGTCACCTTTCTTTTGTCTTAGTCTGTCTCTAAAAAAATATATAAGCAACTTTTCCTTGACAGAATAATTTTTCACCACTTTGACTAGAGGTCGATCGGTAGGTTTCTAGGGGTCTACTCCCCACCATTTCCACCATTAAAGCGCCCCTGGCCCAGCTGAGTAAGTGGCAATGAATTAAAGGATTATTCCACCAACTCCATGGGCCTTTTCTACAGTAATACATGTGAACCTCGTAAACAATTAATTTAGACCATGAGTTTATTTGAAACGTGTGTTAATTTGCTGAAATGTGTACCGTTGCCAGGCTATTTATATGGACAGGTGGCAATTTCAGACGAGGCGTTTAATACCTTTTTTGCACTATTGGTTAGAGCCTGTAAGTAAGCATTTCACTGTAAGGTCTACACCTGACGTATTCGGTGCACGTGACAAATAAACTTTGATTGATTTAAGTTTTACAGTATTTTAATTCTCTGAATTCTCTTCAGCTGTACGCATCAGACAGACATAGACTAATTTATTCTGACAGTCACAGCATAAATGTAGTAATCTAATTTAAGGCTTTTTTTTGTCATGCACTACCAGTCTTGGTACTACCAGTCTTGGTAGTGCATGACATCTCTCTGGGTGGAGACTGGAGAGTGGCAGGCGGAGGAGGATCCTCTTGTGCAGTGGGCCGTAACCCTTGCTCTGCATCACTGGCTGCTGCTTTAGAACGGCTAGGACCATGCGCTGTTAGTATTGAATAAATTAGCCTTACATTTAAAGAGAGTCATATTTGCCATTGAACAAAATTATGTGTGCCACAGCAAGATCAAAGGACAGTACATTTCCCAAATGGCTAATAGAATAAAATGTCTCCTCACTGCAGTTCGACAATAGAATTAAAATTAGATATTAATCCTAGCCAAAATGATGGAGATGCAGAATGAAAATTAGGTTCTTTGGCTAAGCCTATATTTGTCTTTCCACATGGAGGGAACCTTTATTTGCATTTCTTTTCAGTGGCTTGGATGTGTCCCCAACTAGAACAAAGGTGTTTGTCACTGTATTTTGCATCAATGTGCATGTTTTCCACCGGTGGAAGGTGAATAACCGATGGCTGCTCAAGCGGCCAACTCAGGATTTGCATGTTTGGTTTATTGGTCCATATATGATCCTTATCATGGATGTCAAAGTGAAGGCCACAGAGAGAGACATTCTCACTGTTCATTGTTAGTGTCCATAAATACGGAGCAAAAGTTGAATGATGACTTTGCAGGTAAGACGATCCTTTATTTAATAGTTTTGGGATTCAAGAGCAAAGTTTAAAAGTAGTGAAATGAAGTAGAATCACAGGAGAGATCAAATGAGAGCAGAGAAGACATTTATTTTTTAAGGTTAGCCAACATGTACCATCTACAGTACTTGCGGGCCGTGTTCCACACCAGGATTGTGCAGAATGGTATTTATTAACCTGTCATAATTATTATAATTATATTAATAATGGTCTGTTCTTTGGGATTGATTGAAACAAGCATTATTGTACCATTCATGACCAGGATGTTAATAATCGTGGTGATAGTAACCATTCTCTGAAATAATTACCAGAAAGAATCCAATGTTAGTACATATTTTAAAAATTGCGCCTCTTATTTCCTAGGGATGTTCCCAGTAGGCAATTTTTTTGTTTTTTGGGGGGTAGATAGATTGTAGCTCCCATCAATGTAATTGTCCTCATTTCCAATTCCCCATATAATTATTTGGTAAAATAAAAAATATATACTGTTCCAGTCAAAAGTTTGGACACCTACTCATTCAAGGGTTTTTCTTTATCTTTACTATTTTCTACATTGTAGAATAATGGTGAACACATCAAAACGATGAAATGACGCAATCATATAGTAACCAACCAAATGTTAAACAAATCAAAGTAGCCACCCTTTGCCTTGATGACAGCTTTGCACACTCTTGGCATTCTCTCAACCAGCTTCACCTGGATTGCTTTTCCTCACTCTCAAGTCCAACTCATCCCAAACCATCTCAATTGGGTTGAGGTCAGGTGATTGAGGAGGCCAGGTCATCTGATGCAGCACTTCATCACTCTCCTTCTTGATCAAATAGCCCTTACACAGCCTGGAGGTGTGTTTTGGGTCATTGTCCTTTTGAAAAACAAATGATAGTCCCACTAAGCGCAAACCAGGTGGTATGGCGTATCTCTGCAGAATGCTGTGGTTGCCATGCTGGTTAAGTGTGCCTTAAAT
Organism: Oncorhynchus tshawytscha; assembly: GCF_018296145.1. NCBI lineage: Eukaryota > Metazoa > Chordata > Actinopteri > Salmoniformes > Salmonidae > Oncorhynchus > Oncorhynchus tshawytscha. The sequence goes on from NC_056453.1 coordinate 27,161,205, forward strand.
TCTAAATAAATCACTGACAGTGTCACCAGCAAAGCACCATCACAGCCCCTCCATGCTTCACGGTGGGCACCACACATGCGGAGATCATCCGTTCACCTACTCTGCGTCTCACAAAGACACGGCGGTTGGAACCCAAAATCTCAAATTCGGACTCATCAGACCAAAGGTCAGATTTCCACCGGTTTAATGTCCATTGCTTGTGTTTTTTGGCCCAAGCAAGTCTCTTCTTGTTATTGGTGTCCTTTAGTAGTGGTTTCTATGCAGCAGTTCAAGCATGAAGGCCTGATTGACACAGTCTCCTCCTCTGTTCAGTTGATGTTGAGATGTCTGTTACTTGAACTCAGTGAAGCATTTATTTGGGCTGCAATTTATGAGTCTGGTAACTCTAATGAACTTATCCTCTGCAGCAAAGGTAACTCTGGGTCTTCCTTTCCTGTGTCGGTTCTCATGAGAGCCAGTTTCATCATAGCACTTAATGGTTTTTGCGACTGCACTTGAAGAAACTTTAAAAGTTCTTGAAATTTTCCGCATTGACTGACCTTCATGCTTTAAAGTAATGATGGATTGCTGTTTTCTTTTGCTTATTTGATATTTTCTTGCCAAAGTATGGACTTGGTATTATACCAAATAGGGCTATCTTCTATATACCACCCCTACCTTGTCACTACACAACTGATTGGCTCAAACACGTTAAGAAGGAAATACATTTCACAAATACATTTTTAACAAGGCACACCTGTTAATTGAAATGCATTCCAGGTGACTACCTCATGAAGCTGGTTGAGAGAATGCAAAGCTGTCATCAAGGCAACGGATGGCTACTTTAAAGAATCTCAAATATAAAATAAATTTAGCTTTGTTTAACACTTTTTTTTTGGTTACTACATTTTTATATTTATTTGACCTTTTATTTAACTAGGCAAGTCAGTTAAGAACAAAATCTTATTTTTAATGATGGCCTAGTAACAGTGGGCTAACTGCCTTGTTCAGGGGCAGAACGACAGATTTTTACCTTGTCAGCTCGGGATTTGATCTTGCAACCTTTCGGTTACTAGTCAAACGCTCTAACCACTAAGCTACCTGCCGCCCCGATGATTCCATATGTGTTATTTCATAGTTTTGATATCTTCACTATTATTCTACAATGTAGAAAATAGTAAAAAATAAAGAAAAACCCTTTAATGAGTGTCCAAACGTTTGACTGCTACTGTACATACATATGCATACGTGTATTATATATACACTACTGTTCAAAAGTTTGAGGTCACTTAGAAATTTCCTAGCTTTTGAAAGAAAAGCATATTTTTTTGTCCATTAAAATAACCTCAAATTGGTCAGAAATACAGTGTAGACTTTGTTAATGTTGTAAATGACTATTATCTGTAAACGGCTGATTTTTATTTTTAATGGAATATTTACAGAGGCCCATTTATCAGCAACCATCACTCCTTTGTTCCAATGGCACATTGTGTTAGCTAATCCAGTTTGTTTTAAAAGGCTAATTGATCATTAGAAAACCCTTTTGCAATTATGTCAGCACAGCTGAAAACTGTTGTTCTGATTAAAGAAGCAATAAAACTGGCCTACTTTGGACTAGTTGAGTATCTGAAGCATCAGCATTTGTGGGTTTGATTACAGGCTCAAAATGGCCAGAAACAAGAAACTTTCTTCTGAAACTCATCAGTCTATTCTTGTTCTGAGAAATAGCCAAGAATGTGAAGATCTGGTTCAATGCTGGGTACTACTCCCTTCACAGAACAGCGCAAACTGTCTCTAACCAGAATAGAAAGAGGAGTGGGAGGCCCTCGGTGTACAACTGAGCAAGATGACAAGTACATTAGAGTGTCTAGTTTGAGAAACAGATGCCTCACAAGTCCTCAACTGGCAGCTTCATTAAATAGTACCCGCAAAACACCAGTCTCGACGTCAACAGTGAAGAGGTGACTCCAGGATGCTGGCCTTGGCAGAGTTGCAAAGAAAAAGCCATATCTCAGACTGGCCAATAAAAATAAAAGATTAAGATGGGCAAAAGAACACAGACACTGGACAGAGGAACTCTGCCTAGAAGGCCAGCATCCCAGCATCTGTACAGTTTCCTTTGTTAAAATGGACTCTCTTGACCTAAATTGCTTTTGTTTTAGAGATTAGTCCTGAATTGCATGACCTCTAAAGGCACATTTAAAGTTTTCCCGTACGGTAAGGGGATCTGCTGTACCTATGTTATGTCAGAAAAAGTCAGTTATAAATTATTCTGTCCAAGTTAAAAACAAGTTATCGTCCAAAAGGCTTTGATTAAATTTCCAATATCCTCGCCCCCACGTGGAAATGCTGTAAGAGTAATGTATATGCCAATTATCTGATTGTCCGACCGCATTCTGTCCCCTATCAACACTTTTTAAACTTTTGGTGCCAGAGAGAATGACATAAGAAAGTAGTCAAGTCGACTAGCTTGATTGAGCCTCCACCATGTGTATCTTACTAGGTCGGGATATTTAAGCCTTCATATGTCCACTGGTTCCAATATATCCATGACATTCGGGATTTCCTTAAGTGGATGAAGGTGATATCCTTTACGGTCCATAGAGGTATTTAAAACTGTATTATAATCTCCCACCATAATAATAGTCTTGTATTGCTTGTAGGGTTGATCAATTATTATATATATTTTCAAAGAAGCGTGGATCATCATTATTTGAACCGTATAGGTTAATGAGACAAATCTGTTTATGGTCCAATAACATATTTAAAATCTACCTTGTTTGGACAATTTGCACATTCTGATCAAAATGACTTAATTAATATCCTCACCCCTTTTTGAGTTTCTTTGCACATAGGAGAAATATATTCCCCCCCAGTCCTTTTCCCACATAACTTCATCTAAAATTGTTGATTGAGTTCCCTGTAAACAATAGATATTGTATTCCTTCTCTTTTAGCTGGGTAAATGCTGATCGTCTTTTCTCATTATCTGCTAAGCCATTACAATTATAACTGGCTATCATATTTTTATTGATTGATTGAATTGGCTTGATTGTACTGGAGTGTTCATTCACTCAAGAAAGATTTGCCCATATGTCAGTGTCCACTGCCTAAAGTAGGTTAATGCCTTTGTATCCTACTTTTGTTGGGTTTCACAATGGTGGAATTGCACACAGCTATTGCACTGCAACCTTTAGGCTAGCTTATGTCCACTTGTTTACTCCCCTTCACACATGTAGGCCTAGTAGGCTATAGACAGGCCCTTGGTTTGTGCTCCTTGTCATTGGGGACAAATATAATGTGTTTCTTTGCTCGGTCACATGCCTTTGCACCTGGATGTAGTTACAATGATATACAGTTGAAGTAGGAAGTTTACATAGGTTGGAGTCATTAACTTGTTTTTCAACCACTACACAAATTTCTTGTTGACAAAGTATAGTTTTGGCAAGTCAGTTAGGACATCTACTCTGTGCATGACAAGTAATTTTTCCAACAATTGTTTACAGACTGATTATTTCACTTATAATTCACTGTATCACAATTCCAGTAGGTCAGAAGTTTATGTATGCTAAGTTGACTGTGCCTTTAAACAGCTTGGAAAATTCCAGAAACTTATGTCATGGCTTTAGAAGCTTCTGATTGACTCAAATTATGTCAATTAGCCTATCGGAGGTGTACCTGTTGATGTATTTCAAGCCTTACCGTCAAACTCAGTGCCTCTTTGCTTGACATGGGAAAATCAAAAGAAATCAGCCAAGACCTCAGAAAAAGAATTGTAGACCTCCACAAGTCTGGTTCATCCTTGGGAGCAATTTCCAAACACCTGAAGGTACCACGTTCATCTGTGCAAACAATAGTACGCAATTATAAACACCATGGGACCACGCAGCGGTCATACTGCTCAGGAAGGAGACGCGTTCTGTCTCCTAGAGATGAACGTACTTTGGTGCGAAAAGTGCAAATCAATCCCAGAATAGCAGCAAAGGGCCTTGTAAAGATGCTGGAGGAAACGGTTATAAAAGTATCTATAACCACAGTTAAACAAGTCCTATATCGACATAACCTGAAAGGCCACTCAGCAAGGAAGAAGCCACTGCTCCTAAACCGCCATAAAAAAAGCCAGACTATGGTTTGCAACTGCACATGGGGACAAAGATCGTGCTTTTTGGAGAAATGTCCTCTGGTCTGATTAAACAAAAGTAGAATTGTTTGGCCATAATGACCATTGTTATGTTTGGAGGAAAAAGGGGGAGGTTTGCAAGCCGAAGGACACCATCCCAACCGTGAAGCACGGGGGTGGCAGCATCATGTTGTGGGGGTGCTTTGCTGCAGGAGGGACTTGTGCACTTCACAAAATAGATGGCATCATGACGTAGGAAAATGATGTGGATATATTGAAGCAACATCTCAAGACATCAGTCAGGAAGTTAAAGCTTGGTCACAAATGGGTCTTCCAAATGGACAATGACCCCAAGCATACTTCCAAAGTTGTGGCAAAATGGCTTAAGGACAACAAAGTCAAGGTATTGTAGTGGCCATCACAAAACCCTGACCTCAGTCCTATAGAAAATTTGTGGTCAGAAATTAAAAAGTGTGTGCGAGCAAGGAGGCCTACAAACCTGACTCAGTTACACCAGCTCTGTCAGGAGGAATTGGCCAAAATTCAACCAACTTATTGTGGGAAGCTTGTGGAAGGCTACCCAAAACGTTTGACCCAAGTTAAACAATTTAAAGGCAGTGCTACCAAATACTAATTGAGTGTATGTAAGCTTCTGACTCATTGGGAATGTGATGAAAGAAATAAAATCTGAAATAAATCCTTATCTCTGCTATTATTCTGACATTTTCACATTCTTACAATAAAGTGGTGATCCTAAGACGGAATTTTTACAAGGATTAGATGTCAGGAATTGTGTAAAAATTGAGTTTAAATGTATTTGGCTATGTAAACTTCCGACTTCAACTGTACATATCTGTTTTTTGAGGGGTAAATTGTTATGCTGTTTGTAATGTATGTTTTTTATTTTGGTATCTATTTAGGCACTCACAGCAGACCCATAATGTAGCACAGACTGAGCATCTTCTGCTCATGTGTAAAGACAGTGTTTACTGTGTGTGTACGGTCTGTGTGTACAGTCTGTGTGTACGGTTTGTGTGTGTACCAATTTCTTGCTCACACAGCAGAGCAGATTTGTCAAGGTGCCAAGCAAGGCCAGCTCCAGGAGGGAATCCTGTCTCATTCTTTCACCACCTCTTTCTATCATTCTATCTATTTTTCTCTCTCCATCCTCATCCTCTATCTTTCTCTCTTTCACTTTGGGCTTGTGCAGCTGAAAATGTTCTACGTTGGCCTCTGAGTTTGAATATCAATATTGTTGAATTTAATTTATTTTGGGTAACAGACATATACAACAAAATGTACAATGTGGACCCAGAGGATATCACTTGAAAGTATTAATTAAATGTCTTGTTTCCAAAGTGGTCCTTGGTTGTTGACATGGTTTGACTGTGCTTGCCACACACACAATACCTTGTTTTTACATTTTATTTTGTTGAAATTATAAAAAGTTGACCGCATGAATGAGTGGCAAAGATAATAGGGGCAAATTTAGAAAACAACCAGTGAAAAAATACCTTTTCTCATCTGTATTGATTTCTGTATTAAATTCACCTGGTTTGTGTTCTCTCAATGTTGTGATATTCATACATCTATGAGGAAGATGGCATAGTCCTTAACCAATGTGTTTGGATTTTGTCCACAGCCCCGAAGTTTAAGCGGAGTTGATATGAGAAAACGGCAGCAGCCACACATTGAAGGACCTCCCCAGGCGCCTGGCCATCCAAGGCCCAACAACTGCTGCATGTGCTGGTGCGGTTGTTGTAAATGCCTCTGGTACGTCAATCCTCGCTTTCTGTTTACTTTCCCCATGTTTCCTCCATATTCAAAGGGCTATGGCTGTCTAAATGCCCTTTAGAATTATGAGAAATTGTGTTTCGATTTTCCTGGAATATAGACAGAAAAAAGCACCTGGTCATATTACCTTCAAGACCACATCCCTTTCAATGTTTTTATATTAGTGGGGGAAAGTATTGTAGACTAGTTATCAGCACTTTAGGCCAAAATAACCAATACTCGTACATTTGTAGTTATTGTCGTTATTCACCCAATGTTTAGGCTGATCACATTGTTTAGAAATTAAAGTAATGAATGCTGAAAGACTGTAGGTCACCAGGTAAAACATGACTTGATGCGTGAAGTCTTTTCCCCCTCATAGTTTTCAGTTCTATGGGTGCATAAACATTGTTTATCAGACCAATTATCTTGATGCCTGGGAAGAGGGTGAGTTTAGGATAGGAGACCCCCATATACAACTATATGATTACTACTTTTCGCGTTTCCGTGGAGAAAACGGCAGGGGCGCATTAGCTTTTAATAATCTGCATTTTCAAAATTCTGACCATCAAAAAAATCAGGATTTTAACCATTTCACCTGCATTTTATATTGAAAGTCAATGTTTGTGTTTGTTTGCTTCAATAGAGTTATCAGGGGCGTGCAACTATAGTTTTTCTTCACACAAAATAAATTAATGCAACACATTTGGTAGAAAATAGCATGGTTTTCATCAGATGACTACAAAAGTGCAACACTATTTGGCTATCAGGCACACATAAGTAAATTAGCTTACAATGAAAAAGTATGGTCTTTTTTTCAGTTCAAAGTCTAGTTTTGATTTATATTTCATTGAGTTGTCAACTAACATTATCCAATGTAAAATCAAGAAAGAAATGCAACATGTCATTGGATTTTGGTTAAAAGTTGGTAAATAAAGGCTAAATGCCCTTACATGTTGACCACACCGCTAGTGTCGCATGCGCGAGTGTTGCAAAATAAATGTACACAAACATGTTATTCAATCATTTCACCCACACTGATGGTGTGCGTCAACGAGAGTCTGCGTAACCAGGCACTAAAATAGAACTTGGTTCTATGTGTGATGCTTGATGCGCTGCCAGTCCCGTCTCTCCCATTTCCTCATTGTTAAAAAAAAATCATATACCCACGTGCCATCTCCTCATTGGTTTTAAGGAGCATATACCCATGTGGGTGATTGAAAGGTGAGGTCCACACTCCAGTCCAGTTGGTAGTGGTAATGCACCTTAAAGTTGGTTGCCAACCGCAATGTAAAGTCCAAAGAAGAAGAAGCCTGAAGGAGGAGAGATTACATTATTAGAAACTAACTTTTACCCTTTTATCTGTGGATTAATTTTTGGAGTAGAGGACCTTGTACATTTCAGGTAAAATAACAACCCAATGTTTATATCCTAGGACAGATTAGCTAGCAACAGCAAGCTAGCTAGCTAAATTGCCATACATTTTTTAAATGCTTTTCGACCTGTTCCCAAGTTAATATAGTTGGTTCAGAGTTTGTTTTGATATTTAAACCTGCGTGTTCTGATCGCGTCTGGTGTGGGTGGACAAAATCAACATGCACGGTCTGGTCCGCATGTTACATTGACTTTTTGCAAATCCAATCAGTCCACCACTGCTCTGATGTACTTTCTTCCGTGTAGTTTTTCTCCGGGAGGAAGTTAAAATGCAAGATAAACTTCATGTAAAACTTTAGGAAATGTAGCTGGCTACATTATTTCTATGATAAACATGAGAAATCTGATGCCCCACCCCCTCAACAAAGACTGGTTGAATCAATAATGTTTCCACATTTCATTGTGAGGATGTTGAATCTAAACTCAGCAAAAAAAGAAACGTCCCTTTTTCAGGACCATGTTTTTCAAAGATAATTCATAACTCCAAATAACTTCACAGATCTTCATTGTAATGGTTTTAAACACTGTTTCCTATGCTTGTTCAATGAACCATAAACAGTTCATGAACATGCACCTGTGGAATAGTTGTTAAGACACTAACAGCTTACAGACAGTAGGCAATTAAGGGCACAGTTATGAAAACTTAGGACATTGAAGAGGGCTTTCTAATGACTCTGAAAAACACCAAAAGAAAGATGCCCATGGTCCCTGCTCAGCTGCGTGAACGTGCCTTAGGCATGCTGCAAGGAGGCATGAGAACTGCAGTTGTGGCCAGGGAAATAAATTGCCATGTCCGTACTGTGAAACGCCTAAGACAGCGCTACAGGGAGACAGGACGGACAGCTGATCATCCTCGCAATGGCAGACCACGTATCTGGTGGCCACACCAGATACTGACTGTTACTTTTGATTTTGACCCCCCCCCTTTGTTCAGGGACACATTATTCCATTTCTGTTAGTCACATGTCTGTGGAACTTGTTCAGTTTACATCTGTTGTTGAATATTATTATGTTCATACAAATATTTACACGTTAAGTTTGCTGAAAATAAACACAGTTGACAGTGAGGATGTTTATTTTTTGCTGAGTTTACGTGGAAACAATGTTGATTTAACCAGTTTTTGTCCAGTGAGTGGACATCAGATTTGTCATGGTTGTCATAGAAAGAATGTACCCTGCTACATTTCCTAATATTTTGTAAGTTTTTCCCCCCCCTACATTTTAACTTGCTACCGGAGAGAAACTATACCAGAGAAAGAATATTAGTCAGAGTGCTGTCTGCTGATCGAATAACCGTTTATGAATGCGGGAATCTGATTCATGAAGACAATAGAAAATATTTATCTTCCAAGTGGAGAAGTGTAACCGGAGCACAAAATTAAGCCGAGCAGAAATTACAATAAGAACATTTTAGATCTGCGTTTACAAAACGCAGTTTTTCAGTGTTATCTTTTTTATTTTTTAACACGATCCCTAAATGTGAAAAGAACAAGGTAAATATCAGTTAATATCATTGGTTGTAGTTTGCATAGTGTATTGATAAGCCATCCTTTGCATTTCCATAAAAGGGGTGAAGTTTGTGATGACAACATGAGCAAACAGTAATTTGCAGTTTAAGAGTAATATATTTACAGACTGATCAAAGGTTATAAGCAAGCTCTAAGATTGTAAGAATAATATGTGACTGACCAGCTCAAATCAGTCTTATGCAGCAAAATTTGAAATGTTCTTTTACATTGGATAAAAGTAAAGACTCAGAGCTACGAAATGGTATATCATACACTGCAATTGAGGAACAATGGGAAAGTCATTCTGCTTTGAAAGTTGATCAACTTGTAAACTCACTTTTGAGAAAATGGCCTTTGAAAGTTTTGGTACCTATTGGAGAGCTCGCCTTTGTCTACACCCATTCAGCATTGTTCACACCCTCTTAAGCTTTAGCCCCACCCATCTCTTTAAGGATTCACACGGGATGAGATCATGTGCTAAACAGTGAGTAGTGTAGTAAAGATTAAGACTAAAAGTGGTAGTAGCCTACAATAAGGAACAATTCCAGGTAAACATAGTGTCCAGATAAAAAAATGTATAAATGTTAGACACCCAGACACACTTGTCTAAATTGATGGGTCATGTGAAATAAATGCTATAACCCCCAGCCATATCCAGTGGTGGGAAAAGTACTAAATTGTCATAGAGTAAAAGTATAAATAATTTCAAATTCCTTATATTAAACCAGACGGCACAATTATTTTATTGACGATAGCCAGGGGCACACTCCAACACTCAGACATAATTGACAAACGAAGCATTTGTGTTTTGAGTCGGCCAGATCAGAGGCAGTCGAGGGATGTTGACGAGGGATGTTCTCTTGATAAGTGTGTGAATTGGACAATTTTCCTGTCAAAATGTAACAAGTACTTTTGGGTGTCGAGTAAAAAGTACATTATTTTCTTTACTAATGTAGTGAATTAAAAGTAGCCAAAAATATGAAATAGTAATGTACAGATACCACAAAAACTACTTAAGTAGTACTTTCAAGTACTTTACACCACTGCCCAAATTTCTTCACACCAGTACATTATCATACTTTATATACCGTTAAACATGCACTTATCACATAGTATTCCATACCTAAGTTAAGGCCATGCAATCTGAGTTGAAACCTGAGTGAGGTGCACATGTACAGTACATAAAAAGATGCATGCACCATTTGCCACTTGTTGTTCGCCTATTGAAATTAAACTTAGCTAGCCAGCTACTTAACCCTGTTGCCCAAAGCTAATGTTATAAGCAGTCAGATAGCTTCATCTGGCTAGTGAGGCTCGACCGGACCGGGTTGTGTGTTGTGAAGCTAGCCACAATAAGGATTAGGCACAATAGTGGAATTCATAGAAATCCTGGTTGAAAATGAAACGACTGAAGAAATTAACAATGAAACAGCACAGCAAGTAAGTGAAATAGCCCACATAGGACTTTAACCCACACAGGGTTTTTGCTTTAAAGTCTTAACTAGTCCACGTAGGTTCTATTTCCATCAGGTCCACTCAGGTTTGGATGTTAACTCAATTTTTTTCTCAAAAAAACAAACATTGTTTCCAATAAATGTCAGTGTCATCCTATTTATCGGTCTCTGTTCGAAATGACATCCATTCCACTACCGCTCCCAGCCAGGCGGGGATCCGATCTGCTCCGTCTAGTGGAGTATGGCTTCCCCGGCTGCATCTAATGCAACTTCCATGCACGGTTAACCTGGATTTCCCAGGAACAATCAGCAAAATTATGATTTATCATCCCTTCCTTGTCGCCAAATATTGTGGTGGAAATTCTAACCAAGTGAGAGAGACTTTGTTATTTCTTCAAACAATCAATCTTTATTATTGATTAAGAATTGCAATAATGAAGCTGGTCAACAACCACCCATCGGTAATCAGATTTGGGTTACAGCTCTTTATAGCAAAGTACATCCTCCTGAATGTTCATGACAAACAGATGCCTGGAATGGGTCAAAAGGTTAGGATTTGTATGTGAGAAAGGAGTAACCCCCAGTCAGATAGCATTTGCTGTGAAGACTGTTCCAATTGTATAGAAATCAGGGTTTGGCACCTAAGACAAGGTTCCTCCCATCAGTCGTCCTTGTACTTAATAATACACAAAACACCAACTCATTCTATGGAATGCAGGCTGTAGGTTCTATCACCAAGCCATCATAATTCAATTGCCAGCACCAAGCCCCAGAGGCCCAACTCAGTCCCACAGACACAGATGAGAGAGTACTAAGAAATGTAATTCGATGCATAAACAGTATTATAACTTCATCTTGTAAGTTTTCTACCATATTACTCCACAATACTAATCTAATTGACAGAGTGAAAAAAGGGAAGCCTGTACAGAATAAAAATATTCCAAAACACATAGTGGGGCAAAAAAGTATTTAGTCAGCCACCAATTGTGCAAGTTCTCCCACTTAAAAAGATGAGAGAGGCCTGTAATTTTCATCATAGGTACACTTCAACTATGACAGACAAAATGAGGGAAAAAAATCCAGAAAATCACATTGTAGGATTTTTAATGAATTTATTTGCAAATTATGGTGGAAAATAAGTATTCTAACATTTAAAATCCATTTTAATCCCACTTTGTAACAACAGGATTTGGTAAAAGTCTAGGGCTGTGAACTCTTTCTAAAGGCACTGTACATGGTATCGGTCTCTAAAACTACCATGTAAGTCAATAGTTTTAGCACCACTTAATATGAAATGGGCCTAACTTTGAACCTACTGTAAGTTTAAGACCAAGGCTGAACAAAGCAAGCTTCAGGACACCACCACAGCCAAGTCTGTCTTGGACAGTGAACCCACAATATAGGCCTTCAAAACAATGGCTTGAAATAATGAAAACATTGAAGAAAGCATAATTGTAAGACTCGTTTCTAAAATGTGGCCTCCACAACCCTTCCCAATTATATGGTGACCTTATCTTCTCTATAAACAGCCAGCCTATTTCCATCTTCACATCACATGCAAAATAGCTGTGAAGAACATGTTTTATATTTAGTCATCTCAGGAGGTGTAGAGCCTGTGGCTAGCCTGCTCAATTATGTCAGGACAAAGGATACTTTGATGAAGATACTAAGAGGAAGCTAATATTCACCACTGTGCGACTCCCAGTATATGACATATCATATATGTAGGAAGAGACATGCCATGTATGGGTACATGTATGTTGTCTTTCTGAATCCTTAGCGCTCATTCTGGAACCTAGCTGCATTATCGGCTCAATTAAATTGGGGTACTTTTTTGTGCATTAGCAAAAAAAGAAATAAAGGGGGAGCGGGATTCCTGTGGTAAACTCTGTCACAGGTAGATGCTTCCTGCTTTCAGAAAAACATAGGTCCACAAAGTACACAGGCGGTAGTTTGTAAACAAAGATACTACATATAGCCTACTTTTATTAGGTTTGATTGGATACGGTAGCCCCATGGCTAAAGAACACTCCCTCAAGTGCTTTTATAACCCAAAGACAAATAGAGCTTTGAGATAAAGAAGAGGAACTTATCATCTCAAGCTCTTCGAGAGATGCTGCTGTGTCAAGAGGCTGTGCCCCTAGGCAGAAGCACATTAAAGCAGCACTTACTAGCACAACACTAGGAATCTGCTGTCAGAGATGCACAAGTAAATCCAATCGGGTTGTGGCGATGTTCTGTGTCTGTAGCTAGGTTTTCCTTCCAATTGGTGACCGATTTCCATATGTGACTCGTTTTTAAATCAAAATGCATTTTTTGGGGGCAGAAATTCCTTCTGGAACGTGTGAACTTTCATGTGCCTTAATAACAAACTTGTATGCCATCTGTAAATATGAATACAATTGTTAAATTACGAGCCTAGTTGGTTTAGCCACAGAAAAAACCTGCAACCTTCCTGCTAGCAATGATTGGCTGAGATAATGATTGCACTGTACATGCCGAGAGATGAGTTCGGATTGGTCTGCCATGTAGCACGCTTCTGTCTATTTGAGCTGGTCAGTATGAGTAGGTAATCCTGTTTTAACGCTGCTTAAAAATATATGTATTGCGTAGTAGAACTGCATAAGTGCTGATCTCCTCTTTCTGGAGAACTGAGATTTGATATCAGTGGAATTAGAGTATGATAGCTAATGAGATAACCCTTATCTCTGGATTACATCTTCAAACTAAGGGCAACCATGGCATCTGTGTGACAGAGAGGGAGAAGCGTCCATCCATGTACACGGGTAAAATAGTCTAGCTAGCTACATTTTCAGATATGACACATTTCTAATTTAGTCAAAGTCATTTTAATTTCATGGCTGGCTCACTAGCTAACGTTACATGTATGCTCTGTGTAGTAATATTTTTCGTATTTCAGAGCCATTTGCTTAGCTAGCTATAGCCTAATGTTAGCTAGCTAACATGGCATCTGGTTGGTTAGCTACCTGCAAATTCATGCAGGGTAGTAACGTCATGAGTTGGGATTATGGTTCATTGTTTAGCTAGCTAGCTACATGTCTTAACAAAAGACTCCACTATGCCAGTAAGCTTTTCAATAGAATGTTAATGATGTCACTGCGACAACTGTTGATAGACGTAGCTGGTAAATTTGATCTGGCTATCTACTCTGATTTCAGAGCACTCTCTTCTGAGTTTGCCAGAGCACAGAATAACTGACGAATTTACGAACGCTCAACACCCGTCAGTAAACGTTGGCAAAAAAACATAAATTGTTGCCAGCATCACAGTTGCAGTCGCCAACGCTCTGGATAACAGACTGACCAGCTCTGCTAGGGCGTGTAAAATTGTCAGAGTGAGCTGTTCTCTCATTTGTGTTTGGATGTAGCTAGCAAGCTAGCCAACGTTAGCCAGTTAGCTTGGGTGCTTGACTGCTGCTGTTAGGACAGAACGTTCAGATCAACCTTAACCTCTTGAAGCTAGGGGGCACTATTTTTATGTTTGGCAAAATAACGTTCCCAAAGTAAACAGCCTATTTCTCAGGACCAGATGCTAGAATATGCATATAATTTACAGATTAGGATAGAAAACACTCTAAAGTTTCCAAAACTGTCAAAATATTGTCTGTGATATTTACTGATATTGCAGGCGAAACCCTGAGAAAAATCAAACCAGGAAGTGGAAAACTCCATGTTCCATAGCCTCCCATTGCTCCATTTAAAGGGATATCAACCAGATTCCTTTTCCTATCACTTCCTCACGGTGTCAACAGTCTTCAGACATAGTTTCAGGCTTTTATTTTGAAGAATGAGCGTGAACGACCACATTGCGTAAGTGGATAGGTGGGGGCTCTGAGTGAATTGTGCGCAAAAGAGAAAGGTGGCCATTGTTCCTCACGGTCCTAGTGAAAAGCCAACTGTTCCAGTTGATATATTATTGAATAGATATTTGAAAAACACCCTGAGGATTGATTATTAAAAAAACGTCTGACATGTTTCTGTGGACATTATGGATGTAATTTGGGATTTTTGTTTGCGTTGTCGTGACCGCTCTTTCCAGTGGATTCCTTTGCATAACGCACCAAACTAACGGAGGTATTTGGATATAAAAAATATCTTTATGGAACAAAAGGAACATTTGTTGTCTAACTGGGAGTCTCGTGAGTGAAAACATCCGAAGATCATCAAAGGTAAACGATTAATTTGATTGCTTTTCTGATTTTCGTGACCAAGTTACCTGATGCTAAGTGTACTTATTGTTTTGTCGAGCGATCGATAAACTTACACAAACGCTTGTATTGCTTTCGCTGTAAAGCATAATTTCAAAATCTGAGATGACAGGTGGATTAACAAAAGGCTACGCTGTGTTTTGCAATATTGCACTTGTGATTTTATGAATATGAATATTTTCTAGTAACATTATTTGACTGTGGCGCTATGCTATTCAGCGTTGCTGATGACAGTTATCCCGGATCCAGTATGGGTGGTTCAGAGAGGTTAAAGAGATGGGTGGGGCTAAAGCATGAGGGTGTGAACGATGCTGAATGGGTGTAGACAAAGAAGAGCTCTGCAGTAGGTGTAACAATACATTCAAAGGCCATTTTCTCAAAAGTGAGGTTACAAGTTTATCAACTTTCAAGGCAGAATTACTTTCCCATTGTTCCTCAACTGTAGTGTATGATATACCATTTAGGCAAAAAGCCATATAGCCATATACCATCTAGCCAAAAATTACCATTTCAAATTTTGCTACATAAGATCGAGCCGGTCGGTCATATATTCTAAAGTCTGCATAGAGAAAATATGTGAATTTTCCCACTAGAGGTGTTTATTTTTATTTTTAGCTTCTACTTTTTAGCAGATAAAATGCTGTGCGTGATAACGTAGTGCACATAAAAGCACATTTGTTTTAGTTTTCAAGTACTGAATAATAAAACAGAAGTTTTTGTTTCCATTGCAATTTCAACTCTACGGATGGTTTTGTCACAAAAACTGTTGCCATAAATAGCATACTTGCCCAATTTGGTTTTGCTTCATGCTCTATTGACAACAGTAAGCTGATGAATTGGACAGGGTAGATTATATGATGAGATATGGATCAAATGTTTTAATTGGCAGCCATGCACCGATCAAGCACCGATCATCATGTGACCATCATCATCCAAATGAAAGTTACAATCTTGGCACACCTGTATTTGGAGAGTTCCTCCCATCCTTCTCTTCAGATCCTCTCAAGCTCTGTCAGGTTGGATGGGGAGCGTCGCTGCACAGCTATTTTCAGGGCTCTCCAGAGATGTTAGATCGGGCTCTGGCTCAAGGGCTCTCCAGAGATGTTAGATCGGGCTCTGGCTCAAGGATATTTGAAGACTTCTCCCGAAGCCACTCCTGAGTTGTCTTGGCTGTGTGCTTAGGATCGTTGTCCTGAAGTTGAACCTTTGCCCCAGTCTGAGGTCCTGAGTGCTCTAGAGCAGGTTTTCATCAAGGATCTCTGTACTTTGCGCCGATCATCTTTCCCTTGATCCTGACTAGTCTCCCAGTCGTTGCTGCTGAAAAACCCCAGTCCCTGCTGCCACTACATGCTTCACTGTTGGGATGGTGCCAGGTTTCCTCCAGATGTGATGCTTGGCTTTCAGGCCAAAGAGTTCAATCTTGGTTTCTTCAGACCAGAGATTCTTGTTTCTCATGGATTGAGAGTCCTTTAGGTGCCTTTTGGGGAAACTCCAAGTGGGCTGTCATGTACCTTTTACTGAGGAGTGGCTTCCATCTGGCCACACTACCATAAAGGCCTGATTGTTGGAGTGCTGCAGAGATGGTTGTATTTCTGGAAGGTTCTCCCATGTCTACAGAGGAACTGTGGAGCTCTGTCAGATTGACCATCGGGTTCTTAGTCAACTCCCTGACCAAGGCACTTCTCCACCGATTGCTCAGTTTGCCCGGGTGGCCAGCTCTAGGAAGTGTCTTCCATTTAAGAATGATGGAGGCCACTGTGTTCTCGGGGACCTTCGATGCTGCAGACATTTTTTGGTTTTCTTCCCCAGATCTGTGCCATGACACAATCCTGTCTCTGAGCTCTATGGACAATTCCTTCAACCTCATGGCTTGATTTTTTTCTCTGACCATGCACTGTCAACTGTGGGACCTTTTATATAGACAAAGGGAAGGGGTCTGAATACTTTCCGACTGCATTGTACATCCCCCAACAGCTTTGTTGGGGGAAAGCTAAATCCTAGTTGGCATGAAACTGAGTGCTGTGATGGCTAAATGAGGCTAAACACTGAATGTTTAGATTTTTAGGCTACGTTAGTACTGACTGTCTGATGATTGACAACCATTATCGATGGTGATGACATTGATGTGACAAATGGTGGTTTAGCCTATTTGAACTTAACTGGCGCTGCGCAGTAAAGAACACACAAATGACAGAGTGATTTGCCTATTCCGTTTTGCTTTAACCTATTTCAATATATATACAGAACGCAAGAGAGGAATGTAGGCTAGACAGTGTGGAGAATTCCACCAAAGCAGTCCAGTCAGAAAATATTGTTTCTCGCTCTCTCTGATGCATGGGCCTAAACCTATTCATTTTTTCTATATAATGGACACTCCATAGTTCACTCAAATTACAAAATGACATATTGGTTTCATTACCCTGTAAGCAGTCTATGGACAAGGTAGAGCTGGGCGATATGAACAAAAATCCATATAACGATAACAAATTATGATAAAACATTTTTAGGGGGAGGTGCTAGAGCTGGGCGTTATGAACAAAAGGTATTATTGTAATAAATGTAACACTTTTTTTTGCTCGATAAAACAAATAACGCTACATATTTTGTTTTTCGAACAGTTCCTTTATATTAGCTGCAGGGTTCTAGACACATTTTCCCAGTGCCAAGTAAGACAATTAAAATGGTAGCCTATGATTCAAAAAGTAAGCTGTTTCATCTAACATATCCAGGAAATGCATTATTGATATTTTGATAGGATCCAGAATGTTCAGATTTATATCTTGATCCTCAGAGAATTTTCTGACATCTTTGTGCATATTGGCCTAAAGACTATATTATTGTTATTAGGAAGTGGGAACTCAAAACACTTAGCTAGATTGCTAACAACTATTGTTGCTATAAAGCCATGTGGGCTAATTGATTAATCAATCAGTAAATCTAGGCTAATGTCCTAAAAGAAAATCCTGTGCTAGGCCTAGACTACTTGATGTAGACCTATTCACTGCAAATGGCGCACTCCGGCTCAACTCCTCAGGCGCATCAAAACCATACTACACAGATTACTCTGGTTGTGAATTGGTGCCATGAACTCAATATTAAGAGGTAAGAAATATATTATATACTCACAGAAAGCTGTGACTCTCCTCTCTAACTAGAACAACAGTAGTTGCTTTGAAAACTAATTTTCCCCAGTAGCAGTTTGAGCAATGGTCATATGCTTGTGCTTCTCAGAATGCATCTCTCCCTCCTCTGTGCGCACAGTGGGCAGAGGGAGTAAGAGTCAGCAGCTGACAGCGAAACAGGGACAGGCAGATACTTTCGTAGCAGGAATAAACATAATGCATATATTACTGTTGACCAAAGAATTGTTTTAGAGAAATCTACAGGAACGTTATGTAACAAAATCACCTAAAATTACTGGCAAGCAATTGTCGGTGTCTAGTGTTTGGTTTATCGTCCCAGCTCTGGGACAAGGTATGACAGCAACCCATGCTTTGGTTTAGATTCCGTGGCACTGTTTCCACATGCTAACATTTTAGCATTTGCGGCACAAATCCCATTCAAGTCATGGGACCGATATTAGCATTTTTCGCACATCACGTTCAAATCATCTATATTGGACTTTGTTGAGCTTCACAATCAATTTGAGATACTTTCGGATGATTTGGACATGATTGTATATGTAGGTGTTTAGTATGAAAATAATGATCATATGACACAGGCTGAACCAATAGGCCTAAACTAGGCTACATCCAAGCGCAATTCAGTCAAATCTGCATAGCAGTATTTACACAGTGGCATATACACGTGCCTTTTCTCCAATACATCCCTACTTGAAATTTCACACAGAATTAACACATTCCGTTTGCATGGCAGTTGAAATTTCTTGATAACCTCTTTCCAATGCATTTGTAATGTATTTAGGAACAAAACATGCACCTCAAACTAGCTTTTCAGGTGTTTGTGAAAGGACAGACAGCTGGAATGTATTGTTAATGTGTTACAATTCAATTTGCAATATAATTTGTTATTGTGTAATTATTGTGTATCCCAACATGTGTTTAACATGTACATTTCCGGTATAGCGATTTTGTAAAGGTTTTGTGTACTGTAAATAGCAGGGAGTCTCACTCCACTCAGAGGTTGTTTCCACATCTAGTTTTCTCCTGGTTTTCAGAAGAATACATACCTGTTCTCAGGAAGTAGTTCAACAAAGATACTACATGAACATCCAACCTTGAGACTGCCATATAAATAAGTATGTTTGAATATGGAATATGTTTGAAAACAATAGTAATGTTTGATCTGCTTCTCCTTTTCCAGGAATGAGGACCGCATGGAGCGTTCCGAACGGGCATGCACTAAAATGGATAGTATTGAAGCCACGGAGGAGCAGTAAGTTGCCAGCTATGCCTTTTTCCATAGGTTGTCTCTGAGAAAATACCAAACTGTTTTGATATGATGTCACATTTTGGTAATTTAGCAGATGCTCTTATCCAGAGCAACTTACAGTAGATAAGACGACCACATATGACAATCATAGTAAAACGTTCCTCAACAAAGCAGCTATTAGCGAAATCAGTCTTAGTAAGAAAAGACAAGTGCAAGTGTTAGTGCAAGAAAGGGAAGTACAACAGTGAGGTGTTATTTTTGTTTTCATGTTGTCAGATAAGCTGATGGCCTTTGGTCACGCCTGTTCATCCCTGTCTTTTGAAGGCATTATACAGTACATAGACATTATACATTACGACTGTCAGCCTCAAGAAAGGATGCCAGAAAATATGCCAGAAAATGTCATTATTTGCATGCAAGAAATTAGCCAGAATGCATGCCAGAAATTAATTGCATGCCAGAAATCTAATTGTATTGCCTGTTTCGTTTTACTGCTTTGGCCCATTCATTTTCTCTCTTTATATTGCTGCTGTGTCAATATCTATTCCTGTGTGTTGCTCACTCATTTGCTGTATTAGCCAATTAGAGCATGAGTTTTATTTTCTCTCCACCTCTCTCACAATTTCAGTTATTTGACTGAAACATATCTTAACTGAGGACACACAAGGACATAATTTTCATCCACCCCAAAGGAGCAGGTCCATTATAGTGTATAGGGCTCAGCTCTACGGTATATTGTGTGCTTATTATTTGCGTGATATGTAATATTGTCAGATTTCTGCATTCAGCTGCATTTACACGATGTAGCCTGTCTGGCTGCCCAAACAATTGTGAGCCCAATACTGTTCTCACATGGCTGTGGCCATGACACAGGGTTCAACCTGAGGCTCTACCTTGGAACACCCATTCTTCATGTTGTTGTTGTAATAAGTGAGATCACCCAGTCCTAATTGTAATAATGGTAACACTTTAGCATGTGACATGCTTAGCATGTTTTGTCGATTGAGACATGAAAATAGCAGGAAGTCCCGCACACTGAATGTTCCTAATTACCACCTTTTAATGACAACATTTCAATTGTTCCCTGTAGCCATGACTCTTAGGCCTCAGACACACCAATAGCGTTTGCTGGCCGAGATTACTTAGCACCTGTGAACGTAATTTGCGAACCGAGTGACCCCCGATTTTACATGTAAAATTGAGTGAAAAATATTGTCAGTCAGACGTTTGCAGTGGGTGGTTCCTAAACACAGCGTGCTGAACGATCGGCAGATGAACGCTAGATCTACATTCGGTGCGATGTGTGCAAGCCTTTAGGTCAAAAAGGCTCTTAGGGAGATGCTCTGGTTCAAAGTGTTGAAGTCATTGAATGTGGTGATTAGGATCATACCAAAGTGTTCCACTAGTATATGCACAAGTCAGCCAAATGGAATGGTTGGTTGGTTACAGTGGCTAACCAAGGTATGGATTGCAGTCTCTTCATGTCTTCTTAGACTTCTTCGAGGTAAGCGGTCTACATTATAAGGTGGGTCAACTATCGCTTTAAAAATAAGGCTTGAATAAAATAGTTTTCCATAAGGGCCACACCCCTGATCTATGTTTCCCAAGTTCTAGCTGTTTGAAAATGTTCAAGCTATAACATGTACTTTCTCCAAATCACTCTACCTGGCTATAAATCTTCAGGTGGTTGAGGCTGACTACTTGTAGAAATGTGTCATCATATAACAGTATATAGGCAAGATCTTTGTCGTTGAGTCCCGCTACCATATCTGCCTATAGCAGCTTGTGCACAATACTGAAATTACATCTCTCTAAAATGACAAAACAGGATATTTGAGGTATGGGGCATTTCAATGTAGCCTATTCTCGTTTTTATGACTTATAATCAACACTGTCCTTGACATAGTATCTATATGAATGCCTACAAAAATGCATAGCCTCATTTAATTCATTTTCAAAGACACAAGTAGGTAAATCAGATTTCAAATAAGTAATTACACTGTCAAAATTGTGAAGAAGTTAAATAATAAAATAAGTATGGGGAATAATAGTAGTGTTCTGACAAGCACATTCATTACCTGCGTACCCTTTTCCCATCTTCAACCAAATGTGTGCCTGTCAAGTTACCAGGTTGTTACCACCTAGTAATTATTAGGCTAGTTAGCGCCCCAGCGCCTATCAAATGTGTCCTGCGATTAAAAAAACATATCTCCAGTAATATGGATCATAAATGGAACCGTGAGGCTTAGGGAACGCTGGCATACAGTGTGCAGGCCGTTGTTCTTTTCATGTTTATCATGAGCCCAGGACCTACGTTTTTTCAAGGATGTGTGTATGACATATGACCGCTACTATTTCTATTGCTAATTGAAACAGCCTGTGGAAACCATGTTATTGCATCTCTGGAGAAAAAATAATGAATTTGTTTGTCTTGTGTAATGTGAGAGTCCAGACTGCTAACACTGGGTTCCTGGTATCCTGTGTTTAGGCAACCCACTCTAGACGAGGTAGTTGCCTGGGCCCGTAGCTTCGAGCTGGTGATGCGCTCCTCAGAAGGCAGGGAGATTTTCCGAGAATTTCTGCGCTCTGAGTACAGCGAAGAGAACCTGTTGTTCTGGCTGGCCTGTGAGGAGCTGAAGAAGGAGACGGACCCGACTGCGATCGATGAGAAAGCCAGGATCATCTACGAGGACTACGTCTCCATTCTATCGCCAAAAGAGGTAGGAGGCATCATGTTGGAAGCAGGAGTTTGACTGGCACCTAGTATCACTCGGCTGATATTTACTTTGTTTTCAGGACTATTCCATTGGTTCCATTGTGGGAAATTAAAGCACGTACAGCTGAAGTATTTGACAATGTTTGGAATACATGTATTTGACCCAGGTCTGATTCCAAGACATATTGAAACCCCAATCTCAAAGTGGTTGTGTGTGATAGCAATGTCACTGTTCTCTCCCGCTCCTCTGCCTTCAGGTGAGCCTGGATTCGCGGGTGAGGGAAGGCATCAACCTGAGCCTGACGGAGCCCAGCAACTTGATGTACGAGGAGGCCCAGCTGCAGATCTACACCCTGATGCACAGAGACTCCTACCCCCGTTTCCTCAACTCCTCCGTTTACAGGGACCTTCTGGACAGCAAGAGAAGCTCCTGCCTAGACACCTAAAGTAACCCCCACCCTCCCAAAAAACAAGAAGACAATAAGGTGCCAGAACTGGGTTTGATATTTTCCTTTTTTGAAAAAGAAACAAGAAAATAATGAATAGTTTAACAATTTCAAGTGTCTGCTCGCAGGCAGCCCTGAGGTTTAGTTCCTGGTTTAACTGCAGATAAGAGCTCCTCGGGCTACTGTGACAAAGAGAAACAAAAGGAAGGACAGACCCATTGTTTCTGTACTGTACTTTTGAGAGTTCTCCTCCTTTCGCTCCCTCTTTCTCTATCTTGCTCTGTATTTTTCTCTCTCAAATTCTGTCCCATGCCTCAGCCATTTTTACAGTCCAAAAACAATGTCTTTTTTACGATGGCTGTAGAGCTTGACCGTGGTGAGCAGGAAAATCAGACTTTGCATGTAACAAGGTAATGGAATTCGCTCTACAGTAGCTTGGTATTTTAGCAGTGGACTGCAAAGGTTCTTGAATATGAGATGTATTTTCTTCTGTTCTTGGGATATACCCTGTCAAGCTCTTGATGTGAAGGGAATATTGATATTTGCCAATTAGCTTGCAGTCGTTGATTTTGAGAAGGTTGAAAGTTTTACAGCAGTGTTAATATCCAAGCACTTGCCTTCTTTACAACTCTAAAACTGGGAGAAGGGCTAGAATTGTGGTCGGGCAGCTAAATGTCTTATGAACATTACTTTCCACGGGAAATCACAATGCCTTTATGTGAAAAAGGCAGCACAAGAGCTGCTTGTTATGGCAACAACACAGTTTAGTAAACACAGAGTCCTTTCTATCCTTCCCACACCATCTCACCCTGAGAGAAGCACAGGTTATGTCAAAGGTTGGAATCATTGTTGGAGAAAAAAAGAAATCAAAACATTCAATTCAGTCGTTTCATACAATAAATCATTAACACTTTACAGCTCTCGAGAATGAAAGAGAACCATTTACTTATTAGTTTTTCTACTGCCTATAATATAAATAGTAGTAATCACGATGCCTTGGTTTGGAAGGTAAATTATAAGATAGTGGTATGTCTAATGCATCACCATGAGGTCTAAGAGTGGGATGCAATGCTGACACATGGAATTATGAAGTAGGCCTATATGGCTTCTTGTTTTAAAGCTGTAGCTAGTCCTAGACTGAAGGGGGTCAGTACCAGCTAAGTAACAGCCCAGTCGGGGGCAGAAGAGGTGGAATCAGACGTATTTATATATAGTTGTTGGAGGTTTGCAGTCCTGTTCACCAGATGTGCGTCTGTCTTTAAGACTGGTTATTGAGGCTCCAATAAGGTGCTTGGATCTCCGGTGAGCCCCATGCCGTTAAGTCTCTCTGCTTTACAGAGTTTGGCAGGGGAGGTGAATAGATATTTTTGAGACGGGTCGTTGTTTTTTTTCCTAAAATTGCCAGCACGCATTATTGTGTGTACCTGCCGTCCAGATACATACTTATCAAAACATTTTAAAGAGTTCAAGTCCCATGAACATATAGGCCTAAAATATATGTTAAATGATTTTTTGTTGTTGTTGCAAGTGTGACATTTAAACATGGAGAAATTATTGCAGGCCTTTGTCACCTGTTGATGTGTAAAAGGTCCGTGCATGAGTAAAGTATATTGTGAGAGGGAGAGTTGTGTGTATTGTCACCACTGGTGGGTAATGATATTCATGTGTCATTGAAGCAGTGCCACTCTTCTGTTTGAACATACTACCTGACGTTCATGTGCCAAGGCCAGTCATTATTTAATTCAATTAAGGGTTTTAATAAAGCCCATATACTCTAGGTTATTGAAGTGCAATTGGATCAGATGTAGGCTTTCTGTTTGTATTCATTCACAAAAATGAATATATAGCATAGCCTAATGATATCAGCCATTTTGAACATCCAACAATATTCTAACGTTCCGTAAATTTCGTTCACATTCAGCCACCTTTCTAGATAGTTTGTTGCAATAGTGTTTGCATACTCTTTAATGAACAGTGATACAGTGAAAGTGATACAGTATGCATGCACCACAGTGGTTAGGTAGAGGATACCTTTTTATGTAGCTCTATTAATGACAAAATAAATGACTTGCTCATTTTAGATATTATTTCAGCTGTAACTTCTGAATGTTTGACCAACCAGACAGTGAAATTATGGTTCAATCAAACCAAGTTTACATTCATGCGGTGAGCAATCATCCTGGAAAAGCAAGAGAAGCCAATTGCAAAAAAAATCTAGGTAGGAAAATGGTTCTGAATGATTCACAATTAGCATTTTACACTGGGTGAAGAGCAGTATTGCAGGTTTGTACGACGTGTTCTCTGGTGTCTCGGAGTAATTGATTATTTTCACTCCATGGAAAGAAATGGTTGTTCATTTTACTGACATTTCAACAAGGATTTAGCAATTAATGACATGAGGTGGTATCATAGGCATAGTGTCATGTTCAAATGTTGACTTTCAATTCAGAATGAATGGCTTTGAAAGGTGGCAGAGGTTTGTTGGCAGAATAAGATTTTTATCTGAAGTGTCAGAATTGATGTGATTAAGAGAAGCATTGGCCTTATCTACTGTGTTTCTCCTTTAACTTTCATTAGGGATTTCACTACCTCTCATATTGGTTAATTTATTTCACATCTAGTTGTCAATGTACACTTTGTTTTTAGATCTACTTGAAGCCTAACACTGTAAACAAAATGTGCACAGAAAATATATGTATTAAGCGTTAAAGGACGATTAGCCTAGTTAACTTTTTTGTTTGTTTAATTGTGTTCAACTGGAAAAAGATTTTTAGATATATAAATAATTCAGGAAATTCACTGTTTAAAGGGCTAATCTCATTTTGCCTATGCAAAGATATTACTGTTGAAATATGGGAAAGGATAGGTTAAGTTTGATGGAACATGGTTTACATTGCCCTTTGCTGATATTCATATCTTATTCAGCAAAAATGTACCCTTAGTTTTGTTTCTATATAAATATATAACAAGTAATATACAGAGAAAATAGTATATGCCTTCGTGATGAAAAAAACAACAACACTTGATAAATACAAATAAATATGTGTGTTGTCTGACCTGTGGCTGTGTTATGACATCTTGGTGAGATGACAGTTCACTGCAAAATACACCTGTTGACTGATCGACTAGTCCGAGACTCCTTCATCCATAGAGGCTTTATTATCCATTCAGTGTTTTCTTTCAGGCCAATGAGCATCTCTTTATCCAAGGAGCTATTCAATGTCATTATTGCTGTACGTAACCCATATTGTCATTTGCAATCCTACCATTTCGAATTTCAAAACATTTCTACTGTACAATCAAGGGACAGTCTTGTTTATTGTTGTTTCCAAGGGTGCTTCGTAGTCACATTCACAAAGGTTGAAGGGCTATTTTAGTCACTTAAACAAAGATGTTAAATCCACAAGAACAGAAACATCTACCTCTTGGTTGCTTTCCCAAACCTGTAGGCTACTTTGGTACTTGGCCTTTTTTGTCAGACCACCGGAATGTAATAAGACGGAAATAGCAGTACGAGAGCTATGATGTCGTGGTAAAATTCTGTAGATATAAGGGTGCAGTTTTTCTTCGACTGCACACAACACATTAATAACTCATTAATAACAATACATTGAACTAATAACTAATATTACTACTGACTGGCTGAATTAACATTTTCAATAAGTACGTTCGCTAATGACATTACATTTCAGTTGTCTTGTTAATGTTCCCTTTTAAGATTTAATGTGGTACTACATTATTATGTCCAAGCGGGGTATACTGGTCACTAGACCCATAAATATTTTTCTGTATATCTAATCATACCCCTTGAGCTGTCTGTGTCTTCCTGACTGGTGGCTCTTTTTAAAATAAAATAAATATGTTTCTCTGCTGAAATCTGGGTAAAAGATTGAAAGGAATGATAATCTTAATCAGTACTTTTAGTTATTGCTTGCTTTTCTAAAGTCTACCAACTTTGCCAGCAGGCATGCCAGCTAAGATAGATAGACAAGCTAGCTACTATATCTTCATTGATAGCCTGAAATGGCTTCTTGGTAGCTAGTTATGAGGTTGGGAGATAGGTTTCCAATCTGGGCTAAAGACAACTTCATAAAATTGCAAGGTGGCTAGTAGTATTACAGAGAAAATAATATATATATACACACTACCGTTCAAAAGTTTGGGGTCACATAGAAACGTTCTTGATTTTGAAAGAAAAGCAAAAAAAATTGTCCATTTAAAATAACATCAAATTGATCAGAAATACTTTGTAGACATTGTTAATGTTGTAAATGACTATTGTAGCTGGAAACGGCAGATTTATTTTTATGGAATATCTACCTAGGAGTACAGGGGCCCATTATCAGCAACCATCACTCCTGTGTTTTAATGGCATGTTCTGTTAGCTCATCCAAGTTGATCATTTGAAAAGGCTAATTGATCATTGGAAAACCCTTTTGCAATTATGTTACCACAGCTGAAAATTGTTCTTCTGATTAAAGAAGCAATAAAACTGCTCTTCTTTAGACAAGTTGAGTATCTGGAGCGTAAGCATTTGTGGGTCCGATTACAGGCTCAAATTGGCAAGAAACAAAAAACTTTCTCCCGAAACTTGTCTATTCTTGTTCTGAGAAATGAAGGCTATTCCATGCGGGAATTTGCCTCGAAACATAAGATCTCGTACAATGCTGGGTACTACTCCCTTCATGGAACAGCGCAAACTGTCTCTAACCAGAATAGAAAGAGTAGTGGGAGGCCCCGATGCACAACTGAGCAAGAGGACAAAGACATTAGTGTCTAGTTTAAGAAACCGACGCGTCACAAGTCCTCAACTGGCAGCTTCATTAAATAGTACCCGCAAAACACCAGTCTCAACATCAACAGTGAAGAGGTGACTCCGGGATGTTGGCCTTCTAGGCAGAGTCGCAAAGAAAAAGCCTTATCTCAGACTGGCCAATAAAAATAAAAGATTAAGATGGGCAAAAGAACACAGACACTGGACAGAGGAATTCTGTCTAGAAGGCCAGCATCTTGGAGTGTGCTTTTCTTTCCAAAACAAGGACATTTGTAAGTGACCCCAAACTTTTGAATGGTAGTGTATATATATATTTTTATACAAGACAAATCTGAGGGGCCACGTGCCCCTTTGCCCCCTATGGGCATGCCGCCTCTGGTCCGATGTACATTTTTTTGTCCACTGGGTTAGCTTTATGTTCAGATACTGAGAGAGCTTGGGTACTTGCTTTCAAAGGGTCATGCCTATAAACACCTGTCTTATTCATTTTGTTTAATTGTTCATTTTTTTTCCCTAAGCGCTAAACATGTTTTAATTATTCTCTTTCCTCTAACTCCATTAGAAACCATTTGTAATGTCCACGAAGGGACATTAGTGGTGACTCACTGTCACCCTACTACACAAACATTGATTGAAATAATGCTATAATAATAAATATTATGAGTGAACTTGTCTTGCTGGGTTTTGTCTAATAGTATACATTACATAGATTTTTTTGTAATATAAATTGTAGAATGATTTTGGGAATTGGCAATACCAGATTAGTTTTCTGTCACAGGTACCTTTTTATATGCGTCCATATTTGAGAATGGGGAAGTATAGCTGTGCAAACAAAGATACTGGCTTTTCATGAAATTACATACAATTGACTTACTTCAGCTTTGGGTTTCTATAGTCTGTCACCTACCATGCCTTCAGAAATGCTGCCTCCAATGCATTGTCCACAACAATTAAAAACCAGTAAGAATTCTTTATGTAAAACTGTCACAAGACCTAAACATTACAGTGTAATCAAGTTGACAAAATGATATTGAAAGAATGTGGGGAACAGCATTAGATTCCACCTGTTTTGTCTGTTGGCCATACCGATTTTGTCCTCTGTTAAGTGTCATCCATACCTTACTCCCATCTCATCTCTCAACTGATTTCCAATGTCCAGTCATCTACAAAGATACAGTACATTGATGAGGCTTTTCAGGAATTACCAAAGAAAGAAGGCTATTTTCAACAACAAAATATCATTGGTCAATATTACCACCACAGGTGTCCGTCAGTGATTCAGGCCATGATCTCAAGAGCACTAAGTGCTAGACTAGTTCCTCGAATATTGTACTATTCTGATTATTCACTGTCTGCTTAAAACTGAGCACCGTTTGTTTAACATGATCCTGTAGGCCTAATTCTTGTTCCTTGTTACAAATGGCTATATACAGTCCTTTGGCTCCCATCCAAACTATTATTTTGCGGCAGGGAATGTGTAACCAGTCCTGAAGCTCTGTCTAAATGTCGATAATCCCTACTTCTGATATGATTTTGGAAACCTTTTGGAACTTTACTTTTATATCAAGTTTTTTTTTATACAAATACCAAAGATACACTTACTGTACACTGTTTTAACACCGTTGCAGCTGACAGTATATTTCAGTTAAACACTTCTGGCTTCCTTCTTCTGTTATTAAAAGGTTTTCGGAATGCTGGGTAGCTAATTAGAACAGGTCATTGCCTCTCATGTAAACAATCCATAGAATTTGTGTAACATGGGAACATTGCAGTGTGGGATTCATGTTAAAAATGTGTATAGTAAATTTACCTTAACATTTAGACAGAGTGTTGGAACTGGTTACCTATTCACCAGAAGCTAAATAATAGTTTGGATTGGTTCCTAATGGCCAAATAATAACACTTTGAGACTGGGAGAAAGCTTCAATCATGAGATTAGATGCATGTATGATATGGGCTGTTGGGAGGCAACATGTCTGTAAACTGTAAGTGGCAGGTTTTCTCCATAATTTAATGTTCTCCGTAATGTTTTTGCCCTTTTGTCCTTGCTCTTCAACATAATGCATACGTCCCTTATCTCACTTTATGGAACTGGCTGTGACCAGACACAGAAACCGGCATCGATATAGAACGTTGCTGTATTGTTTATGTAAACCAGTCTCACTCCAGATAGCGATAGCAAAAGAGTAGGAAGGAGAATCCTCAAACACACATTTTACCTCGATCAGAGGCATTCATGACAATTGTGTCTTGCTTTGGGATGATAGGGATCGCTTTGTACAGGTATTTCTCTTCAACATACACAACTGGTGAGGCAATCAGAGCATGTTTATTGATTTAGAATGCCAGAACCTTCTTTTCGCAATGCCTTTGTAGATAACATCAATGATCTGGAATTAAAATAACTCTTTTAAAGGTCACTCAAGTAATTGAAAGTTCTATTTTATATTCAGCATGCTTTTGCTAAATAAAATAATAATTCAGTTATTTACCATAAACAATACTGTATGAGTATGTATTAAAGTATTGCATTATGCAGACAGTTAGTAACGTTAGAACTCTTTTGAGAGATTATTTTACTTCTAGTATGTTTCACTAATATTGACAATATAAATATCTTAAGTCTTTTTTTAGTATATTCTCGTCAATTGCCTGAATGACTTTAATCCTATTCATATGAATGAGATTAGATTATTGTAGTGTTACAAAACCAGCTAGCTGGCCTACTGATATTGCTACACTCGCTAAGTCTAGGGGTCCTAGGCCTAGCTAAATGGTCTGTAACCTGATTTAATGTGTTTGTTAACCTGAGAAGTCAGAGTATGTGGACCGTGTTGTATGCACTTGCCCCAGGAGACAGACCATTTTTTCTGGGTTCAGGGATGGCTCTGTTTTGACTCTCTGGTCAGCCAGCCCAAGCAGATGATTGTGTGTTCAGTTTATGTTGATGAAAATAGATACATACAAAAAGGAAACTGCAAAAAGGCATGTCCAAAACTAAAGAGATGACACAAAACACTGTCCGGCCGAGAGTCTCATGTTCACCTCTCTCTTGTCGATCCCTGATTGCCCCCACCTGTTTGCTTATCAAGGCTTGGCACAGCATATGGCCCGATTGCTGCTGCCACCAGGGGATGTGGAGTGGAAATGGTAGTGTGCTGTTTATCTATGTGCTAACAAAAAACTACCCCCCCATATCATAACAGTAGGTTGCTTCAGATGATTTGACAGTATGCAGTTGCATGACTCAATAACTTTTATCTAAAGGCCATTTAACACGTGTCTGGGAACGCTCAATTGAACTCTCAAGGGCATCAAGAGGGATTGTTGTACGACAACCATTGATGATTGTGAACGCTATAGCTATCCCTTGAGAGTGTTGCCAGGGCAAGTCAATAATGACTTCTACAAGTCACATTTGCTGTTTGTTTCCATGTAACAATTTATTGAACAGGCTGTTATGTGGCTTTTTCTTTTGTCTTGTTGAGCTGTTAAAAGATCTTGCTATGGAAATGTAATGAAAGCAAACATTTGAGATATGTAATGTAAATATTTAGGTGCTTCATATATTCAAGAAAGACAGTGACATTCAAGCTACAAAGTGGCATATGAAAGTGACTCCAGTAATTTAGTGGACACCCTTTACTGACCCCTAAGTTTGACATTATCTGTGCTATTGTAGCTGCCCTCTTTCACAGTGATAAATATCTTCTTTAAAAGGGGCATAGCCTACTGTAATTGGAGGGGTTGTGTTTAGGAAGTCATGGATTGGTGAGCATTGAGAAGCTCTACGCGTCAAGTATCTTGTCAGTCACTATTTTGCTTTCTCAGCATGACAGTATTAATATGACAATCTATGACAAAATCACACCGGGCTATTGGTTTAAATAAGCACTGGGTTTCCTGATTCTAGGTGGTTGTTATAGGCTGTCATTCTACCTGATATAATTTGGTCATGTAAATCTAATTTTATCTACGGAGTGCATGTGAAGTTGCCAAACGTTCTCCTGTTGCTTATAGTTGCTTTCTCTGCTAGAATGTGCCAAAACATTTACCGAAGGCTGAAATGGTCCTCTCGGTCCATTTCTAGACATGTAGGGAAGGAATATCTTTGTTGGGTTTTGATGGTGTTGTTTCATGCGGTTTGTTTGTAACAAACACAGAATAGCCTGTCATAAACCCACCCTCTTCACTTCACTGTCGTAGGCCCATGTGGGGAAAAAAGGAAAACGTATTTAACTTTTCCTCCTCAAAATTCATTTTCACACACAACCGTGACATTAGTCAACTCATTTGTCATTTGAGATAAAACATTCAAGTTATGCATTCAAGTTATACGTTTATATAATTAACAAGTACTGAACAATTATTGGGGCTTTGTTTGAATCTTTGTCAAGCAGGTCAATATTTTGTAATATTTCAGAGAACCTGAGCTCCCACCCTAAACAGAATTGGAAAAATAGATTTTTAAAAGACTTATGTGGTGTATATATCCGCTAATGATGAAATTGTAACATTTTTGTTGAATAATGCCATTCACATTTGCTGTTTTGTATTGTTTTGTTTTATTTATTTTAACTGGTCTATATTTCATTTGTTTTCTAACTCAAAAGACAGTGTTTATTAATGTTTAACTTATTTTTTAACATATGGAACATCTTTGTTAGAAATTGTCAAATTGTGGTAAGCATATGATGTAAAGTTCAGTTTTTTTCTTTGTTTACAAAGCAACACCTTGCAAAAGAAAAAAATGCCAATCTTGTAACTGACCTTGAATATCTGTGTCATTTAAATAGTGCTGCTAGAGAAATAAATACATTCTAAATGTAACATCTTACAATAAACACTTTTTAGACTTTTTGCCATATGTGATGTTCTTTTGAACTAAAGTTATCCTCCCATTATGTATCACATACTAGGACTGAGCACTAATATACTGTATGTGTTACATCCTAGTTTAATAATTAACAAAACTGAGTAAATGTAACAAGTACTATACAGTAGGAATATTCTACAATTACTAAATATGTGTACAGTATGTCTGCTTTCCAGCCCCCTCTTCCCCTGGAAATGACACAGAGAAGGTGTCCCCCTCCTCAAAGGCCCCTTACCTCCCAAAATGCAGTGACTCTTCTGCATGTTCACTTGGCCAAGAAGTTCATTTTCATGGATTTGAGAGATACATTTGTATATATAGTGTTATATGGACATCCCTTTAAATGAGTGGATTCGGCTATTTCAGCCACACCCGTTGCTGACCGGTGTATTAAATTGAGCACACAGCCATGCAACTTCCATAGACAAACATTTGCAGTAGAATGGTCTGTCTTATTGAAGAGCTCAGTGACTTTCAACATGGTACCATCATAGGATGCCACCGAGTTCCAAACTGCCTCTGGAAGCGACATCAGCACAATAACTTTGTCGGGAGCTTCATGAAATGGGTTTCCATGGCTGAGCAGCCAAGCACAAGCCTAAGATCACCATTTATTTTTATTGGTCGCATACACATTTAAGAGATATTTTTGCGGGTGTAGTGAAATGCTTGTGTTCCTACCTCCAACAGTGCAGTAGTATCTAACAATTCACAACAATATACACATCTAAAAGTAAAAGAATGGAATTAAGAAACATATAAACATTACGACCAGCAATGTCGCAGTGGCATTGACTAGAATACAGTATGTAAACATTACGGTGACTAGTGTTCCATTATTAAAGTGACCAGTGATTCTATGTCCATAGGGCAGCAGGGTTGAGTAACTGGGGGGGTAGCCGGCTAGTGACAGTGGCTAAATTCAGGACAGGGTACTGGGTAGAGGTCGACCGATTAGTCGGAATGGGTGATTAATTGGGGCTGATTTCAAGTTTTCATAACAATTGGAAATCGGTATTTTTGGATGGCAATTTAAAAATAAACTTTTTTTTTTTTTTTTTACAACTTTATTTAACGAGGCAAGTCAGTTAAGAACACATGCTTATTTTCAATGACGGCCTAGGAACGGTGGGTTAACTGCCTTGTTCAGGGGCAGAACGACAGATTTTTTTCACCTTGTCAGCTCAGGGATTCAATCTTGCAACCTTACGGTTAACTAGTCCAACGCTCTAACCACCTGCTTCACGACGGAGCCTGCCTGTTACTCGAATGCAGTAAGAAGCCAAGGTAAGTTGCTAGCTAGCATTTTTAAACTTATCTTATAAAAAACAATCATAATCACTAGTTATAACTACACATGGTTAATGATATTACAAAAAAGGACTGTTGTGGCTCCAACGTGTACCTAACCATAAACATCAATGCCTTTCTTAATCAATACATAGAAGTATCTATTTTTAAACCTGTATATTTAGCTAAAAGAAAGCAGGCAATATTAGCCAGGTGAAATTGTGTCACTTCTCTTCCGTTCACTGCACGCAGAGTCAGGGTATATGCAACAGTTTGGGCAGCCTGGCTCATTGCAAACTAATTTGCCAGAATTTTACGTAATTATGACATAACATTGAAGGTTGTGCAATATCACAGCAATATTTAGACTTATGGATGCCACCTGTTAGAAAAATTATACGGAACGGTTCCATATTTCACTGAAAGAATAAACGTTTTGTTTTCGAAATTATAGTTTCCGAATTCGACCATATTAATGACCTAAGGCTCGTATTTCTGTGTGTTATTATGTTATAATTAAGTCTATGATTTGATAGAGTAGTCTGACTGAGCGATGGTAGGCACCAGCAGGCTCGTAAGCATTCATTCAAACATCACTTTCGTGCGTTTTGCCAGCAGCTCTTCACAATGCTTCAAGCGTTGTGCTGTTTATGACTTCAAGCCTATCAACTCCCGAGATTAGGCTGGTGTAACCGATGTGAAATGGCTAGCTAGTTAGCGGGGTGCGCGCTAATAGTCAAAGGTATATGAAATACAAATCGTATAGAGAGAAATCGTCCTATAATAACTACAAACTAAAACTTCTTACCTGGGAATATTGCAGACTCATGTTAAAAGGAACCACCAGCTTTCATATGTTCTCATGTTCTGAGCAAGGAACTTAAACGTTAGCTTTCTTACATGGCACATATTGCACTTTTACTTTCTTCTCCAACACTTTGTTTTTGCATTATTTATTTGAGGCTAAATTGATTTTATTGATGTATTATATTGAGTTAAAATAAGTGTTCATTCAGTATTGTTGTAATTGTCATTATTACAAATAAAACATTTAAAAAATCAGTCCTCCAATAATCGGTATCGGCGTTAAAAAAATCATCATCAGTCGACCTCTAGTACTGGGTGGAGGCTGGCTAGTGATAGATATTTAACAGTTTGATGGCCTGTTTTTCAGTCTCTTGGTCCCAGTTTTAATGCAGCTGTACTGGCTCACCTTCTGGATGATAGCGGGGTGAACAGGCTGTGGCTCGGGTGGTTGATGTCCTTGATCTTTTTGGCCTTCATGTGATATCAGGTGCTTTAAGTGTCCTGGAGGGGAGGCAGTGTTCCCCCAGGGATGCGTTGGGCAGACTGCACCACCTTCTGGAGAGCCCTGTGGTTGCGGGCAGAGCAGTTGCAGTACCAGGCGATGGATGATACAGCACAGGATGCTCTCAATTATGCATCTGTAAAAGTTTGTGAGGGTCTTAGAGGCCAATATGAATTTCTTCAGCTTCCTGAGGTTGAATAGGCATTGTTGTGCCTCCTTCACCACACTGTCTGTGTGTGTGGACCATTTCAGATTGTCAGTGATGTGTACCCTGAGGAACTTGAAGCTTTTCACCTTCTCCACTGCGTTTCCGTCGACGTGGATGGGGGCGTGCTCCCTCTGCTGTCTCCTGAAGTCCATGATCAGCTCCTTTGTTTTGTTGAGGGAAAGGTCATCTTCCTGGCACCATTCCGCCAAGCATCGGCTGGAGGGGTGTAAGCTTGCCGCCATTGAACTCTAGAGCAGTGGAAACACGTTCTCTGGAATGATGAATCACGCTTCACCATCTGGCAGTCCGATGGACAAATCTGGGTTTTGAGGATGCCAGAAGAACACTACCTGCCTGAATGCATACTGCCAACTGTAAAGTTTGGTGGATGAGGAATAATGGTCTGGGGATCTTTTTCATGGTTCGGGCTAGGCCACTTAGTTCCAGTGAAGGGAAATCTTAACGCTACAGCATACTTTGTGGCAACAGTTTAAGGAAGGCCCTTTCCTGGTCACGCATGACAAATCCCCTGTGCACAAAGCCCAGAAATGGTTTGTTGAGATCGGTGTGGAAGAACGACTGGCCTGCACGGAGTCCTGACCTCAACTCCATCGAACATCTTTGGGATAAATTGGAACGGCGACTGCGCGCCAGGCCTAATCGCCAAACATCAGTGCCCGACCTCACTAATGCTTTTGTGGCTGAATGGAAGCAATTCCCCGCCTCAATGTTCCAACATCTAGTGGAAAGCCTTCCCAGAAGAGAAGAGGCTGTTATAGCAGCAAAAGGGGGACCAACTCCACATTAATTCCCATGACTTTGGGAATGAGATTTTGGACGAGCAGGTATCCACATACTTTTGCTCATGTAGTGTATATGACATATTAAAAATTTTAAAAAAGATACTTAACTGTGGCCTGGAGTAGTCCAATGGTCTAAGTCCCTGCCTCTGTGTACGCTGCAAGCATGGGTTGAAATCCGACCCACTGCTCTAGCACTATCTCTCCTCCAATCATGTTGTCTCTGTTCAATAATCACAAAAACTATGAAAGGAGTGGTGCGGAGCCGGCTCTTGCCACCAAGTGACCGCTTAGGGCTCAGCGGCTGATATGGGGTCCCTGACCCAAATTTTGTTTGATTTGTTATACATATTTTAGGAACTCAGTCGGAGTCTCAACTTAGTGTTGAGAGTAAGAACAGTAGAATACACCAATTTAAAATCGCACACAGAATAAGTTAATTTAGTTGCTAATGGCAGCCTGTAGTATCCCGGTCGGCCTTCAACTTGAGTTACTCAATGAGAGGGGACAGCATTGAGCGAGCAATGTTGGAGTGGCATAGATAAAAATACAATAGAATAGAATACAGTATATACATATGAGATGGGTAAAGAAAAATATGTAGACATTATTAAAGTGACTAGTGTTCCATTATTAAAGTGGCCAGTGATTTCAAGTCTATGTATATAGAGCAGCAGCCTCTAAGGTGCAGGAATATGTAACTGGGTGGAAGCCGCCTTGTGATGGCTATTTAATAGTCTGATGGCCTTGAGAATAGAAGCTGTTTTTCAGTCTCTCTGTTTCTCCATTTGAGCACTGTGATTAGTTGCCCAAAAAGGACTACCGCCCCGTAGCACTCACATCCGTCATCATGAAGTGCTTTGAGAGACTAGTCAAGGACCATATCACCTCCACCCTACCTGACACCCTAGACCCACTCCAATTTGCTTACCGCCCAAATAGGTCCACAGACGATGCAATCTCAACCACACTGCACACTGCCCTAACCCATCTGGACAAGAGGAATACCTATGTGAGAATGCTGTTCATCGACTACAGCTCGACATTCAACACCATAGTACCCTCCAAGCTCGTCATCAAGCTCGAGACCCTGGGTCTCGACCCCGCCCTGTGCAACTGGGTACTGGACTTCCTGACGGGCCGCCCCCAGGTAGTGAGGGTAGGCAACAACATCTCCTCCCCGCTGATCCTCAACACTGGGGCCCCACAAGGGTGCGTTCTGAGCCCTCTCCTGTACTCCCTGTTCACCCACGACTGCGTGGCCACGCACGCCTCCAACTCAATCATCAAGTTTGCGGTCGACACAACAGTGGTAGGCTTGATTACCAACAACGACGAGACGGCCTACAGGGAGGAGGTGAGGGCCCTCGGAGTGTGGTGTCAGGAAAATAACCTCACACTCAACGTCAACAAAACTAAGGAGATGATTGTGGACTTCAGGAAACAGCAGAGGGAACACCCCCCTATCCACATCGATGGAACAGTAGTGGAGAGGGTAGCAAATTTTAAGTTCCTCGGCATACACATCACAGACAAACTGAATTGGTCCACTCACACAGACAGCATCGTGAAGAAGGCGCAGCAGCGCCTCTTCAACCTCAGGAGGCTGAAGAAATTCGGCTTGTCACCAAAAGCACTCACAAACTTCTACAGATGCACAATCGAGAGCATCCTGGCGGGCTGTATCACCGCCTGGTACGGCAACTGCTCCGCCCTCAACCGTAAGGCTCTCCAGAAGGTAGTGAGGTCTGCACAACGCATCACCGGGGGCAAAGTACCTGCCTTCCAGGACACCTACACCACCCGATGTTACAGGAAGGCCATAAAGATCATCAAGGACATCAACCACCCGAGCCACTGCCTGTTCACTCCGCTATCATCCAGAAGGCGAGGTCAGTACAGGTGCATCAAAGCTGGGACCGAGAGACTGAAAAACAGCTTCTATCTCAAGGCCATCAGACTGTTAAACAGCCACCACTAACATTGAGTGGCTGCTGCCAACACACTGACACTGACTCAACTCCAGCCACTTTAATAATGGGAATTGATGGGAAATGATGTAAATATATCACTAGCCACTTTAAACAATGCTACCTTATATAATGTTACTTACCCTACATTATTCATCTCATATACATACGTATATACTGTACTCTATATCATCGACTGTATCCTTATGTAATACATGTATCACTAGCCACTTTAACTATGCCACTTTGTTTACATACTCATCTCATATGTATATACTGTACTCGATACCATCTACTGTATCTTGCCTATGCTGCTCTGTACCATCACTCATTCATATATCCTTATGTACATATTCTTTATCCCCTTACACTGTGTATAAGACAGTAGTTTTGGAATTGTTAGTTAGATTACTTGTTGGTTATTACTGCATTGTCGGAACTAGAAGTACAAGCATTTCGCTACACTCGCATTAACATCTGCTAACCATGTGTATGTGACAAATAAAATTTGATTTGATTTGAAATTCTGGGGTGGGGCTTAGTGAAATGTCAATTCAAGAACGATGGCTTCCAGTCTGTGTTGGAAAGTAAAAAACATATCAGACAATAGGCTGTGGGCCCTCCCTTCATCCCTCTCACCTGTTAGAGCAGTAGGCATCGCTTCTTTTCAACCTTGGTGGTCTGTGGACAGACACACTTATCCAGAGCGACTTACAGTAGTGAGTGCATACATTTTCATACTGGTCTACCAACTGAGCTACAAGGGACAACCTTGGTAGAGCACATTACTCCTCTCCCCTCACTCCTGCCCCTTTTTCTCTCCCTACCTCATCTCTTTCCCTCCATTTTCCTCTCTCCCTCCCATTTCTCTCCATCCCTCCCTCTTTCCCCCTCCCCTTTCTCATGCTCCCTCCCTCTCTCTCTCACAAGTTAGAGCAGTAGACATCTCTTCTTTTCAACCTTGGTAGGCTGTGGGCGGTGCACGTTCCTCCTCCCTTCCTCTTTTCCTCCTCCCTGTAATTGCTGTCAGCTGAGTAAATGATGTGGCTAGTTACTGTTCTCCCCTTCAAGTAGATTATGCCTACTTGGATTTACTATTTTTCACTCTCCTTCAGCCCGGTGTAGCATTTGCCTCCCTTCCGGCTTCCACCGGCCTGTACTGAAAACTACATTACTGAGGATAGACGATATTGACACTCCTATTTGTTATATCTTCAATTTAAGCCTACTAGCCTACAGGCCTGGAGAGAAGCATTAGTCATTCCCCTACCTAAGATTAGTAAAGCCCCCTTTACTGGCTCAAATAGCCAACCAATCAGCCTGTTACCAACCCTTAGTAAACTTCTGGAAAAGTTGTGTTTGACCAGATACAATGCTATTTCACAGTAAACAAATTGACAACAGACTTTCAGCACCCCTTATAGGGAAGGACACTCAACAAGCACAGCACTTACACAAATGACTGATGATTGGCTGAGAGAGATTTATGATTAAAAGTTTGGGGGGGCTGTTTTATTAGACTTAAGTGCAGCTTTTGCCATTATCGATCATAGTCTGCTGCTGGAAAAATGTATGTGTTCTGGCTTTACACCCCCTGCTATATTGTGGATAAAGAGTTACCTATATAACAGAACACAGAGGGTGTTCTTTAATGGAATTCCCCATGGCAGCTGTCTAGGCCCCTTACTTGTTTCAATCTTTACTTTAATTAAAGCCAGTGTGTCTATGTATGCGGATGACTCAACACTATACATGTCAGCTACTACAGTGACTGAAATGACTGCAACACTTAACAAGTGCTGCAGTTAGTTTCAGAATGGGTAGCAAATAATAAATTAGTCCTAGATATTTCAAAAAGCTTTGTATTTGAGACAAATCATTCAATAAACCTCAACTAAATCTTATAATGAATCATGTGGAAATTGAGCAAGTTGAGGTGACTAAACTGCTTGGAGTAACCCTTGCAAACTGTCATGGTCAAAACATGTTGATACAACAGTAGCAAAGATGGGGAGAAGTCTGTCAATAGTAAAGCGCTGTTCTGCCGCCTTAACAGCACAATCAATAAGCCAGGTCCTACAGGCCCTAGTTTTGTCGCACCTGGACTACTGTTCAGTCGTGTGGTCAGATGCCACAAAGAGGGACTTTGCAGGAAAATTGCAGTTGGCTCAGAACAGGGCAGCACGGCTGGT
Organism: Oncorhynchus tshawytscha; assembly: GCF_018296145.1. Taxonomy (NCBI): domain Eukaryota; kingdom Metazoa; phylum Chordata; class Actinopteri; order Salmoniformes; family Salmonidae; genus Oncorhynchus; species Oncorhynchus tshawytscha. The sequence continues at coordinate 27,200,673 of NC_056453.1, forward strand.
CCTTAGATGTACACAGAGATCTAACAATCATATGCATTGACTTCATCACTACTTGTATTTGTGAGATATTGACATGTTGAATGCACCGAGCTGTCTGTTTGAACTACTGACACACAGCTCAGACACCCATGCATACCCCACAAGACATGCCACCAGAGGTCTCTTCACAGTCCCCAAGTCCAGAACAGACTATGGGAGGCGCACAGTACAACATCGAGCCACGACTACATGGTACTCTATTTCACATCAAGTAAATCATGCAAGCAGTAAAATCTGATTTAAAAAAACATAAAAATACACCTTATGGAACAGAGGGGACTGTGAAGCAACACAAACACAGACACATGCATACAAACACACAATAATATACGCACACGTACACGTGGATTTTGTGTTGTAGATTTGTGGTAGTAGAGTAGGGGCCTGAGCACACACACTTAATATTTTGTGAAATCTGTTGTTGAATGTATTGTAATGTTTTTAAAATTATATAATTGCATTAATTTTGCTGGACCCAAGGAAGAGTAATGGGGATCCATAATAAAAACAGATATAAAATACACCCCCTCCAAAGTGCTTCTCTCCTGGCTATCATACTGTAAAATGGCCTCCGTTGCGTTGCTGTTTTGATGAGCCCCAGCATTTAATCACACACTGTTGTTATGCTGGCAAGTTTTGTACCTTGGTTGTGTTTATTGTGGGTCCTAGTGCTGGCTGGTTTCTAGTCTGTGGTTGGGTTCTGGCTTGCTGCCTATAACTGTGGTGATCCTACAAATGGTGTGATTCAATCTAACTAACTATCACACTGTGTGGATTGATTGACTTTTAGCTGATTCCTCGCAAACCAATTTTATTTGTGTGGATTTTAACAAATCTTTTTCATAATTGTGTCTACCACTTTCCACCATATGAGGAAACATGCTTTTCCAGATTTGCGGTTACACCTTCAGAGACTACGGTGAACATTCCAATGTCAAATCAAATCAAATGTTATTTGTCACATACGCGGGAATACAACAGGTGTGTGTAGACCTTACAGTGAAATACTTACGTACAAGCTCTAACCAACAATGCAGTTGAAAAAAATTACAAGTAAAAAATACCTACAAAAAAAATAAGAATAATAAATAAAAGTTACAAATAATTAAAGAGCAGCAGTAAAATAACAATAGCGAGGCTATATACAGGGGGTACCGGTACAGAGTCAATGTGCGGGGGCACCGGTTTGTCAAGGTAATTGAGGTAATATGTCCATGTAGGTAGAGTTATTAAAGTGACTATGCATAGAAAATAACAGAGTAGCAGCAGTGTTAAAAAAAAGGGGTGGGCACCAAGTCTAGGTCCAAGAGGCTTCTAAACAGCTCTACCCCCAGCTGTAGAACCTTTTTGAGGATCTGAGGACCCATGCAAATTCTTTTCAGTATCCTGAGGGGGAATAGGTTTTGTTATGCCCTCTTCACAACTGTCTTGGTGTGCTTGTACCATTAGTTAGTTTGTTGGTGATGTGCTCTCAACCTGCTCCACTACAGCTCCGTCGATGAGAATGGGGGGGTTGCTCGGCCCTCATTTTTCTGTAGTCCACGATCATCTCGTTTGTCTTGATCATGTTGAGGGAGAGGTTGTTGTTTTGGCACCACACGGCCAGGTTTCTGACCTCCTCCCTATAGGGTGTATCGTCGTTGTCGGTGATCAGGCCTACCACTGTTGTGTCATCGGCAAACTTAATGATGGTGTTGGAGACGTGCCTGGCTGTGCAGTCGTGAGTGAACAGGGAGTACAGGAGGGGACTGAGCAGGCACCCCTGAGGGGCCCCCATGTTGAGGATCAGCGGGTCGGATGTGTTGTTACCTACCTTTACCACCTAGGGGCGGCCTGTCAGGAACTCCAGGATCCAGTTGCAGAGGGAGGTGTTTAGTACCAGGGTCCCAGGTGGTAAGGGTAGGTAGGAGCTGTTTTGTACAGTTCCAGGATAATACTTACCGGCCAAATTGTACAATTTGGAAACTGTCAGCTTATGGCAGACTGAACACAAGATGGGGGACTGAACACAGCTATGTAGACCACCTCAAGATAAAAACATAATATTCAATATCGGTAAGTTAGACTAAATACAGTTGAAGTCGGAAGTTTACATACACATAGGTTGGAGTCATTAAAACTTGTGTTTCAACCACTCCACAAATGTCTTGTTAACAAACTATAGTTTTGGCAAGTTGGTTAGGACATCTACTTCGTGCATGACACAAGTAATGTTTCCAACAAATGTTTACAGACAGATTATTTCACATATAATTCACTGTGTCACAATTCCAGTGGGTCAGAAGTTTACATACACTAAGTTGACTGGGCCTTTAAACAGCTTGGAAAATTCCAGAAAATGATGTCATGGCTTTAGAGGCTTCTGATTGACTCAAATGATGTCAATTAGCCTATCGGAGGTGTACCTGTGGATGCATTTCAAGGCCTACCTTCAAACTCAGTGCCTCTTTGCTTGACATCATGGGAAAATCTAAAGAAATCAGCCAAGACCTCAGAAAATATAATTGTAGACCTCCACAAGTCTGGTTCATCCTTGGGAGCAATTTCCAAATGCCTGACGGTACCACGTTCATCTGTACTAACAATAGTACACAAGCATAAACACCATGGGACCACGCAGCCATCATACCACTCAGGAAGAAGACACGTTCTGTCTCCTAGAGATTAGTGTACTTTGGTGCGAAAAGTGCAAATCAATCCCAGAACAACAGCAAAGGACCTTGTGAAGATGCTGGAGGAAACCGGTACAAAGTATCTATATCCACAGTGAAACGAGTCCTATATCGACATAACCTGAAAGGCCGCTCAGCAAGGAAGAAGCCACTGCTCCAAAACCGCCATAAAAAAGTCAGACTATGGTTTGCAACTGCACATGGGGACAAAGATCGTACTTTTTGGAGAAATATCCTCCGGTCTGATGAAACAAAAATAGAACTGTTTGGCCATAATGACCATCGTTTTTAAAAAAAGGGGGAGGCTTGCAAGCTGAAGAACACCATCCCAACTGTGAAGCGGGGGTGGCAGAATCATGTTGTGGAGGTGTTTTGCTGCAGGAGGGACTGGTGCACTTCACAAAATAAATGGCATCATGAGGTCGGAAAATGATGTGGATATATTGAAGAAACATCTCAAGACATCAGTCAGGAAGTTAAAGCTTGGTCGCAAATGGGTCTTCCAAATGGACAATGACCCCAAGCATACTTCCAAAGTTGTGGCAAAATGGCTTTAGGACAACAAAGTCAAGATATTGGAGTGGTCATCACAAAGCCCTGACCTCAATCCTATAGAAAATTTGTGGGCAGAACTGAAAAGCGTGTGCGAGCAAGGAGGCCTACAAACATGACTCAGTTACACCAGCTCTGTGAGAAGGAATGGGCCAAAATTCACCCAACTTATTGTGGGAAGCTTGTGGAAGGCTACCCGAAATATTTAACCCAAGTTTAGCAATTTAAAGACAATGCTACCAAATACTAATTAATTGAGTGTATGTAAATTTCTGACTCACTGGGAATGTGATGAAAGAAATTAAAACTGATATAGATCATTCTCTCTACCATTATGCTGACATTTCACATTCTTAATATAAAGTGGTGATCCTTACTGACCTAAGACAGGTCATTTTAACTAGGATTAAATGTCAGGAATTGTGAAAAACTGAGTTTAAATGTATTTGGCTAAGGTGTATGTAAACTTCTGACTTCAACTGTATTTATGAGGAGCCGGCAGATGCCACGGTTATCGATCCTGCATCCCAGTCAAGGCAGAGGTCTTTGGTGAATGGGGCTGAAATGTCTTTGGGGGATCCCATCCTGCTGATCAACAGTCTTTCCCATCTGCTTCCAGAGATTCCTACTCCTGCTCCTTCATTCTCTACCCTGTCTCCTGAGGGTCCAGCTCAGGGGGTTTCTACGGCAGGTCTGTACCCCTGGGCTCCCTCTCACAGCAGGCCTTTAGAGTGTCTGAGGCTCCAGTTCTTTTCAGTGAGAACATGAAACTACCTATGGAGGTTATAAGTTTCAAATTCTTCAGAAGACATTTCCAAAGAATGGCAGCTGAGTATAAAAAAAGTTTCTTTCCCCATACCACTTTTAAATCTAAAAAGGAACAGCGTCAGTTTCACTACTTATAGTACTGTAGAATAGTTATGGTTATCCTGTACCAAGTTAAAGTAGTTACATATGTACCTGGGGACCATACTGTGGACAATCTTATGTACAAGACACAATTTAATCTGAGAGACTCTCTCCTCCACTTTGAGCCATCTAAGGCTTTCAAAGTGGGAATGGTCAAGATGTGTAAGTGCTAGAAGTTTAAGAATAATCCTGACTAATTTGTTCTGAGACATCTGAAATGTATTTTGTATTATCTTGGGGGCACTATTGTACCAAGAAGAGCATGCATAGTCAAAGTGGCCCTGAACAAGAGCCCCTGCCAATTCCCCCCCCATTTCATTCTTATCCAGATATTTGGAGGTTCTTGCCAGAAACCTAGTTTTATGGTTCACTTTGGAGATAACATGTTGTGCCATGCTCTCCCTTGTCAGATGGTTATCTAGATCACATCCAAGATAATTAACATAGTCTTTTGCTGTGACAACTATATCACCCACTACCACCTTAAAATCAGGGGATTTCCTCAGTTTCAATTTGGACCTGAACAACATGAACATTGTTTTGAAGTGACAGCTTATCATCATATAGTAATTTACTGACATTCAGGGATTTCTCAACCATATTTTTGTCTTTGTGAGAAACCAACAGTGCTGAATCATCTGCATCAAGGAAAAGGTCACATGTACAGGTAGATTTCAGATGATTTATATACATTAGAAAGAAAAGTGGACCCAGCACACTCCCTTGGGGTACCCCACAGTTCAGGATTTTGGGTTTAGACTGGGTCCCATCCACATTCGCCATCTGTTTTCTTCCTTGCAGATAAGAGAACCCATTTTAAAATAAAAATCCAATTTTATTTGTCACATGCACCAAATACAACAGCAAAATGCTTACTTACCAGCCCTTAAACTTCTTAAGGTATAGGCGGCAGCATTTTCACTTTTGGATAAATAGCGTGCCCAATTTCAACTTCCTGCTACTCATGCCAAGAATATAAGATATGCATATTATTAGTAGATTTGGATAGAAAACACTCTGAAGTTTCTAAAACTGTTTGAATCATGCCTGTGAGTATAACATAACTTATGTAGCAGGCAAAACCCAGAGGACTAACCGTTTTGGCAAAGTTTACAGGAAACTTTTGAGATATTTTGTAGTGACGTTGCGCAAATTGGAAGCTGTTTTTTTCTGGATCAAACGCTCCAAATAAATGGACATTTTGGATATATATGGACGGAATTAATCGAACAAAAGGACCAATTGTGATGTTTATGGGACATATTGGAGTGCCAACAAAAGAAGCTCATCAAAGGTAAGGCATGTTTTATATTTTATTTCTGCGTTTTGTGTAGCACCTGCAGGGTTGAAATATGCTACTCTCTTTGTTTACTGTTGTGCTATCATCAGATAATAGCTTCTTATGCTTTCGCCGAAAATACTTTTAAAAATCTAACATGTTGGCTGGATCCACAACGAGTGTAGCTTTAATTTAGTATCTTACATGTGTGATTTAATGAAAATTAGATTTTTATATCATTTTATTTGAATTTGCCGCGCTGCATTTTCCCTGGCCTTTGGCCAAGTGGGACGCAAGCGTCCCCTATACCTTAATTAACAAACAATGCAGTTAAGAAAAAAATAAGTGTTAAATAAAAAATAAAAGTAACAAATAATTAAAGAGCAGCAGTAAAATAACAATAGTGAGGCTATATACAGGAGGTACTTTACTGCTAAGTTGTTAAAGTCCATGGCTCTTAGTTTGATTAACAGAATCTCATGATCCACTGTATCAAACAACTTTTGGAGATCTAACATGTCCATACCACAAGATTTCCCTCCATCTACTTCCTTTCTGATGTGATCAGTTACATAGTAGGCAAGTGTCAGTGGAATGGGATTTCCTAAATCTAGATTGGTCCCCCATCTCCCGTCCACAGACACTCACTTTCGTGCAACCATCATTATTGGTAGCTCCATGGTAAGGAACATCTCGGTTCCTGGAGAAAAAAAAACATGCACTTCCTGGGGGCTATGGTGAAGGATATCACAGGATTTATTCTGCCAATCCTACATCAGCTGCAGCTGCCGTAGTGCATGTGGGATCAAATGATATCAAAAGGATAAATCAGAGCTAATGAAAAAAGGTTTATATTGAGCTGATCAACACCCTGAAACACTCTGAAAAGCAGCCAATTATCTCTAGTCCAGTGCCGTTGCTGGGACACTTTTTGCAAAACAAAAGATGATGGACTCAAACCATCTAGGAGCCTGGACCCTCTCTTCACATTTCAAGGCCACATTAAGATTTTGACTCAGACCTACAGTAGCCCCGCTCAGATAATACCTCCCATCCTTTCTAGGTGTTATCATCGTACTGTTGTTCTATACTTCCAGGAGTGTTGTCAGTTGTAATCTTGTACCCATTCATTTGAACTGTTATAGGTGTCTTACCATCCTCCCTCGGCTAACCTTTGTGCACTCGAGGAGTTGACTAGTTTGTTGTCGTCTTTTACCACATCAGAAGTTATCCTGGGTGACCTAAATTATGATTGGGAAATGCAGGCTTCAGACAATCTAAAAGATGTGTAATGATCTAAACCTAATCCAGCTGGTGACTAAGCCTACACGGCCCAACCCTAAAGATCCTTCAAAGTCAACTCTGATTGTTCTTATTTTAACGAATACACCAGAGAAATATGTTTATTCTGGTGTCTTCGCACAAGACATTAGTGACCATTTCACTGTAAGCACAAAAATCTATGCCTTGTGTCATCACAAAGATAAACTTTAAAAACTTAAGTGAACAGGCTTTTTCCCCCCCATGATCTTTATTTTAGTGACCTTGATTGTATTTCAGCTATCCCTGAACCTTTTTACAGATGTCTTCAATACTATTGTGGACCATCTTACTCCGTTAAAAAAAAGAAGGGTTAAAGGATGTTAAAGCATTGAGAGAAAATACATCCATTTTCGAGAAGCTATTGTCTGAAAACATTGCTTAATCCCCCTGGGTTACATCCCAAATGGCACCCTATTCCCTACTTTTGACCAGGACCTGTATCCACAAAGCGTGTCAGAGTAGGAGTGCTGATCAAGTCCCAACCTGTACATGTAATCTTATTCATTATGATCTACAAGGCAAAACTGATCCTTGATCAGCACTCCTACTCTAAGAGATTTTGGGATACGGACCCAGGGCTCTGGTCAAAATTAGTGCACAATATAGGAAATAAACAAGGAAATCTAGTCAGACATGACACATGCTCCACCGTGACTCAAACATAATCCTAAATCATACTTTACCGTACCGCATTTCTGTGAACTTCTCATTCAACTCTAATATTTTGTCTGCACTAATACTTTGAGTCGCCTTTTTAACATCGCTGAGACAACTTAATTGCACGTTGCCACAACTGTCACACCATTTCACAGAGCTCTGAATCTTAAACATGCAGGTTAAATCTCTCACTCATACAGGGCCAAATTTGGCTGTAGTTTAGATGGAGAAACATGGCTAAAGATGACTCATGAATAAACAGACGTTCAGAAGCATCATGAGATGTGGGCTGCCAATGTGAAGAGCCAGCTGACAGACGTTAGGAGAATAGTGGAGCAAATTAGCGAGGTTAAAGAGAGAGAGAAATAACATTGTTGGACACCATAACAAGCAGATCAGAGTTTAGATGATAATGCAAGCTGACGAATTAAGGATCTCAGTCACTTTGTTTGGCAAATATCAAAGGCACTTTCATATTCTATGCAATTGGGTAGATCACTTGGCTTATTTACAACAAGCTGATTTAGTAGCAGTTTTCCTTATACAAAATATATAGTTAAGCAAAACAGCAGAACCCACATTTGTGTAAATGCTTGATCATTTTCTGTAATTACAGAAAGTAAGACTATGATACGGTTGTTAAATCACATAGATCTCCCTTGTTAAGCATACTTTTTTACATTTTAACTCCTAGGGGATTATCAAGCAAACATTCCTTGATTAAACATAAATTCTGAATTTAGTCCATATTGTCCTGATAAACAAAACAACTTGAGTTGAGTTCTGCCTCAATAGCTTCCCTGCTACCAATTGAAAGTGGAAAAACCCTGCATTTCATTGTTTATTCGTCATTACGCAGTATACACATTTGGTTACTTTTACACCAGGGATACCTTTGTGTATAAGCCTGTTGTATATGCCATGACGTTGGCCTGGGGGTAGGTTTATGACCGTCATAAATACCTCTTCCCCCCCTTTTTCCTCTCTCTACCCTACTAATGTTACATTTGCAACCCCTTGGTTAACATAGAGATTCTGGGAACATCAAAAGGTGGGGGGAAATGAACTATATTCTGGTAATCCGACCAATTGAACATATGCGGTGGTACTTAATGAATATGACGTCAGTTCGGTTGTCATCTGAGACATTCTCATCAATGATAAGATTACATAAACTCTACAGTGGAAAGTCTACACATCAGAGTTATCGGATTCACATGGAATTGTTGTTCAATTGAAATGTTTGAATATTAAATTATTCGTGATGGGATGAAATGTGATTTTAGCTTCTAAAATGTGAGATTTGGTTTTTCATAAGATTGAGCATAGCCTTATCAGTGGCCCGCCCCTGTGAAGGGACATGGGCTATAAAACTTTTCAAACACACCCTCCTCTCCCTTCCTATATAAAGCCTTGACGGCAATGTAACCTCCTGTTCCGAGGATATGAGGACGACGGTCCGATGTCAGAATGGTTCAGATAATAACTACAGAACGAAGCCAACATCGGAGTGAGCTTTGGTTACGAATGGTATGAACTCCGAACTCCTATTTACTACAGAAGTGATACCTCCTAGCCGTTTAGTTAGCAACAGCAGCTGCAAACGAGGTTTAGGAAGGAACAGACAGAGTATCCTGTCTATCACACAACAACGTTACTACAACGTAACCAATTGACCACCAGAGACATACTTCAAAGGATAAAGGACTCGATTTGGCAACACGGCCTTCCATCTACCACCAACCTACTGAAGCGCAGCTCAGAGTAAATATTTATTGCATTTTCCTTTTCCAAATGGGCGGTAATTTAGAATGCATAAGATACTGTATTTACGATAGCACAGCTTCGCCCTTTGTTCCTCAGTCTTCCCGCTCTTTCACTCAAACCCAGCCCCTTTTCTTTTGTGTAACAAGCTGTCATATCTGTTCTGCCCGCTAGGGACGTTTTCCTTTATGACGTCATTTGTAATCAAATTATGATTAATTATGTGTATGTGTAATTCTGTGTGATTAGTTAGGTATTTAGTAAATAAATAATTAAACCCAATTTTGTATTGCTGATTCAACTTTTTCAACGTTCGTGACGATAACCAAGAATTTACACCTTTCAGATGAGACTGAATTAAGGTGACGATTAATATTGACTGCTATTGATGTAAAATATTACTAGGTCTTTAAGAGTTTATTCGGGAGATAACAGCTCTATAAATATTATTTTGCGGTGCCCCAACTCTCTAGTTAATTACATTTACATGATTAGCTCAATCAGGTAATATTAATTAAGGAGAAATTATTTGATAGAATAGCATGTCATATCACTTAATCCGGCATAGCCAAAGACACGACATACAGTGCCTTGCGAAAGTATTCGGCCCCCTTGAACTTTGCGACCTTTTGCCACATTTCAGGCTTCAAACATAAAGATATAAAACTGTATTTTTTGTGAAGAATCAACAACAAGTGGGACACAATCATGAAGTGGAACGACATTTATTGGATATTTCAAACTTTTTTAACAAATCAAAAACTGAAAAATTGGGCGTGCAAAATTATTCAGCCCCTTTACTTTCAGTGCAGCAAACTCTCTCCAGAAGTTCAGTGAGGATCTCTGAATGATCCAATGTTGACCTAAATGACTAATGATGATAAATACATGATTACTACATGATTCCATATGTATTATTTCATAGTTGTGATGTCTTCATTCTTATTCTACAATGTAGAAAATAGGAAAAATAAAGAAAAACCCTTAAATGAGTAGGTGTGACCAAACTTTTGACTGGTACCCTATATATGGTGCCTTCGGAAGGTATTCAGTCCCCTTGACTTTTTCCACATTTTGTTAGGTTACCGCCTTATTTTAAAATTGATTAAAGTTTTTTTTCCCTCATCAATCTACACACAATACCCCATAATGATGAAGCAAAAACAGGTTTTTAGAAATGTTTGCTAATTTACAAAAAATAAAACACTGAAATATCACATTTACATAAGTATTCAGACCCTTTACTCAGTACTTTGTTGAAGCACCTTTGGCAGCGATTGCAGCCTCAAGTCTTCTTGGGTATGATGCTACAAGCTTGGTACACCTATATTTGGGGAGTTTCTCCCATTATTTTCTGCAGAGCCTCTCAATTTCTGTCAGGTTGGATGAGGAATGTTGCTGCACAGCTATTTTCAGGTCTGTCCAGAGATGTTCGAACAGGTTCAAGTCCGGGCTCTGGCTGGGCCACTCATGAACATTCAGAGACTTGTCCCGAACCCACTCCTGCGTTGTCTTAGCTGTATGTATAGGGTCGTTGCCCTGTTAGAAGGTGAACCTTCGCCCCAGTCTGAGGTCCAGAGCACTCTGGAGCAGGTTTTCATCATGGTTCTCTCTGTACTTTGCTCTGTTCATCTTCGCCTTGATCCTGACTAGTCTCCCAGTCCCTGCCGCTAAATAACATCCCCACAGCATGATGCTGCCACCACCATGCTTCACCGTAGGGATGGTACCAGATTTCCTCCAGACGTGATGCTTGGCATTCAGGCCAAAGAGTTGAATCTTGGTTTCTTCAGACCAGAGATTCTTGTTCATGCTCTGAGAGTCTTTAGGGGCCTTTTGGCAAACTCCAAGCGGGCTGTCATGTACCTTTTACTGAGGAGTGGTTTCTATCTGGCAACTCTACTGTAAAGGCCTGATTGGTGGAGTGCTACAGAGATAGTTAACCTTCCAGAAGGACAACTTTCCCATCTCCACAGAGGAACTCTAGAGCTCTGTCAGAGTGACCATTGGGTTCTTGGTCACCTGATCAAGGCCCTTCTCCCCCGATTGCTCAGTTTGGCTTTAGGAAGTCTTAGTGGTTCCAAATTTCTTCCATTTTAAGAATGAAGGAGGCCACTGTGTTTCTTGTGGACCTTCAATGCTGCAGAAATGTTTTGGTACCCTTCCCCAGATCTGTGCCTCGACACAATCCTGTCTCTGAGCTCTATTGACAATTCCTTCAACCCCATGGCTTGGTTTTTGCTCTGACATGCACTGTTAACTGTGGGACCTTATATAGACTGGGATGTGTCTTTCCAAATCATGTCCAATCAATTGAATTTACCACAGGTGGACTCCAATCAAGTTTTAGAAACATCTCAAGGATGCGCTCAATTTCGTGTCTCATAACAAAGAGTCTGAATACTTATGCAAATAGGGTATGTTTTTTTATAATTTAGCGAAAATGTCCTAAAACCTGTTTTTGCTTTGTCGTGGGGTATTGTGTGTAGATTGATGGCTGTAACATAACAAAATGTGGAAAAAGTCAAGGGGTCTGAATACTTTCCGAATGCACTGTATATACTATAGCCCACAAAGCAAATATTGCATATAACAAACAGTTATGGGACCTGCAGCATGGTCAAGCAAGTTCATGTTTGTCGGTTTACTAAACAACTACTGATTTAGAACCACAGAGTTACCACAAGTCAGCACAAACATGGGTCAATCAATCAAATGTATTTATAAAGCCCTTTTTACATCATCAGATGTCACAAAGTGTTATACAGAAACCCAGCCGAAAACCCCAAACAGCGAGCAATGCAGATGTAGAAGCACGGTGGCTAGGAAAAACTCCCTAGAAAGGCATGAACCTAGGAAGCAACCTAGAGAGGAACCAGATTCTGAGAGGTAGCAAGTCCTCTTTTGGCCGTGCCGGGTGGAGATTATAAGAGTACATGGCCATTTAAGGCCAGATTGCTCTTCAAGATGTTCAAGCGTTCATAGCAATAATAGTCACAGTGTTTGTAGAGGTTAGTACCTCAGGAGAAAATGTCAGTTGGCTTTTCATAGCCGAGCATTCAGAGGTCGAGACTGCAGGTGCGGTGGAGTGAATCGAAAAAAAGCAGGTCCGGGACAAGGTAGCACGTCCGGTGAACAGGTCAGGGTTCCATAGCCGCAGGCAGAACAGTTGAAACTGGAGCTGCAGCACGACCAGATGGACTGGGGACAGCCAGGAGTCATCAGGCCAGGTAGTCCTGAGGCATGATCCTAGGGCTCAGGTCCTCCGGGAGGGGAGGGAGAGAAAGAGAATTAGAGGGAGCATACTTAAATTCACACAGGACACCAGATAAGACAGGAGAATTACATCTGATATAACAGATTGACCCTAGCCCCCCCGGCACATAGACTATTGCATCATAGATGCTGGAGGCTGAGACGAGGGTGGGTCGGGGACACTGTGGCCCCATCCAACAATACCCCCGGATAGGTCCAACCAGGCAGGATATAACCCCACCCACTTTGCCAAAGCACAGACCCCACACCACTAGAGGAATATAGAGGAATATCAACGGCATGGATTAGGTTATCTGCATAATTATTTGACAAATGGTTTCTGATTTTTGCAATGTTACGAAGATGGAATAAAGCTGTCCTTGAAATATTCTTGATATGTTCGTCAAAAGAGAGATCAGGTTCCATAGTAACGCAGAGGTCCTTCAGTTTTATTTGAGATGACTATACAACCATCAAGATCAGATACAACAGCAGATCTCTTTGTTTCTTGGGACTTTGAACTAGCATCTCTGTTTTGTCCGAGTAAAGTAAAGCATTTACCGCCATCCACTTCCTTATGTCTGAAACACAGGCTTCCAGGGTAGGCAATTTTGGGGCTTCACCATGTTTCAGTGAAATGTACAGCTGTGTGTTGTCTGCATAGCAGTGAAAGTTGACATTGTGCTTCCCAATGACATCACCAAGAGGTAGAATATATAGTGAAAACATAGTGGTCCTAAAACAGAACCTTGAGGAATGTCAAAACTTACAATTGATTTGGACAAACCATCCACACAGACATACTGATATCTTTCTGACATAAGATCTAAACAAGGCAAGAACTTGTCCTTGTAGACCAATTAGGGATTCTAATCTCTCCAAAAGAATGTGGTGATCGATGGTGTCAAAAGCAGCACTAAGGTCTTTGAGAACGAGGACCGATGCAGAGCCTTGGTCTGAGACCATTAAAAGGTAATTTACCACCTTCACGAGTGCAGTCTCAAATCAAATCAAATCGAATTTTATTTGTCACATACACATGGTTAGCAGATGTTAATGCGAGTGTAGCGAAATGCTTGTGCTTCTAGTTCCGACAATGCAGTAATAACGAACAAGTAATCTAACTAACAATTCCAAAAAACTACTGTCTTATACACAGTGTAAGGGGATAAAGAATATGTACATAAGGATATATGAATGAGTGATGGTACAGAGCAGCATAGGCAAGATACAGTAGATGATATCGAGTACAGTATATACATATGAGATGAGTATGTAAACCAAGTGGCATAGTTAAAGTGGCTAGTGATACATGTATTACATAAGGATGCAGTCGATGATATAGAGTACAGTATCTACGTATGCATATGAGATGAATAATGTAGGGTAAGTAACATTATATAAGGTAGCATTGTTTAAAGTGGCTAGTGATATATTTACATCATTTCCCATCAATTCCCATTATTAAAGTGGCTGGAGTAGAGTCAGTGTCATTGACAGTGTGTTGGCAGTAGCCACTCAATGTTAGTGGTGGCTGTTTAACAGTCTGATGGCCTTGAGATAGAAGCTGTTTTTCAGTCTCTCGGTCCCAGCTTTGATGCACCTGTACTGACCTCGCCTTCTGGATGACAGCGGGGTGAACAGGCAGTGGCTCGGGTGGTTGATGTCCTTGATGATCTTTATGGCCTTCCTGTAGCATCGGGTGGTGTAGGTGTCCTGGAGGGCAGGTAGTTTGCCCCCGGTGATGCATTGTGCAGACCTCACTACCCTCTGGAGAGCCTTACGGTTGAGGGCGGTGCAGTTGCCATACCAGGCGGTGATACAGCCCGCCAGGATGCTCTCGATTGTGCATCTGTAGAAGTTTGTGAGTGCTTTTGGTGACAAGCCGAATTTCTTCAGCCTCCTGAGGTTGAAGAGGCGCTGCTGCGCCTTCCTCACGATGCTGTCTGTGTGAGTGGACCAATTCAGTTTGTCTGTGATGTGTGTATGCCGAGGAACTTAACTTGCTACCCTCTCCACTACTGTTCCATCGATGTGGATGGGAGGGTGTTCCCTCTGCTGTTTCCTGAAGTCCACAATCATCTCCTTAGTTTTGTTGACGTTGAGTGTGAGGTTATTTTCCTGACACCACACTCCGAGGGCCCTCACCTCCTCCCTGTAGGCCGTCTCGTCGTTGTTGGTAATCAAGCCTACCACTGTTGTGTCGTCCGCAAACTTGATGATTGAGTTGGAGGCGTGCGTGGCCACGCAGTCGTGGGTGAACAGGGAGTACAGGAGAGGGCTCAGAACGCACCCTTGTGGGGCCCCAGTGTTGAGGATCAGCGGGGAGGAGATGTTGTTGCCTACCCTCACCACCTGGGGGCGGCCCGTCAGGAAGTCCAGTACCCAGTTGCACAGGGCGGGGTCGAGACCCAGGGTCTCGAGCTTGATGACGAGCTTGGAGGGTACTATGGTGTTGAATGCCGAGCTGTAGTCGATGAACAGCATTCTCACATAGGTATTCCTCTTGTCCAGATGGGTTAGGGCAGTGTGCAGTGTGGTTGAGATTGCATCGTCTGTGGACCTATTTGGGCGGTAAGCAAATTGGAGTGGGTCTAGGGTGTCAGGTAGGGTGGAGGTGATATGGTCCTTGACTAGTCTCTCAAAGCACTTCATGATGACGGATGTGAGTGCTACGGGGCGGTAGTCGTTTAGCTCAGTTACCTTAGCTTTCTTGGGAACAGGAACAATGGTGGCCCTCTTGAAGCATGTGGGAACAGCAGACTGGTATAGGGATTGATTGAATATGTCCGTAAACACACCGGCTCAATGCTATGATGGGGTCTAAAACCAGATCGAAGCATTCCGTATACATTATTTGTCTTCAGGAAGGCAGTGAGTTGCTGGACAACAGCTTTTCAAAAGAAAATGAAAGGAATGGGAGGTTTGATATTTATTTTTTTATTTCACCTTTTTTTAACCAGGTAGGCCAGTTGAGAACAAGTTCTCATTTACAACTGCGACCTGGCCTGGATATAGGCCAATTTAGTTTTTTACATTTTCCGGGTCAAGGTTTGGCTTTTTTAAGAGAATCTTTATTACTGCAACTTTTAGTGAGTTTGGTTCACATCCGGTGGATAGGGAGCCATTTATTATGTTCAACATAGGAGGGCCAAGAGCTGGAAGTAGCACTTTCAGTAGTTTAGTTGGAATAGGGTGCAGTATGCAACTTGACAGTTTAGAGGCCATGACTATTTTCATGACTGTGTCAACAGATACAGGATTTAAAAAACTTGAGTCTCCATTGATCCTGAGTCCTGGCAGTTCTGTGCAGACTCGGGACATCTGAGCTTTGGAGAAATATGCAGATACAAAGTGGAGTCCGTAATTTGCTTTCTAATGACCATGATCTTTTCATCGAAGAAGTTCATGAATATCACTGCTGAAGAAGTGAAAGCTATCCTCTCTTGTTGAATGCAGCTTTAAAGTTAGCTTTGCGACAATATCAAAAATACATTTAGGATTGTTCTTATTCTCCTCAATTAGGTTGGAGAAATAGGATGATCAAGCAGCAGTGAGGGCTTTTCAATATTGCACAGGTACTGTCTTTCCAAGCTAGTCTGAAGACTTTCAGTTTGGTGGAGCCCCATTTCTGTTCTAATTTTCTGGAAGCTTGCTTCGGGGCTCCGATATTTTCTGTATACCAGGGAGTACATTTCTTGTAACAAATGTTTTTGTTTTTTTAGGGGTGCGACTGCATCTAGGCTATTACGCAATGTTAAATTAAGATCCTCAGTTAGGTGGTTAACTGATTTTTGTACTCCGACATCCTTGTGTAAGTGAAAGGAGTCTGGAAAGGCATCTAGGAATCTTTAGGTTGTCCGATAATTTATAGCACGGCTTTGATGTTCCTTGGTTGGGGTCTGAGCAGATTCTTTGTTGCGATTGCAAACGTAATAAAAAATGGTGGTCCGATAGTCCAGGATAATGAGGAAAAACATTTAGATGCACAATATTTATTTCACGGGACAAAATTAGATCCAGGGTATGAATGTGGCAATGAGTAGGTCCGGAGACATGTTGGACAAAACCCACTGAGTTGATGATGGCTCCAAAATCCTTTTGGAGTGGGTCTGTGGGCTTTTCCATGTGAATATCAAAAGCCACCAAAAATTTGAATATCTGCCATGACTATAAGGTCCAATGGGAATTCAGGTAACTCAGTGAGGAACGCTATATATGGCCCAGGAGGTCTGTTTAAAGTGATTGAGTAGGCTGCATAGATTAACTAGGAGTGATGAGCTGTACAGCAGACTCTCACAACTCAATCGCTGGTTCAAAACTGTTTTCTGCCCCTCCCAAAATATAGAATTTGTAGATAATTAGCCCCCTTTCTGGGACTCACCGACAAACAGGACCAAACCTGGCCTGCTGAGGAGTGACGGAATCCATCCTAGCTGGAGGGGTGCTCTCATCTTATCTATGAACATAGACAGAGCTCTAACTCCTCTAGCTCCACAATGAGATGGGGTGCAGGCCAGACAGCAGGCTGTTTGCCAGCCTGCCAGCGTAGTGTAGTCTCCCACTAGCACAGTCAGTGTAGTCAGATCAGCTATCCCCATTGAGACTGTGTCTGTGCCTCGCTCTAGGTTGAGCAAAACAAAACATGGCAGTGTTCACCTTAGCAATCTCACTGTAATATTGACCTCCTCCATTCCTGTCATTATTGAAAGAGATTGTGATATGTCCCATTATGCCTGACGAAAACCAAACACTGCATTCCACAGTAAGAACCTTATACCAATGGTCAAGCATGGTGGTGGTAGTGTGATGTTTTGGGAATGCTTTGCTGCCTCAGGACCTGGACTATTTGCCTCAATAGAAGGAACCATGAATTCTGCTCCGTATCAGAGAATTATACAGGAGAATGTCAGGCCATCCGTCTGTGAGCTGGAGTGGAATCTGAAGCGCAGCTGAGTCATGCAGCAAGACAATGATCCAAAACACACAATCAAGTATACATGAATAATAACTAAAAATCAACAAATGTAAAGTTTTGGAATGGCCTAGTCAAAGACCAGACCTAATCCCAATTGAGATGTTGTGGCAGGATTTGAAATGAGCAGTTCATGCTTGGAAACCCATAAATGTCACTGAGTTAAAGCTGTTCTGCATGGAAGAGTGGGCCAAAATTCCTCCACAGCAACGTGAGAGACTGATCAACAACTACAGGAGGAATTTGGTTGGAGTCATTGCAGCTAAAGTTGGCAGAACCAGTTATTGAGTGTAAGGGTGCAATTACTTTTTCAAACAGGGGCATTGGGTGTTGCATAACGTTGTTATAAATTAAATAAGTATGTAATTGTTGTGTTTATTTGTTCACTCGGGTTCCCTTTATCTAATATTTGGTTCTGGTTGAAGATCTGATAACAGTCAGTATCAAAAATATGCAAAAGTAGAGAAAATTAGAAAGGGGGCAAATATTTTTCACAACACTGTATGCTTAGTTTAATACACTGAAAAGAAACTTAAAGATACCAAAAACATTTTAGTCCAATCAATGTTGCTAAATATCGTGTTTGTGTGTGTAAGTACAAAAAAAAAGTTGTGGGACTCACCATACTTGTAGACTAGTTGAACGCTTTTAGTTTCTGTTTTCATAGGCTACCTAGCTAAAATGCTTGCTAGTGTAACTTCTTTGCATGGGCAACAATGAACCAGCAAAACCACAAGTCCAAATCCCCATCTCCATCCATGGCTTAGGAAAGGGCCGATTTAGCAAGCTAGCTACTACAGGACATCAACACCAGCAGTTCTTGGACACGTTCTTCTGACTGATGACGTTTTGCTCAAGATGTGATTTGATTGATGTGAAGCCAAATCCAAACTGGCCTCCCTTTGGGAGAGTTTTGCTGCGCCAGGACAATCCACAGATGACCTCAGCTCAACGCTGATTGGCTAATTATTTTATAATTTTTTCAATCAAGGGAGGCCAAATGTCATGCCCCGACCATAGAGAGCCCTCGGTTCTCTATGGTGTTTAGGTCAGAGCGTGACTATGGGGCTGTTCTAGTCATTGATTTTCTATGTGGCTGGGTTGTATGGTTCCCAATTAGAGGCAGCTGGTAATCATTGCCTCTGATTGGGGATCATATTTAGGAAGCCCTTTCTCCCACCTGCTTTGTGGGATATTGTTTTGAGTGAGTGCATGTAGCACTACGGTACTTCACGGTCGTTGTTTGTTGCTTGGTTTGTTTTAAGTTTCACTAAAATAAAGATGTGGAACTCCAATCATTCTGCGCCTTGGTCCGTCTCTCCTCACGACCGTGACACCAAGTTTTCTGGCATCAATCAATCAATCAAATGTTATGGCGGCAACATGTCGTACTCTTTTGTTCCAGAAAGCATCAGATACATGGGCTACACATACTGAGACAGAGGGGCACAGTTTCCCTTGCTCAGATGATTTCTCCAGTGAGATTCAGCCACTTGCGAATTTAAGGAAAATTATGAAGACACAGAGAGACGAAAGTTAATGTTATCATTTTTATTTGTAAAATATTTGGGGAACCTGGCTTCCCTTGGCATCCATGAATACATGCCACTGCTGAAGAGAGAGCCATCCATTTTTATTTCAGAGAACTCCATGTATCCCTTATTAGAAATAACTCCCTAAACATCATGTGGAGTCGAGGTAAATGTGGAGTCACACAATGATATGGTTTGTTGTCCTCCCACCACGATGTGGAAAAGGCATGAAAGGTTTATTAGGCAAATGAAATAAGTTGGAATGAACTTCGCACGTTGATGAGCTTGATGAAGATTTCCAATACATATCAATTAGGGTATTATTTGTATGCTGGTGACATGATGATTGGTGCTTGGCTGGCAATATTTTTTTTAAATGATCTTGCTCATTCATATCTCATTATGCAACCTCTCCACTTTATCAGCGAACTGTTGTCTAAAGTGCATGTGCCTTTGTTTAAAACCTCTACTGACTCCCCATCCCGCATGCGGGAGTGTAATCATCGCCTGACACTAATTAGCATAACGCAACGGACATAAATATCCCTAGAAAATATTCCTATTCATGAAAATCACAAATGAAATATATTGAGACACAGCTTAGCCTTTTGTCAATCACCCTGTCATCTCAGATGTTCAAAATATGCTTTACAGCCAAAGCTAGACAAGCATTTGTGTAAGTTTATTGATAGCCTAGCATAGCATTTTGTCCAGCTAGCAGCAGGTAACTTGGTAACGGAAATCAGAAAAGCAATCAAATTAAATCGTTTACCTTTCGGATGTTTTCACTCACGAGACACCCAGTTAGCTAGCCAATGTTACTTTTTTCCAAAAATATTATTTTTGTAGGCGAAATAGCTCCATTCAATAATATATCTGTCGGGACGATTAGTTTTTCAGTAGGACCGATTGGAGTAATGGCTACCTCTGCATTTTACGCGAGAGTCACCCTGGGAGCCATCAGGTGACCACTTACGCAATGTAGCCGCCTATGGCTATTCTTCAACATAAATGCCTAAAACTACGTCACAATGCTGTAGACACCTTGGGGAATACGTAGAAAGCGTAAGCTGGTTGATAGCACATTCACAGCTCAATAGGGACTCATTGGAACTCAGCGCTTTCAAGATATGGGGCACATCTGGATTGGATTTTTCTCAGGCTTTCGCCTGCAACATCAGTTCTGTTATACTCACAGACAATATCTTTACAGTTTTGGAAACGTTAGGGTGTTTTCTATCCAAAGCTGTCAATTATATGCATATTCTAGCATCTTGTCCTGACAAAATATCCCGTTTTAAAACGGGAATGTTTTTTTTCCCAAAAATTAAAATACTGCCCCTAGAGTCGCAACTTAAAGAGCATGGGCACATCGACGCCATTTACAATGGGAGCCAATGATGCACAGTGTGCGGAACAAGCAAGGAGGTGGGCAGAGCCAAGCACAAGCTAGCGAGATCCTAGTCGAGGGTTTTTGCATATTTCTGTTAGGGAACGCCAACTGCTGCGTTTCCAGAGCTTGATTTGAGCCGGAACAGAATCTGGCACCACTCAGATTTGACTTTATTTGTTCTAGTGCCTATTTGCCCTGATCGGGTAACTCTTGCGGCATGATTTACTAATTGTTTAACGTTTCGCACTATAAACATTTGAATAAAGCTATCAGAGTTAAATCAAGTTGCCTCCTTGTTACACCCCCCCCCAGGGGATCCTTCTGTGTAATCATCTTATCCTGCCACACTGATTCCAGACCCGCTCTCTCATACATAGAGTTTAGGGGGAGGGCCAGTGGGGTAAGTAACTGATCTTGACACAGGTCTTGGTAGTGGTGGTCAGCTAGTGAAGAGGTCCCAACATATTCACTTCACGTAGACTAGGCTTGTCATCTCCCTACTGAATTTGAAATGTGGAAAAGCCAAATAAAACAATTATAAGAAAAGGCAATTGAGTTTGATGATGTTTTCCAAGTCCAAAAATACAGAGAAAAATGTCAATGTAATATATTTTTTTATCAGGCTGTAACAACAAAATGTGGAATAAGTCAAGGGGTAAGCTTAATTAGATGATGCACTCACTGTATGACATATGTGCTTTTTGGCCTTGTCATTAAAACATAATGACATTTAGATACACACACACACACACAGAGAAAGAGAGAGCAACGTAGTGGGAGGATACTGCTCTGGGCTGACCTGTTGATCTAGCTGACGTTAGCTAGCTACATGGGTGACAATGCAGCTAGCTAGCTTAACCATAATATCTAGTGGCAACCTAACGTGATAGCTAGTTAGCTATTGTCACACACATCTGATTCATTTGTTCACTCGTTATGCCAATGACAAGGTGGCTAGTTAGCCAACAAACAGAAATCATATGGAGAGCTAAAAACATGAGATTAAACTTTGTCAGATCCTGGGTTAGCCAAAGCTAGCCATTTCATTTGCACTCTCCCTCAAAACACAATATCAACAGCAGAATTATATCTGAGAAATACTTATCTTACTCCATAAATATTTAATATTACAAAGGCGGAAGGTAATAAAGTGTAACTTATCTCTCTGGTTCGAGTCCAGGCTCTGTCGCAGCCAGCTGCAACCGGGAGACCCATGGGGCTGCGTGCAATTGGCCCAGCGTTGTCCGGGTTAGGGGAGGGTTTGGCCGGCAGAGATGTTCTTGTCCCATCGTGCTCTAGCGACTCTTGTGGCGGGCCGGACGCATACACTCTGACACGGTCGCTAGGTGTACGGTGTTTCCTCCGACACATTGGTGCGGCTGGTTTCCCGGGCTAAGCGGGCATTGTGTCAAGAAGCAGTGCGGCTTGGCTGGGTTGTGTTTCGGGGGACGCACGGCTCTCAACCTTCGCCTCTCCCAAGTCTGTACGGGAGTTGCAGCGATGAGACAAGACTGTAACTACTAATTGAATACCACAAAATTGGGGAGAAAAAGTGGTAAAAGTAAAAAATAAATCAATTACCTCTGATTGCGTGTGGCTAAGAACACACAAACAAAACTCTCAACAGTGAAGATGCGTGCTTCACTTCAAGAGCCGTGGTGGAGATACCGGGATTGACAGACAACTTTTCTCCAAGTTTTGATGACAAGCTATTTTGAATACACTTTATTGGTCAAGAGGTTGTGAAACGTTCATACAGACATAAAGGTGAACAATTAGTATCGATTCATGTAAAAAAAAAAAAAGAAAAAAAAAAGAGAGGTTTTAATCCAACAGCAGCGACGATACAATAATATACATCTATGTAACTGAAGTGATTCGGTAAAATGTAATGGATTAAAATCCATTCTTTCAGAAATTACTTTTAATCAAATTAAATGTTATTTGTCACATGCGCCGAACAGGTGTAGAGCTTACAGTGAAATGCTTACTTACATGCCCTTAACCAACAAGGCAGTTTTAAAAAATTAAGAAAATATTTAATAAATAAACTAAAGTTTAAAAAAGTAACACAATAAAATAACAATAACGAGACTATATACAGGGGGTATCGAGTCAACAGTACAGGTTTTTCGAGGTAATTGGGGTAATATGTACATATAGGTAGGGATAAAGTGACTATACATAGATAATAAGAGTGAGTAGCAGCAGTGTATAAAAAGGGGGGACATCAATGCAAATAATCCGGGTAGCCATTTGATTAATTGTTCAGCTGTTTTATGGCTTGGGGGTAGAAGCTGTGAAGGAGCCTTTTGGACCTAGACTTCCAGGTGGGAAAGAGCAATGTGGAGTGCAATTGAGATTGCGTCATCTGTGGATCTGTTGGGGCGGTATGCGAATTGGAGTGGGTCTAGGGTTTCCGGGATGATGGTGTTGATGTGAGCCATGACCAGCCTTTCAAAGCACTTCATGGCTACAGACGTGAGTGCTACAGGGCGGGAGTGATTTAGGTAGGTCACCTTGGCATTCCTGGGCACAGGGACTATGGTGGTTTGCTTGAAACATGTAGGTATTACAGACTCGGTCAGGGAGAGGTTGAAAATGTCAGTGAAGACACTGTTGGTTGGTCCATGCATGCTCTGAGTACACATTCTGGTAATCCGTCTGGCCCCGCGGCCTTATGAATATTGACCTGTTTAAAGGTCTTACTCACATTGGCTACGGAAAGCGTTATCACATAGTCGTTTGGAACAGCTGGTGCTCTCATGCATGCTTCAGTGTTGCTTGCCTCGAAGTGAGCATAAAAGGCATTTAGCCAGTCTGGTAGGCTTGCATCACTGGGCAGCTCACGGCTGGGTTTCCCATTGTAGTCCGTAATAGTTTGCAAGCCCTATCACATCTGATGAGCATCAGAGCCGGTGTAGTAGGATTCAATCTTAGTCCTGTATTGACGCTTTGCCTGTTTGATGGTTCATCTGAGGGCATAGCGGGATTTCTTATAAGCATCCCAATTAGTGTCCCGCTCCTTGAAAGCGGCAGCTCTAGCCTTTAGCTCGGTGCGGATGATGCCTGTAATTGATGGCTTCTGGTTGGGATATGTACGTACGGTCACTGTAGGGATGATGTCATCAAATGCCATCGGATGAATCCCGGAACATATTCCAGTTTGTGCTAGCAAAACAGTCCTGTAGCTTGGCGTCCGTGTCATCTGACCTCTTCTGTATTAAGGGAGTCTTAGTGCCAGCATCGGTTTGTGGTGGTAATTACAAAAAATATAGATAAACTCTCAGGCAAACAAAACCTAGAGACTCCCTTAATATTAGATATTGTGCACCAGCTGTTACTGACAAATAGACACAGACCACCACCTCTCGTCTTTCTGGAGGTAGCTATTCTGTCTTGCCGATGCAGAGAAAACTCAGCCAATTGTATATTATCCATGTCGTCGTTCAGCCAGGACTCGGTGGAACCTAAGATATTACAGTTTTTAATGTCCCATTGGTAGGATAGTCTGGAACGGAGCTCATCCAGTTTATTCTCCAGTGATTGCACGTTGGCCAGTAAGATGGATGGTAGAGGTGGGTTACCTACTCGCCAACAAATTCTCACAAGGCACCCGGATCTTCAGCCCCTGTATCTCCGTTTCCTCTTCATACAAATGACGGGGTATTGGGCCTGGTCCGGGAGCTGCAGTATATCCTTCGCGTCAGACTCATTACAGAAAAATCTTTGATATTCGTTCTGATATTCAGAAGCTCTTTTCGGTCATAAGAGACGGTAGTGTAAACCTTATGTATAAAAATAAGTTACAAACACTGCAAAAATACACACAAAATAGCAGAATTGGTTAGGAACCTGCAAAACCGTAGCCATCCCCTCCAGCGCCATTATGTACTGAGTAAGTAAAAACTTTGTAAGAGTATAAGTACTGCCAACAGAGAGTAACTAGAAAGGCACAAATTCCTCCAAAATTTTAGTTAAGTACATGTAATGTGTTACTTGTAGTACGTTACTACCCACCTCTTGTAGCTAGGATATATCAGTTAGCTAACCATTTACAGAAACAGCAGTTTATTAATAAGGCAATACGAACTATCATTGTTGTGGCTAGATTACAAAGCTAACCTGAAATATAAAGCAGAAATTGAAAGACCTCACCTTATCTTGGCACTGAGGCGTGGTATGGAAGCTATTAATTGATTAATGAATAGATTAATAGAACCGAGTTATAAGGTTGAACTGCTTTTCTGAAGGGACAGAAAGTGTTGGCTGTGTATTTGGCCAATGACAGGAATTCCACATTTAAATCCACCCACACCTGAAAATCAGAACTTACACGGACCGTCTTTTTATAATTGTTTTATTTAACTAGGCAAGTCAGTTAAGAACAAATTCTTATTTACAATGACGGACTACCCCAGCCAAACCCTAACGGTGCTGGGCCAATTGTGAGCTGTCCTATGGGACTCCCAATCACGTCCGGTTGTGCTACAGCCTGGAATCGAATCGGGGTCTGTAGTGGCGCCTTTAGCACTGAGATGCAGTGTCTTGGACTGCTGACCACTTGGGAGCCCCGTCTGAGTATCTCAAAGACTTATTTCAAGGTTAACTGCCTTGTTCAGGGGCAGAACAACAGATTTTTTCTTTGTCAGCTCAGGGATTCGATCCAGCAAAATTTTGGTTACTGGCCCAACGCTCTAACCACTAGGCTACCTGCCACCCCCATAAACAGCCCCTTGTATACTGATAACATGTTAGCAAATCACCCCCTCTGTCAGCAATAACAAGTGTTCTAGACGGGCAGAGAGCATGCTCTTTCCACTGGTCCTGCAAGGGTAGAATCAGGAGTAAGGAAAGCTGGGACCTCTCCTCCTGAGGCAGTGTGACAGAGTTGGAGCCTGTATGTTACACTCCTACAACTGGTAACTCAGCACACTGGCTTCAGGTAGGCAGGAAGGGGGACTCTGTGGGCCTCAGTGTTCCTTACCTGAAGAATCCACCTCAGGACACATGAGGTAGAAGCTAAAGACAGAGCAGGGTTGGAGGCCATCTAAGAACCATTTTTTTCTAAAGGGAGAGTTCCACTTACTGTACTACATATGGAGGGGGATGTACAGTACATTCTATCCTTTGACTCTGTAGTATTGAAGTCAATATCTTCTCTGTAACTTCTACTGAACATAGAGTTACAGTATATTGCATGACCTGGGGTTTGGCTGTGGGTGCTAGGTTGAGTGTCTCTCTCTCTCTCACACACACACACACACACACACACACACACACACACACACACACACACACACACACACACACACACACACACACACACACACACACATCAGCTAATGGGGATCCTTAATAAATACAAGTACACACACACAGAAAGAGAAAGAGAGAGAGTGAGGTGTTGTGAGACTGACAGCTGAACCCAGCGAAGGCTGCTCACGATGGCAGCCGTGAAGAAACAAGACCAGAAAACCAATTATGCCATTGACAGACTGGACAGTTTGGGAAGAATGTGAGCTTAGTTTTTTACATTTTCCCACAATTCCAAAAGCATCAACACAGCCAGAACAAGGGTAAAAAAAAGCTGTGACCCACTCCTTCCCCTAGCCTCCCAAAACTCTCACTCCCTTCCCCACAGCAGTGTGGAGAGGTGGGATTAGATTCAGGTGCGAGGTCCTGTTTGGGTTGGACGGGCCCCAGTCCAGAACAAAGTGTTTCTGTCTACACTCAGCCCAGTTAACAGCTTATTATGAGATGTTGCCATTCCGAGATGTCAATCAGTCGGTGGGAGACCCCGCTTCGCTGATCTAACCAGCTGCAGGCTCTGAAAACATTTGACTAAGTTTTTAATGGGATCCCTTTACATGCCCCCTACCTCTACAAACCCAACCAACTACTGCCCCCATGCTGGTAACAAGAGCTACCCCAGGTATTCTCTGGCAAACATTAAAGCCCCCTATCAAACAGGAGAGAGATAGAATGGCAGAATAGTATATAGGGTTCTGAAAGAGGCGATTGCGTAGGTGCTGACTGACGTGGAGCCGTGACGATGGTCTGTATCTGAGACTGGTCTCACTGACTAACAAGTATCCATGAAGCCTTTCACAACAGCCTGAAAACTGCCTTACCGTCATTCTGGCTCCTATATGGCTGTATCTACTGATGCCCAGAGGGTAGTGATTGTATGGCCCATAATGAGGGTTACCACTGAAAATGTTTTGGTCCTGACTGACTGACAGCCTCTATGTATGACTATGGCATGCAGTGAATACTGTAGCATGGGAATACTGTAGAATGCGGTGATGACAGTTCTACTGTCGCCATCAGAGGCACAGGCTTTTGGCATAGATGGTAGAGCTCTCATCTAATTTCTGGACTGCACCCTCTTACAGCACTGCTCTCTCTCTATACATTGATCGGCAGTGGTGGAAAAAGTAGCCAATTGTCAAACTTTAGTAAAAGTAAAGATTTCTTAATAGAAAATGACTAAAGTAAAAGTCACCTAGTAAAATACTACTTCAGTAAAAGTCTAAACGTAGTTGGTTTTAAATATACTGTACTCAAGTATCAAAAGTAAATGTAATTGATCAAATATACTTAAGTATCAAAAGTAAAAATCATTTAAAATTCCTTATGTTAAACAAACACGAAGGCACCGTTTTCTTGTTTTTTTTATTTTCTTTAGGAATGTAGTGAAGTAAAAGTTGTCAAACATATAAATAGTAAAGTAAAGAACGACTTAAGTAGTTTACTACACCACTGTAGGTTAAGGTTACACTATATTTAGATACTCCAAATACTGCCTGAGACACCTTTGCAATTTGTCTCTGTACCCAATAAATAGTGATCGAGGAAGATCCCATTATAGCCCGATTGACATTTAATGGTAATTTCCGATTCAGCCGACATCCAAGCTGCATCACATCCGGTAGTGATTG
Organism: Oncorhynchus tshawytscha; assembly: GCF_018296145.1. Taxonomy (NCBI): domain Eukaryota; kingdom Metazoa; phylum Chordata; class Actinopteri; order Salmoniformes; family Salmonidae; genus Oncorhynchus; species Oncorhynchus tshawytscha. The sequence continues at coordinate 27,227,967 of NC_056453.1, forward strand.
GGAGTCCCATAGTGTGGGGCACAATTGGCCCAGCGTCGTCCGGGTTTGGTCGTCATTGTAAATAATAATTTGTTATTTAACTGACTTGCCTAGTTAAATAAAAAAACATCATGCAGCCTTTCCTGTCTCCGTGAACCTTTAATAGGTGCATAGCCTGCAAAGTGCGATTGGATTGAATCTAACCCCAAATGTGATGTTCTTTGTTCAAATGTATATGCATGAAATGTACAATATATAAAACATGTCTCGCACTGCCATAATTAGTAGAATATTGGATGTGCAAGATTTTGGCACAATCAAAATGTTTGCCACTGCAGATATGGCACTGGGGTTAGAAGTTAACCACCTCCATGTATTTACATTTATTGACTTAATAATAAGTATCTGAAATTGAAACTTTAATTTCCCAACTGCTTTTCTATAATTTGCAGGCTCTTTTTCTCGTTCTACATTAGATCTAGCTCTCAACCACAGTTCAGCCAATGTGTACAACAATCCCAACGCTCTTTCAAAACTTAATAAAGATCGCGTGTTATACGGTTTTAGAAACCTCGGAAACTAATTTCATATCACCCCAAAATAATTTTACAAATACATAAGGTAAACTTACTGTGCGCCATTTAACCACACATAGGTGTTATGCGTTGCACATAAAACTGAACTGTGATACTTCCTTAGCTAAATGGAAACTCGGGAACACAAAGAAATGTGTCTCGAAGCTGTGTCACACAAATCTGTGGTAAAACAGATAACAGTAAGTAAGTCTATTTTTTATTTTATTTTGTAAAGTTATTTTTGGATGATAAACGTTTCGCAATCAAGGACAAATTGTTTCTAGATAGAGCGTTTCACACGACAAATCACCTCAGCTAATCTAGAGACGTTTAATGACTCCAACGTAGCATTGGCATCAGACGGGCAACATTAGATCCAGCCTTATATCTGAATGCATTCAACATTAAGCATGTGCACCACAAGCGACTGGTGGCATCTTTATTGAGGAGGACGCCGGGCTCATATGAATAATATATGCAATGTATTGCCTTTTATTCAAAGTGACTTAAAGTCATGCATTCATACATTTTAAGTATGGGTGGTCCCTGTAATTGAATCCACTAGCCTGGTGTTACAAGTACCATGCACTTACCAACTGAACTACAAAAGACCAGTAATGATGGAATGGAATGGTATTGACACATCAATACCATTCCATTCCAGTGGAAAACCACATCATGGTTTGATACCATTCCATTCACTTCATTCCAGTCATTATTATGAGCTGTCCTCCCCTCACCAGCCTCCTGTCATGTACACCATAATATTGGTGTGATATTGTGCAACTGATGACAACTGTTATTTCACCACTGGTTAACAAACTCTGGCTTACTAATATCAGAGCACATTGTACACCTTTGAACAAAATGGTTCTGTTGTATTGCATGTTGCACTATGTGTGTAAGTCATGTGTGTTAGCTATACACATGATGCAGCAATCCATCCGTTTTTAAACCATACACACTATGCCTTTATTTTGGTTGACTTCCAGTCGACTCGGTTCGACATCTCCCTTTGGGACATGATCTAGTAAGATCATTTGGTGGATTTGGCCTGATCAATATGGGTGTGACCATCTGAATTAGCAAAACTTGTGTATCACACCATAATATGGTAACTGCCCTCTGGGCCACCATAATCACAACATTTTTTAACTGGTCGTTCAGTACCGTTTCTGTGTCTGTTGAATTCAACATTGCGTACAGTTCTGGCATTCTGAACGCAACCCTAATGGCTTGATGCCGAAACGTTTTAGTTTTTTCACCTTACATTATGAACTTTTCGGGCATCATTATGTCCCAATAAATCATCTCTATTTTTGCATTTAAACCTGTTTTGGATTTTTCCTAATTTCCGACAGTGTGCGGGTCTCCATCTCTCCCAGTATTCTTATATATTTTGAAACCTACTCACCTGTAACAGACACTATTTGATATAAAGGTCCTTTAAAGAGCGCAGTGGGGCCCAGTGCAGTCAGAAACAGGATTTTTGTTTTATATACACGGAGTGCATAAAACATTATGACGCCTGCTCTTTCCATTACATAGACTGACCAGGTGAATCCAGGTGAAACCTATGATCCCTTATTGATGTCACTGGTAAATCCACTTCAATCAGTGTAGATGAAGGGGAAAAGACAGGTTAAAGAAGGATTTTTAAGCCTTGAGACAATTGAGACATGGATTGTGTATGTGTGCCATTCAGAGGGTAAATGGGCAAGACCCTTAGTGTGGTAAAAAGAAACGTATGGCGGTGTGCTAGACAATCTATACTAAAAGGATCAGTTGTGTATTGTTTTTAAACATATGCATGCTTTTCTCCTACGACGAAACATCTGCGGTAGGATACACCTGAGAATCCTCTGCAGAGGCAATCGAGGAGAGGAGCAAAGTCCTCTGTTCACCTATTAACAAAATGACACTCCTACCTACATATAGCGACCAATTATCAGTTTCCGGGTCATGGAGGAGAGGAAGATGGAGAAGTCGAGGAGAGGACTTACTTTTGCACAATTGAGAAAAGGCTTAAGTGTTCTACTTTCCCAGCTAGCACCTCACCAACCAATCGAGATACAACCTTTAGAAAGTGACAAAATATTTTCCAATCTATGAACGCTCAAAACTTTGTTTCAAGCACCTTTTTGTTAGGTTTTTTTATTGGTAAACTGAGCACATTGTGAAAAATGAACATCAGTCCATGGAAAGTGCCCATATCTCATGCACCAGATATATCCTTAAAGTGATCTGTGATTATTGTTCACATTTACTCCACAGTATGAAATGAATCCAGTGATCCAGCGACACCCTGAACACGACTGAACCTTTGAATGTGTATAATTTGTTAAGTGTTTATGAGTTTTTAGTACACTATTGACACATCACATAATTCACAACCCTTTGGACAACCCTCCCGGTGTAGGATCATGAACGGTGCAGGAGTTGTCTTTCTTACAAAAAAGTTTATTTTGTCACTCGAGCAACAGGCATTGTTGTTTACATTCAGAACACTGGGGCTGAACATGCTGCGGAGTGAGGTAGGTGTTGGTGGTCTCAGATAGTCTTTTGCTCTGGAAGTTCGTGGGTTTCAGAAGTTGTTGTGTCCTCCTGGCTCTGATCTGCGACCTGTGTGCAGCCTTTGTCACTTGAAGGCTTGTTGTCTTTCGCGCCATTGGGAGTGTTGGAGTAGGTTGCATCTATACTCTCGTAGGGCTCTGATGTCCACTGGGAGCACCATAGAAAAGATAGAAAATTCTTAATTCATTCAGAATTATTTCATTACATTTATTTAATACCATCTGAAATCTGATGCATTGTACCAACTAAAAAGCTCATTTAGTTTCATTTGAATTTGACTTGTTTAAAGGTTCTGACACGTCTGATAAGTGTCCTCAATCAACTGTTGACATTAAATGCTAACATAGGTAACCACAACATAGTTAAACGTTAATATAGTCTCTTGAATTAAGCTTAATAAATGCTACTAAATATGTTATCGGGCTGTAGCTTCTACCTGTGTGGCTCGGCTAGTGGACCGGCAGGAAGGTCCACCCATGGCGATGTTGACGCTGCTGGACGACTGCGTGTCCGTGGTGTTGCCCCCCTCGGCCGCCGACAAGCCGGAAATGACCAGACCACTGGAGAAGCTCCTCTTGCCGAACAGCAGGCTGAGGGTGGAGCTGGAGGAGGACACCTGGCTTGAACGGTGGTGGGCTGCAGCCTGGAGCTGGGAGCTCAGTTGGCCTCCGGCCGTGGAGAGCCGCGGCACCTGGGAGAAGATGGAGGCGATGGAGGTGTTGAAGGACAGCTGGCTATTGGAGAGGCGCTGCACCAGGCCGTTGGCAGAAGCCGACACCTGCTGGCTGTCCAGGATGGGCCCTGACTGGCTGGTGACTGGAGGCCGCTGGCTCTGGGGCTGCACTGAGCGGCTCCGGTACTCTCTTCTGGCTGGATGGATGCACATAAAGACAAGAAGACACAGTCAGTGTCAGAACCTAACATGGCAGAACCATGAACATAGCTGTCACAACCTAACATTTCACAACCATGAACATAGATGGCAGAACCCTGAACATGGCTGTCAGAACCATGAACATAGATGTCAGAACCTAACATGGCAGAACCCTGAACATATATGTCAGAACCTAACATGGCAGAACCATGAACATGGCTGTCAGAACCTAACATGGCAGAACCCTGAACATAGCTGTGCAAGACACATCAATGTACTCTACTTAGATGTGTAATGCTTTCATGGTAAGGAAACCAATATGTAAATTAGTAACTTGGGTGAACCATCCCTTTAAACTTATCATATATTGCATTTGTTGAGCATACGTGTGCATCTCCAGTAGAGAAAATCTGGTGAACCAAACCTGCAGCGTGCTGCCTATTGGCGTGAGAGGTCCTGTTGGGCCTGGCCTGGTAAAGACTCAGGCTCTGGGAGGTGATGGAGTTTGGGTTGTGGCTCAGAGAAGAGGAGCCCCCTGCACAGTCCACATCCTCCATGTTCACACCACTGTTACAACTGGTCAGGTTATCCTTCCGCACCCTGCAACACACACACACACACACACACACACACACAGTAGCCCTATGTTACCTTTATATGCCGTCCGACAGCTCTATTAAAATGTTGTTTAACTCAAGGGCAATGAATCTGGATTGATAATGTCAATCGAAAGCATGGACCTATAAAAAGCTTACACAGTGCAGCTGTGCCTCCACCCAATAAACACTCTAAACATAAAAGTTCCATTAGCCTAACAGAAGATGCTAATGGTCAGTTAGTTATTTCAATCTCTCTGGATGCAGCCAAACATGTCGCAGCACTTTAGCCCTATAGGTTTTGGAAAGAGTGGTGCTGTCACAGCAGAAACGTCCCTGATTGGATTCCATCCATAGGGGAGCAGAGCTCTAGCAGACTGGCTGATAAAGGATACCCTTCTGTTTCCCCTTGGCAGCCAGCACTCACCGCAGCCACTTGGAGAAGAGCCAGGTCCTGATGCTGTCCAGACTGAGAGGGCCACCCCAGATGCTCCTCAGCTGCTTGTGGGTGCCCATGTAGGAGGTGGTGAGGGGGGACACGTACATGGGGTAGCCCAGTGGCTGGTCGCACGACGAGTTGATCATGTTTCGCAGGGCCTGCTTGGAGTTCTGGATGCTGCCTCGCTCTGGGTTGCGGTTGCGCAAGAACACCAGCTCCTGCTGCTGGCCGGCCCACAGACCCCTTACACACTCCTTATTGATCTAGAAGAGAGGAGAGGATGAAGAGGGTAGTATTACTGACATCTGAATACACATGACAGTCCAAATCCATACCTCTTTGATTTAAATCACCATTTTAATCAACTATGATACTATGATTAAATCATGACTTCAATCTACTGGCGATGGCAGAGAGAGGGATCTGGGTAGTACTATTGACACCTGAAAACACATCACACACCTTGTCCAATTCCACATTTTTTTACTCTGATTAAATCACAATTTTAATCAATTGGATATGGCAGATCCATTTGGATAAAGTTTCTTTACTTCATTAACCAAACCAACAACTCGTCTACCCCACACTGCACACTCTAAACTCTATTAATATACAGTGCCTTATGAAAATATTCACAGCACTTGACCTTTTCTATATTTTGTGTTTCAGACTGAATTTAAAATTGATTAAATTTAGATTGTCACTGGCCTACACACAATACCCCATAATGTCAAAGTTGAATTATGTTTTTACAAATTAATTAAAAATGAAAAGCTGAAATGTCTTAGGTCAATAAGTATTCAACCCCTTTGTTATGGCAAGCCTGAATATGTTCAGGAGTAAGCATTTGCCTAACAAGTTACATAATAAGTTGCATGGACTCTGTGTTCAATAATAGTTTAACATGATCTCTGTACCCCACTTATACAATTATCTGTAAGGTCCCTCAGTCAAGCAGTACATTTCAAATACAGATTCAACCACAAAGACCAGGGAGGTTTTTAAGGGCACTTACTGGTAGATGGGTAATAATAGAAAAAGTAGACATTGAATATCCCTTTGAGCATGGTGAAGTTATTAATTACACTTTGGATGGTGTATCAATACACCCAGTCACAACAAAGGTACAGACAGGACTCAGATGCCAGAGAGAAAAGAAACCGTTCAGGGATTTCACCATGCTAATGGTGACTTTAAAACAGTTAGAGTTGAATGGCTGTGATAGGAGAACACTGAAGATGGATCAACAACATTGTAGTTAATCCACAATACTAACCTAATTGACAGAGTGAAAAGAAGGAAGCCTGTACAAAATACACAAATTCCAAAACATGCATCCTGTTTGCAACAAGGCACTAAAGTAATACTGCAAAAAAATTGGCAAAGCAATTTCCTTTTGTCTTGAATACAAAGTGTTATGGTTTTGCCAAATCCAATACAACACATTACTGAGTACCACTTTCCACATTTTCAAGCATAGTGGTAGCTGCATCATGTTATGTGTATGCTTGAAATCATTAAGGACTGAGGAGTTTCAGGATAAAAAAGCTTTCCACCAGACACTGGGAGATTAATTCACCTTTCAGCAGGACAATAACCAAAAACACAAGGCCAAATCTACACGAGTTGCTTACCAAGAAGAGTGAATGTTCCTGAGAAGCTGAGTTACAGTTTTGACTTAATCTGCTTGAAAGTCTATGTCAAGACATGAAAATGGTTGTCTAGCAATGATTATCAACCAATCAACCAGGTGTGGAGAGCTATTAGGGCCATACCCAGAAAGGCTCACAGGTGTATTTGCTGTCAAAGGTGATTCTAACATGTATTGACTCAGGGGGTTGAATACTTATCTAATCAAGATATACTAGTATGTTTTTCTTCATATTTTTTTTTAAATATATTTTTTTATTCATATTTTACAATTTTTCTAAAACTTTGACATTAGAGTATTTTGGGTAGATTGTTGACAAGAAATTACAATTAAATACATTTGAATCCCACTTTGTAACACCATAAAATGTGGAAAAAGTCAAGGGGTGTGAATACATTTTGAAGGCACATCAGTGTAACTTCATCTCATGTTCCAGACAGCTTCACACAGCTTGAATAGACAGGAATGCTGAATAATTCCAGTTTGAACTATAATACCATAGGCATTTCTATAGATCTGAAAGGACTGGATAGATGTAAGCAATATCGTAATAGCTTCATCTTGCCTATTGGTTGGTAGAAAAACTGCCATATTGCTTACTTTATACACTCCTCACTGATCTACAGAAGTGGCTACAGAATAGGGGCTTGGAATTCATCATGTGTTCAGCACAAGTGTTCATTCCAATCTGGGGTGAAGTTTTTTAACCATTGGTGGGGAAAATGCAAAACTGACCCAAGATCAGTGTCTAGGGGCATCTACACCCTACACCATTCATCCCACACCCACCTTAATGACCTTGAAGCTGAGGTGGCGTTTGTAGAGCATGATGATCTTGTACTCGTCCGTGCCGTCATCCACCATGTGTCTCAGTGTGAGAAGAGTGTCCCGGCTGGACAGAACCGCCTTCCTCCAGGCTGGGTCGCTTTCATGGCAGATCACCAGACTGGTCTTGTAGTTACTAATGGCCTCGTACAAGATGGCTGGCTCCTCAGTCTCCTCCAGACATGTGAAGTGGTCCTGAGAACAACCAAGGAACAGAGCAGTAAGTAGAACCGCCATAAGTAAAAGCTTTATTTCAGGGATTTACTGAACCACTTAAAGGACAGGATTCAATTAACAGAGCATTGTCGAAAACTTTTATAGCGCAATTTGCACTGGAGCCGACATCCGCCGCTTTTACCCGTGAATTGCTCCTTTTAAAGGCAATTTCTCTTGACATTTGTGGGAATCACATTCACAGTAAACGCTGCAGATGTCAGCTCAAGGGTAAATAACCTTTAAAAGCAAAGTGCAGTCAGTGCACTTATCGACAATGCGCCTTTGATTGCATCCTGGCCTATATAAATCAATCTTTGCAGCTCTACTGTAAAGTGCCTTCAGAAAGTATTCACAACCCTAGACTTTTTCCACATTTTGTTGTGTTACAAAGTGGGATAGAATTGGATTTAATTTAATGTTTTTGTCAAGAATCTACACGAAATATTCTATAATGTTAAAGTGTAAGAAAATTCAAACATTTGTATAAAAAAATATATATATGAAAAATGAATTAGATATAAGTATTCAACCCCCTGAGTCAATAGAGTGGTGCAGTGGTCTAAGACACTGCATCTCAATGCAAGAGGCATCAATGCAGTACCTGGTTTCGAATCCAGGCTGCATCTCATCTGGCCGTGATTGGGAGTCCCATAGGGTGGCCCACAATTGGCCCAGCGTCGTCCGGGGTAGGCCATCATTGTAAATAAGAATTTGTTCTTTACTGACTTGCCTGGTTAATATATATATATATATATATATATATATAAAGACGTTAGAATCACCTTTGGCAGGGATTACAGCTGCGAGTAAGTCTCTAAGAGCTTTCCACACATGGATTGTGCAACATTTGCGCATTATTATGCCCATTATTATTTTCAAAATTCTTCAATCTTTGTCATATTGGTTGTTGATCATTGCTAGACAACCATGTTCAGGTCTTAGATTTTCTAGTAGATTTAAGTAAAAACTAACTCGGCCACTCAGTAACAAGAAACTCCAGTGTAGATTTGGTGCTTAGTGCCATTCCGTCTTTTTTATCCTGAAAAACTCCCCAGTCCTTAACGATTACCAGAATACCCATAACATGATGCAGCCACACTATGCTTGAAAAAAGGTACTCAGTAATACTGTATGTTGTACTAGATTTGCCAAAAACATAACAGTTTATATTTAGGACAAACTGGATGCATGTTTTGGAATATTTTTATTCTGTACAGGCTTCCTTCTTTACATTTGGGTTAGTATTGTGGAGTAACTACAATGTTGTTGATCAATCCTCAGTGTTCTCCTATCGCAGCCATTAAACTCTCTAACAATTTTCAATTCACTCATCATGAAATCCCTGAGCGGTTTCCTTCCTCTCTGGCAACTGAGTTAGGGAGGACGCCTGTATCTTTGTAGTGACTGGGTGTATTGATTCACCATCCAAAGTGTAATTAATAACTTCACCATGCTCAAAGGGATATATAAATATATATTTTTTAATAATCTACAAATAGGTACCCTTCTTTGCGAGGCATTGGAAATTCTCTTTAGTCTTTGTGGTTGAATCTGTGTTTGAAATTCACTGCTCAACTGAGGGACCTTTACAGACCATTGTATATGTGTGGGGTCCAGAGATGAGGTAGTCATTAAAAAAATCATGTTTAACACTATTAGTGCACACAGTCCATGCAACTTATTATGTGACTTGCTAAGCACATTTTTACTCCTGAACATATTTAGGCTTGCCATAACAAAGGAGTTGAATACTTACTGACTCGAGACATTTACGCTTTTCATTTTTAATTAATTTGTAGACATTTGTAAAAACATAATTCCATGTTGACATTATGGGGTATTATGTGTAGGCCATTTAATCCATTTTAAAATTCAGTTTAACTCAACATTTGGAACAAGTAAAGGGGTGTGAATACTTTCTGAAGGCACTGTACAGCAAGATACCATGGTTAATAGAGACATGTACAGTCCACTGAGAATGCACAGGAAGAGTTTAAGGTTAAATGTACAGTCACCTACATATTCTACTTCAATAAGGGAACAAGAGAGCAAATGTTATTGTTTTCAAGATAGGCTATTGTGAATACCTGATGAAGCTTGAGACTCATCCTCACACCTGGGGCCACCACTTTCTGCAGCAGATCCATATCCGTGAACACCCACTCATCTTTAGTGGCGATACGGAAGTCTCCTTTGAACAGAGTGTTGAACCCATACAAGAAGGACTCCAAACTGAGTTAGAGAGACAGAGAAAGGGAGCATTGTCTTTTTTAATCACATTACAGCAAACACATTACAAACAACAGAGGGTTAAAGAGACTTGCGTACCACTGTGATACTACAGTGTATTTGTACAGTTGAAGTTTACATACACTTAGGTTGGAGTCATTAAAACTCGTTTTTCAACAACTCTACAATTTTCTTGTTAACAAACTATAGTTTTGGCAAGTCGGTTAGGACATCTACTTTGTGCCTGACACAAGTCATTTTTCCAACAATTGTTTACAGACAGATTATTTCACTGTATCACAATTCCAGTGAGTCAGAAGTTTACATCCACTAAATTGACTTTGCCTTTAAACAGTTTGGAAAATTCCAGAAAATTCATGGCTTTAGAAGCTTCTGATAGGCTAATTGACATAATATGAGTCAATTGGAGGTGTACCTGTGGATGTATTTCAAGGCCTACCTTCAAACAAAGTGCCTCTTTGCTTGACATCATGGGAAAATCTAAAGAAATCAGCCAAGACCTCAGAAAAATAATTGTAGGCCTCCATAAGTCTGGTTCATCCTTGGGAGCAATTTCCAAATGCCTGAAGGTACCACATTCATATGTACAAACAATAGTACGCAAGCACCATGGGACCACTCAGCCGTCATACCGCTCAGGAAGGAGACGTGTTCTGTCTCCTAGAGATGAACGTACTTTGGTGCGAAAAGTGCAAATCAATCCCAGAACAACAGCTAAGAACTTGTGAAGACGCTGGAGAAAACAGGTACAAAAGTATCTATATCAAGGTATTGGAGTGGCCATTACAAAGCTCTGACCTCAGTACTATAGAAAATGTGTGGGCAGAACTGAAAAAGCGTGGGCGAGCAAGAAGGCCTACAAACCTGACTCGGTTACATCAGCTCTGTCAGGAGGAATGGGCCAAAATTCACCCAACTTGTGGAAGGCTACCCAAAACGTTTGACCCAAGTTAAACAATTTAAACGCAATGCTACGAAATACTAATTGAGTGTATGTAAACTTCTGACCCACTGGGAATTTGATGAAAACAATAAAAGCTGAAATAAATCTGTTCCCACATGCTTCAAGAGGGCCACCATTGTTCCTGTTACCAAGAAAGCTAAGGTAACTGAGCTAAACGACTACCGCCCCGTAGCACTCACATCCGTCATCATGAAGTGCTTTGAGAGACTAGTCAAGGACCATATCACCTCCACCCTACCTGACACCCTAGACCCACTCCAATTTGCTTACCGCCCAAATAAGTCCACAGACGATGCAATCTCAACCACACTGCACACTGCCCTAACCCATCTGGACAAGAGGAATACCTATGTGAGAATGCTGTTCATCGACTACAGCTCGGCATTCAACACCATAGTACCCTCCAAGCTCGTCATCAAGCTCGAGACCCTGGGTCTCGACCCCGCCCTGTGCAACTGGGTACTGGACTTCCTGACGGGCCGCCCCCCAGGTGGTGAGGGTAGGCAACAACATCTCCTCCCCGCTGATCCTCAACACTGGGGCCCCACAAGGGTGCGTTCTGAGCCCTCTGTATCACAATTCCAGTGAGTCAGAAGTTTACATCCACTAAATTGACTTTGCCTTTAAACAGTTTGGAAAATTCCAGAAAATTCATGGCTTTAGAAGCTTCTGATAGGCTAATTGACATAATATGAGTCAATTGGAGGTGTACCTGTGAGTCCAGTACCCAGTCGGCATTCAACACCATAGTACCCTCCAAGCTCGTCAGCAAGCTCGAGACCCTGGGTCTCGACTCCGCCCTGTGCAACTGGGTACTGGACTCCCTGACGGGCCGCCCCCAGGTGGTGAGGGTAGGCAACAACATCTCCTCCCCGCTGATCCTCAACACTGGGGCCCCACAAGGGTGCATTCTGAGCCCTCTCCTGTACTCCCTGTTCACCCACGACTGCGTGGCCACGCACGCCTCCAACTCAATCATCAAGTTTGCGGACGACACAGTGGTAGGCTTGATTACCAACAACGACGAGACGGCCTACAGGGAGGAGGTGAGGGCCCTCGGAGTGTGGTGTCAGGAAAATAACCTCACACTCAACGTCAACAAAACTAAGGAGATGATTGTGGACTTCAGGAAACAGCAGAGGGAACACCCCCCCATCCACATCGATGGAACAGTAGTGGAGAGGGTAGCAAATTTTAAGTTCCTCGGCATACACATCACAGACAAACTGAATTGGTCCACTCACACAGACAGCATCGTGAAGAAGGCGCAGCAGCGCCTCTTCAACCTCAGGAGGCTGAAGAAATTCGGCTTGTCACCAAAAGCACTCACAAACTTCTACAGATGCACAATCGAGAGCATCCTGGCGGGCTGTATCACCGCCTGGTATGGCAACTGCACTGCCCTCAACCGTAAGGCTCTCCAGAGGGTAGTGAGGTCTGCACAACGCATCACCGGGGGCAAACTACCTGCCCTCCAGGACACCTACACCACCCGATGCTACAGGAAGGCCATAAAGATCATCAAGGACATCAACCACCCGAGCCACTGCCTGTTCACCCCGCTGTCATCCAGAAGGCGAGGTCAGTACAGGTGCATCAAAGCTGGGACCGAGAGACTGAAAAACAGCTTCTATCTCAAGGCCATCAGACTGTTAAACAGCCACCACTAACATTGAGTGGCTGCTGCCAACACACTGTCAATGACACTGACTCAACTCCAGCCACTTTAATAATGGGAATTGATGGGAAATGTAAATATATCACTAGCCACTTTAAACAATGCTACCTTATATAAATGTTACTTACCCTACATTATTCATCTCATATGCATACGTATATACTGTACTCTATATCATCGACTGCATCCTTATGTAATACATGTATCACTAGCCACTTTAACTATGCCACTTGGTTTACATACTCATATGTATATACTGTACTCGATATCATCTACTGTATCTTGCCTATGCTGCTCTGTACCATCACTCATTCATATATCCTTATGTACATATTCTTTATCCCCTTACACTGTGTATAAGACAGTAGTTTTTTGGAATTGTTAGTTAGATTACTTGTTCGTTATTACTGCATTGTCGGAACTAGAAGCACAAGCATTTCGCTACCCTCGCATTAACATCTGCTAACCATGTGTATGTGACAAATAAAATTTGATTTGATTTGAAATCATTCTCTCTTCTATTATTCTGACATTTCACATTCTTAAAATAAAGTAGTGATCCTAACTGACCTAAGACAGGGAATTTTTACAAGGATGAAATGTCAAGAATTGTGAAAAACTGAGTTTATATGTATTTGGCAAAGGTGTATGTAAACTTCCGACTTCAACTGTATCGGTTTTTATCGTCCTGGGGTCCAAACACATTAAGGCACTTACATCACACATAAAACAAAAGATAAAACAGTACATCATAACATTAATACACCACTACATATATACAACACAAAATGTATAAAACCCCCAGACAACAACATTACAATGTATGTGTGTACGTGTGTGTGTGTGTGTGTATCTTTTCACTGTCCCTGCTGTTCCATAACGTGTATTTTTATCTGTTTTTTAAATCTGATTCTATTACTTGCATCAGTTACCTGATGTGGAATATACTAGTTCCATGTAGTCATGGCTCTATGTAGTACTGTGCACCTCCCATAGTCTGTTCTGGACTTGGGGACTGTGAAGAGACCTTTGGTGGCATGTCTTGTGGGGTATGCATGGGTGTCCGAGCTGGGTGCTAGTAGTTTAAACAGACATCTCGGTGCATTCAGCATGTCAATACTTCTTACAAAAACAAGTAGCGATGAAGTCAATCTCTTCTCCACTTTAATGTTAGCTCTCCGTGTACATTTAAGCGCCAGCCGTGCTGCCCTGTTCTGAGCCAATTGTAATTTACCGAGGTCCCTCTGTGGCACCTGACCACACGAGAGCCATAGCTGCCCTCTTTTGGAATCTCAATGGAACTACAGCTTAGTGTAGATTGATGTGTTTTTACCGTCCATGCCTGGAGGGTAATAAATCCCATATTTAACATGAAAGGAATGAATATTTGACAGCTATGGAAGGTTTACCTGTTGGACATGTTGTGAGATGCTGTCCCCAAGGATCTCCTGCCCAGCACAGACAAGGCATAGCACAGAGTGACCAGAGGGGAGTCCTCGTCACAGTCCACAGGCTGGCAAAGCACAAAGGTCAAAGGTTCTCATTTTTCACATCCACTGAAATGACCAGCAGCAAGGAAACCAAACTGTACAACATGGGGTCATAATGCATGTCATAATGCCCTGAAGTTTTTCTTGACCACATGACCTGATCAGGAAAAATGATCTAGACTAGGGCCTGGAGTTTTTCCTGACTACATGCATGATTGTACTGTTCATTGCAATCTCACATCTCTACTTACCTCCTCCATTTTGTTGGCACAGTACTGGATCCACTCCAGATAGACGTTGCAGAAGCTGGCCCTGGTGACGCCCTGGAGGCAGTGGACGTAGTCCTCGTCTATCTTAACGCTGAACACGGCCGGGTCTCTCTCTATGTGGTGCCACTTGGTGTAGGACACCAGAGCCTCCGTGATAGAGGAATCCTTGATCCACGTCTGTAGCTTCAGGGAGTGGATCAGGTAGTAGATTATGCTCTAGAGGTGAAACAAGAGGGCATAATAACAGAAGATTGATGATTTTATGGTCTACTCCCTTTTGCCTGCATAAGACCAAGCTCAGATTTACTATGGGATGAAATGTATTTAACTGCTTATGAAATAAAACCGGTAATGAATTACAAAGATGCTGAAAGTAAAAGATAAAATTTAAAAAATGAATATAATTGAGCAATAAGGCCTGAGGGGGAGTGGCATATAGTCAATAACCCACAGCTAAGGGCTGTTCATATCCATGACGCAACACAGGTCATTAGCCGTGGTATATTGGCGATATACCACAAACCCCTGAGGTGCCTTATTGCTATTATAAACTGGTTACCAACCTAATTAGAACTGGAAACAAGTCATTTGTGTCATACCCGTGGTATACGTTGTGACATACTACGGCTTTCAGCCAATCAACATTCAGGGCTCAAACCACCCAGTTTAAAATACTGCTTAGATCATAGGTTAAATTCAAATTCAAAAACCGTTATTGTCTGTTACATTTCCATAAGAAGTAAAAAGGTCTACAACCTTCAGATAGTAGGTGATGAGCAGTTTGCGCAGGTCGTACACCTGCAGCATGGTGGCAGCATTGTTCTCGCTGATGCTGTAGCCCTCCAGCAGGTACTTGGTGGTGGTGACCTCCCAGGCCAGCCATCGCAGGTTAAAGGCCGCGTTGCAGGACAGAACGTGGGGCAGGTGGCCCGGCTCACAGCAGCAACAGGCATCATCCTCCTCCACCCCCTCAGTGATGGCCTCTACCTCCCTCTGCTGGCAGTATGTACCTGGGGAGGAGGAGAAGGAGCACAGACCATCATGTTAATGGTGATTTTAAATCTGTGGTCGAGATGTAAGGTTTAGGATTATTAGAAAACAATTTCCGATAAAATTTGAATAACTTCAGAATTAAATGAAACATATCAAACATGTAACATTCAACACAGTCAAGATATTTCCCATATCAGTAGAGTGTGATCAGAGAAACAGAGTATCTATGTGTATATAGATGTATATGGTTCTGGGTGTGGTATATTGCTCCTCACTGTGTTGCTGTATATTAGTCAGTATCTGACCTCTGAACTCCAGGCCTCGGAGCTGGAAGGTGACCAGGCCATTGCCGATCTCGATGAGGTGAACAAAGGCATTGAGGTAGTCAGAGGCCAGGATGAAGCAGTCTCCAGAGCTGTAGTTTCCCCAGCGGCCCAGCATCAGGTCACCACACAGAGAGTGCTGCAGAGAGCGCGTCAGATACTCATAGAAGATGGAGTTCAGGTTGTTGTCGTCACATCCTGGGGGAATAAAGGCTTATGTAAAATACACTGATTGATATGACCAACAAACCAACGTATTAACCATGAGAAGATCCTTGTAGAGTTGAGAAGTTCTAATTCAGATTATTATTTTAACGTTAATTAGGGGAAAAAACATGTTGATATTTATTCAATAAACTCAATAGGTTACCTGTCTCTTTATCAACCTGAGATACCAGTCTGCTATTAGAGTTGTCAATGCGTTTGGTGCTGCAAAAATGGTACAAAACCATAGATTAGGGAGACAGTACATTCATTGAAATAAGATAAACATGGTCTAATTCTGGTTTATTTTTAGGACCTTTTCTGTGTGTTAAATTAATTACATATATCCTCATCAATAACTCAGTGACTGGAGTAATGTTAGAGATGGAAAAGGAAGCGAGACTTCTCACTCGATCCTTTTTTCTGGTTCATATACAGTCAATGAACTAAGCAGACCAGACCCAGTCGCTATCACAATGGGAGAGACATCCCTTAAGCAGACCGGAACTGTGACCATTCTTTTCAGTGGTAAACGGCCTGAGTAAGACTTCTTTTATCCATCATCTTTAGTGGTCTCTATACTCTGCTTGTATACCCCTAGACTAGAGCACTTAGCTCAGGGTCCTTGCTATCCAGAATCCTTGGGACGTCCCTACCCCCTTGAAGTTTACATTTTAAATGGTTAAGGTAAGGGTTAAGGTTAGGGTAAGTGTAGTGGTTAGGGTTTAGGGTAAAAGGATCCAGGATAGCACTAAAACGTGGCTCAGTCAGCTGAGTGCATGACATCATCTCTAAGAAAGAAATGTCCTTATATGGACATCAACAGGGGCTCTAGGAGGCCATATAATTCACCACTTGCATATTTTCTGAGCACATTAATACAAACAGATGAAACAGAGGTGAGTGACTAACAATGAACTTTCACCAGATTAAAAATTATTGACAGCGACCTAACTCAATGGTTTTATCATAGACTCAAATTGAGTCGGACGTCCCTTGATCCCCTTCTTTATTCATAATGGACTTTCCCATGTCCCATCTCTAAGGCTGAATGCCCTGGGGTGCGGCCGACACACCGTGGTGCTTTAAGGGGTGCATGCATATTTCATTGTGCTTTATCTCATGCTGCGGTCGGTGAAAAGCCATTACTTGTAGTTCCTCTCCCAGAACTTGACGGGCCGTGGGTAGGAGGTGACGAAGATGGCACTGCCCAGGAAGGGGCTGAGAGGGGTGTAGAACAGAGTCGTCACAAACGTTTGCAGCAGCAACATGGCTGAATCTGAGCTGCATCATGAAGGAGAACCACCACAACCAAGGAAAATCCACCAGGTATCAAATCAATTGGAGACAACAGGTTTACCATACTCACATATCTTCTGTCAAATTCGCAGTTACATTACAGTTTCAGTCAGAGCAACGTCAAAACATATGCGGAAGCTTGTGTAGTTCCTACACATGTGAAAACCAAAGGATACGAGGCACAGCGAAGGGCTGAGCGAATGCGTGGAAGGCGCTGCCCCATGCAATCTGCCACGGTGCGATATAGACCATGATGAAGTGGAGCTTGTGAAGCAGATCACTGAGCTGTCGAGGAACAAAGACCTGCTGTGAGTCACTGACAGACAGCAAAGCCAGTTATTTTTAGACCAGATCCTAAAAATAAATCCAATATAATCAAAAGTAGGAAGGCCACTCTACATACAGAGCAGCTGGCAGGTGTTTGCTGCTTCATATAGACCCCGAAGAAAACTGTATGTTTGTTAATCAACTGTAGGGAGTTTGGGGACCGCAGTCATAGTGAGTTGTATTCCTTTCTTATCTTATTGTAGTGAGACGTCTGTCATTGGGAGTGTGTGTACCAGTCTCCGGTCACGTCGCAGACTGACCTTGTGGAAGACAATGGACATGATAAAGAAGTCCAGCAGAAAGGTCTCTGAGGCCCTGCTGCAGTCGAACTCGAAGAAGACGATAGTGAAGATGAGAGTGACGAACTGGAAGCTGGGATTGCAAAAGGAGGCGCGGAGGAGCTTCATCCCAGCAACTGTCATCAACAAGACATCACAGCTGGAGCGAGACACAGAGACCTGAGCGACTCAGGTGTACAGGCGTGACACAGCGGAGCAAAGCAGAGGGGTGACATTGAGTGGGAGGGGAGCAGGGGTGACAAATGCACCAATACTAGCGAATATTGTGTATACATCACACTTTCTTCCCTAGCAAGGGAATTGACATGCAAAGTGACTGTTGTCATGATGACCAGGTTCAGATGATGACATCAAAGTGACTGACTGTCTACTAGTTAGTGCATGTACATAATTCAGACTGGGTTGAAAGTGATATTTATGTGATTGATTAAGGTGCTAAGGGTTTTGTTCCACCTCCAAGATGCACAGAAGGGAGTGGTGGAGACGTTATAAACCTATGAAGAACTGTGTGTTTCTGGGTAAGGTTTCCCCAGCTGCTACATGTAACTGCCAAAATAAAGGAAACAACATCATAAAGTGTCTGAATAGAGTGTTGGGCCACCAGAACAACTTCAATGCACGTCGGCATAGATTCTACAAGTGTCTGGAACTATATTGCAGGGATACAGCACCATTCTTCCATGAGAAATACCATAACCAGCTTTTTTGTTGATGGTGCTGGAAAATGCTGTCTCAGGCGCCGCTCCACAATCTCCTATAAGTGTTCAATTGGGTTAATTAAGCAATGAGTTAATTAAGCAATTAATATCCCATGATGTATAAAATGCTAGGCGGGCCATTATTTTGGAAATCAAAAGGAAAAGGCGCAACACTCGCTCACCATTACATTTTTATGTTTTATTTAAGCAAGGTTAAAAGATGAACGTTTTAGCCTTCATCTGAATAATCATCAGGATTATTCTGATAAAGGCCAAAACATGAATCTTTTAACCTTGCTTAAATAAAACAAATAATGTTTAATGGTGAGCGAATGTTGCACCTTTTCCTTTTCTATGATTAAAAAAAATGTTGGTTGCACCTCGACTGACGTCGGTTGGTTGAGCGTCCTCCACTTCTTTCCACAGGTATTATTTTGGCTACTGTGGTTATGCCACCATAGGAGGACAATGCCTGCATCCACAGGGCACGAGTGGTCACTGAATGGTTTGATGAGCATGAAAACGATTGAAACCATATGCTGTGGCTTTCTAAATCACCAGATTTGAACAACACCTGTGTGGAAGCACCTAATTTTAATATACTTTGTAATGCTCATTTACTCAAGTGTTTCCGTTATTTTGGCAGTTACCTGTACATTAAGATTTATGTTGACATTTTAAGGTAATTACGTAAGCGAGACAGAGGCAAGTTTAAAGTATTTCATAATGTCTACCTGCAAAGAGATTAACTTTACATTCCAAACTGAATGTTATACAGACTGAAAATGGTTCTTAGAAGACCTGGGTCAAATACATACACAGGTTGGCATTTATTGAGATGACTCATGTACTGAAGGCAGCTCTGCAGATTGGTCACTAGCTAGCACAACCACAAAGTCATAAAATCTGATTTTAAACTTAGCCCTAACCTGAATCACACTGCTAACCCTAATGTCTAACCCTAACCTTAAATTAAGACCAAAAAGCACATTTTTGTTTTCATTAATTTTTATGATATCGACAATTTTGACTTTGCAGTTGGCCTATCTAGTGGAAACCGATCAGTTCTGCTTCCAGGGCAAGCAAGACTCATGACAATAAACGTCAACCTGCAATACATAAGTCCAATACTTGGCATGCGCTTGATTTAGTTAGCTTGGTACAATGGAACCACTGGAATAGTTCCAAAAGTACAAACCCTAAATTACACCAAGCGCACATCAAATACTTTCAAATACTTTTGCATTTGTCCCAGGTCTGGGTCTTGGTTCAGGGAAAGGAGGGAGTATGTGTTTGTTATTAAAATCTTTAGGAGAAAGGTACTTACTGGATGCCTAGCTTCTTGCGGTGACTGAGTGAGAATCCATCATTGGTGAGCGCACTCAGAATGATGGCTGGGTAAACCACGTATTTCTCAAAACACAGCAGGCCCACGTACAGACGCTCAAACCACATCAACTGAGCATCATCTGGAAAATGAAATCAACTTTAATCACCACACACAAGAGCTGTTTCTTACTTTTGCAGTACTTGACAAATCTGTATAGATGAAAGCAAAGGAGATAGGTCTTCCCCAACTAACTGAACCCACACGTGTATAGAACTATAAGCTATTAAATGTAGTCTTTCATCAAATTTGTACCAGAGAGTCAGAGATGCAAAAGGTCTATAGTAGGAAAAACTGCATTGTGTCCAAATTCTTTTTTTTTTAAACAATAAAGGCAGGACTGACCTCTGGGCTCAAACTGGGAGTACTCATTGCTCTTTAGCACTGGGTGAGAGATCCAGAGCCAAGGGTGGTGCTTCCGTAACTGGGGTACGAGATAGTGGGTGACAAAGCCCACTGTCCCTGCCAGCGCATACAGTACTATGGTCACAAAGGGCTGTGGAGAGAAAGGAAGAGAAAAGGAGAGAGAGAGAGCGAAATAGAGAGAGAGAAATAGAGAGAAACATATATATATAGAGAGAGAGAGAAAAAGAGAAAGGGATATAGCGGGAGGGAGAGAGAAAAGGGGAGAAAAAGGGAGAGGGAGAGAAAGGGATAAAGGGATAAAGGGATAGAGAGAGAGAGGGAGAGAAAGGGATAGAGAGGGAGAGAAAGGGATAGAGAGGGAGAGAAAGGGATAGAGAGGGAGAGAAAGGGATAGAGAGGGAGAGAAAGGGATAGAGAGGGAGAGAAAGGGATAGAGAGGGAGAGATGGAGAGAAAGGGATAGAGAGGGAGAGATGGAGAGAAAGGGATAGAGAGGGAGAGAAAGGGATAGAGGGAGAGAAAGGGATAGAGAGGGAGAGAAAGGAGAGAGAGCGAGAGAAAGGAGAGCGCGAGATGGAGAGAAAAGGGGGTTGACTGAATACTGAACCGATCAGATAACATTTTATTTACGACACCACAGTAATTATTTACTGATGAGACAAAATTGCTTTATGACACAAACAACATTTATGACACATCGTTTAGGGATGGTGTTTGGATGTAGGTAACCCACCTTTAGGGACAGGAAGACAGTGCTTGAAGTAATAGCAAAAGTTAAAATGTAGGCAATGGAGCAGACCACAAGATCCGAAAGAAGAATCTCCTTCTGCAAATGCAAAAGCAAATCATACAATATCACAATTGCGGAATATAATAATGTGTTAAAGTCAAACTTTTGTCCTGAAACAAAAACAGAGGACAGCAGTTGAGTGGAGGTGGAGGAAACAATGCAAGTCTCTGACTTACCACTGAATTCATGAGCTTCTCTGGAAGAGGATCCTTGATGTCTTCTGAGTCTTCACCCTCTTCCTCACTGTCCACAAGAGTGGGCATCAGTTTGGACTTGATCAGAGACCTGTATGTGCACAAAAAAAAAATAGGAGAATATCTTAGCCTTAGCACTAACAACTCTCATACAGTCAGCATGTTAGCAGGCATAACAATAGGAGCAGAAAAGCAGGCGGCTTACATCAGCACAGTCGGATCACTGCTCTGCCCACTCAGATGATAGGAGAGAACCACCAGCAAGCCACAGAACCCAGAGAACAAGGCTGGGGTATGCTGTTCATCCCAGGGCTCCTTTAGAACAGAAAATAAATATTGATTATTGTACCATTTCATGCTCGACTAAACTGCCTCTGCAGCAACAAACTGTTCCGTCGCAGTGCAAAACATATCCTTCATGTAATCATACACACATCTTTACTCAATAATGAATTAATTCCTACCTTCAGAGCTCCAAAACAGAAACCGTACAGCAAAGATAATGCTGTCAGACTACGGAATATGCTGTACACTGCTGAGTGGAGTCCAGTTGCAGCTGACAAAGGAAGTAGAAACACAGGAATCAGGTTAAGGGCTAAGTTTATGGTGGTACAGTATGCATTCAGTTCATAATTATGAAGGTCAAGCGAAACAGAAAAGAGAGTGCTACTCACCTGTTCCACCAAAAAAATGAATGTCTATTTGTTCAAGCAGGTAAATCATAAAGGTGTTGATTTGTGGGAACAGGCCAACGAGAAATGTGATAGGAAAGCAGTAAGTGATGCCTGTCGAATATAGAACAGACAGGACTTTAGAACTATACATTTTTTAGAATGTCAAAATAAAACAATCTAAAATTGTTTAATGGAGATGACTGAAAAAAGGTAAAAGTAATGATTTATGGTACGTGACTTACCCACTAAAATGTCTCTCAGGAATTTGAGAGCATCTGCTAATACTATGGTGATGCCATATACAGTGGACACAGGCAGGTCCTTCCTTCTTAACATCTGTTCCAGAATCCAAATAAGGCCACAGAAAATACAGAAATAAGCAGCCCGGCTGTAGGCAACAATCTGATTGTGTCCCTGGAAAACATCAAGAGGGGAGTGAAATGAAGCAGAGAAAGCCTTGAACAATCTAGTTTGAAAAAATGTAAATACTAAACAACCAGTGAAAATGTAAAGGTAATTGCCTAAATAAAGGAAACACCAACATAAAGTGTCTCAATAGAGCGTTTGGCCAACAGAACAGCTTCAATGAATCTTGCCATAGATTCTACCGACGTCTCGAACTCTATTGGACAGATGCGACACCATTCTTCAGCGAGAAATTCCATAATTTTATGTTTTGTTGATGGTGGTGGAATAAACAGTCTCAGGCACCGCTCCAGAATCTCCTATAAGTGTTCAATTGGGTTGAGATCTGGTGACTGAGCCAGCCATGGCATATGGCTTACATCGTTTTCATGCTCATCAAACCATTCAGTGGCCACTCGTGTCCTGTGGATGGGGGCATTGTCATCCTATGGGGGCATAGCCACAGTAGCTAAAATAATGGCCTGCCGAGCATTTTTCAACATGGCCCTAAGCATGAATGGATGTTAATTGCTTAATTCACTCAGGAACCACACCTGTGTGGAAGCAACTGCTTTCAATATACTTTGTATCCCTCATTTAATCAAGTGTTTCCATTATTTTGGCAGTTACTTGTATCTTCACAGTATGCCTTTAGAATATGTTCCATACAGACTCACATGTGTCGGCGAGGCTGCATCAGGTTGGACACTCTGTAATACAAACAATTTGTTCAAAGTGTTATTAACGTGATTAACTGATATACAGTCAATGACTGACAGAGAAATGTGTTTCCATCAGCAATGTGTCTGATAAAAAGTACTTAGCTAAAGCTTAATTCCATTGTTACAGTGGAGTATGTGGTGGAGCATTGAAAATGGCACAGTATTATCACAGATCTGGTATCCTATCACTGATCTGAATTATGTCAACACAGATCAGCAACGGTTGTATGGTTGATTAAGCCTTATCCTTTGTTACAAAATAGATACTTTCCTTACCTTTAACAATGAGTACTGGCAGCTAGCTATGACCACGCAGAACTGGAAAACCCAGATGTCTTTGAAGCAGCCATGGTTGAGCAGGATGAATCCCAGGAAGGCCACCAGGAAGGCCAGGAACACAACTGCTATGTTCTCCACCACATCCTGGTTCCTGAGGAGAGATAGCAAAGGTCAAAGTCGAGTCTCTGTTAACTAGTTGATCAATCGCTGAGAAATGGAAAAGGAAAGATAGAATGGGAGCTTTTTCTCTTACCTGTCCAATAGCGCCAACAAGGCGAGCCGGTCATACAAGATGTTTACCCACTTCCCAGGAAAAAGCTTGAGCTTGTAGTACAGCTTACGAGAAGGCTTTTCCTGTGTGGAGGTCTCTGATGATTCATCAATTGAGTCCTCCTCCTGTCAGAGGTGGAATTCAGGTTGTAGTGTAAAATAAATCTCAATATCACTTTAATTGAACCCTTAGTCATAAGGGTTACATAACACTGACATAATAGATGTCTTAAACCGTCATGACTGTTAGTTTCAACTCATAACTGACTACACGCTGTCATGACACAGATAATGTTTAGATCAATTATTTCATACAGCTACATTGTAAGTAATAATCATCAGTACATTTCACCCAGTGTATTTCCTGTGTGTGTGTGTTTGTGTGTGGTGTGTGAGTGTTATGAACCATACATTGTGAATTTAGCACTGAAAGGAACGATGTGCTTTGTGATGTCTGAGCCAGGCAGGCAGTTTCTGTTCTGCTCACAGAGTCACTATAGTTTGATTAATGGCCAGCACTCTGATTTGCAGTGCTGAGTCGGAGCACCGCTTGGCCTTGGTTGCCTGCGTCCACTGTCTGGGATGGATAGGGGTTTATGGGTGGAGTGAAAGGGAGAGGAGAGAGGAGATGAAAGAGTGGAGGGACAGGGTGTGGTGACTTGGAAGATTTTGGGTGAGGGAAGGAGGGGAGGAATGGGTGGTGGGGGAAAAGGGATGGGGGAAAGGGGTTGAGGTTGAGGTGGGGAGGGGGGTGTAGTCACCTGGAAGATTTCAGGGTGAGTTCTCCGAGGCCGAAGCCTGTGTGAAGGGATGATGCGGCGCTGGAAGGGGCAGTCTGTATGTCCACCCGCCAGCCCGTCCTGGCACTCCGAGTTGGAGGAAGTTGACAGGAGATCACTGGGTACACGACAAGGTTCACATGTAAAAGCCCATGACGTTTAAAAACAACTAAAATTAAACATTGTCAAATGTAAATAGAACACAACAAAAACGTCATACAAATATTACATATTAAATAATTGAGGTTATAGTACCACATGTTGCCTGTGATAAGTTCAGCTCCGAGGGGTAGGTTTAGGGCTCTCTCAGCATACAGTTTACGAGGTCTGTCTCCTGGAATAAAGAGCAGACAGAACCTCACATTTAAAACACCTACCTGATATGACGTAAGTGATATACATACAGTATGTTATACAATAGTTGGGCAATAATAGCACAGACAATTAACCCTTGGTTACTGTTGCAACCTCTGCCAACATTTTCCGGGGAAGCCCAATTTCCCATTGAACCACTGCCCGAAAACCACTCACAATGATCTCAAACTGTGTTTCTAATAAACAAATCCACTCACAACATTCTAAAACTGTGTTTCTAATAGACAATTAAATTAAATACAGACTACCCCTTGCTAATCAGGAAACTCTTGGGTATGTTGTGATGGACTGTCATTACAATTGCTTCACGGGAACCTGGTAAAATTAAGTTTGTAGTGTAGCTTGCCACTGACTGGCTCTGAATTCACTGTCAGCAAGCAGTCAAAGCTATAACCACTTTTGGAGCTAACTAGTGCTCTCAAATCATATCCTGATGTTGACAGCAGACGGGAGTTAGCTAGCTAACATACATTTTGAGAAAAACAGGTTATATTAAGTGGCTAGCTAGTGTGAGCAACTTTTGGTGGTCAATGTGACTTAGAGCTAGCTAACCAGCTGAACTAAACAAAAGTATAATTTCACATTTAAAAAAATACTACAACAAGCTTTGCATTTCAAGAATCACAGTAGCAAGATACTATTCAATTATTTAGCCATTTAAACATTTATTTCTTGGAGAAAACGCTCAGTTTTCAAGCGATTTAAACAGATGCTTGTCCGATGTAATCGACAGTTGATATCCATTGAAGTGCTGCGATTGGTTGGCCAAAATTCTTGGGCGGAGATTATCGAAGGGTCAGTTCACTACGACATTATCCAGGGTTTGTAACCAGTTTGTAGACTTCAGTGAATTGATGCCACACAATAATATTTTGCACTTACTGTGGACTGTATGAAAAGTATAGGCGTCCTCCTTGTTGGTGGCCTCTGGTCTGCATATGACCTGGAGCATCGAGCTCTCTGACTGAGATGTTTGGGAGGGCAGGGAGTCGTAGTCTGGGTCTTTATCCCGGTCTGTCTGGGGACTGAGAGTAGAGGACAAACTATACAACGATTATATAAAAAAATGCATTCATTTACAATAAAGATCAGATCAAATAACAAAATAAAGTCAATTGTGATGATGACCTTTTATATCTAAGAGACATTTGAAAAGGTTTACCTGTCTGGAGACACAATGGGGATCCGTGTTTCGGGGATGGTGTGGAGGGTGTCTGTTGTGGCCAGAGTATTGGGAGGGTTTGGCCGCTCCTGCTGGCTCTCTGTCTCTGTATTATCCTCAATTTTTGCAGTGACATCCTCTGCAAAAGCAACACTCGTTTTCAATTTTACCAATAAAGAATGAGTAAAACACAGCTATTTGCACAACAGAGACAATAACTTCTCCCCTAAAGTCTTAACTGTCTACATGTATATCATTATTATCTAACAACCTACATATGCCTGGACTCACCTTCCTCCATGGCTCTGTCCTCCTCATTTGTCACCTCCTCTGGTGGGTTTTCAATGCCACTGGCTCCCCTGGTGCTGTTGATGGACTCCAGCAGCGACACAAACTCCACAAAGTTGGACTCGTTGGGGATCTGGCCCTCCTTGGCCTCCAGGTCTGACTTGGATGAGGTCATGGTGGTCTGTTTATTCTGTGATCTGTCAGCAATGAGGACTGCATCCTTCCCGCTGTCCATGCTCAGGCCTCGCACGTGTGTCCTGCCCCCTGGGCCGTACTTCCTGAACATAGATGGGATTCGCAGGAAGCCATCTGCATCCACATTGAGGTCCGGAGGGTCGTTCTCGTCAGGGTGGGAGTGGACATCGATCCCAGAGGAGCTGTTGTCGGCTGTGGTCAACTGGGGGCTGGGGTGTTCCAGGTCTGCCTCGTTGTACTCTAAGTCCCGGCAGTCCAGAGCGGCAGAGTCAGCACTCATCAACTCTTTGGTGATCTGGCCGTCTGGGCTTGGGGTCTGCAGCTCAGCAGAGTCAGCCTCAGATAAGGGTTCCCCTTCATTCTCTGCACCACTCCGTTCATCATCCTCAGGTGAGTCAAAGGTGATAACAGGGATTTTGATGAGGCAGTCGCCAGCAGCCCCTCCATGGGGGTCGATGCCCATCTGTGCCTGGGCAGACTCCAGGATGCTCTGTTTGACCGACTCCTCCAGCTCCGCAGCCGTCTGGGCATCACAGCTCATGGTGATGATGATCTTGACCATGTCGTTCTCGTCCAGGCGGGCTGATGGGCCAGAGTTGTCCACAAAGACAACAGCGATCTCATCCGAGCAGTATGTCTCCTCTGGCTGGTCATTCTGAGGAGGAGGTGGGAGGGGGTCATCACGCTCCTGAATGACCTCTAGAGAGTTGTTGTTGGGGTCCTGTTGGAGCTGTTTCTCCTGCTTTGTCTCGTCTGTGCTTTCTTCATCACTCCCCTTGGAAGAGGGCAGTCCCTCATCAGCAATCTCCCTATCAGCCACATGCTTCTGCTCCCCCAGCAGGAGAGGGGCAGCCTGGTCAGGGTTGGGGCTAGACAGGTCCTCTGGGGAGAGCTCTTGCTCAGGCTGTAGGCTCACTCTGGGTTGTTTCTCCTTGGGGATACTGTCACTCTGGGCTGCAACAGATACATTAATGTTACAAAGAGCATATTGACCGGAATTTAGAATGGCTCATAAATGAAAGAAGAAAAAACATCTCAGTCTTTACAATTTCTGCTCTTAACTAACAATAAAGAATATAGATCTTCTCAGCAACACTTTGCAAAACCAACATTATGTGAGAATATTTATTGGAAGCTGACAACATGCTTATCTGAGCATATTTGAAGCAATAATGTGCTGGGCTAGCATAATGAGTAGTATTGTCATTTTATCACTACATCCACACAATGCATTCCAGGAAGAGCATGTTATTCTCACAGTGAGATTTGTAAATAGAAAACCCATTTCCCACTATAGGGGGGAATCAGACCAGTGTTAAAATTATAGGAGAGTACAGTACCTTCAGTATTCTTTAAGTCTTCTGATTTTGGGCACTCCTGTAAGGGCAAGACATATGGATGATGATGAATAGAGAATTGGGGGGGGCAGTGCTCATTCACATCTTAGCTTTAACTCAAAAATGTCTATTCCATAATATAATATAGTAGTAGAATGGAGCTCGAGGGTAGTTATAATGGTACACTAACCACACCAATCAACCCAGGGTCCGTTTCTGTCTGTTTCACTGTAACCTGGATGACTGGACTCGGCCTGTTTCTCGTCAACATTGTCATGGCAACACTGTCAGGAACCGTGCTGCTTTTCCTATTTGGAAAGATGTAGAGTATGTGGCCATCTGTGGTAGTTCATTTATCAAAGGATGACATCATGTTTTTCAAGACAAAAGCACTACCCATAAGAGACATTCTATTGTGCATTTGGAAAGTACTCAGACCCCTTGAATTTTTCCACATTTTGTTACGTTACAGCCTTATTCTAAAATGTATTGAATTGTTTTTTCCCCTCATCAATCTACAAAGCAAAAACTTTTTTTTTTGGTAAATGTATATTTCAAAAAACAACTCAAATATCACATTTAAGTATTCAGATCCTTTACTCAGTACTTTGTTGAAGCACCTTTGGCAGCGATTACAGACTCGAGTCATCTTGGGTATGACGCTACAAGCTTGGCACACCAGTATTTGGGGAGTTTCTCCCATTCTTCTCTACAGATCCTCTCAAGCTCTGTCAGTTTGGATGGGGAGCATCGCTGCACAGCTAATTTCAAGTCTCTCCAGAGATGTTCGATAAGGTTCAAGTCCAAGATCTTGCTGGGCCACTCAAGGACATTCAGAGACTTGTCCCGAAACTACTCCTACGTAGTCTTGGCTGTGTGCTTAGGGTTGTTGTCCTGTTGGAAGGTGAACTTTCACCTCAGTCTGAGGTCTTGAGCACTCTGGAGCAAGTTTTCATCAAGGATAGCTCTTTGATCCGTTCATCTTTCCCTTGATCCTGACTAGTCTCTCAGTCCCTGCCGCTGAAAACCTTCCCCACAGCATGATGATGCTGCCACCACCATGCTTCACCGTTGGGAAGGTGCCAGGTTTCCTCCAGACATGACGCTTGGCATTCAGGCCAAAGAGTTCAATCTTGATTTCATCAGACCAGAGAATCTTGTTTCTCATGGTCTGAGAGTCCATTAGGTGCCTTTTGGCAAACTCCAAGCGGGCTGTCATGTGCCTTTACTGAGGAGTGGCTTCCGTAAGGCCACTCTACCATAAAGGCCTGATTGGGGGAGTGCTACAGAGAGGGTTGTCCTTCTGGAAGGTTCACTCATCTCCACAGAGGAACTCTGGAGCTCAGTCAGTGACCATCGGGTTCTTGGTCACATCCCTGACCAAGGACCTTCTCCCCGATTGCAGTTTGGCCGGACGGCCAGCTCTAGGAAGTGTCTTGGTGGTTCCAAACTTCTTCCATTTAAGAACGACGGAGGCCACTGTGTTCTTGTGGACCTTCAATGCTGCAGAAATGTTTGGTACCCTTCCCCAGATCTGTGCCTCGACACAATCCTGTCTCGGAACTCTACAGACAATTCCTTCGACCTCGTGGCTTGGTTTTTGCTCCGACACTCATTGTCAACTGTGGGACCTTATATAGACAGGTGTGTGCCTTTCCAAATCATGTCCAATCAATTGAATTTACCACAGGTGGAATCCAATCAAGTTGTAGAAACATCTCAAGGATGATCAATGGAAACAGGATGCACCTGAGCTCAATTTCATGTCACATAGCAAGGAGTCTGAATACTTATGTAAATATGGTATTTCTGTTATTAATTTATTTGCAAAAAATTCTAAAAACCTGTTTTCACTTTGTCATTATGGGGTATCATGTGTAGATTGATGTGGAAAAACATAATTTAATCAAATTTAGAACAAAGCTGTAATGTAACAAAATGTGTAAAAGGTCAAGGGGTCTGAATACTTTCCGAATGGACTGTATACTTTGGATTATATTTATTATACATTTTGTTTTTATAAACAGGCTCACCTTAATTTAGCTGCAAGACATGAATCTGACGCGTTGCTTTTATTCTCTGCACCTTGGATGACATCAGAGAGACTGCTTGGGGGCACAACGTCACCTTTATCAAACATCACATGAAGGCGATAGTTGACCATCTTTATCGTGATGAAGAAGATGGTGACTGAGGTGCAGTATATACTAAGTGCCATGGTGGTGGGCGGAAGAGCCTGAGGATAGAACACACAAACTCCCTCAATATCTCAAAACACATATCCTGACAATAAAATAATATTCCACTAAAAAATGGCAATCTTCTTCATCGCAGAGTGCATCCCAACCTTTCCTCAATAATATGATAACTAGTCTCAAATTAAGTCTGAAACACAACGCCAAAGCAGCTATTTGGGGCTGCAATATTATGCTCAAACAGCCAAGAGCGACACTGAAAGAAAAACTATTGTCTGAGGATGATCTGAATGAAAAGTCAATGCTCCGACCATATAATGTAGTCATGCGGCCCCTCAGCTACATACTGAGATGAGTGAGTCATCAGAGGAATCAACCAACCTGTCAATAGAAACAAATATGTGCAATAGCCATGGTGTTCATTATGTTGAAACACACGTATGCTATAGGCCTACATGAAATTATGAACAGTAAAACTGTGGGCTTGTGACTTGCTCTGATCTATAATTCAGAGGAACAGTCAGCCTAAGGGATGTCATACGTTTTGTGTTTAGCTCCTTGTCATCAAACCCTGAGGACCAAGTCCAAAGAACTCATAATCACACAATAACATTGTATTCCATTTGTATTTTAGTTTACCTTTATTTAACTAGGCAAGTCAATTAAGAACAAATTCTTATTTAAAATTACAGCCTATTTTATTGTCAAGTAATATATCAACCAAAAACAATTAATTGACAATTGACGAGCTATTTCTATATTATTTGTATAAAACATATATCGATATCTATTTTCTGAGAAATCAAGCATATGGAAATTCAGGCCCTTATGAAGTGACACAATATCACATTCTGTAGTATAGGGAATAAAATAAGAACTTGAAATAGAGGACAAAACTAATCTCCTTGAAATGGGTTAGTGGTGGGACAATATTACACCATTACATAAGAATGACAGTCCTTCATCACTTTAACATCTGCAAAAATAATCAGAAGACTTTTGGTCTTCAGAGTAGCTCATACTGTATGTCGTTTGACCTTTTTTTTATCAAGTTATTTATAGATAAACTCTGAAACAAGCGTTGTGGGTTTTTTCTTAAATTAATATTAAATGAAACTCCCTTTATTTAACCAGACAATAGGTCATATTCTGAAACATAGTACGCTGTACAAGAAATAGCATAGAATTCTTGAAATGAAAATACATTCAATTCCATTACGATGGAAATAAAGTGACACATTAAAGAGACCACAACCACAACATTTGGTGCCGGAATTTATTTTTTATAGGCTATCTTGACCAAATTAAACCAAACCCAAACAGCATCATTAATGACGTAGGACTACTAGCCACTAAAATAAATTGATCAAATGCAGGTGAGTGCGTGCTGTAGGCTATACTATCACATCCAAACGGGAGAGAAGGTGAGGTGTGCCGCCGTTTGTCTTTGTGAACGCTGTGTAGGCTACCCACAGTCAGTGTTACAATGCCTGGACTTTTCTGCTTTTTCATCACTGTGGCAGCCATGCGTTCCATCACTGTGCTACATACTAGCCAACGGCATGCAGAGAAAAATGCGACCATTCCATTTTCTGCCAATACAATTCATAAATAAGCGGAAATGTTTCAGTGCTGAGGATAAAACATATCACTGTAAATAAAAGATTAGAACGGAATGTTGCTCCAAGAGAACCGTGTTTGTCAATGAAAAGGGCGCTTAGTGATGCGGCGCACTAAACCTTATAAGCCAACACAAGATCTGGGCCTTCGATTGAATTTATACTCACCAAATGTAGTGATAGTGGCAACATAAGAAGGAACATCCACAAATAGAGGTGACAGGAGTTATTGAATGTGTTCTGGTCCGGGTCATGGTACCAACCTCCTGTCAATGATGCCCAAACCCCCTGACGCAGAGTCTGTACCAGTTGCGAGCCCATCCTCCTCAACTGCAATAGATTCGTATCACGATGGTCAAATTCATATGTAGCCCATATACTACGTTGTTACCATGTTGAAACTATAGCCCTACTGGCTCTATCAAGCTATCATTCGCAATTTACTCGCCGCATCATTTCATCCAAATGTCAGATCTCACATGGTGCGGACAGCTCTCTCTCATCCTCTCTTCTTCTCTACCTCCGTTCGTCTAGATGAATTATGCATATAAACCCTGGATTGCTGATGCTATGTATTGTCTATTGTGTGGCTTTGAAGCCACCGGTCGGCCATATTGGCCCGCCCCGGTAGGCGCGGTCTTCCATAGGAATTAATGGGATTCTACAGTATTTCAATTAAATGTTTCATGGACAAAATAACATGTATTTAAATATACTTTTTTTGTAGTGGGGACAGCAACATTAAGTAATCTCAACAACAGCAAAAAAATATTTGTTTACGTTAAGCTCACATAATATAATTCAAAAGTGTGCATTAAGGTGTCTGTAATAGAATACACTTGTCTAAAACGAATGTAGACATTAATACATGCATTTCTATCGTTCAACAAACAAACAAATGTTTTACGAAGGAGGAGTACCAAGATGGCTGCGCGATGGCTTCAATACAGCGCCCTGTCAGTCATCCAGGGTTTATACACATCACTGGTCCAGATGCGCAGCTCGTGAGAGAGCACGAGCAGCAGCCACTCTAGCTATACGGTGCTGCATCACTAAAACTAAACCCTCATAAACCCTCATGCGGTTTATGAGCTGATCCTGAATTGAATCGACCTTATGGTTATTGACATCGTTTCACATTTATAATTGACTCTAAAGCAACAACAAAAAATGTTTCTCTATTCTTTCGGACTGATATTATATATTTTTAAAAATATTATTGAAAGAAAAAAGTATCATCTTGGTGATTGAATGTAAAGCATAGATAGGCCACGAATCATGCAACGTTCCCATCGAACATGACAATAACAGTAGCCTTTGTCAAAACCCACAAACAAAACGTGTCCCGCTGATCAGTGGGAATTTTACAGGCCCTCAAAAATTCACAAGTAATAGTTGAAAAAAAACAGCTATTCACAAGTAATAGTTCAAAAAGATGGTCTTAAAAGGTTAATAAATAGGCCTCATGGAAAACTCGAGCCAAATATTAGGCAGAGACTAATTTAAAACGATAATAGTGAATCTTTAATACATATGAGCAGCTGGAAGGTAGATCCCCCTCTGATCGCAGTCAGGGAAAGAGCTTGAAGAATAAATGGTTACATGTCCCTGAAATAGTGGGAGGTGATAATACTATCATATTGTTTACACAACAGTCCTTTTATACAAGCAACATTTTAAGAACACAATGGCCTTGTGTTAGGGTGTAGTGATAACAGGATTCTATGAAATGCATTTTACAGTCAAACACAGAACAATAACATAATGCTTGAGTTACAACAGCTCACCCCAATTCTGCCACAACAATACCCCATTTGATGCTATGGAAACCACAAGCATCACCATACATGATATATCTGAGCTGTTGTCAGACAGAATTTAAAACTGTTTCCTGGAAATTGGCATTTTACACAGAAAGAGGTGGTCTGAATGGAACTCCTGAAAGGTAACTTTATAATAATAATCTGGGGAAAAGGGAGGTTCGTAGGGATCGGGGTCATTTCCAAAAGGGCAATCTGAATCCCCAATGAAGGGTGAAACAGTGGCCAGATCCGTCAGGTCATTTAAGCTCGCTTCTGTGGTCATGAACATCTGG
Organism: Oncorhynchus tshawytscha; assembly: GCF_018296145.1. NCBI lineage: Eukaryota > Metazoa > Chordata > Actinopteri > Salmoniformes > Salmonidae > Oncorhynchus > Oncorhynchus tshawytscha. The sequence continues at coordinate 27,261,621 of NC_056453.1, forward strand.
TGGGGAGGAGATACTGCTGTGTGCTCAGAACAAGATTCCACGGCAAGCTCCTTCTGGCCTCCTTCAGCCAGTACTTGTCCCTCATCGTCCCTTATCCCATATCTCTCTGGACTTTGTCACTGGGCTCCCTCCGTCTGATGGCAACACTGTCATTCTGAGTTCTCCAAGGCCACCCATTTCATCCCTCTCCCTAAACTACCCTCTGCCAAGGAGACGGCCCAGCTTATGGTGCAGCACGTCTTTCAGATCCATGGACTCTCGGTGGACATGGTCTCCGACCGAGGTCCTCAGTTCTCGTCTCAGTTCTGGAAAGCGTTCTGCACCCTTCTTGGGTTGTCGGCCAGCCTGTCCTCCGGATTCCATCCCCAACCCAACGGCCAGTCGGAGCGAGCTAATCAGGACCTAGAAACGACCCTAAGATGCCTGGCCTCAACCAACCCCACTTCCTGGAGCCGACAACTGGTCTGGGTGGAGTATGCCTGGAACACCCTTCCCTGTTCAGCCACGGGACTCTCCCCTTTTGAATGTTCCATGGGGAATCAACCTCCACTCTTCCCAGAACAAGAACATTAGATAAACGTACCCTGAGCCAAGATGTCTGGGCGGCACTTCTCAAGACCAACTCCAGGTATCGTCAACAAGCGGACCCCCGCCAGACTCCAGCTCCCCGCTACCGCATTGGGCAGTGTGTATGGCTTTCCACTCGTTACCTGCCCCTTCGGGTGGAGTCCCGCAAACTGTCCCCCCGTTTCATTGGTCCTTTTCCCATCTCTAGGGTCCTTAGTTCCACTGCTGTACGTCTTGTGTTACTCCGTATTCACCCTACTTTCCATGCGTCTAGGATTAAGCCTGTGTCTCACAGCCCTTTGTCTTCTGTCTCCAGGCCCATCCCTCCCCCCGTGTCATTAATGGCCATCGGGCATACATGGTGAAACGCCTCCTGGGTGTTCAACCATGGGGCAGGGGGTTCCAGTACCTGGTTGACTGGGAGGGTTATGGCATGGAGGAGAGGTGCTGGGTTACCGCTAGAGACATCCTGGACCCGGCCCTCATCGCCAACTTTCACCGCCAACATCCCGGTCAGCCAGGTATGTGCCCAGGTAGGACGCCAAGTGACGTCCTTAGATAGGGAGGGTGGGGTTACTGTCACCCCCTGATCTGTTTCACCTGTCTTTGTGATTGTCTCCACCCACCTCCAGGTGTCTCCTGTTTTCCCCATTAGTCCCCGGTGTATTTATCCCAGTGTTTCCTGTCTCTCTGTCCCAGTTCGTCTTGTTTTGCCAAGTCTGCAGTGTTTCTCCTTGCTCCTATTTTACCCAGTCTCTGTTTTTTCCTAGCCCTCCTGGTGTTGACCCTTGCCTGTCCTGACACCGTATCCGCCTGCCTGACCACTCTGCCTGGTCTGACCTCATGCCTGCCTATCCCCTTGTACTGTCTGGACTCGAACCTGTTCACTGATCCCCTGCCTGTCCTGACCTCGAGCCTGCCTATCGCCTGGTACTGTTTGGACTCTGACCTGGTTTATGAATTCTCGCCTGTCCCCGACCTGCCTTTTGCCTACCCCTTTTGGTATAAAAAATATTGGAGCTCAACCATCTGTCTGCCTCCTGTATCTGCATTTGGGTTTCGCCTTGTGCCCTTATACAGTGGGGCAAAAAAGTATTTAGTCAGCCACCAATTGTGCAAGTTCTCCCACTTAAAAAGATGAGAGGCCTGTAATTTTCATCATAGGTACACTTCAACTATGACAGACAAAATGAGAAAAAAAATCCAGAAAATCACATTGTAGGATTTTTAATGAATTTATTTGCAAATTATGGTGGAAAATAGTATTTGGTCACCTACAAACAAGCAAGATTTCTGTCTCTCACAGACCTGTAACTTATTCTTTAAGAGGCTCCTCTGTCCTCCACTCGTTACCTGTATTAATGGCACCTGTTTGAAATTGTTATCAGTATAAAAGACACCTGTCCACAATCTCAAAAAGTCACACTCCAAACTCCACTATGGCCAAGACCAAAGAGCTGTCAAAGGGCACCAGAAACAAAATTATTAGGAAATGGAAGACATACAAGACCACTGATAATCTCCCTCGATCTGGGGCTCCACGCAAGATCTCACCCCATGGGGTCAAAATGATCACAAGAACGGTGAGCAAAAATCTCAGAACCACACAGGGGGACCTAGTGAATGACCTGCAGAGAGCTGGGACCAAAGAAACAAAGCCTACCATCAGTAACACACTACGCCGCCAGGGACTCTAATCCTACAGTGCCAGACGTGTCCCCCTGCTTAAGCCAGTACATGTCCAGGCCCGTCTGAAGTTTGCATTCAGCATTTGGATGATCCAGACGAAGATTGGGAGAATGTCATATGGTCAGATGAAACCAAAATATAACTTTTTGGTAAAAACTCAACTCGTCGTGTTTGGAGGACAAAGAATGCTGAGTTGCATCCAAAGAACACCATACCTACTGTGAAGCATGGGGGTGGAAACATCATGCTTTGGGGCTGTTATTCTGCAAAGGGACCAGGACGACTGATCTGTGTAAAGGAAAGAATGAATGGGGCCATGTATCGTGAGATTTTGAGTGAAAACCTCCTTCCATCAGCAAGGGCATTGAAGATGAAACGTGGCTGGGTCTTTCAGCATGACAATGAACCCAAACACACCGCCCGGGCAACGAAGGAGTGGCTTCATAAGAAGCATTTCAAGGTCCTGGAGTGGCCTAGCCAGTCTCCAGATCTCAACCCCATAGAACATTTTTGGAGGGAGTTGAAAGTCCGTGTTGCCCAGCAACAGCCCCAAAACATCACTGCTCTAGAGGAGATCTGCATGGAGGAATGGGCCAAAATACCAGCAACAGTGTGTGAAAACCTTGTGAAGACTTACAGAAAACGTTTGACCTCTGTCATTGCCAAAAAAGGGTATATAACAAAGTATTGAGATAAACTTTTGTTATTGACCAAATACTTATTTTCCACCATAATTTACAAATAAATTCTTTCAAAATCCTACAATGTGATTTTCTGGATTATTTTTCTCATTTTGTCTGTCACAGTTGAAGTGTACCTATGATGAAAATGACAGGCCTCTCTCATCTTTTTAATGGGAGAACTTGCACAATTGGTGGCTGACTAAATACTTTTTTGCCCCACTGTATGTATTTTCTGTCCCTGGGACATCAACTAGTCAAAATATGAAATCTGCTAGGGCCTTCAAAAAGTTGGTGCTGGCTTATCAGCTCTTTCTTGTTTTTCCACAGTCCTTGTACTTAAACATTTGGATCTACTCACTTCAGTTTTGGACAGTGTTCTACGTAATTGAAACAGATTGTTTTTCGATGACATTACCTTCTTACTTAAATCACTGGTATTATTCACCTCCAACAAATTTATAAATAATAATTATTGGAAATTATTATTCATACCTCTGTTCCAAATGTTCCCACTGTGTCCCTTACAGCCTGAGTTCAGTGAGTTCCACTCACTTTCACTGGTGGCTTATCTATGGTTCCACAGGAAGCTTATCTTGAACCCAAACACCAAATGGCGGCCTCTATTTTAATAACAGACCCAAGCTCAAACCCTCTGTTTGCTTAGGTGCATAATAATACCAAGCATTGGCAACCAAATGCTTTTCACACTTGTATTCATCATGTGACCTTGTATTGAAACGTTAGCGTCTCCAAATTACTAAGATATTGCATTATTAGAGTACTATCTGAAACCACTAATAACATACAGTACTACCATTCACCATACTGTCAGCACTCATTAAATTTGACATCAACTGAAAGATCATGATTAACATGAATCTTTCCATTTTACTTTCCTTATCACTGTCTTTGTTACGTTCACTAGTCTCCATATTTGTTTCCTTCAACTAGGACACTTTACTCTTTCCAATAGGAAAGCCCTCTGAATCACTTCTGTGAATACACATGGATCACTCTCAAACAATGTTCTGCTCTCACCCCTATTGTACCTAGAGCTACAAACAAAAATGTTTTTTTTTAAACAACAAAAACATGATAAGTTCTGTTCACCGGGATGCCATTGCCCCCTTTTACTTTTCCTTATTGGAAGGCATTGTTTGTATTTTAGTGAATATCCAATTTCCGTTGGATATTTACTTTCTGTTTCACACTCATTAAATTTCTATTTTGAGATTAATATGTAATGTGCCGAAATTATGAATACATCAGCCAATTCAGAAGGAGGGGAGAGAAACTGGAGGGAGCTTCCTTTTTAAGGTAGCTGTCGAGACTAGAGTTTCTTTTAGGATCAACATTTATTATAACTGGGCTTGCACTGCCTATCAGTCCACTGACATTGGAGTGGTCTGTCCATAATGAGTCTGGAACATGAGACAGAGACAGTTTCCCTCTCCGTCTCAGGGAGAGGTTCAATTTCCCTACTCATGAATTGGTTTAGAATTGTTAGGGATATCAACAAAAACTTAATTGGTAGTACAATAAATTGTAGCGTTTAGTGTTGTCAGCAAGTCTCTTTCCAGTAAATTAAATGTTTGAGTGGCTGAATATAGGAAATCCTGTTCAACATTTACTGGTCCTATAGAACAGGGCATGGGTTTTGTTTCAAAATGTAGTACCGGAGTGGAGGAAATCCCATAAGCGGTTACAGTTTTATTGATTAGGGGTAAGTCAAGTCCAGTTTCTTCACTAAAGGTGGATGTAGTAGCACCCATATCTACCAAAATAGGAATTTATTTTCCCTGTATTTTTACCATAATGTTTGGGCCAGATTGGTCCACCTTTACCTGTGGGCATTACTGTATCAAGGATGTTATTTCCCCTGAGAGATGTCCCTATTGTGGCTGGCATTTAATTTATTTTTGAGCATTCACTTCTTCAGTGATTGGGGTCGTGACAATAGAAGCTGCCTTTATCTCTATTCCTATCCCTCTCTATCCCCCCTAGCTGCTCCGTTGTTACAACCCCTGTCACACCCACACCCATGGCTGCGACCCCTGTCCCCTGCTACAACCACGGCCCCCTGGTTGAAAAAGCTCCTGTCATGTTAAATCACGACACGCAGGTTAAAATATCTAAACAAACTCTGAACCAATTACATTAATTTGGGGACAGGTCGAAAAGCATTAAACATGTATGCAATTTAGCTAGTTAGCTTGCACTTGCTAGCTAATTTGTCCTATTTAGCTAGCTTGCTGTTGCTAGCTAATTTGTCCTGGGATATAAACATTGAGTTGTTATTTTACCTGAAATGCACAAGGTCCTCTACTACGACAATTAATCCACATAAAATAGCCAACCGAATCGTTTCTAGTCATCTCCTTCCAGGCTTTTTCATCTTTGAACTTATATGGTGATCGGCATCTAAACTTTCATAGTATTACCACGACTACCGGCAAAACAGTTTGTCTTCCAATCACCCACGTGGGTATAACCAATGAGGAGATGGCACGTGGGTACCTGCTTCTATAAACCAATGAGGAGATGGGAGAAGCAGGACTTTCAGCGCGATCTGCGTCAGAAATAGAAAGGAGTTCTATTTTAGCCCTTAGCATCGCAGACACTCTTTGGCGCACGCAAGCAGTGTGGGTGCAATAATTGAATAACATGGATTTCTAAATGTATTTTGCGATGCTTGCGCATGCAACATGTCCGGTCTGGTCAGCACGTTAGGAAACCCACACACATAATGCTGATACCAGGGGGCCTGTGAACCCCCTCCGCATCAGACGCCATTCCAGAGTGCTTAAAAAAATATGTCTCTCATTCTGATCGAAAAACCATGGGCATCTTCACCATCATTCGAAACACAGGATGTAATTTTTGACCAATCTACTTGAGTAGCATAGCGGTGTAACACTACTGCTGTTAGGGCTTCTGTTTTCAGTGGAGGACACAAAACCACTGGTGGTGGTGGTTGATGCTGTGTTACGGGAGCTGAGGAAGGGGCCAATTTAACAGTACATTTAGAGGGTTTATCACCCATGATTTCTAATTGTTTTCTTAGTCCCCTATTGTTACGTCAAATCAATTTTTGTTTTCTCCAGGTTTTTGTATTGTTACTTAATCAAATCTCTAGTAACCCATTATACACACATTTATCACTTCATCTCTCTTTTTCCACACTTCAAGATTGCTTCGATCACGTGAACTTGTAACGGTTTTCTTCCTGGGAAGGAGAGGAGGACCAAAATGCAGCGTGGTTAGAGTTCAACATGTTTAATCAAGACCATACAAGAGAACACTACAAAATACAAAACAACAAATGTTAAAACCGAAACAGCCCTATCTGGTGCAATGACACAAAGACAGAAGGCAACCACCCACAAAGTACACACAGAATATGGCTGCCTAAATATGGTTCCTAATCAGAGACAACAATAGATAGCTGCCTCTAATTGAGAACCAATCTAGGCAACCATAGACTTACAAACTACCTAGAAAGGTAATAGCCCCATAAACATACAAAAACGCCTAGACCAGACAAAACCCATAAATCCCCCATGTCACACCCTGACCTAACCAAAATAATAAAGAAAACAAAGAATAACTAAGGCCAGGGCGTGACAGAACTGGGATATGTTCTGCATAGTGTCGGACAATAACATTGATGAATACGCTGATTCGGTGAGCGAGTTTATTAGCAAGTGCATCGGTGATGTTGTACCCACAGCAACTATTAAAACCTTCCCCAACCAGAAACCATGGATTGATGGCATCATTTGAGCAAAACTGAAATTGCGAACCACTGCTTTTAATCAGGGCAAGGCGATCGGAAACATGACCGAATACAAACAGTGTAGCTATTCCCTCCGCAAGGCAATCAAACAAGCTAAGCTTCAGTATAGGTAGTCTAGTGGTTAGAGAGTTGGATTAGTAACCAAAAGGTTGCAAGTTCAAATCCCCAAGCTGACAAGGTACAAATCTGTCGTTCTGCCCCTGAACAGGCAGTTAACCCACTGTTCCTAGGCCGTCATTGAAAATAAGAATTTGTTCTTAACTGACTTGCCTAGTTAAATAAAGGTAAAATGTAAAAAATAAAAGAGACAAAGTAGAGTTGCAATTCAACGTGGCAGGGTCTACAGTCAATTAACAGACTACAAAAAGAAACCCAGCCCCATTGCGGACCATGATGTCCTGCCCCCAGACAAACTAAACAACTTCTTTATTCGCTTTGAGGACAATACAGTGTTACCAAAATCTGCAGGCTCTCCTTCACCGCAGCCAACGTGAGTAAAGCATTTAAACGTGTTAACCCTCGCAAGGCTGCCGGCCCAGACGGCGTCCTCAGAGCATGCGCAGATCAGCTGGCTGGTGTGTTTACGGACATATTCAATCAATCCTTATCCCAGTCTGCTGTTCCCACATGCTTCATGTAGGCAAACTGATTCCTACTGGCAGGCTATCCAATTCCTGCATCACGTGATTGAAGGTAAACCAATCCCTATATGTCGGCAAACCGATTCCCACTATTGGAGACACCAGACAGATTCAGTCTTATAAAATTGTTCTGCCAAATTGAACACCACAATTTTGTGGATGAAGAGGACAAGATATTTTTCACCATTAAGGTTTGGCTGGAAAACAGACAGTCCCTCACAGAGATTTTTGAATAAGGTCTCTTATCTTTTTAAGTTGTGGCCAGAGGGATGTCTGGGTCCAAGCTGCGCCAAACAGGTCAAAAAGTCAAGTTGCTCTCATCAGGGTCATGGCACCAAATGTTGTGGAAAACTCAAGCCAAAGATTAGGCAGAGACAAATTTAAAATTATAATAGTGAATCTTTAATACATATGAGCAGCTGGAAGGTAGATCCCCCTCTGATCGCAGTCAGGGAAAGAGCTTGAAGAATAAATGATTACATGTCCCTGAAATAGTGGGAGGTGATAATACTATCATATTGTTTACACAACAGTCCTTTTATACAAGCAACAGTTCAATAACACAGTATTAGTGTTAGGGTGCAATGCTAATAGGACTCTACGAAATGCATAACATCACAGTCCAACACAAAACAATAAGATAACCCTTGAGAAGTTACAACAGCTCCCCCCAATTCTGCCATAACATCCTAGACATCCTAGTTAATTATATGCCTAACTTATAGACAAAAATGAATGTAGGCTAGTTTATGTATAATTAATCAACAGTTATATCTGTTTGGTTGAAGTTGTTATTGTCGTGTTGGTGCTCATGAGATAATGGTTTTACACATGGCAGCAATGTAATTCATTATTACTGATGTCATCAATAATATGGCATAATATGCCATCACTGCGCGCACTCTTCTGCACACGGAGGCTCCTCCCCTTGTTTTCCTGTAGAGACATTCATGTCACGTGAGGGGAAATCCACCAATCTGCGTGTTCATGAGCTAGGCTGGAGCGAGCGAGAAAACTTTCCAACAGGACCAGCCCGCTGCTCAGGCAGCCCAGTGTGTGTAGTAAGAGCGATATCGGGGGCCGTGCAGATTGTCCTGAGGAAAGTTGATGGAACGTTTGGGTATCTTTCGGATCCTAGCGCATCATTAAAACGCACGCAACAAAACTTCGTATTGTTGGCTACACGAGGATTCATACTGACAAGACATTAGCTGCATTTATATTCAAACTTTTTAATGTGTCAATGGGCTGACGACCTAAGCTAGCTAGCGTAACGAATGGGCTAGCTAACTAAAGGTTTGGAGAGCGATTATACTAACGTTAGCTAAACTTGCCAGCTAAAAGTTAGATGAAAACGTAGCTCGGCTACCAACAATGATATAGCTACTACTGTTGGCGTATGTTTATCGTGTTAAACCAAAGTTTATTTCGACAATGTGCAGGTAACGTTACTATTTTGGCACTTAAACTTCATAGCCTGCTAGATAATTCAGGAGCTAACCTTAGCACATCTACTGTAGGTATGGTTTTTTTCTAGTTACTAAGCTAGCTAGCAGTAATTGGGGGTTATTTTTCACTGTCCGTAGTGGAACTGGGTCAACGTCCACGTACACCCTGATAAGTAGCTAGCTACATAAATGTGCCTTGTTCCTTAAAACTAGCGTAACTTTATAGGTGACTAGCTAGCTAGTCTTAGCACTCTAACTAGGTAACGTTACTAGCTAACTTAATGAATAGTTACGTTTCAGAAGTTGATCCACAAATAAACTTGACCAGAGTGGCGACGTGGAGGAAAGTGGCAAACGTGTCTTACCAGGACATTGGAATACCATGTTGGGACCGTCTTGACCATTTGTGAAATCGTTCTGAACGATTCACGAGCATTCCAATGAGTGTAGAGGTCGTTTGATTTTGCAGCAGCTTTGCACCCTATGGTTCTGCTACAGACACTGAGAAATGGATGTTTCCAAGGCTGGTTTCCCAAACGGTGAGGGGCGACCGAAAGACACTGGAGAGCATGACTGGACAGATTCCCCCAACGCAAGAGCTTGGGCTCATTCTGCTCCTCTTTCCCGGTCGCTGTGGACGGCTGTGTTTGACTATGGAAGTACTGGAGAAGACGAACTTAGTCTGCGGCGGGGGGACGTGGTTGAGGTCCTCTCGAAGGATGCTGCGATCTCGGGAGATGAAGGCTGGTGGACGGGTAAAATTAACCACCGAGTTGGGATTTTCCCTGCGAATTATGTTACTTATCAACCTGCAATTTACAGACTTCCCGACGGTAGCACTGTAGGGGTGCGGGAGCGTCCGAGTACTCCCGTGCAAATAGATTTTAGTGAACTCGTTTTAGAGGAAATAATTGGTGTCGGGGGATTCGGTAAAGTTTACCGAGGGGCATGGAAGGACCAAGAGGTTGCTGTAAAGGCAGCCCGACAGGATCCTGACGAAGACATTACTGCAACTTCGGATGGTGTTAAACAAGAGGCCAAGCTCTTCTCCATGCTACAACATCCCAATATAATAAAACTTGAAGGTGTCTGTCTTGAGGAGCCGAACCTTTGCTTGGTGATGGAATATGCTCGTGGAGGGACTCTTAACCGGGCTTTGACAGGCCGCAGGATACCCCCACACATTCTTGTCAACTGGGCTGTTCAAATCGCCAGGGGCATGCACTACTTACACGAGGAGGCTGTTGTGCCCATTATTCACCGTGACCTGAAATCCTGCAACAGTAAGCAACATATCAATATTATCATCTGCTCAAAATAACCACCCATCACTTTTCAGAACAGATGAGAATCTGAGCATGGCCATAGGAATGGTCAACAATCTCTACCAACTAAAACATTACCTTAAAGCTCATGAATACACTTTTACTATCATTGTAAAACTGACAAACATATCTCCTAGCACCAAGAAATGTTGGGTTTTGCACATTGTCTGATTAGGAAAGCTGCCTAGAATGCTATTGTAATGTTAGCTCAGCTGCTGTACTTAAACTTCAGGTGCATGCACGTTGTAGATAGGCCTGCAACTGAGAGTTGAGGGTTGGCATTTGAAGGAATGATTTGTGGAACCCAGAGCAAGGTCTTCTCCGCCATGACTTTCCCTGTTCAAACTATCACACAAACTCTCTGAAACCCTCTTATGCTAATCCCACATTAATGATATGCTAGAACATGATGAGGATAATGATCATATTAATTCACTAATCAATCAAACACCTGGCCACAGTGCCATGTTGAAAGATAACTATTGCCATACTTGTTGACACACAGTGAGCTCCAAAAGTGTTGGGGCAGTGAAACATGTTTTGCCTCTACTCCAGCACTTTAGATTTGAAATGATACAATTACAATGATGTTAAAGTGCAGACAATCAGCTTTAATTTGAGGGTATTTTCATCCATATCGGGTGAACCGTTTATAAATTATAGCATTTTTTGAACATTGTCCCCCCCATTTTAGAGGACTAAAAGTATTGGGTCAAATTTTACTTATGTGTATTAAAGTAGTCAAAAGTTTAGTATTTGATACCACATTAATAGCAGGCAATGATTGCATCAAGCTTGTGACTTGACAAACTGTTTGGTTGTTTCTGATTATTTTGTGCCCAATAGCAATGAATGGTAAGTAATGTATTGTAATTTTAGAGTCACTTTTATTGTAAATAAGAAAATAGTATATTTTTAAACACTACATTAATGTGTATGCTACCCTGATTATGGATAGTCCTGAATGAATCGTGAATAATGATGAGCTTGAAATTTACATGTACAAATATCATACCCCCCAAAATGCTCACCTCCCCTGATATTTTAATGGTGAGACATTAGCATGTTTTGAGTATATATTATTATTCACGATTGATTCAGGACTATCTGTAATCATGGTAGCTTCCATATGAATGTAGAAGTGTTCACCCAATATGGTTGTAAATACCATAAAATTAAAGCTGACAATCTGCATGTTAACCTCCATAGTCATTGTATCATTTCAAATCCCAAGAACAGAGTACGGAGCTGAAACAAAATGTGAGCCCCAAAAGTATTGGTACAGTATCTGTCCCATATTGCGTGACATAATTGAACGGAAACTCTGTGACAATACATTAAGTTAAAGGTGCAAAATGCAGAAATCGCTCTGCCATTTCCGGGTTGCTAAAATTATAATAGTTTGCCTAATTTCAGTTTGTTACAAAACAAGCAAGTGTAGAGAATCATCTTACCTTCTAAACCGCTGTGCAATATCTTTTCACTTAACAAAATTATTGTATTTTCAGCTGGGAAGCTGGTGTACAAAACCAAAATTAAGACGCAAATACGAAACTTAACTGGAAGCATAGAAATAGTGCACATAGAACAGATTTACCCCTTCTTAGACTTGCTTTCATTGTGAATGACAGATCTATAACACATGTCTATGCTAATTTGGTCAGGTTGCCCAAAAAGTTACATATTACAGATTTAATTTAAGTTGGCCAAAGCAGTAATGTTTTACATTCTGACCCAAATACGTCAGTCTGCCTTTGGGAAGTGCAGAAATGAAATTGCACCATCTCCGCATTCCATTAATTTCCACAGTACACAGGCAACTTTCCCTCTCCCAACTCTGTCCTTTTCGGTCACCCGTATGAACTTCAGAGGCCTGTACAAGCAGCTGAGAGCTCTCCATCTGCTTGTCGTTCTGTTAGGCATGTGGCTGATCCTCAGAATCCCAGATCCTCTTCAGTGCATGTGAGATCCAGGCAGGGCCCTAAAGAAGGATCTTTGTATGCAGGGGGGGACCCTTGAGAGGATGTGAAGTAAGATCAACGTTTGCTCAGCTGGGGTCCCTAACCCCAACACCCCAGAAATATTGTCTCAAATTAAGCCCCTGATTTACTAAACACTCAACTTCAAACCATGTCATCAGTGTATATGCTCCTAAATTACATGAGTGCTGTTATAATGTTGGAGCTCACAACTGTAATGATAATATGGTCATTTCCCTAAGCCTCTCATATTAGGCTTATATGGCACATGTGAAAATCAAACCCACAATCCCGGTGTTGCAAGAACCAACCCAAACTGAGCCACTAGAAAACATGAAGATTCTAGAACTGACCCTTGCTACAGTTGGGTTTTAGGCATTGTTTTTCAGTTGGTGAGAATATTTAGACTCAAACCTTGGTGGGGCTTTTGAGGCCTCTGAGTCGTCCCTCTAAATAATGCATGAACATTTTTGAGTTTACTATGACTGTGTCTATGTACTTCAGAGTGAGACATCACCGCTGTGTTGTGTGAAACATGATTCTGGCACAGTGTCCGTTCTGCGGTATACCGATAGTGGCTTGTCTTATCAGGTTCAGATTTCTCAGAAGGTGAACCTTGTTCGTCAATTCATTTTGCTGTATTTTTGTTTTCACCGGGGAATCCTACACGTGTCTATATAGTACTGTCAGATGTGGGGGTGTGGGCAAACCCAACCTCTTCTATTGAACAGCTATTCGGGTAGCACATGTTAAATGGACAATAGACACTGGCTCACACCCCACCCCCAAGCAGCACTGCACTGCTAACACAAGTTAGTATGTGTATCTTTCCACATTATTGTGACAGACAGCACTGGTAGCTTGCTGAATTTAATTGGGGGGGAAATGTGTTTGTTTAAGGGGCTCACTAAATTTACCCACTGACCCTCACTGGGAACTATATACTTTCTGTTTAAACCAGTTACTTAGGACACCAGCCACAAATAAGGGAGCCCAGAGGGCAATTCATCTGTGGGATATTGTTGTGAATGTTTGTCTTGAGCATGTGTTGTAAGATGAGGCAAAATGCAGTGCACAAACTTTCACGACCCAACTACCTTCAACCTTCAGAACTGATCAACCCACAATTTACTTGGTGTAGTACTACACACTGATTTGATCAATGATTATTTTAAGGGATTATCAAAAAGTCAGTGAAATTGTGTGTCTTTGTGTGTCTTAATCTTTTAATACCTCGGTCGAAGGAGGAATGCCGCTAATGAGGGGCAAAAGCTTAACATAAGTTTGCACAATGGAGTGGTCAAGCACTAGTTGCTAGGTGACAGCAGCCACAAGAATGCCCAGACTCCCGGGTCTGAAAGGCTTAATTTCATTATATTTAATCTCCACAACAGCTGCAACTTTTAAATTCTTCAAAAAAATTTTTTTACAAGAGGTTATTCCTTCTTGCTGATTGGAGCTGGAGAGTAGAGAGGTGCTGTAGATGGACGCAATGTTCATTGGCAGGCAGTGCAGAGCACACTGAAACTTGGCCTCTTGCCAGCCCTCATAACACTTTAATTTTGTAGTTTCGGGCACAGAGATGCAAAGGTTAAAGAATGTCAAGAATCTCGCTCCAGAATGGAGGTAACAATAGTGCCCTGTTGGAGTGCACACAGTGTTATTTTGTGTATCCAAGTCATGGCTATTTTTGCGTCTAGCGCTCAAGTTTACACCCTAACCTATAAAATTGTTACTGTAAATATATATGCCCTTACAGAGGAGGGCTTAAGTAAGCTAAGCATTACTATAGATTGCAAGGAAACTTTTTTTTTTTACTTCCCTGCAATTAACCACAATAATGAGTAGTTCGCTTACTGTAGTTTTTTTCTGAAAGGAGAACTGGAAAAGCTTTGAGTATTTTTTATTATTGCCACCAAAGAACTGCCTATTATCCGGCATCTTGAATAGCCCAACAGCTGGAGAAAACCTGACTGACTCAACCCAGTGTTCTGTCTACAAATTATCACCTTCAGCTGGTACCTTTTAAGGCTAACTCTTTTGTTTATATAGTGTGGTAGAATCACAAGGGAAATGGTCTGAAAAAGAACAGGGGGAAAGACATTTTTCTCAGTGCCACCCAGGCCTACAGCCAAATAGACCAACTATAGGTCTAGTCTATGTTAGAAATACTCAACAAATTGGTTTTTAAAGATGGTCTAGTCCTTTAGGCTGTGGTTTGCTCCCCTCCCTGCTACTGAATCATGTTAATTACTATGGCAGAGCTCAGGTTCCGACATCCACATCTGAGGAAACTCCTTTAAAGGCCTGAAATGTGCCATGGGCGTCTCACTGAAATACAGCCTATGTCAACTCGACTTGTATTCAGAGGTTTGGACCAGCATTCAGGGTAAGGTTAGCATTAGTATATCATATCATCAGGGAGTGTGTTATCAATGAACATACCACTTTTCTGTATCCTGTTCGGGAAAAATATAGTTATGTCGGGTAACTAGCCTAATCAGAATTTATAGAATCATGAACAATGAGATGAAACCGCTGTATTTTATAGGCTCTCATTAAGCCAGAAAAACCTGTTTTGAAATGGAATGCCAAATGTCACATTTAGGAATAGGCCTAGTTTCTTCCTATAAGCCTACTTGAATATTGTGCCACTCTAAGGAACATATTTAAATCTAAATGAAGGTTGTTGCTATGTCAGTTACAGTATATTTATCTTCTACAAATAACACACAAATAAGGACAAAAATAATCTTACACTGCCATAGCTCTCCACAATATTGTTGCTATCCTTGTCCACTGTGATTTTGTTACATTACCCTCCAGATGTAGCCTATGTTGTGTGCTTTGTCACCCTCTCATTTGGCAAGTCAGTGACTGTGAGCTGGCAGTAGAGTCAAGGTCTCTTCTGGCTGTCCTTATCTACTTTATGCTCTATTCTGGAGTAGATTATTATTAACATTCCGGGCATGGGAAAGTTAAAAGTGTTCCCTTGTAAAATTAAATATGTGTTGTAGTTTTTAGATAATGGTGTTTTGTTAGCTTGGCCAAGTTGGATATGGTATTGATATGGAGGAGTCAAGGACAGAATGAGCTGATATCTGACTTTCAGGCAACCACCCCCAGTCTTAGAGACTGTTACACATTCTCTTTAATCAACAGGTGTCCAAACCTGGGGTGAATGCCAATGTTAATAGGTTCTTAATAAGTAGAGGGTGGCACACCTGCCAAAGTAAACAATGGCCTCCCTTCTTTAGCTAGGCCTATAGTTTGGGTACAGTATGTGATATCCATATTGTCTATATGTCCATGAGGAAGAATGTCTTCTAAATTAGAGGAGTAGTAATCGGGTTTCACTGCATATTTATATTGTTTGAATCGCACAAAGTGCTTTATATTCGTCTTTAAATAAAGCAAAAACTGTAGTCCTCTGAGAACACTTCATACTGTTTCTAGCCTATTCATTCGGTTAAAGGGTGGTGTGTTCGGTTTTGCCTTACAGACAGGTTCTGTATGTATCAGTATAAAGAATGTTTAAGACCTGGGGACAGATCTATTATAATGCTGTCATCTTGAAAAAGCCGAACACATGCCCCATGAAAAAGCAGATTTTTTACATTTGTTTTTACACCTAGAAGATATCCCATTGTGTGTCGCCAAACCAACCCTCTCCTCTGTCCTCTACTTTTTACCTAGTTTTGTTGCTTGAAAAAATAGAGAACGATGACATTGGAAGGAAGACTTTGAAGATCACAGACTTTGGCCTAGCCAGAGAGTGGCACAACACCACCAAGATGAGTGCTGCTGGCACGTACTCATGGATGGCCCCCGAAGTCATCAAGTCCTCCCTCTTCTCCAAAGGCAGCGATGTCTGGAGGTAAAAAAAATAACAGCACGTTCCTTCTACTCTCTGTTCCAAACACAGTCAGACTGGAATCAATAGGGTTTTTAGGAAATTATGATTTGGAAAACTGGCACCATGATACTCCTTTAATTTTAAGACATTTAGAAACATTTGTCCCGGCCTATTTCTGATAAGTGCTCTCCCGTGTTTCTACACCTGCATTGCTTGCTGTTTGGGGTTTTAGGCTGGGTTTCTGTACAGCACTTTGAGATATCAGATGATGTAATATATATATATATATATATATATACATTTGATTTGTTACTTTGTTTAAACCAAAGCTGTTTTATCAGGTAACTTTCTGTACTACTACTATGTGCAGTATAGCCTGCAGTGGCCCTGAACACCCTCCACTGGTAGCTACAATCTGATGCATCAGGAGCTAACATTAATTTCATGAAAGATGATTACTGTAGGCTTGGTGCTTAATCTCAACAGGATCATTTGTGTTTGCACTGTACAGGTAAAATACATTTTACTGCCATTATTTAGTATCCAACATGTCCATTATTCAAGAACAAGTTCCTCTAAACAGCAGGTTTAAGCACAACAAGAAAGGTTTAGGCAATGTGAATTTGAGTGTTAAAATAGTGTTATAATATTAGGACATTGTGCTCACTGTATCTGTGTTCTCTCTACTAGTTATGGGGTCCTGTTATGGGAGTTGCTGACAGGAGAGGTACCTTACCGTGGGATTGATGGGCTGGCTGTGGCCTATGGTGTGGCTGTCAACAAGTTAACCCTCCCTATTCCATCCACCTGCCCAGAACCCTTCGCCAAGCTCATGGAAGGTGCTCTCACCAAGTCCGACCATCCATCTGTTCCCATTTTTGAAGAACTCATGTTGCCTGAAGTACATTTGTAGGATAATACATTCTCATTCCAGGACATTTGTGTGTGTATTTGGTCGCTGGTTCAAATACCCAAACCGACACGGGTGAAAAATCTGCAGATGGGCCCTTGAGCAAGGCACTTAACCCTAATTTGCTCCAGGGTGCCGTACTACTATGTCTGACCCTGTAAAACAACCCATTTCACTGCACCTATATGGTGTATGTGACAATAAATCATATATACTTCAAAATAATTATAATCATTACATCACACAACTAGATATTGGTATTGATTTAGTTCCAGAACATTGATCCCAATCTTGGTTCCACATTGTTGTTTATCTCAGAGTGCTGGGAGCAGGACCCCCACATCCGACCGTCGTTTGCCTCTATCCTGGAGCAGCTGACAGCCATAGAGGAGGCGGTGATGGCCACTATGCCCCAAGACTCCTTCCACTCCATGCAGGAGGACTGGAGGGTGGAGATCCAGGAGATGTTTGACGAGCTCAGGACAAAGGAGAAGGTACAGGTTTAGGAGCTTAATTTGATCACTCTTTTGTTGCTGTGACAATGTAGGTCAAATTAAGACCATACATCTGTAATAACAGCAAGTGTCACATCCCTCCCCATATGCCTTCGTTCATTTGATCAGTGTAGGGGCATGTAATCTCAAACATAATGCCATGATGTGAATCGTGAGAGGCACTATGTCAGCACTCGGGAAACAGTGCGAGATGTTGTGCAATGTATTTAGAATTTTCACTAAGTACATTTGTCCTGTTTTATAATTTACTCATCCTTTGTTGCTTCATTAAGTAGGTAAGGTGTATAGCTCAAGTATAAACTGAGAAGTATAAGGTTAGAAGCGGTTGGAAGGCAGCTGTGCAATAAACCTGTAGTTAAGGAAATGCTATAATTTGAATGGTTAATTTATGGGAGCGAGCTAATCTTGTCTAACAAAATAAGGTATTAGTGTTAATGGTTTAAAGTATTTCTCCTTGTTAATATGACAAGCTGCTTCCCTTAGTCCCTCCTCTTATATCAAATGGGATTTGTAATTGCTGTATCAAATGCGCTTTCATGTAAATTCAGCTGAATTGTTAAGCAGCAAACTTGGCAAATTGCGAAATATTGTCAAACCTCTCCCAGGGATTGTCTAGCATGTCAATTCTTCATGTTATTTCCCCATACGACACCGGTTAATTTCATTACCTCCTAAAAGGTAACAGAAGCACATTGGAGAACAAGTTATTGTACTGAAACTTGACCACAAGAAATGTACAGAGGTACAATTGTGTGTGTGTTTGTGTTATTGTTCCTCCAGTGTGAGTTTCTACATTCCATTGTTAAAGGTTGCATATGATCTAAAACGCTTATCCATCTATATTTCTGAGGGACCATAAGTCTAAACCTACTGTAGGTATAATGAGGTTCATCTTTCTTCTAAAACTTCAGTGACGTTTTTTTCCGGACGTATATAGGGCTATTGTTTCAGTTATTTTTAACACAAATGATTATATAGTTTTTCAACATTACAAGTTGCAACGTTGTTACACAACATAAATCTAATTTTCACTTCAGTGAGTTTGTAAAGCTGCTTTGCAGAAGGAATTCATTAAGGATTATTCCGTTTTATGAGAGGAACCTAAACCAAATCAAGAACATGAAATGCAAATGCTGCCCTGTAGAGGAGATCAACTGATTTTGTTAACCCTACTCATTTGCAACCTAGTTGACAATCAAGCATTGGCAGCCTCTTAGCCAGGCAGTCCAATGCCTCTCTACCACTCTGTAGCTGTGCCTCAGCAACTGAGGGGCCCCCTTTAGCTTGTGGTCTTTGGCTATGTCATCGCTTCCCCACACACCACAAGGTCTCTGCAAAGCTCCATGAAGCCAGTTGGGATTTACAACCTGTGAGTGCTGGCCAGCCTCTCCTAAAAGAGCTCTCCTTCACTCAGGGCTCTGCTCCAGGGCACTGATCACTGCTATGCTGCAGATTTACTTTTGTTATTTGCAAAGGTAAATCTGTAAACAAGGAAGGTATTTGTGAATTATTTTTAGCAAAAATTATAGAAGGGATAAGGAAATAATGCCCTGTCTAGAACCTGTCGATGTGGATAATTTTCCAGTGTTTCCCCTATCATTGTATTGCAGAGGTGGGCACACCTGCCTATCGCTGTCCCTCCCTCCCTCCTCCTCCTTGGCTTCGATTGGTCTCAATTTATAATTTTGTTACTTTGGGCGAGTCGTGCACCCCACCGAATGAAAAATGTAGGGGGAAAAACTATATTATACAGAGTTGTCTGTCATGTGACCCTCCTACATGTGTTCCTTCCTTCCTGTAGGAGCTGCGTTCGCGTGAGGAGGAGCTGACGCGTGCGGCGCTGCAGCAGAAGTCCCACGAGGAGCTGCTGAAGAGGAGGGAGCAGCAGCTGGCGGAGCGGGAGATCAACGTGCTGGAGAGGGAACTCAACATCCTCATCTTCCAGCTCAACAAGGACAAGCCCAACGTCAAGAAGAGGAAGGGCAAGTTCAAACGCAGCCGCCTCAAACTCAAGGACGGCAACCGCATCAGCCTGCCGTCAGGTGGGTGTTTCTGACCGTCTTTCTGTCTTGTCGAGATTGACTTAAAGACAGACTATGTTATCTTCGAGTTGAGAAAAAAAGTTCAACAAATTTTACACCAATGGTAATCTCGGACACCCAGAACAAAAATGTTGCGTTATTTGTTCAAATGCTCAATTAGGTTCTGTCTTTCTCATAGATGTATGAGGTAAGATATTAACGAGACTAAAAAAGTCTCCACCCCCCTAAACGGAAACTCTCAGCCAAAAAAGTGTTCCACTTAAAATCAAAGCTTGAAATCCCGCCCCACCTCACCCAAATCATCTCAAAATAACCAGTGATGGAAAACCAAAGCACCGGAACTACTGTTGTTCGTTAGTCATCGCATCCCAGTCTTTTGACAGACATTACGATACCATTTATGTTGCGTAGTCTGTCCACTAGAGATTACACGAATGGTAAAAGCTAAACAAGTGACCAACCACCCTTGCCTGTGTATCTGTTTTCTAGATTTCCAGCACAAGATCACGGTTCAGGCATCACCCTCCATGGACAAGAGGCGGAGTCTGAACAGCTCCAGCCCCCCCAGCAGCCCCACACTCATACCCCGACTCCGGGCCATCCAGTGTAAGTGCATCTTAGACAATCAATCCACATACTGCATTAACACAGGAACACGACAGACTTTGGTTAAATGCATAACAAAACAACGTAACTATCAAATAAAGTATTTTTATGTGTGCTTCATTGTGGCATAGCTGTTATGACTGGGTAAGCTTCCCTCTCCAAATGCTGATGTGGTTCTGCGTGAATGTTTTCTCCCTCTAGTGTGTGCCCGCATTGACAGTATTCGAAGGGGCAGTATGTATGTGTATCACCAGGATGTGGATATCACCAGCGAGTGCCAGCCCTCTACTGGGTTTAGGAAGAAAGGCAAGCAACTGTGGCATTGTTGGGATGTGGCCGCTGTGTGTGCACCGGCTAACGTGTTTCTCAACTGCTAAAGTTCTAACAACGGGCTACCAGCTGCTGCCTGTGTGCTTCTGGCTACTAAGACAACTTGATGGACTATCATCATAGCTGATTTTTCCTCTGAAAAGCCCAGGGTGTTTCAGGGTTTTTACTAATAATAATAATAATATGGGTTTGCTTTGAAATGAAGAACACGTTGGGATGCGTCAGAGGCTGTTTGTAACCTGTAATGTTTGTCACAGAAGGTGGTTTTTTTTGTTTGCAACCCAACCTGTTCTTGAAATATTGACATCAAAATACTGGGTCTTTTTGATTTCCTAACCAGTGTTCAGCTGCAGGGATTATATTTCTTATTGCGGTGGAGGTTGTCTTCTCAAATAATCCAGTCCTCTAATTGCTTAGCTACTCAGGTGTTTGAAGACTAATATATCTGCTGTTGGCCTGGACTCTCACAGAGATTTGTCACTGGGGCATTGGAGTACTCTGCCAGTTGTTGACTGATGTTCGCTCCTTCATCACAGTGACTCTGGACGAGAGTAACAGGACATGGGGACGAAGCACCATCTACAAGCCGGAGGAGTTTGATGACGTCAAGAAGGGGATTAAGAAGAAGGGGCGAACGTGGGGACCGAGCTCCGTTCAGACCAAGGAGCGGGGAAACTGTGCTGAAAGGTACAGGACATCTCCGTTCAGTATTTCTTCTGTCATCTTCATGGTGTCTGTGTGGGTTGTTTGATGAAACTGACTTGTCCTGGCAGAGTGAGGCCACTGTCTGATGGAAACAACCCCTGGTCCACCAGTCTGGTGAAGTCCCAGAAGTCCGTTCCATTGGCTGCATTGTTTGCAGAGCAGCAAGGTGAGAGAAATCTGTTTTCTAATATAATCAGATACAACAATACCATTTCTTAGTCCCTGTCAAAAGCTTATCAATGACTATTTGTCTCTGTCCTCGTCCTTCATGTTTAGGGACCAATAAAGATGAGATATGCTCACCAGATAGCTCGGACAACAGCAAACCAAAGCAACTGAAGTTCCCTAATCAGGTCTACATCGATCTACCTCTGTGGAAGGATGAGCAGCAGCAGGGGGGTGAGGGGACGGCAGGAGGCTGCCCTGGGGAAGGCCTGGAGGACCCCAGCACCACCTCAGCCAGCTCCACCAGCACCACCCCCCAGCACACCCCCACCAACAGTCTGAAGAGGGCCTCAGCTCGCCGCCGGACAGATACCGTGCTCTACGTCTGTGCCTCAATGCTTGCCTCGGTGGGGCTGGGCTTCGACCTGCGTGACACGTTCAAGGCCGCACCGGGAGACGACCCTGAGCCCCAGCCCAGCGTGGAGAAGAAGAAGAAAGAGGGTCTGTTTCAGCGTGCCACACGCTTCCGCCGCAGCACCAGCCCCCCTTGTGGACGTTCCTCTCGCAAGGAGGAAGCAGCCTTATCCTTGTCCGCGGGCTCCCAAGGCCCTGTCAACCTCATCTCCATGTCCTCCATCTCAGAGTGCAACTCCACTAAGTGCCTCCTGCAGTCGGACGCGGAGGGGCCTGAGCCTATCCCTGTGAAGGAGGTAGACCCCAGAGCACAGCCCAACAGCGGCTCCCAGCCACAGGGTCCGAGCAGCAGGACTCAAGCTGAGGTCGAGCCCCTCCCCCAGCCTGCAGCCCCAGAGCAGACTCTGCCTCAGAGCATGGGCTCTAGCCTCCGAATTAAGAACTCTTCTGTCGTTCAGGACAGTGAGTGAAAGTGACAGTCAGGATTGTATAATGCAGTAATGTTGTTTAATGCTGTGAGGTGACACCACTGTACAACTGCGCCCAGAACTGTTGCAATGAAACTGACTGTTAATTTATTTCCACAGCTAATGGTACATCTGGCTGTCACACGACCTCGTCGGGACAATCTTCCACCACGACCTCTCAGTCTGACAGGGAGGAGACCCCTGAGAGAGCAGCCAGTGGGGAGACTGTTGCTTCCAGACCCCGGCCTTTGTCCCTCCGTGGCAAACCCCACTCCTGGGGTCTCTTGAGGGGCCAAAACAAGAGCTACTCCCTGGGCCACTACTCTGGCGAGAAGAGCGCCAGGAGCCTCAACATCGTCCTCTCTTCCGCTGAGGTCAAGATGGACTGCTCTCTGCTTGACATGGACACGGAGGGGCAGAAACGTGACTGCACCGTGCCCCTCTGCCGAATTCAGAGCAGCCCCAGTCGCCCCTCCGTCTTCGAACTAGAGAAAAAGTTCTTGTCATAGCAGAAATAAGCTGCCTTATTACCAGGGTACCAGAGCAGAATCTTTAACGTTTGAGTTGGATCAACAACTCTTATTTGACATTCCAGGGCATTCCACTGCCCTCATGTTTTTTTAACCTGAATGTGGGCCACTGCTGCTTGATGATACCTGTGCTTTTTTATTTATATCTGTAATATTTTGATTGGTAATTTAATATTGGGGGGAAAAAACATATTTCAATAGCATCAGGTTGATTGAACACATTCCATTTTTTGTTGTTGCAAAAATGGTGCCATTTCTGCACACACACTGGTTTGGATCGTGACATCTCAAGTTAGAAAATGATGCGTACTTTAAAATGTCAAACAATGTTCATTTGCTTTTGTCTATAAATATATTTTTCTCCAATTTGATTTAATGCTGGTTATTATTTTGTTTTCTATTGATTTTGTTCATCGATTCTATTTTATAGATGCCACAGTGTTTATTTTAGGACAAGTTCTGTCCAATGTCAGAGGTAATATTGAATGTCTTTGGCTCATCTTTGACTTCTGTCTGGAAGTCAACATGTGGCTCAACTGACAGATGTAGAGTAACAGTGCAACCAACAACACTGGAGATCCTAGTCTCAACACTGAAACACTAAGCAAGGCCTGGTCAGCCACTACCTTACCACTATACGACTAGACAAGCGTTACAAACAACTGAACCAGTACCACTACTGTACAGACTATTCAGCATTATTCGCTGCTGTGTTTTTTGTGGAATATGACCATTTGGCACGAAACCAATTCACATGGGGGCTTAGTCTACCTAGCTTCCTGTGCAAACACTATTTTGAAGAACAAAGAAATGGTGATTGGATGGGGGGAAAGTATGAAGGTGTTTTATTTGGCTTATCATAAATGTATATTCTATATGAATGGTTATCATTACAGTATTGATTTCACACCTTTGTTCCTAAAGATGGAATGACATTTTGAAAAAACATATTCCAATACTTGTTTGAGTAACAGATGCAGTATTCCTTAGCTTTTTGTTAATATGAAAATGATTGTTGACAGGAACCGCCTTTTTGATGCACCTAGACTATTCAAGTTGTTATCGTCTAAATATTCAGTCCCATGCACCGAGCAACATGTAAAACTTTCCTGTAAATATCCAACGTACAGTATTTTTGTTTGTCCCGTTTTATACGGTTTTCAAGAAATATTGAAAGTTAATCTCCTTTTGTAGTACTGTTTTAAATCTTGAGTACTTCTCTTTATTTAAATCAACATTCCCAGTCAGCTGTTGAAGTCAGTACAACTGGAAGAATATCTTATTTAAAAAAAATAATGAAACACTGCCTTTGAGATCACATTGTCATAGCTAGATCATTTATGGGGTCCTTGCTATATCCTGACATGTTATGCCTGCCATTAATACAACAACTTTGATAAGGCTTTCTTTTTCATACTTTTTATTAGCATTGTGTTTGCTGTGCTTGGGAGAAGAACAGTGCAAGAGATTGAGACAGACATTTACAGATCTTTAGTTATTTATTTTTTTGAAACTTGTTTTATCACATTTTGTTCACACCGCAGAATCCCAGTGCTGTTTTATCCCCATATTAACAATCACAGGCTTTAAGTAATACATCAGTTGACCTCAACCTTCTTTTATACTTGAACCACTTCAAGAATGGCTGATTAGCATGATAGCTCTTTCAACCAGCATGAATCCTCAGAAACCCCCCATGTTCTTTCTGGAAATGTAAATCAACTCAAGACGACCATACTAAACAAATCTGAATACATACCTTCAGAAATTATTTACACCCCTTGACTTTTTCAAAAATGTTTAGTCAATTTAAAATGGGTTCAATTGAAATTGTGTCACTGGCCTACACCCAATACCATGTTTTTTTAGAAATGTTTACAAATTAATTAAATATGAAAAGCTGAAATATCTTGATTCAACAAGTATTCAACCCCTTTTATGGCAAGCCTAAATAAGTTGCATGTGTGCAATAGTATTTAACAAGATTTTTGAATGACTACCTCATCTCTGTACCCCATACATACAGATACTTGTAAGGTCCCTCAGTCGAACAGTGAATTTCAAACACAGATTCAACCACAAAGACCAGAGGTTTTCCAATGCCTCGCAAAGAAGGGTACCTATTGGTAGAGGGGTAAAAGCAGACATTGAATATTTGTTTGCGCATTGGTGAAGTTATTAATTACACACAATCACTACAAAGATACAGGCGTCCTTCCTAACTCAAATTGCTGGTGAGGAAAAAAACTGAGGATGGATCAACATTGTAGTTACTCCACATTAGTAACCTAAATGACAAAGTGAAAAGAAAGCCTGTACAGAAAAATAATAATAATCCAAAACATGCATCCTGTTTGCAATAAGGCACTAAAGTCAAACTGCAAAAAATGTGGCAATGGAATTAAACTTTGTCCTGAATACCAAACATTATTTGGGGGAAAATCCAACAATCGCTGAGTACCACTCTTCATATTTTCAAACGGTGGTGGCTGCATCATGTTATGAGTATGCTTGGCAAAACTTGAACATGACCATCAAGCAATGATCAACAATCAACTTGACAAGAGCTTGAAGAATTATTTTAATAATAATAATAATGTGCAAATATTGTACAATCCAGGTGTGAAAAGCGCTTAGAGACTTACCCAGAAAGACTCACAGATGTAATCTCTGCCAAAGGTGATTCTAACATGTATTAAGTCAGGGGTGTGAATACTTATGTAAATCAGATATTTCTGTATAGGGTATTGTGTGTAGATGTGTGACTGTTATCAAAACGTCACGCCAGGGTAAGCCTACACAGCCCTTATTTAAAGTGTAAAATGAATGGTGGAAAAACGATTGAAACCATTTCCCTGTTTAACCGCTAGGTTCTATGGGTATCTATGACTCATACTGTGGTACTCTATAGCAGGGTTTCCCAAACTTGGTCCTGAGGATCAGCTGTGTAGTGGTGGTGGGGGAACCCTGAGATAGACGTGAATGAGCTCTGCTGTTGATCTGCAGACTCTCTGTGTTGACGAGGGAGAAAACAACCTGTCTCCTATGTTCCCAACACTTTCACCAAAGCTCAAAGTCACTCACATTCCATGAGACAGATTTTTGATACTGTATTTTTAAATCAGCCGTTTGGTTTGTGAAATTATGTAAAAGTAAAATTGACAAATATATTTTATTAAAAAAGAAAGTTGATTTGTTATGTAGTATCCATGTACATACTTTTATTTTTGTGACCTAGTGTATGTATTCTAGTTATTTCCTGAATGAATCATCTGTATTGTGTTTATCCCAAGAAATTGAATACATTGTAATAGATTTTTTTCCTTCATAGGAGGACGTTAAACCTGTAAAACATGAAAATGTATGATTTGTAAAAACAAAAAATCCTATTATATATGTATTATACACACATTTGATGGTTATCAAAAACCATAGTCTGAAAACATATTGCCATTCTGTTACAATTCAAAACAATCTAAGTCAGAGCATAATAGTGAGAGTAATTTTATTCAGGGTTAAAATTGTTGCTGCATGCGTAAGACTGAATAATGAAATGTGAAATATATGATTCTGTCCCGTGTCATGCTCCATACAGGTTGGTGGAAACAGAACAAATCTATAGTGATATGATGTTAAAGATACAGTATGAGGTAGGATGCATTCATAAAGAGCGATCAAATGGACTGTCGATCTTACACAAAAGGATTTGTTGTACGATCTGAAATTGCAATTTATGAATTGTAGATTTTAATTGTTGTCTGAGATGACTGTAGTATAAGATAAACAATTATTGTTCATATTTGTTTTGAATTATTAGTGTCCCTTCTGTAAATCAACCTCAATAAAGATATCCGCAAGGATATGTTTGTCAAAGCAAAATGAGTAGGTTTTATTTGCATTTGAATACAGACAGTGTAATGAGTAATTTAGCAGACACTTATCCAGAGCAACTTAGAGTCAGTGCATTCAAGTAATATAGGTAAGACAACCACATATCAGTCATTGCGAATAAAAAAAAAGCAGCTTTCTGCAAAACCAGTGCTAGTAAAACTGATTCATTATTTGAATTATTGATTCATTACATTCATTGATTACATGTTAATGTAATCAGGACCCAGGAGACTGTAATTTACTGGGATTCTATGGCTGTGTTTACACAGGCAGCCTGATCTTTGTTCCCCATTATTGGTCTATTGACCAATCACGTCAAGTATTTTTCAGAGCTGATCTGATTGGTCAAAAGACCAATTAGTGAAAAAAATATCAGAATTGGGCTGCCTGTGTAAAAGCAACCTTAGCAATTATATAGGAGACGGTAGGTTGTTTTGTCCCTCGTCAACACAGACTGCAGAGAACAGCAGAGCTCCTTCACATCTATCTTACAGTGCAACCCCACCCCAACTACACAAGCACCAACTACACAAGGATAGAAATGATTGTGCTTTATCAATATCTACCTATTAGCATAGTGAGGCAGCAAGTAGCCTCGCGGTTAAGAGCGTTGGGCCAGGTTGCTGATTCAAATCCCAGAGCCAGCAAGGTGGACAAATATGCCATTCTGCCCTTGAGCAAGGCAGTTAACCCCCAACAACAACTGCTCCCGTGGACATTGATTAAGGCAGCCCCCCGCACCTCTCTGATTCAGAGGGGTTGGGTTAAATGCGTAAGACACATTTTGGCAGAATGCATTCAGTTGTGCAACTGACTAGGTATCCCCCTTTCATTTGAATTTGCAACAGGCAGTCCGCAAGTGGGATATTTTGTCCTCCCAAAATTTTAAGTTTTTGGTTAAAAAAATAATACTTTCAAATCACCAAGAATTCATCTAAAAATGATTTTGATTTAGGAAATCTCATTTTTGGCTTAGTTGTGGTCAATCTGCAGTGCACAAATTATTATAATTGTGTTCCAACCCCCCCAACCATCCACTCTGACAAAAATCAGCACATGGCTGAATCTAGTTAACTACCCCTGCTATGTGTGCTGTAATTTAATTATTGATGACATATCACAATGTTTAATTGTTTGGTGTCTACTCATTGTTTTACGTACAACATTAGTCAACAAAAGTTAATCGATGAAAGAAATGTGAAGGATCCTAAAAGTGCATCCCTGTGCAGTACCTGAGGTAATAGTGGATAAATCAGTGTATACTTCAAGTGAGGTTTGATTGTCACAGTATCATGTTGAGTTTCCGGTTTGGCAGAGAAATCCAGGGCTACATTTTCCCCTGCAGGGGGAAATAAAAAGAGGATAGAAACTTAAGTGTCTCAAAGCTAAAACCAAAAACAAATCTGGATGACTTTGCACATGTCAATAATCTAAAAATACAGAACAAGGAAGTTTTTAACTCAAAGGGAAGATTTGACAAAGCAAATGTAATCCCAAGGCACTACTCGCCCCATATGAATATCTCTCTAGGGAGAGATTTCTCTCTCCCAGATGACGGTAATACTTATCCCCTCATTTTGTAATCTTTTGTCCTGGCCGACAGCCTGTTTTGAACAGCCTTTCTCCCCTGACTCCCTGAGAGTGTACAACCGGTCTACACTTTAGGCTACCAACAAAGGCCAGACTCTGATGCTAGCCTCAGCTGGCTGTCTCAGGTGTTGCCTGCTCCCGAGGCGCAAAGTGCTGGGTAACGTAAGGCATACCTGGGGGAAGACATTAGATCCTGGCCCTCAGTGTGGTGATGCAGGCCCTAGGGCTCCGGGTGCTTCTACGGCCCAGCAGGTGCAAGCGACTCTCGGCCGTCAGGCAGTAGGTGGTCCCGGGGCTCAGATCTGAGATCAGGAGTTGTTTGGCACAGCCCTCCATTTCAAATGTTTCCTTCACAAGGATTAGTCAGAGAATAGGCTTAGAAGTGCTAGAGATATTTTGAGTTGTTAATCATAACTCTGAAGACTTGAATCACTTGACAGCACTCATCAACTAAAAAGCTTGAAGGATTCTGTGAACCTCAACTATTTCAGTAGTTTATAACTATTCTGTGACCATTTTGTCTCAAGTCTTAAGCTCCCTTTATACCTGATGTTAACATGCAACCTTTGTCTGTGTATGTAATTTGCATACACAGAGGGACAAGGACATCTGGTTACAATGCAGACACAGTGGACAGACAAGACACCTTTTAATTACCAAGTGTAGACGCAACAAACCTTGATAAGAAGTGATTGGATCATTGCAATCAGATCCCCAAAAACACGTTAGCGCAAGGTATAAACGGGGCATTTGAGTTAAAGTTGGAAAATTCCATTGTTGAGGACAATTGACTAATTATAAAAAATAGAAGCTAGTTACCTCCTCAACATCACTCTGCATGAGGTGTATAGTAAATGACATTCTTTGCAGCCTCCTCACACTGATCCAGCTGCCATTAGGTCTCCTGTGGGGAGAGCGTGGAGGCTTGAGCCGGACCACAATGCCTTTCTCCGTCACATGAAGTTTCATAGTCGGCGGGCTGACAGAGGCTGCAAGATACAGAGGCCAAACCACGCTGTCTAGTAACGACAGCTCTAAAATTGTAAATCCTTGTTTACATAAAACACTTCTGATTACCCATTTACCATGGATAGTAATGAGAAGCACTTACTCTCCCACTTAGGGTTGAATCTGGCGGATATGACCCATGGTGATTGGGTCCCTGAGTGGGCTGCATGGACCCTGGCGTAGTACCATTCTCTGGAGTTGGATGTCTCCTTGCTCAGGTCACAGAGCAGCCGGCTGATGCCATGACACTCCTTTGCATTGGTCCACTGCTTCTCACCATATCTGAGGTGGGGAGAAATTTAAGGAATAATCTGAGCCTGTATTCATAAAGCGTCTCAGAGTAGCAACCCCCCGGTCTATATAATCTTATTCGTCATGATCCATAAAACAAAACGTATCCTAGATCAGCACCCCTACTCTGACACGCTTTACGAATACAGGCCCAGAAATATAAATTGAAACAAAGTAGGAGAGGTGCATGTCAGGTCTTGATACATGTACATTTTTTCACCTGTGTTTTACTTGTTGTAAAATGTACAGTTTTTATAAGAAAACATACTGAAAAGCATTTCTCATCTGTTTGAACAGAAAATTAAACAACAACTCCTGAATTGCAATCTGCACATGCCTAGCTCATTGTCCTACATGATTTTGAGCTATAGGACGATATAGTAAACATATGTGTGCTCATATAGTAGCCTATGACAGATTCACAAAGCTTTGACTCAAACAGTTTTGATACTCACACTTTCCACTGGACAAAGTATTGTTGGTTGTTGGTAGAGTTGGCATGTTGCTTCCAATGCAAGACATTTCTGTAGTCTAGGGAGTGGAATTTCACCTCCTGTGGGGTGAAGACATCTAGAGGATATTCTTTGCCTGAAATGGAGACCAGTGTCATAAACCAAGACATTTTCCCCTAAACTGGAAGAGAGATACACATTGCAGGCATTCGATATTATAACCATGCATCATGTTAAATATTAAGACGGGACTTACTCTCTGAGCAGCGACTGAGCGAGCTGTAGCACAGCAGTAGAGTGGGGATCAGGAGGGATGCCATGTTAGCTGTAGCGCGGTATTATGACATACAGACCTGGTTCAGCTCTGTGCCCTTTTTAACCAACCATAGTTCCCTTTTTTAACTTCCATGAGAGGCATAGTTATCTTGTTTGTGACGTTTTCTCCGTAATATAGATGATATGAAGGTATTATGACAGATTTAGCTCAACTCAGTGCCATTTTTAACTATGGAAGTTAAAAGTTAAAAGAGGGAACAAAAGGTTTGTGACGACACGGCACATATGGTAATATAGATAAACAAGCAGAAAATTGTAAAAGGAAACAAAACGTACATTTACTTTGTAGATAATATTTTGGTTTAACCCTTGTGAAGATGGATAGAGAAAAAAACTTAGTGCCAATATGTGCAATATTAACATCTGTACCGGCTACTGCACTACACTATATATACAGTGGGGCAAAAAAAAGTATTTAGTCAACCACCAATTGTGCAAGTTCTCCCACTTAAAAAGATGAGGCCTGTAATTTTCATCATAGGTACACTTCAACTATGACAGACAAAATGAGAAAAAAAATCCAGAAAATCACATTGTAGGATTTTTTATGAATTTATTTGCAAATTATGGTGGAAAATATGTATCAAATCAAATTTTATTTGTCACATACACATGGTTAGCAGATGTTAATGAGAGTGTAGCGAAATGCTTGTGCTTCTAGTTCCGACAATGCAGTAATAACGAGCAAGTAATCTAACTAACAATTCCAAAAAAAACTACTGTCATACACAGTGTAAGGGGATAAAGAATATGTACATAAGGATATATGAATGAGTGATGGTACAGAGCAGCATAGGCAAGATACAGTAGATGATATCGAGTACAGTATATACATATGAGATAAGTATGTAAACCAAGTGGCATAGTTAAAGTGGCTAGTGATACATGTATTACATAAGGATGCAGTCGATGATGTAGAGTACAGTATCAACGTATGCATGAGATGAACAATGTAGGGTAAGTAACATTATATAAGGTAGCATTGTTTAAAGTGGCTAGTGATATATTTACAACATTTCCCATCAATTCCCATGATTAAAGTGGCTGGAGTAGAGTCAGTGTCATTGACAGTGTGTTGGCAGTAGCCACTCAATGTTAGTGGTGGCTGTTTAACAGTCTGATGGCCTTGAGATAGAAGCTGTTTTTCAGTCTCTCGGTCCCAGCTTTGATGCACCTGTACTGACCTCGCCTTCTGGATGGCAGCGGGGTGAACAGGCAGTGGCTCGGGTGGTTGATGTCCTTGATGATCTTTATGGCCTTCCTGTAGCATCGGGTGGTGTAGGTGTCCTGGAGGGCAGGTAGTTTGCCCCCGGTGATGCGTTGTGCAGACCTCACTACCCTCTGGAGAGCCTTACGGTTGAGGGCGGTGCAGTTGCCATACCAGGCGGTGATACAGCCCGCCAGGATGCTCTCGATTGTGCATCTGTAGAAGTTTGTGAGTGCTTTTGGTGACAAGCCGAATTTCTTCAGCCTCCTGAGGTTGAAGAGGCGCTGCTGCGCCTTCCTCACGATGCTGTCTGTGTGAGTGGACCAATTCAGTTTGTATGTGATGTGTATGCCGAGGAACTTAAAACTTGCTACCCTCTCCACTACTGTTCCATCGATGTGGATGGGGGGGTGTTCCCTCTGCTGTTTCCTGAAGTCCACAATCATCTCCTTAGTTTTGTTGACGTTGAGTGTGAGGTTATTTTCCTGACACCACACTCCGAGGGCCCTCACCTCCTCCCTGTAGGCCGTCTCGTCGTTGTTTGTAATCAAGCCTACCACTGTTGTGTCGTCCGCAAACTTGATGATTGAGTTGGAGGCGTGCATGGCCACGCAGTCGTGGGTGAACAGGGAGTACAGGAGAGGGCTCAGAACGCACCCTTGTGGGGCCCCAGTGTTGAGGATCAGCGGGGAGGAGATGTTGTTGCCTACCCTCACCACCTGGGGGCGGCACGTCAGGAAGTCCAGTACCCAGTTGCACAGGGCGGGGTCGAGACCCAGGGTCTCGAGCTTGATGACGAGCTTGGAGGGTACTATGGTGTTGAATGCCGAGCTGTAGTCGATGAACAGCATTCTCACATAGGTATTCCTCTTGTCCAGATGGGTTAGGGCAGTGTGCAGTGTGGTTGAGATTGCATCGTCTGTGGACCTATTTGGGCGGTAAGCAAATTGGAGTGGGTCAAGGGTGTCAGGTAGGGTGGAGGTGATATGGTCCTTGACTAGTCTCTCAAAGCACTTCATGATGACGGATGTGAGTGCTACGGGGCGGTAGTCGTTTAGCTCAGTTACCTTAGCTTTCTTGGGAACAGGAACAATGGTGGCCCTCTTGAAGCATGTGGGAACAGCAGACTGGTATAGGGATTGATTGAATATGTCCGTAAACACACCGGCCAGCTGGTCTGCGCATGCTCTGAGGGCGCGGCTGGGGATGCCGTCTGGGCCTGCAGCCTTGCGAGGGTTAACACGTTTAAATGTCTTACTCACTTCGGCTGCAGTGAAGGAGAGACCGCATGTTTCCGTTGCAGGCCGTGTCAGTGGCACTGTATTGTCCTCAAAGCGGGCAAAAAAGTTATTTAGTCTGCCTGGGAGCAAGACATCCTGGTCCGTGACTGGGCTGGGTTTCTTCCTGTAGTCCGTGATTGACTGTAGACCCTGCCACATACCTCTTGTGTCTGAGCCGTTGAATTGAGATTCTACTTTGTCTCTGTACTGGCGCTTAGCTTGTTTGATAGCCTTGCGGAGGCTTTGGTCACCTACAAACAAGCAAGATTTCTGGCTCTCACAGACCTGTAACTTCTTCTTTAAGAGGCTCCTCTGTCCTCCACTCATTACCTGTATTAATGGCACCTGTTTGAACTTGTTATCAGTATAAAAGACACCTGTCCACAACCTCAAACAGTCACACTCCGAACTCCACTATGGCCGAGACCAAGGAACTGTTAAAGGACACCAGAAACAAAATTGTAGACCTGCACCAGGCTGGGAAGACTGAATCTGCAATAGGTAAGCAGCTTGGTTTGAAGAAATCAACTGTGGGAGCAATTATTAGGAAATGGAAGACATACAAGACCACTGATAATCTCCCTCGATCTGGGGCTCCACGCAAGATCTCACCCCGTGGGGTCAAAATGATCACAAGAATCCCAGCAAAAATCCCAGCAAAAATCCCAGCAAAAATCCCAGAACCACATGGGGGACGTAGTGAATGACCTGCAGAGAGCTGGGACCAAAGTAACAAAGCCTACCATCATTAACACACTACTCCGCCAGGGACTCAAATCCTGCAGTGCCAGACGTGTCCCCTGCTTAAGCCAGTACATGTCCAGGCCCGTCTGAAGTTTGCTAGAGAGCATTTGGATGATCCAGAAGAAGATTGGGAGAATGTCATATGGTCAGATGAAACCAAAATATAACTTTTTGGTAAAAACTCAACTCGTCGTGTTTGGAGGACAAAGAATGCTGAGTTGCATCCAAAGAACACCATACCTACTGTGAAGCATGGGGGTGGAAACATCATTCTTTGGGGCTGTTATTCTGCAAAGGGACCAGGACGACTGATCCGTCTAAAGGCAAGAATGAATGAGGCCATGTATCGTGAGATTTTGAGTGAAAACCTCCTTCCATCAGCAAGGGCATTGAAGATGAAACGTGGCTGGGTCTTTCAGCATGACAATGATCCCAAACACACCGCCCGGGCAACGAAGGAGTGGCTTCGTAAGAAGCATTTCAAGGTCCTGGAGTGGCCTAGGCAGTCTCCAGATCTCAACCCCATAGAAAATCTTTGGAGGGAGTTGAAAGTCCGTGTTGCCCAGCAACAGCCCCAAAACATCACTGCTCTAGAGGAGATCTGCATGGAGGAATGGGCCAAAATACCAGCAACAGTGTGTGAAAACCTTGTGAAGACTTACAGAAAACAAAGCCTACCAGACCTCTGTCATTGCCAACAAAGGGTATAAAACAAAGTATTGAGAAACTTTTGTTATTGACCAAATACTTATTTTCCACCGTAATTTGCAAATAAATTCATAAAAAATCCTACAATGTGATTTTCTGGATTTTTTTTCTCATTTTGTCTGTCATAGTTGAAGTGTGCCTATGATGAAAATTACAGGCCGCTCTCATCTTTTTAAGTTGGAGAACTTGCACAATTGGTGGCTGACTAAATACATACATACAGTGGGGCAAAAAAGTATGTATGTATATATATATATACACACACACACACTACTGCACGGTCTGATAAATTAATTGAATTATGCAACTGGTGCCATAAAGTTGTGTGAAGTTTGTTAGAATATTTTTTTAGGATCAATGTGTGTGGGCAAATCACACCTTCACACAAAAACAAGATAATATTATGCTGGCATGAATACTAACGTGCTAGTGTAGAGGCGTAAAGCAGTGTCATGGGTTCAGGTGTGTGGGTGGATGTTGGCTTGAGGTGTGTGTGGGTGTTGTATGAATAGGCATCTGGAACACAGGGTCTGGAACAGATAAAAAGCTGACCTTTACCATACTTCCTCAATTCAAACTTACTTCAACTTTGTAGTAATTGCCATTTATGGCAATTTGTCCATACCTGTGACAAAGCGTAAATGAATAAACCCCAATGACCTTGAGAGTCAAATTAGGCTTTCCAGTTGATCAAAACGTACTACCTATTGCATTTAGAAAGTGCATTATCGTAAGAAAAACAAATGATCCTACGTAGAATATCGTATGATTCACTTTATATAAATAAAAGTATATTCTATGCCATTTTATTCTATACTAAACAAAAATGGGACAGTTTGTGTAAAAATGGTTGTGCAAACCCAGCTTCATCAGCTGTCCAGGAGGTTGGTCTCAGACAATCCCGCAGGTGAAGTAGTCGGATGTGGATGTCCTGGGCTGACGTAGTTACACATGGTCTGCAGTTGTCAGGCCGGTTGGACATAGTGCCAAATTCTCTAAAATGACAGCGGCTTATGGTAGAGAAATGGACATTCAATTTTCTAGCAAGAGCTTGGTGGACATTCCTGCAGTCAGCATGCCCCCTCAAACTTGAGACATCAGTGGCATTGTGTTGTGTGACAAAACTACACATTTTAGAGTGACCTTTTATTGTCTCCAGTACAAGGTGCACCTGTGTAATGATCATGCAATTTAATCAGCTTCTTGATAAGCCACACAGATGGATGGATTATGTTGGCAAAGGAGAAATGCTCACTAACAGGGACATAAACAGATTTGTGCACAACATATGGAACATTTCTGGGATATTTTATTTAAGCTCATGAAACCAACACTTTACATATATATTTTTGTTCAGTATATTTTATGAATATCCTTGTGTGACAACAACGGTCATTTAGAAGTTCTCTCAAGAAGAAGCAAATCATGTGCAGGCATACAAAGAGTTAAGAAGAGTGTTTTTGTGAAAGTATCCTGACAACCTTTGACGTGGTTGCCTTGGAGCCATTTTGGGGCATCCCCAGCTGTTCTATCCCATCACTGTTTCACTGCGGCCCTCCTTTCTCCTCCTGTTGATTTACACCTGCTCCCCGTGAGAGCCAGGCTTTTGTAATGGCCCTGAGGCTCCCACTTCACATACATTCTCAGAACTAGAACAATGGGAATATCTGATTTACTTTTCACTGGTAGTAATTAAAGGCAGAGGAATTGTCTCCTCTTACTGGGAACTAGTCTAGGGGCCTCTTCCTGATGCACAGTCTGCCCATGCCATTTAGAGGAACGAGCAGGTAGTGATTACTTAAAATGTAAAATGAAAGCAAACAGACATCCGGCGTTTCTTCCTTATTTAGTAGTAGTACCTTTGTGAGGTAGCATTTCAATAAAAGCATTTGAGGTCTTTCCTGTTAAGATCTGGTCCACTATTCATTCAATACTATTTGTTTGGCTTTGCTGAAATACCTACTTCCCTTCCTCTATGGTAGAATTTCATTGACATGAAAATGTCCTTCAGACATCCCTGCAAGCATAACAATTTGTTTGCTCTTTCAATTCTGTATTTAATATAATAGTAATTACAATAATCAATTTAATTTGCTTATATTAGATATAAATAGTATACAGTGCATTCAGAAACTATTCAGACCCCTTCAATTTTCTCCACATTTTGTTACGGTACAGCCTTTTTCTGAAATGGATTCAATTATTTTCTCCCCTCATCAATCTACACACAATACCCTATAATGATTGTGTTGAGGCACAGATCTGGGGAAGGGTACAAAAAAAATTGTCTGTAGCATTGAAGATCCCCAAGAACACAATGGCCTCCATCATTCTTAAATGGAAGAAGTTTGGAACCACCAAAGACTCCTAGAGCTGGCCGCCTGGCCAAACTGAGTAACTGGGGAAGAAGGGCCTTGGTCAGGGAGGTGACCAAGAACCCGATGGTCACTGACAGAGCTTCAGAGTTCCTCTGTGGAGATAAGAGAACCTTCCAGAAGGACAACCATCTCTGAAGCACTCCCCCAATCAGGCCTTTATGGTAGAGTGGCCAGACAGAAGCTTCTCCTCAGTAAAAGGCACATGACAGCCCGCTTGGAGTTTGCCAAAAGGCACCTAAAGTAATATCAGACCATGAGAAACAAGACTCTCTGCTCTGATGAAACCCAGATTGAACTCTTTGGCCTGAATGCCAAGCATCACGTCTGGAGGAAACCTGGCACCATCCCTACGGTGAAGCATGGTGGTGGCAGCATCATACTGTGGGGATGTTTTTCAGCGGCAGAGACTGGGAAACTAGTCAGGATCAAAGGGAAGATGAACGGAGCAAAGTACAGGGAGATCCTTGAGGAAAACCTGCTCCAGAGCACTCAGGACCTTACTGGGGAGAAGGTTCACCTTCCAACAGGATAACGACCATAAGCACAGTCAACACAGGAATGGATTAGGGACAAGTCTTTGAATGCCAGAGCCCAAACTTGAACCCCATCGAACATCACCATTG
Source organism: Oncorhynchus tshawytscha (assembly GCF_018296145.1). Lineage (NCBI taxonomy): Eukaryota > Metazoa > Chordata > Actinopteri > Salmoniformes > Salmonidae > Oncorhynchus > Oncorhynchus tshawytscha. The sequence goes on from NC_056453.1 coordinate 27,298,797, forward strand.
AGACCTGAAAATAGCAGCAGCGACGCTCCCCATCCAACCTGACAGAGCTTGGGAGGATCTACAAAGAAGAAAGGGAGAAACTCCCCAAATACAGGTGTTCCAAGCTTGTAGCGTCATACCCAAGAAGACTCGAGGCTGTAATCGCTGCCAAAGGTGCTTCAACAAAGTACTGAGTACTTATGCAAATGTGTTACTTCATTATTTTATTTTGAATAAAATTGCAAAAATGTCTAAAACTTGTTTTTCCTTGGTCATTATGGGGTATTGTGTGTAGATTGATGAGGGGGGGAACTATTTAATCAATTTTAGAGTAAGGCTGTAACGTAACAAAATGTGAGGGGAAAAAATCAAGTGGTCTGAATACTTTCCGAATGCACTGTATATTTATTGTTAACTCAGCAAAAAAATAAACATCCTCTCACTGTCAACTGCGTTTATTTTCAGCAAATATGCGTAACTATTTGTATGAACATAACAAGAGTCAACAACTGAGACATAAACTGAACAAGTTCCACAGACATGTGACTAACAGATATGGAATAATGTGTCCCTGAACAAAGGTCAAAGGGGGGGGGGGTCAAAATCAAAAGTAACAGTATCTGGGGTGGCCACCAGCTGCATTAAGTACTGCAGTGCATCTCCTCCTCATGGAATACACCAGATTTGCCAGTTCCAGCTATGAGACGTTACCCCACTCTTCCACCAAGGCACCTGGACATTTCTGGGGTGGAATGGTCCTAGCCCTCACCCTCCGATCCAACAGGTCCCAGACCTGAGATCCAGGCTCTTCGCTGGCCATGGCAGAACACTGACATTCCTGTCTTGCGGGAAATCACACATCGAACGAGCAGTATGGCTGGTGGTATTGTCATGGTGGAGGGTCATGTCAGGATGAGCCTGCAGGAAGGGAACCGCATTAGGGAGGAAGATGTCTTCCCGGTAATGCACAGCGTTGAGATTGCCTGCAATGACAACAAGCACAGTCCGATGATGCTGTGACACACCGCCCCAGACCATGACGGACCCTCGACCTCCAAATCGATCCCGCTCCAGAGTACAGGCCTCGGTGTAACGCTCATTCCTTCAATGATAAATGCGAAACCGACCATCACCCCTGGTGAGACATAACCGCGGCTCGTCAGTGAAGAGCACTTTTTGCCAGTCCTGTCTGGTCCAGCGACAGTAGGTTTGTGCCCATTGGCGACGTTGTTGCCGGTGATGTCTGGCGAGTACCTGCCTTACAACAAGCCCTCAGTCCAGCCTCACTCAGCCTATTGCAGACAGTCTGAGCACTGATGGAAGGATTGTGCGTTCCTGGTGTAACTCGGGCAGTTGTTGTTGCAATCCTGTACCTGTCCCGCAGGTATGATGTTCATATGTACCGATCCTGTGCAGGTGTTACACGCGGTCTGCCACTGCGAGGACGATCAGCTGTCCATCCCGTCCCCCTGTAGCGCAGTCTTAGGCGTGTCACAGTACGAACTAGGAGGTCGACCGATAATGATTTTTCAACGCCGATACCGATTATTGGAGGACCAAAAAAAGCCGATACAGATTAAATCAGACGATTATTTTTTACATGTATTTATTTGTAATAATGACAATTACAACAATACTGAATGAACACTTATTTTAACTTAATACATCAATAAAATCAATTTAGCCTCAAATAATTAATGAAACCTGTTCAATTTGGTTGAAATAAGGCAAAAACAAAGTGTTGGAGAAGAAAGTAAAAGTGCAATATGTGCCATGTAAAAAAGCTTACTTTTAAGTTCCTTGCTCAGAACATGAGAACATATGAAAGCTGGTGGTTCCTTTTAACATGAAACTTCAATATTCCCAGGTAAGAAGTTTTAGGTTGTAGTTATTATTGGACTATTTCTCTCTATACCATTTGTATTTCATATGCCTTTGACTATTGGATGTTCTTATAGGCACTATAGTATTGCCATTGTAACAGTATAGCTTCCGTCCCTCTCCTCGCCCCTACCTGGGCTCGAACCAGGTACACGTCGACAACACCCACCCTCGAAGCATCGTTACCTATTGCTCCACAAAAGCCGTGGGCCTTGCAGAGCAAGGGGAACAACTACTTCAAGGTCTCAGAGTGAGTGACGTCACCGATTGAAACGCTATTAGTGCGCACCACGCTAACTAGCTAGCCATTTGACATCGGTTACACCAGCCTGATCGCGGGACTTGATAGGCTTGAAGTCATAAACAGCTCAATGCTTGAAGCACAGTGAAGAGCTGCTGGCAAATGCACGAAAGTGATGTTTGAATGAATGCTTACGAGCATGCTGCTGCCTACCACCGCTCAGTCAGACTGCTCTATCAAATCATAGACTTAATTATAACATAACACAGAAATAAGAGCCTTAGGTCATTAATATGGTTAAATCCGGAAACTATCATTTCAAAAACAAAAAGTGTATTATTTCAGTGAAATACAGAACCGCTCCGTATTTTATCTAACGTTTGGCATCCCTAAGTCTAAATATTGCTGTTACATTGCACAACCTTCAATGTTATGTCATAATTATGTACAATTCTGGCAAATTAATTACGGCCTTTTTTTAAAAGAAATTGTCTTCACACAGTTCGCAACGAGCCAGGCGGCCCAAACTGCTGCATATACCCCGACTGCTTGCACAGAACGCAAGAGAAGTGACACAATTTCCCTCGTTAAAATAAATTAATGTTAGCAGGCAATATTAAGTAAATATGCAGGTTTCAAAATATATACTTGTGTATCGATTTTACAGAAAGGCATTGATGTTTATGGTTAGGTACACATTAGTGCAATGATAGTGCTTTTTTCGTGAATGCGCTTGTTAAATCATCAGCCGTTTGGCGAAGCAGGCTGTGATCTGATGATAAATTAACAGGCACCCCATCGATTATATGCAACGCAGGACAAGCTAGATAAACTAGTAATATCATCAACCATGTGTAGTTAACTAGTGATTACGTTAAGATTGATTGTTTTTTATAAGATAAGTTTAATGCTAGCTAGCAACTTACCTTGGCTTCTTGCTGCACTCGCGTAACAGGTAGTGAGCCTGCCATGCAGTCTCCTCGTTGGGTGCAATGTAATCGGCCACAATCAGTGTCCAAAAATGACGTTTACCGATTGTTATGAGAACTTGAAATCGGCCCTAATTAAAATCAGCCATTCCGATTAAAATCGGTCGACCTCTAGTACAGACATTGCAATTTACTGCCCTGCCCACATCTGCAGTTCTCATGCCTCCTTGCAGCATGCCTATGGCACGTTCACGCAAATGAGCATGGACCCTGGGCATCTTTCTTTTGTTGTTTTTCAGAGTCAGTAGAAAGGCCACTTTAGTAACCTAAGTTTTCATAACTGTGACCTTAATTGCCTACAGTCTGTAAGTTGTTAGTGTCTTAACGACCGTTCCACAGGTGCATGTTCATTAATTGTTTATGGTTCATTGAACAAGCATGGGAAACGGTGTTTAAACCCTCTACAATGAAGATCTGTGAAGTTTTTGGGATTTTGACAAAATATCTTTGAAAGACAGGGTCCTGAAAAAGGGACGTTTCTTTTTTTGCCGAGTTTATTTATTGTATATTGGGAAATGATAGGGGAAAATAATATTTAAAAAACAGCCTTATTATTTATTTAAAAAAAGATAATTGCAGCTATATCAAAAATACAATATACAGATGTACACAATAAAAACCAAAATGATTAGGTATGAGGTAACCTAAAGACCGCAGATGGCGATATTGAGTTAATCTTACCGTCCAAATGCAGCTGGCAATATACTTGTATCCCCTGTGGACAGGTTCGTACCTAAAACGTTCTCCATTCAGGCTGCAAAGGCTTCGATTTCCTCCTTAATTTATTGGCGAAAAGGCGGATAAAAACAGGAAAACTATGCATGTTTTCCTCATGAAACAATTTTCCACCACCATGATAGTGGCTAAATGTTAGTCCCGGATGTTGCGTTTCACGTTCAGCCACTCAGGTTGCAGCAGTCTGTTGTTCACCCTAGGCTGAACGCGGGGTGCAACATCAGGAAGTAGCATTCCTAGGCATTTGCCACTCGATCATGGAGGTGGAAAATGGTGTTTCATGAAGAAAGTATGCATATTGTCCACGTTTTCTTCAGCTTTCTCGTCGTTAAATGGGCTACAACTGTAGAGGGAAGGGAGGGGGGGATACCTAGTCAATAGTACAACTGAATGCATTCATCTGAAATGTGTCTGAAGCATTTAACCCAAACACTCTGAATCAGGGAGGTGCAGAGGACTGCCATAATCGACATCCATGTCTTCGGCACCCGGGGAAAGGTGGGTTAACTGCCTTACTCAGGGGCAGAACGACAGATTTTTCTTCTTGTCAGCTCGGATATTCGATCCAGTAACCTTTCGATTACCAGCCCAACGCTCTAACCATGGCTGCATACAATGCATTTGGATAGTAAGATGAATTCAATATCGTAATCTAAGCAAGGCATCAGAAATTACAGCAACAGAAATCATCACCACCATAGCAATCCCCTTGCATTGGTATAACGTGTTCATCGGAATATAATAGGACATGTTCCGAATAATATTTTTGAACATTGTACATGCATGAGAGTCATGTAAAAGTGCAAATATACACAGCACAAGACAAAAACATTAATGGCACAGTAAAATAATATCTGGATAAAAGGAACTTGCTTTTTTTGTACAAAGATGCTATAGGAACTGTCTTAAATTTGGCCTAATGAAATTCAACATGACAATAGGGCATGCAGGTCAGGAATGAGGACATTTAAAAAAAACTTGTTCTGAACATGCAATACCACTATGTACCACTTGGGTTTCACATTGTCTATCAATGGTTCCCCTGATTAGGCAACAGTCCCAAGTGATGAATTGGAAAAACCATAATGAAGGCCATCCCTTTGATTACCCTCTTTATCTCCACCATAGACTACCTAAATAGTGAGAGGAACAGGGAAATGATTGGTAGCTGAGCATGTGCAAAGACAAATGTGTTTGTTTTTCATGATTGTGTTTTGTATGTTACTGCCCTTGTAAAATGGCACAATGGTCTCAAATGGGATTTCCCTGTTTAAATACATTTATAAAATATTATCATCCTTTTTCTTGAGAAACTCAGATTTTGTATCCTGTAACAGTGTCCCCAGGACTCATCTCCTCTATCACAGGAATAATCACAGGTCTATGGGGGACGTCATAGCCTGACCCCTCGTTAGGCAACATGACCTCCCCACCGCTCCACTCCTGGTCTTTCAGTCCAATGGGGAGGCGGAGGACCTCTTCCTGGGGGGTACTGAAGACTGTGAGGGTCTCATCTGGCAAAGATTCCGTGGGGGTCTGCAGCAGGGGGGAGCCACCTGTTTGTACCTCACTCAGGATGGCTCTCTCAGGGAGCATAAGTGACCTAACTGAACCCATATGTGACAGTATGGAAGCCTACCAGAGGAGAATAGACATTAATCAGTCAAACATTCTGTGGGTGAAATATGTTTTTCATGTGCTATTGTTGAGACAGTGTTTGCAGGAAGTAGCATATCAATAGTTTGATAACTCCAACAGGAACATGACACACAGTTTCAGGAGAGCACATGTTGGTACCTTGTAGAAATTCTCTGTATTACTATAATCTAGTCTACAGTCATGGCCAAAAGTTTTGAGAATTGACACAAATATTAATACATTTTCACAGTCTGCTGCCAAAGTTTGTATGATGGCGATTTGCATATACTACAGAATGTTATGAAGAGTGATCAGATGAAATGCAATTAATTGCAAAGTCCCTCTTTGCCATGCAAATGAACTGAATCCACAACTTTTCAACTGCATTTCAGCCCTGCCACAAAAGGACCAGCTGACATCATGTCAGTGATTCTCTCGTTAACACAGGTGTGAGTGTTGACGAGGACAAGGCTGGGCATCACTCTGTCATGCTGATTGAGTTCGAATAACAGACTGGAAGCTTCAAAAGGAGGGTGGTGCTCAGAATCATTGTTCATCCTCTGTCAAACATGGTTACCTGCAAGGAAACAAGTGCCATCATCATTGCTTTGCACAAAAAGGGCTTCACAGGCAAGGATATTGCTGCCAGTAAGATTGCACCTAAATCAACCATTTATCTGATCATGAAGAACTTCAAGGAAAGTGGTTCAATTGTTGTGAAGAAGGCTTCAGGGCGCCCAAGAAAGTCTAGCAAGCGCCAGGACCGTCTTCTCCTAAATTTGATTCAGCTGCGGGATCGGGGCACCACCAGTACAGAGCTTTATCAGGAATGGCAGCAGGCAGGTGTGAGTGCATCTGTACGCACAGTGAGGCAAAGACTTGAGGATGGTCTGGTGTCAAGAAGGGCAGCAAAGAAGCCATTTCTCTCCAGGAAAAACATCAAGGACAGACTGATATTCTGCAAAGGTACAGGGATTGGACTGCTGAGGACTGGGGTAAAGTCATTTTCTCTGATGAATCCCCTTTCCAATTGTTTGGGGCATCTGGAAAAAAGCTTGTCCGGAGAAGACAAGGTGAGCGCTACCATCAGTCCTGTGTCATGCCAACAGTAGAGCATCCCGAGACCATCCTGTGTGGGGTTGCTTCTCAACCAAGGGAGTGGGCTCACTCACGGGGAACAAAACATCGATATTTTGGGTTCATGGACAGGAAACTCCCCAGACCTTAATCCCATTGAGAACTTGTGGTCAATCCTCAAGAGGCGGTGGACAAACAAAAACCCACAAATTCTGAAACTCCAAGCATTGATTATGCAAGAATGGGCTGCCATCAGTCAGGATGTGGCCCAGAAGTTAATTGACAGCATACCAGGGCAGATTGCAGAGGTTTTGAAAAAGAAGGGTCAACACTGCAACTATTGACTCTTTGCATCAACTTCATGTAATTGTCAATAAAAGCCTTTGACACTTATGAAATGCTTGTAATTATACTTCAGTATTCCATAGTGACATCAGACAAAAATATCTACAGACACTGAAGCAGCAAACTTTGGAAATTAATATTTGTGTCATTCTCAAAACATTTGGCCAGGACTGTATATGTAGTAGCTTTATGACTAAATCCACTGCAGTGCAGGCCAAACAGTTGAAAGGCTGAACACACCAAAATCTTTGGTTGAGGGAATGAGCCGCTTGTCAGTTTACTGTATATCAGCCACACGATGAACGCAATCACCACTATGGCAACGATAGGGATCACAATGTAGAGGGCAGTGTAGCTAGGACCTACAGGGAACAAGTCCAGCAGTTAGACTGACAGTCAAACTGATTTCACATTCAAAACTGTACAGTGTTCTAATTGAGCATTTGCTGATAAAATCAGCCATAATATGACAATACAGACAAATACAACTTTCAAAGGACGTAACAGATATTAGCAGATGTGGTTTAGAGCTAATATGACTTTGACGTATCCATCATGTGAGAAGTTAAGAGTCTTACCGGAATCCCCATGCTTCCCCTCAATGCATATGTTCTGGTGAGCTGAGACATGAACATTGTTCATTTTTCCTTTCATCTTGACGCAGTGCCTATCCATCTTTTCATCGACTGGTATTTCAGCCTCACACACATGGTGTTGCTTGTAAGAGCAGGCAAAGCTGTGTTGTTTCTGGGAAAAAGGGAAAAAAGGAATATATTTAGGCTATACTATAACAATGTTAATAAAAATAAATATGCAAACGTTTATATTTGAAGGATATAAATGTGTTTCCTTTTGAAAAATAAGGCTGCTTTGCTTGCAAGTGAAAACAATTCACAGCAGGTAGATACAGTTGAAGTTTATGTCATGATGTTGGCCTGGGGCTAGGTTTATGACAGTCATAAATACCTCTTCCCCCCTTTTTCCTCTCTCTACCCTACTGATGTTACATTTGCAAAACCCTTGGTTAACATAGAGATTCTGGGAACATCAGAAGGTGGGGGGAAATTAACTATATTCTGGTAATCCGAACAATTGAACATATGCGGTGGTACTTAATGAATATGATGTCAGTTCGGTTGTCATCTGAGACGTTCTCATCAAAGATAAGATGAGACTTTCCACTGTAGAGTTTATCAGATTCACATGGAATTGTTCAATTTAAATGTTTGAAAATGAAATTATTCGTGATGGGATGAAATGTGATTTTAGCTTCTAAAATGTGAGATTTGGGTTTTCATAAGATAGGGCTCTGCTCAATCAGAGGCCCGCCCCTGTGAAAGGACATGGGCTATAAAACCTTTCAAACACGCCCTCCTCTCCCTTCCTATATAAGCCCTTGACGACAATATAACCTCCTGTTCCGAGGACGACGGTCTGATGTCAGAATGGTTCAGATAACTACAGAACGAAGCCAACATCAGCGTGAGCTTTGGTTGCGAATGGTATGAACTTTGAACTCTTATTCACCACAGAAGTGATACCTCCTAGCCGTTGAGTTAGCAACAGCCGCTGCAAACGAGGGTTAGGAAGGAACAGACAGAGTACCCTGTCTATCACACAATGACATTACTACAACGTATTCAATTTACCAGCAGAGACATTCTTCAAAGGACTCGGTTGGGCAACACGGCCTTCCATCTACCACCAACCTACCGAAGCGCAGCTCAGAGTAAATATTTATTGCATTTTCCAAATGGGCGGTAATTTAGAATGCATAAGATACTGATTTACGATAGCACAGCTCCGCCCTTTGTTCCTCAGTCTTCCCGCTCTTTCACTCAAACCCAGCCCCTTTTCTTTTGTGTAACAAGCTGTCATATCTGTTCCGCCAGCTAGGGACGTTTTCCTTTATGACGTAATTTGTAATCAAGTTATGATTTAATTATGTGTAATTCTGTGTGATTAGTTAGGTATTTAGTAAATAAATAATTAAACCCAATTTTGTATTGCTGGTTCAACTTGTTAGCCAGGGTTCATACAGATAACTAAGAATTTACAACTTTCAGATGAGACTGAATTAAGATGACGATTAATATTGACTGCTATTGATGTAAAATATTACTAGGTCTTTAAGAGTTTATTCAGGAGATAACAGCTCTATAAATATTATTTTGTGGTGCTCGACTCTAGTTAATTATATTTACATGATTAGCTCAATCAGGTAATATTAATTATGGAGAAATTATTTTATAGAATAGCATGTCATATCACTTAATCCGGCATAGCCAAAGACACAACGTTTACAGTGCCTTGCGAAAGTATTCGGCCCCCTTGAACTTTGCGACCTTTTGCCACATTTCAGGCTTCAAACATAAAGATATAAAACTATTTTTTTGTGAAGAACAAGTGGGACACAATCATGAAGTGGAACGACATTTATTGGATATTTCAAACTTTTTTAACAAATCAAAAACTGAAAAATTGGGCGTGCAAAATTATTCAGCCCCCTTAAGTTAATACTTTGTAGCGCCACCTTTTGCTGCGATTACAGCTGTAAGTCGCTTGGGGTATGTCTCTATCAGTTTTGCACATCGAGAGACTGACATTTTTTCCCATTCCTCCTTGCAAAACAGCTCGAGCTCAGTGAGGTTGGATGGAGAGCATTTGTGAACAGCAGTTTTCAGTTCTTTCCACAGATTCTCGATTGGATTCAGGTCTGGACTTTGACTTGGCCATTCTAACACCTGGATATGTTTATTTTTGAACCATTCCATTGTAGATTTTGCTTTATGTTTTGGATCATTGTCTTGTTGGAAGACAAATCTCCGTCCCAGTCTCAGGTCTTTTGCAGACTCCATCAGGTTTTCTTCCAGAATGGTCCTGTATTTGGCTCCATCCATCTTCCCATCAATTTTAACCATCTTCCCTGTCCCTGATGAAGAAAAGCAGGCCCAAACCATGATGCTGCCACCACCATGTTTGACAGTGGGGACGATGTGTTCAGGGTGATGAGCTCAGGGTGATGAGCTGTGTTGCTTTTACGCCAAACATAACGTTTTGCATTGTTGCCAAAAAGTTCAATTTTGGTTTCATCTGACCAGAGCACCTTCTTCCACATGTTTGGTGTGTCTCCCAGGTGGCTTGTGGCAAACTTTAAACAACACTTTTTATGGATAACTTTAAGAAATGGCTTTCTTCTTGCCACTCTTCCATAAAGGCCAGATGTGTGCAATATACGACTGATTGTTGTCCTATGGACAGAGTCTCCCACCTCAGCTGTAGATCTCTGCAGTTCATCCAGAGTGATCATGGGCCTCTTGGCTGCATCTCTGATCAGTCTTCTCCTTGTATGAGCTGAAAGTTTAGAGGGACGGCCAGGTCTTGGTAGATTTGCAGTGGTCTGATACTCCTTCCATTTCAATATTATCGCTTAAACAGTGCTCCTTGGGATGTTTAAACCTTGGGAAATCTTTTTGTATCCAAATTCGGCTTTAAACTTCTTCACAACAGTATCTCGGACCTGCCTGGTGTGTTCCTTGTTCTTCATGATGCTCTCTGCGCTTTTAACGGACCTCTGAGACTATCACAGTGCAGGTGCATTTATACGGAGACTTGATTACACACAGGTGGATTGTATTTATCATCATTAGTCATTTAGGTCAACATTGGATCATTCAGACATCCTCACTGAACTTCTGGAGAGAGTTTGCTGCACTGAAAGTAAAGGGGCTGAATAATTTTGCACGCCCAATTTTTCAGTTTTTGATTTGTTAAAAAAGTTTGAAATATCCAATAAATGTCGTTCCACTTCATGATTGTGTCCCAGTTGTTGTTGATTCTTCACAAAAAAATACAGTTTTATATCTTTATGTTTGAAGCCTGAAATGTGGCAAAAGGTCGCAAAGTTCAAGGGGGCCGAATACTTTCGCAAGGCACTGTACATACACCTTAACCAAATACATTTAAACTCAGTTTCACCATTCCTGACATTTAATCCTAGTAAAAATTCCCTGTCTTAGGTGGTGATCCTACCTGACCTATTTTAAGAATGTGAAATGCCAGAATTATAGAGAATTATTTATTTCAGCTTTCATTTCTTTCATCACATTCCTAGTGGGTCAGAAGTTTATATACACTCAATTAGTATTTGGTAGCACTGCCTTTAAATAGTTTAACTTGGGTCAAAAGTTTTGGGTAGCCTTCCACAAGCTTCCCACAATAAGTTGGGTGAATTTTGGCCCATTCCTACCGACAGAGCTGGTGTAACCGAGTCAGGTTTGTAGGCCTCCTTGCTCGCACACGCTTTTTCAGTTCTGCCCACACATTTTCTATAGGATTGAGGTCAGGGCGTTGTGATGGCCACTCCAATACCTTGACTTTGTTGTCCTTCAGCCATTTTTTCCACAACTTTGGAAGTATGCTTGGGATCATTGTCCATTTGGAAGACCCATTTGCGACCAAGCTTTAACTTCCTGACTGATGTCTTGAGCTGTTGCTTCAATATATCCACAGAATTTTCCACCCTCATGAAGCCATCTATTTTGTGAAGTGCACCAGCCCCTCCTGCAGCAAAGCACCCCCACAACACTATGCTGCCACCCCCCATGCTTCACGGTTGGGATGGTGTTCTTCGGCTTGCAAGACTCCCCCTTTTTCCTCCAAACATAACGATGGTCATTATGGCCAAACAGTTCCATTTTTGTTTCATCAGACCGGAGGACATTTCTCCAAAAAGTACAATCTTTGTCCCCATGTGCAGTTGCAAACCGTAGTCTGGCTTTTGTATGTCAGTTTTGGAGCATTGGATTCTTCCTTGCTGAGCGGCCTCTCAGGTTATGTAGATATAGGACTCGTTTTACTGTGGATATCGATATTTGTGTTTCCTCCTGCATCTTCACAAGGTCCATTACTGTTATTCTGGGATTGACTTGCACTTTTCGCACCAAAGTACGTTAATCTCTAGGAGACAGAACGTGTCTCCTTCCTGAGCGGTCTGACGGCTGCGTGGTCTCATGGTGTTGCCAAAACTATAGTTTGTTAACAAGAAATTTGTGGAGTGGTTGAAAAACAAATTTTAATGAATCCAACCTAAATTTAAGTAAACTTCTGACTTCAACTGTTACATGTGAAAAATCTCAGCTTCTACAAGTGCTCCCCAGTCATTTCTAAGTCATAATTTTCCAGCAGTTCTCACCAAGTGATCTTCTGCGACAACCATGTAATCAAATTCCTTATGATCTGGTCTTTCATTTTTGATGATGGCATATTTGTAGATGTGAAATGGGTGAATGAATTGAACTTTGATCATTTGATCAGATACAGCAGAGATGTTGACAGGTGGGAAATCCAATGAGCCTAAAAAAACACAAAAGACCATTACTTTTTGAAAAAATCTGAGGTCAGAAAATATGTTCAAAATCTCCCGGCTCGGAGCATTGTGTGGTCAGATCAACAAAGAAATGCTACATGTGCTGCAGTGCATACAGTGTACTTACAAACCCTTTCAAGATACTACCCCAATTCAATCACTACATACTGTATAACATTGTTCCCATAATTCACCTTTTGGTTAGCTCAGTGTGAGAACTTACACTGTACATCCACCAGGTCTGGATACATTGTATCATCGTAGGTGAATGAAATTTCAGAGTAATTGGTATTCTGTCCAACAGCAGTCAATATGAAACGGTAGCCCTCTTCTATTACTTTGGTAAATGAGGAGACATCGCAGTGGTAGAGGGAAGTGTTTGAACAAACCAAGGCAGCACTGAAAGAAAGAGGAAAACAATTGTTGTGGGTTAGTGGCAACCTCTGATTTGGACTAAAATGTTAGTTCACAATTACAATGGAGAAGCTGACAAAGAACTGTTGACAGGACTTTACATTTGTATGGGTCTGACAGTGCATGTCAATTTTCCAATTTCTACTTGAAATTGTGGCAAGAAAGACTTAAATATTATTCACTGGCTATTTAACCTACATTGGATAACATAGGCCCTATTTGGTGAGAGATTAAGAAACCTCTTAGGTGCTGCAGCACCTACCCAGAATATTTTCTTGTCATTTCCACATTGAACTGTGGCTGCAGAGATGGTTCACTGTAGTTCCAATAGATCACATTGTGAAAATTGTGGCAGATGAGGCTCATGTTGACAGGAGGAGGAACTGTAGGATAAAATAGTAGAAAGTCAGTCCGAATCAACAAGCTCAGTCCAGACAGAGTTGTATAATTACCATATAATGACTGCGTTTCTAAAGAAAAACCTGTGCTATATCTATAAACAGCATAACATACTAGCAATTAAATCTATCCAAGTGATGTTGCAACAATAACCTGTATACCAGGGGTCCCCAATTACAGTCAGTTGTGGGCCAATGTTTTCTTGAGCGAATATTAAGGGGACCAAAACAGTTATAAATCATTTGTGCACTTCAAAATGACCGCAAGAATCCGAAAAACAGATCTAGTACTTGACAAAAACAGAACCATGATTTAAACCTTGACTACATATGCCTCTCTATTTATGTGTGGGAATACCTGGGAACAGATTTTCTAAATTGGAAATTTTACAGTCTTGTCCAACAACAAAACATTTATTTATTCTTTATTTATTTTAGCTCAGAAAACTTGGGGTGCGGGGCAAATAAAAACATTTAGTTCAAATTATATTTCATCTCAGAAATTAAGCTTATTGATTGCACCCAAATGGGCCATTTTAATTTATAGGATTCATATAAAATCTTCAATAAATGTAGTACCTAACATCCTATTTGGACCATACGTTATACCAACAATGAGTAAGACATGAATAATCCAATAAACTGATCAAAAGCCACCCACGTACCCTCCACACCCCACCCAAACAGCCAGTATCGGTTTTCTGTTTGACAAGTAGTATGGAGCTGCTGCTTAGAGTATTGCTTCTTCATTCAGTGATGTTTTTTCCCAGTTCAGAGAAATTACCCATTGAAGTTGCTTACATTGTTTACTATAAATTAGTGAGGAAGTACCAAGTTTTGCCCACTAGATGCTGCAGTTCTTGCTACTACCACCACACATTTTTTAATGTGGCTGGTCTCTTGTGTTTATTAAATCACAACCTTTTCTTTGCAAATTTGGGTAGAAAACCAATAGTTTTTGCTCATGATGGAAATAGATTGTATGGTCATCCTCACAATTGAAGCCAGTCCTCCATGAAAGCAATTTAGTTTGTCATGTTGTTAGGCTTTTTTGTGTGTCCAGGAAACAGCCTTGTGTGTGCTTTAATCTCTCCGAAAAGGTATGGATTAGTTAGACCATTTCTGGTGAACAAGCAAACCATTTGGCTACAGCAGATCCAAATGGTTCAATGTTATGGTCACTAATGTTCTTCTATGGTAAAAGTCCCAAACACACACTGTATAGTGTTTTGCAATGGTAATAATGGTATTGGGTTGGGTTTTATGGTAAATGTCACTAATCACAGAAATACATTTTCTAATATCTGGATTAAAAAACACATGACTGCCATGCAGTGGTTTACAATTGTATTATTTTATTAGGGTTTTCACAACATTTTAGGCACTTGTCCATTTCTCCATCCTAGTTTTGGGCAAAATCTTCATATGAGAATTGCACCATACAGCCCTCAGAGAGCTGCCATTTGTTGGGCTATTCAAAGTCAGTTGGGTTGAAGCATTAGGTCGCAAAGAGAAGGACAAACTGAATTCCTTTCATGGAGGACTGGCTTGAACACACAATTCACTTTCATCATGAGCAAAAGCTACTGGTTTTCTACCCAAAATTGCAAAGAAAATGTTGTGATTAATTGAATAAACCAGCTAAATGGATAAAAGCATGTGGTGGCAGAACCAGGAACATCTAGTAGGCAAAACCTGGTACTTTCACACTCATTTATTTCCAAAGTACTTAGATGACTAATTTCTCTAAAACGGGGGGGACATCAACAGATTCACAGGGAATACATTGCAAATGGTGAAGAAGCAATACTCCAAGCTGCAGCTCCATACTACTTGTCAAACAGAGAACTGATACTGTATACTGGTTGTTGGGTTGGGATTGGAGTGAGGTGTGGAGGGTCCGTGAATGGGTTTTGACCATTTTGTTTGATTCCTTATGTCTTAGTCAATTGCAAGAATAAGTTTGGTCCAAATCGGATGTTGGGTACTATAAGCTGTTCAATATGTGAATCCTATCATTTAAAGTTGACAATTTGCTAGTTGACTAGTTGGCTGTACCTGCACCAAAACGGCAGTATTTTCCCATTAAAGGTTGTTCTCCATCTTTTTAAAAATGGGGAGCCAATTTGTTTTCAGAACTTTCATTTCCATGACTAATAAAAACTTGTTTTCAAATGGCTCTCTTGTTCCTCTGCAGCAGACATTGTGTTGCACCCCGCCTTTTGTCTTCAGAACAGCCTTATTTCATCAGGGCATGGACTCTACGAGGTTCCTCAGGGATGCTAGCCCATGTTGACTCCAATGCTTCTCACAGTTGAGATAAGTTGGCTGGATGTCCTTTGGGTGGTGGACCATACTTGATACACACAGGAAACTTGAGAGTAAATAAACTCAGCAGCAGTGCAGCTGGTTTGTGTCAATACACCATTCAAAGGCACTTAAATATTTTGTCTTGCCCATTCACCCTCTGAATGGCACAATTGTTTCAAGGCTTAAAAATCCTTCTTTAACCTGTCTCCTACCCTTCATCTACATTGATTGAAGTGGATTTAACAAGTGACATCAATAAGGGATCATAGATTTCATCTGGATTCACCTGGTCATTCTGTCTGTTTTGTATATTTAGTTTATACCTCCACAGTTTACTGGGCCTGTATATTGTATGTAAGCCTATAATCATGGTTATTCCTTTCTATTATTTTCAATTTAACCACTTATACACACTCACTTTTACTGTGAGCCATCAATACAGAGGAGCGTGGTGTAGCGAACCATTATCTGAATAAACCTCATCTGAAGATATCTTGGACTTCTTGCCGGACAGACCTGTGGTGGCTGAACGCTATCCATTGGCACCTAATATAACTGTAATAGTGCCCATTCTACATTGTCCTCTCAGTTCAGCCTTTACTATTTTTCAGACACAACTGCAGATACAGATTGATGATCGATCGACCGACCTAGCTCCTTATTTATTTGTAAAGGATTTTTTGCTAAACTCAATCCACAGGTAAAGCATACTCGTCTGTATCAATTAAAAGAAAACAAAGGATAACTGATTCAGATCAAAATTGTAACAGGGAGATCCACAAAACAATGTTTTTTATTTCCCTGAACAAATCTGGGGATCATTATGTCTGATGTTGAACACTATGTCTGAAAACTTTCAACAGAACACAGCAGTACTTCACTGTTATTTCACAAGAGCAGGTACTGTCTTTCAAGTCCCACAACTCCATTTAAAAAATGTATTAAAAAAATATACTGCATGCACAGTATGTCGCCTTTTCTATGCAGGTATAGTATAGAATTTAAAAAAAAATGTAAATCAAAAAAATTCCCATGCCAATAGATTATGGTTTATGATAGCTGGTTGCTAAAATTCTAAAAGTTTGTCTTATTTCAGTTTATGTGACAAAACAAGCAATGCATAGGGTAGAGAATCATTGCACCATCTAAACCACTGAAATATATTTTCACTAACCCAAAATATTGTATTTTCAGCTGTTTGAAGCTAGTGTACAAAACCAAAAGTAAAAGACACAAAAAGGAAACCTAAGAACTGGAAGCATAGAAATAGAGCACATAGAACAGACACCTCTTAGATATGCTTTCAATGAGAATGACCAATCTATAACTCACATTTCTATGCGAATTTGGTCAGTTCCCCAAAAAGGTACATCTTTCAGATTTAAGTTTGCTGAGAAATATTCAAGAAATGGGCTGCATTGTGTACAAGTTAAATAAACCGATAAATCTTCCAGCACAACATAAGAGGGTATTGTAAGTGATTGCAGGGAAACTAACATTTTGGTGCAGCAGGTAGCCTAGTGGTTAGAGCATTGGGCCAGTAAACGAAAGGTTGCAAGATCAAATCCATGAGCTGACAAGGTAAAAAAATCTGTCATTCTGCCCCTGAACAACGCAGTTAACCCCCTGTTCCTAGGCAATTATTGTAAATAAGTTGTTAACGGACTTGCCTAGTTAAATAAAGGTTCAATTAAATGTAAATAAAAACATCTCACTTGCAGTAGAAGCCTGGCACTAGAAGCTAAAGAAGGGGAAAATCTCAGCCTGTGAAGTCAGAAAGGAAATGACCTTAATGTCAAGGGAAATATTTGGAATTGGACATAAAGCCTGGATAAAAAATAAAAAAATATTACAGAATAATTACTCATGTTCCAGTGGGCCATTGTGTATGGTATGTAGTGGACATACAGAGGTGGTATTACAAACGATTGGACATTTCTAATGGTGGAAAAAGTACCCACTTATCTTTACTTGTACTCAAGTATGACAACTTAATAGGAAATGACTCAAGTAAAAGTCACCCAGTAAAACACTAATTCAGTAAAGTATAAACTATTTGGTTTTAAATATACTAAAGTATCAAAAGTTTTTTTAATTTACAGATAGCCAGAGGCACACTCCAACACTTAGAAACAAAGCATTTGTGTTTAGTGTGTCCGCCAGATCAGAGGCAGTAGAGATGACCAGGGATGTGCATGAATTGAACCATTTCTGTCCTGCTAAGTATTCAAAGTACTTTTGGGTGTCAGGGAAAATGTATGGCGTAAAAAGTACATCATTTTCTTTAGAAACGTAGTGAAGTAAAAGTTGTCAATAATAGAAATAGTAAAATACTTTAAAGTATTTTTACTTAAGTACTTTACACCACTAAACATTTCATCACATAGCATCTGCGCCGTTTTGGGGAAATACACTTCCGGATTTAGTTCCACAACATTAATGTTACTTTAGGGTAGGGGAAAGGCAATGTCCTCTGTTCTGTGGAGCACAAACACACTAGAATAGAGGTTGACCGATTAATTTGCATGGCCGATTAATTAGGGCCGATTTCAAGTTTTCATAATCAGTCATCTGCCTTTTTGGACGCCGATTACGTTGCAATCCACGAGGGGACTGTGTGGCAGGCTGACCACCTGTTACGTGAGTGCAGCATCAAAGGGACCTTGTGGCTGCAAGGAGCCACGGTAAATTGCTAGCTAGCATTAACTTTTTATGGCTGCAGGGGCAGTATTGAGTAGCTTGGATGAAAAGGTGCCCATTGTAAACAGCCAGCTCCTCAGTCTCAGTTGCTAATATATGCATATTATTATTAGTATTGGATAGAAAACACTAAAGTTTGCAAAACTGTCAAAATATTGTCTGTGAGTATAACAGAACTGATATTGCAGGTGAAACCCTGAGGAAAATCAAAACAGGAAGTGGCTTCTATTTTGAAAACTTCATGTTCCATAGCCTCCCTTCGCTGGATTTAAAGGGATATGAACCAGATTTTCCTATCGCTTCCTCAAGGTGTCAACAGTCTTCAGACATAGTTTCAGGCTTTTATTTTTGAAAAATGAGTAACATAAGTTTTGCTCACGCAACTAAATTTGGATAGGTATTGCTTTTCCCTCTCCTACTGTGAAAGATATTTGCGGTTGATATATTTTCAATTATATATTTTAAAAACAACCTGAGGATTGATTATAAAAACTTTGACATGTTTCTGTGGACATTATGGAAACTATTTGGAATTTTCATCTGCGTTGTCGTGACCACTCTTTCCTGGAGATTTATGAACATAACGCGACAAACAAACGTAGGTATTTTGGATATAAAATCATCTTTATGGAACAAATGGAACATTTGTTGTGTAACTGGGAGTCTCGTGAGTGAAAACATCCAAAGATCAAAGGTAAACGATTAATTTGATTGCTTTTCTGATTTTCGTGACCAAGCTTCCTGATGCTAAGTGTACTTAATGTTTTGTAGTGGGATCGATAAATTTACACAAACGCTTGGATTGCTTTCGCTGAAAAGCATAATTTCAAAATCTGACACGACAGGTGGATTAACAAAAGGCTAAGCTGTGTTTTCCTATATTGCACTTGTGATTTCATGAATATAAATATTTGTATTAATATTTATTGAATGTAGCGCTATGCTATTCAGCAGTTGTTGATGACACTTATCCCGATATATCGGGATTGCAGCCATAACAAGTTAAACGTATCTTTAAAAAAAAAAAAAAGTTTAAACCTTCCCATAATCACTAGTTAACCTCTCTAGGATAGGGGACGCTAGCATCCCACTTGGCCTAAAGCCAGGGAAAATGCAGTGCGGCAAATTCAAATAAAGTGATATAAAAATCAAACTTTCATTAAATCACACATGTAAGACACTAAATTAAAGCTACACTCGTTGTGAATACAGCCAATGTAAGATTTTAAAAAGGCTTTTCGGTGAAAGTATAAGAAGCTATTATCTGATGATAGCACAACAGTAAACAAAGAGAGTAGCATATTTCAACCCAGGCGCTACACAAAACGCAGAAATAAAATATAAATCATGCCTTACCTTTGACGAGCTTCTTTTGTTGGCACTCCAATATGTCCCATAAACATCACAATTGGTCCTTTTGTTCGATTAATTCTGTCCATATATATCCAAAATGTCAATTTATTTGGCGCGTTTGATCCAGAAAAAAAACAGCTTACAATTTGTGCAATGTCACTACAAAATATCTCAAAAGTTACCTGTAAACTTTGACAAAGCATTTCAAACTACTTTTGTAATACAACTTTAGGTATTTTTAAACGTTAATAATCGATCAAATTGAAGACAGGTCTATCTGTGTTCAATTACAGGAAGACAACAACCCAACGCTACTTTTCAAGTCTTGCGCAACTCTCAAAAGTGTTACCCAGTTCCAAGATGGCCGTACTTCTTCATTGCACAAAGGAATAACCACAACCAAATTCCAAAGACTGGTGACATCCAATGGAAGCGGTAGGAACTGCAAACAAGTGCCTAAGAAATATTGTTTCCCAATGAGAACTCACTGAACAGACAGACCTCAAAAACAAAACAAATCTGAATGGCTAGTCCTCTGGGGTTTTGCCTGCTACATATGTTCTGTTATACTCACAGACATGATTCAAACAGTTTTAGAAACTTCAGAGTGTTTTCTATCCAAATCAACTAATAATATGCATATCTTATATTCTTGGCATGAGTAGCAGGAAGTTGAAATTGGGCACGCTATTTATCCAAAAGTGAAAGTGCTGCCCCCTATACCTTAAGTTAACTACACATGGATGATGATATTACTAGGTTAACTAGCTTGTTCTGCATTGCCTGTTAATTTATCATCGAATCAGAGCCTACTTCAACTTCGCCAAATGATGATTTAACAAAAGCGCATTTGCGAAAAGCACAATCGTTGCAATAATGTACCTAACCATAAACATCAATGCCTTTCTTAAAATCAATACACAAGTATATATTTTTTAAACCTGCATATGTAGTTAAAATAAATTCATGTTAGCAGGCAATATTATCTAGGGAAATTGTGTCACTTCTCTTGTGTTCCGTGCAAGCAGTCAGTGTATATGCAACAGTTTGGGCCGCCTGGCTTGTTGCGAACTGTTGAAAGGCTATTTATTCCTAACAAAGACCGTAATTAATTTGACAGAATTAAACAATATTATGACATAATATTGATGGATGTGCAATGTAACAGTAATATTTAGACTTAGGGTTGCCACCCGTTCTATAAAATACGTAACGGTTCAGTATTTCACTGAAAGAATAAATGTTTTGTTTTCGGATTTGACCATAGGCTCGTATTTCTGTGTGTTTATTATAATTAAGTATATAGCTTGATATTTGATAGAGCAATCTGATTGAGCGGTGGTAGGCAGCAGCAGCTCTTAGCAATACTTGAAGCACAGCGCTGTTTATGACTTCAAGCCTATCAACTCCCAAGATTAGGCTGGCAATACTAAAGTGCCTATAAGAACATCCAATAGTCAAAGGTATATTCCTATAATAGCTACAACCTAAAACTTCTTAACTGGGAATATTGAAGGCTCGTGTTAAAAGGAACCACCAGCTTTCATATGCACTCAGGTTCTGAGCAAGGAACTTAAACTTGAGCTTTTTTACATGGCACTTATTGCACTTTTTCTTTCTTCTTGAACACGGTTTTTGCATTATTTAAACCAAATTGAACAGGTTTCATTAATTATTTTGAGACTAAATTGATTTTATTTATGTATGATATTAAGTTAAAATAAAAGTGTTCATTCAGTATTGTTGTAATTGTCATTTATATACAAATCTGCAGATTAATCGGTATCGGCTTTTATTGGTCCTCCAATAAATCGGTATCGGTGTTGAAAAAAAAAAAAAAAAATCACTCCATAAAAACCTACTGAGGGTACAGTAGTAACCCACACATGAAGATAGGCATGTGTCAAATCAGGGAGGTCTATTTTAACTGTGATTTTCTCTGTGGTGTAAGTGTGAAATCTACAATGAGTTTCCCCACTGACGTTGAAGGAACAAAAAACTTGACTTAGGCTACTGGCATACAAACAGAATGCCAAAACCAACTGACAATAAACAGTGCTCACCACTTATTGCGAACTAGCACCTTATTTATTGTCAACAACTGACTACTTTAAGGACAACTTTGTGTGTATCAGTCCACTGCCTGAATAAAAGAAAACGCATGGACTGACAATATTGTAGCGAAATCAGGAGTTAGTCCTGACTCAAACCCGGGTCCAGCAACTGTCAACCCAACATCTCAGCCGTTACGCCAAGAGATCCAAACCTCTTCTTGAGGTCACTAGGTGTTGGATTATGGTCGCTACACTACCCCCATACTCCGGGAGAGCATGTCCCTTCTCTACACCAAGCCACATGTACAGCCAGTGCTTAATCTGTAAATTGGGAGATGCAGAAACAAAAAGTGAGTGCAAGAGGGGGTGATAATCAAGCATTGCATGCATATCATCGCATTAGAGTGGCATAGAGCAGTAGAGTAGAGGCACATACAGAAGTTGCAAACAAGGGGAGCATTTTTAGTAGCCAAGGGCCCTGGAAAATGTTGGCTTTATATAAACGCATGTCATGCAATTCTGTCATTTTTACATGACTGCGGTACTTTCACATTGACAAACTCAGAAAGATATCAATAAAAAGGACCTTGTCTTGAATCCATCAATATCCTAGCCCTAATGCTCATTGACAGGGATGTAAACACATTTTCTATATGCACAAAAAGCTTATTTCTCTCAAATTCTGTGCACAAATTTGTTTACATCCCTGTTAATGAGCATTTCTCCTTTGCCAAGATAATCAAGCCACCTGACAGGTGTGGCATATCAAGAAGCTAATTAACAGAATAATCATCCCACGTTGTTTTAGAGAATTTGGCAGTATGTCCAACCGGCCTCACACCCGGCAACCACGCTAGCCCAGGACCCCCACATCCGGCATATTCACCTGCTGATCATCTGAGACCAGCAACCTGGACAGCTGATGAAACTGAGGAGTATTTCTGCCTGTAATAAAACCCTTTTGTGGGGAAAAACTCCTGAGTGGGTGGGCCTGGCTCACAAGTGGGTGGGCCTATGCCCTCCCAGGTTCACCCATGGCTGCACCCCTGCCCAGTCATGTGAAATCCATAGATTAGGGCCTAATTAAATTATTTCAATTGACTGATTCCTTACATGAACTGTATATCAGTAAAATTGTTGAAATTGTTGCAGTACATTTCAATTTATCAGGGGTGCTGCAGTTCATTTAGAATCCCTCACATGGCTATGATTTTATAGGAAATGAAAGTGCAACACTGGAGAGATGAGAGTTGCAGGCTCATGTCTATCAGAGCAGATGTTGGTTCTCAAACATAGTGTTGCGTAAACCATAAACCTGGGCAGGCCCAACCTAAATCAACTCTTATAATATTAGGTACAGTCTGAAAATCTACTTTTTCACATGAAGTTTTTTTTGTGGGGGCAGGAAAATTAACAGAGGCAACACGAATGAACTTTGACCGCTTTTATATTGCAAAAACTGAAGAAAAAAATGTAACGCCAGGATCTCTGAACAAATAGGTTCGGGAAAGAAAACTTTCCAAAACTGAGAGGTTTCGGTGTTGTGCACAAAAATCTCCCCCCTGCTAGAATTCTCCCCCTTCGCCTTCTTCATTGCTACGACTTGCTTGCTAGTTCAGATTTCTGCTATTCACTCCGTTGTCAGTTTAGCCTACATTTCACTGATCTTAGTAGCAGAAAGCATTTTTGTCTGCAATTTTCGGTTTGGCTATTTGTTTCAAGTGTATGTAGCGGTTCTAGTTTATATGGCGCCCTGGGCGACGCCCCTTCAGCGCCCGTACCTAAATCCCCTACTGATTTTTATTAGTCTATAAATACATCTCTTTGCCAAAATTCGTAATATCTCTCAGGTCTTACTCGACTAGTATTTTTTAGAGTGTAAGGATAATAATTCAGCCATAGTTGTTCTGAAATGTTTCTTGCTTGCCAAAATTTTACTCCCTCCTCTGTTTAATATAACACACATACATGCATTATTAATTGAAGTCTGTTCTATAGAAAGTATTTGACTCAAAATTAAGGAAATTAGAAGAGGTGGGGGGAATTTTGGCTGGGGGAAGATTTACGGCACACCTGTTTTTGTTAGGCAAGTCAGTTAAGAACAAATTCGTATTTACAATGACAGCCTACCAGAAGGCAAAATGCCTCCTGCGTGTACCGGGGCTAGGATTTAAAAAAAATACAATAAAAATATAGGACAAAACACACATCACGACAAGAGACACCACAACACTACATAAAGAGAGACCGAAGACAACAACATATGGCAGTGACACATGAAAACACAGCATGGTAGCAACACAACATGACAACAACATTATGGCAGCAGCACAACATGGTAACGTTAGCAGCACAACATGGTAACGTTAGCAGCACAACATGGTAACGTTAAACATTATTGGCCACAGACAACAGCACAAAGGGCAAGAAGGTAGAGACAACAATACATCACGCGAAGCAGCCACAACTGTGTTAGGCCAAGAAATCTACAATATATTTATATATCGAGTATACTTTTGGAATAGCTATATTATTTCCAAGAACATTAGCATATTGTACAGTGGCCTATAGCCTGCATTATGTTGTTGAAATAATTAAGCAGGAATACTGTACTAAATACTTACAGTAACATCAGCTCCAATTGATTAATCAATGCGTCATTTAAAGCAAACTATTTTAGGGCAAAAATGACTTACCGTAAGAGACGACCTGTTGGCTTAAAACCAAGATCAGGGAAATGCGGACTATCCTTACCCAGGCCATTTTCAAATGTTGTTGTGTCTACGTGAAACTATATGAAGTGTATCTGAATGTCCATATGAATAGGCTATACCTATTTGAGAGCCTTTTGTCTGTCTAACTAAAAAATACAGACAAAATGCATTTCCAACACAGCCAAACCCCAGGATATTGCTCAAAACGGCAGGCTACACAGTTAACAAATTCCAATGAACTGTTCCTGTCGCAACTACCAGAACCCGCCTACTACACATGTTTACAGGAATAGGAAAAGTCACGTGCGGCGAAATGATGCTGCAGTGCGTCGTGATTAAGTTTAAAATAGCTACGCATCGAGGATCAAAGGTGAAATGTCAATCTTTGTGTAAGTGCACATTTCGAATACAATCTTGGTACCAATAATTACTTATATTACACCAGATGTATGTCTCTGAACCGATTATTTTAAAATTGCACACAGTCAGGGATGGCCCAAGCCTTTTGGGGGCCCTAATAACATTTTAAAGCACGTTTTCTACAATTCTACACATTTTACCATGGGGAAGAAAGAACATTTTGCCATTTTACAGCACATTTTCTGCAATTCCATCCATTTTGCCATGTGGTGGAGAGAACATGTTTGCAGTTTTGAAACAAATTTCCTGCAATTGGTAGCTGACATGGCTAATTGAGTGACTATCAGTAACTGAAATAACAGGAGGAAAACTGCTTATGCACAACCAAATTTCGAAATTGAACTTTGTGTATTCTACTAATCTAACAGTTGAAACCCCTACGGAGTCGTTGTCCCCCATGAAAAAAAGAGAGTTTTTGTCACTTATGCCCAGGGCCGGTCCTGGAAGGATAACTTTGTAGCTAATGACTGCCTGCAGCATCTTGCACGGCCTTCAACTTGAGATGTTTAATAGAAGGGGCAGCATTTAGCTAACCTGCAAAGTCCATTTCCTGGAGTAGCTCAAATTGTGCATTTATGTCACATAAATCTCACAGAGGAACTTTTGTTCTAAGCAGTACCTTGAAGGCAGCTAATCGTGGCACACCCTCTTCTGCTCTGAGCCAATTGTGAACGCTGTGCAGATTTCACCCCAATCAACAAGGCACATTTTCACATCTTGTTAGGCTTCATTTGACTGGCAGATTTTCAATAGTATAACTTTTTTTTGTATTTATAGCTAGCATCTTAATTAAGGTAGCTTTATACCTCCACCCTACCTGACACCCTAGACCCACTCCAATTTGCTTACCGCCCAAATAGGTCCACAGACGATGCAATCTCAACCACACTGCCCTAACCCATATGGACAAGAGGAATACCTATGTGAGAATGCTGTGGCCACGCACGCCTCCAACTCAATCATCAAGTTTGCGGACGACACAACAGTGGTAGGCTTGATTACCATCAACAACGAGACGGCCTACAGGGAGGAGGTGAGGGCCCTCGGAGTGTGGTGTCGGGAAAATAACCTCACACTCAACGTCAACAAAACTAAGGAGATGATTGTGGACTTCAGGAAACAGCAGAGGGAACACCCCCCTATCCACATCGATGGAACAGTAGTGGAGAGGGTAGTAAGTTTTAAGTTCCTCGGCGTACACATCACAGACAAACTGAATTGGTCCACCCACACAGACAGCATTGTGAAGAAGGCGCAGCAGCGCCTCTTCAACCTCAGGAGGCTGAAGAAATTCGGCTTGTCACCAAAAGCACTCACAAACTTCTACAGATGCACAATCGAGAGCATCCTGTCGGGCTGTATCACCGCCTGGTACGGCAACTGCTCCTCCCACAACCGTAAGGCTCTCCAGAGGGTAGTGAGGTCTGCACAACGCATCACCGGGGGCAAACTACCTGCCCTCCAGGACACCTACACCACCCGATGTCACAGGAAGGCCATAAAGATCATCAAGGACAACAACCACCCGAGCCACTGCCTGTTCACCCTGCTATCATCCAGAAGGCGAGGTCAGTACAGGTGCGTCAAAGCTGGGACCGAGAGACTGAAAAACAGCTTCTATCTCAAGGCCATCAGACTGTTAAACAGCCACCACTAACATTGAGTGGCTGCTGCCAACACACTGACTCAACTCCAGCCACTTTAATAATGGGAATTGATGGGAAATGATGTCAAATATATCACTAGCCACTTTTAACAATGCTACCTAATATAATGTTTACATACCCTACATTATTCATCTCATATGTATACATATATACTGTACTCTATATCATCTACTGCATCTTTATGTAATACATGTATCACTAGCCACTTTAACTATGCCACTTTGTTTACATATGAGATGAGTATGTATATACTGTACTCAATATCATCTACTGTATCTTGCCTATGCCGCTCTGTACCATCACTCATTCATATATCTTTATGTACATATTCTTTATCCCCTTACACTTGTGTCTATAAGGTAGTAGTTTTGGAATTGTTAGCTAGATTACTTGTTGGTTATTACTGCATTGTCGGAACTAGAAGCACAAGCATTTCGCTACACTCGCATTAACATCTGCTAACCATGTGTATGTGACAAATAAAATTTGATTTGATTTGATTTACTGGTATAACACTGATATTATATCAGACTGATTTGTTGTAGATTAGCAATATTTTTGTGTTTGTTAGATAGCTTGCTAGTCGGGCTAGCTAGTCTTGTGAGCTAGTTAACTAGGTGGCCCTTGATTATGACTCTTACTACCGTTACATTACACGTAAGAGTCATTGGACGAAGGCGTCTTCTGTAGGGGGAAAAATATATATTTTTGTTAAGAGTTGCAACACTCCATCAGAACATTAACATGCATCGCTTGTGGTGTGGTTTTTGAAGTATAAGGACCTTATCTTTCATATCGGCGAGAATTTCTTATAAAAAAAACTAAAGGTTGAATTGATACACACTTTTCTAGGGTTAGGGATCACACAACCAGATGTCCATGTTACAGCGCTTGTTATGGAGGACAGTGGACTACCTGTGCTAATAAGTTATCTGCGTCTTCTAACACCTGTATGTAAATGCAAGACAGATGCCACAAACATGTTGTCACTGAAAAATACTGTTGGCTGCAACTGTTACAACCGGTTAAAATAGTGTAAAATAAGTATATATTTGTGAAATTATTTTGACGTGAGGGATTTATGTTTCCAGAACCGAATTGCAATTGAGAATCAATATACGTTTAGATGGAGTATTTGTCTTCCAGAGGCAATTTGCCCTTTAAACAGAAAATATAAGGTCATTGGACTAACATTATGCTCCTTTAGTCCAATATTGGGCTAGTTAGCTAGGTAGTGTTCTTAAAGACCTAGGTGTCTATGCTGGTTGTTAGCTTTTGTGGACTATATATTTACAGTCAGTGAGATTCATTTCTGACAGAATTATCAAATTCGCTTTAAGCCTCACAGCTTGAGGCTGCCATGTAAATGTTTTTTGGGGGGATGTGGGCAAGTCAGTTAAGAACAAATTCTTATTTTCAATGACAGCCTAGGAACAGTGGAACACTGCCTTGTTCAGGGGTAGAACAACATATTTTTACCTTGTCAGCTCAGGGATTCGATCTTGCAACCTGTAGGTTACTAGTCCAATACTCTAACCACTAGTCTACCTGCCACCCCATGCTAATTAGGCATGCCTTATAGGCTGATACATAATATATTACGTTTTTTTTTTATTTTTACAATATTGATAGATATATGAATATTGCTATTAGATATTAAATTTTGATGAATGGATATAATATTTATGAAAAGGTATGCTATCAAAATGACTGATGCTGAATCGCTTCTCATCTTTTCCAAGTTAACATGGAGGATTTTGGGGAAAACACTGAAGGACAACCTACAGAAAGAAAATGATCCACGCATGCAATGAAGTGTCGAAGTGAAGCTAGTGGATACAGTATGTAACCAGGGTGCCTAACTGTTTCAGCGTTTAATAATAAATAATAAATAATACCACTTAGCTACTTAATAATCTCCAGCTTTCTTTCATTCTCCTGTACTTAAACTGGAAAGAAGTTATTTGATATATGGAAAACAATTAATTTGTACTTTGTAAGTATTTTTGTACTTGTTTTCATGAACCATACCATCAGATAGTAAATCAGTCTTACACACAAGATGAACCTAAAGAGACCCTCATTTCATTCATGATTATCATGCACTAAATATCTACTCAGAGCACATGGATTATACCAGCCCTTTTAAATAAAACTCACCATTGTCTTTGGGACCAGATTCAGACAATTGTCAGTAATAAAAACATGGCGACGTCCTGCGCATGTGCTACACAAAAACAAACAGAATGTTATGTTAATGGACACCCCTCCCTAGATGTTTATACTTTCATACTATTGTTTGTACAGATGAACGTGGTACCTTCAGGCATTTGGAAATTGCTCCAGACTTGTGGAGGTCTACAATTTCTTTTGATTTGCCCATGATGTCAAGCAAAGAGGCACTGAGTTTGAAGGTAGGCCTTGAAATACATCCACAGGTACACCTCCAATTGATTCAAATTATGTCAGCCCACCCAATTTACCTACCTCATCCCCATACTGTTTTTATTTATTTACTTTTCTGCTCTTTTGCACACCAGTATCTCTACCTGCACATGACCATCTAATCATTTATCACTCCAGTGTTAATCTGCTAAATTGTAATTATTCGCCTACCTCCTCATGCCTTTTGCACACAATGTATATAGACTATTTTTTTAAATATATAAAACAAATAAATAATTCTACTGTGTTATTGACTTGTTTATTGTTTACTCCATGTGTAACTCTGTGTTGCTGTCTGTTCACACTGCTCTGCTTTATCTTGGCCAGGTCGCAGTTGTAAATGAGAACTTGTTCTCAACTAGCCTACTTGGTAAATAAAGGTGAAATAAAAATAAAATAAAATAAGCCTATCAGAAGCTTCTAAAGCCATGACATCATTTTCTGGAATTGTCCAAGCTGTTTAAAGGCAAAGTCAATTTAGTGTATGTAAACTTCTGACCCACTGGAATTGTGATACAGTGAATTATAAGTGAAATAATCTGTAAACAATTGTTGGAAAAATTACTTGTGTAGATGTCCTAACCGACTTCCCAAAACTATAGTTTGTTAAGAAATTTGTGGAGTGGTTGAAAAACGAGTTTTAATGACTCCAACCTAAGTGTATGTAAACTTCCCACTTCAACTGTATGTACATAAGTGGTGATTTATTTCATGCTTCAAGAAAGAGGTTTCTTCACCTCACAAAATTGTACATTTATCGTTGTCTTGTAATTGTTGTTATTGTCTTGTCTGTATTTCGTTCAATAACACTTTGTTTTATTATTACTTTCTTCTTCTTCTTTTTTTTTACATTTGCCAGCCATGTTCACTTCAAAATAAAACTGCTCTGAACTGTGATGAATGGGATGGATATGATACACATATTACCACCACTAAAAATTGAATTATACACCTGTTGCACTGTACATCTTCCCAGTATCAATCAATGTTATTACCCCCAAAAGTTGTTCAGTTGTGGTGTGTGCTGTACTCACTGGTTCCCCCACATATATTTTGTGTGTGTGTGTGAGAGACTCACTGATTCTCCACCTCCATTTCCACAGGCTGTTAGGCGTCCTTAGGTGGGATGCCTACTGCATCACGCCCATCCCTACATCACTACAGAGGGGACAGCAACCATTCTAAACCATCTATCGCAGCACTAGCATTTATGAAAAATCATAAAACTGTTATGTTTACTTTTGTCACTAATCTCCATATGGTGCTAACCTCACCCCATGCCCATAGGGTCTTAAACAGAGCTAAAGTTTGAGGGCCCACGGCCTCTTCTCTTCTCAGGGGAGATGCCTGTGAAAGACAGGAAAACAACTTTACATTTATCATGTGGTAAACAATGACGACACATGATCTCATTTGTTAGATTAATAAGCAATCACGTTCCACTGTGGCATTAGTATTCTCTCTTAACCCTCAGGTTGAAGCTACCGGTGGTATCCATGTTTCTGTGTCCTCCTCTTCTCACTCTGCCCTGTCGGACCTGGCCGTCAGAGTCTGCGTAATAGGCTGGCCTGGTGGCCTCCCGGGTGGTGCGGTGGCCTCCCGGGTGGTGCAGTGGTCTAATGCACTGCATCGCAGTGCTAGTTGTGCCACCAGAGATTCTGGGTTCGAGCCCAGACTCTGTCGCAGCTGGCCGCGACCTGGAGGTCCATGGGGCGACGCACAGTTGTCCAGGTTAGGGCGGGTTTGGCCGGCAGGGATATCCTTGTCTCATCACGCACTAGCGACTCCTGTGGCGGGCTGGGCACAGTGCACACTGACCAAATCAAATCAAATTGTATTTATCACATACACATGGTTAGCAGATGTTAATGTGAGTGTAGCGAAATGCATGTGCATCTAGTTCCGACGATGCAGTAATAACCAACGAGTAATCTAACCTAACAATTTCACAACAACTACCTTATACACATCAAGATGCAGTAGATGGTATAGAGTACAGTATATACATATGAGATGAGTAATGTAGGGTATGTAAACATTATATGAAGTGGCATTGTTTAAAATGGCTAGTGATACATTTTTCATACATTTTTAGGTCGCCAGGTGTACGGTGTTTCCTCCGACACATTGGTGTGGCTGGCTTCCGGGTTCGATGTGCGCTGTGTCAAGAAGCAGTGTGGCTAGTTTGGGTTGTGTTTCAGAGGACGCATGGCTCTCAACCTTTGCCTCTCCCGAGTCCATACGGGAGTTGCAGCGATGAGACAAGACTGTAACTACTACCAATTGGATACCACAAAAAAGGGGTAAAAAATAAAATAAAATAGGCTGGCCTGGGGAGAACATCAGTGAGGGAATACAGTTAATCAATAGAGTTAATAAAACATTTTCACAAGGCAATACACAATAAAACATTTGGTACGTACATACCACAACCAGAAGCCATGGATTACAGGCAACATTCGCACTGAGCTAAAGGGTAGAGCTGCTGCTTTCAAGGAGCGGCACTCTAACCCGGAAGCTTATAAGAAATCCGGCTATGCCCGCCGATGAACATCAAACAGGCAAAGCGTCAATACAGGACTAAGATCGAATCATACTACACCGGCTCCGACGCTCATCAGATGTGGCAGGGCTTGCAAACTATTACAGACTACAAAGGGAAGCATAGTCGAGAGCTGCCGAGTGACACAAGCCTACCAGATGAGCTAAATAACCTATATGCTCGCTCCGAGGCAAGTAACACTGAAATATGCATGAGAGCATCAGGACGTGCATTCTGAGCACGCGCTGACCAACTGGCAAGTATCTTCACTGACATTTTCAACCTCTCCCTGTCTGAGTCTGTAATACCAACATGTTTCAAGCAGACCACCATAGTCCCTGTGCCCAAGAACACTAAAATAACCTGCCTAAATGACTACCGACCCGTAGCACTCGCATCTGTAGCCATGAAATTCTTTGAAAGGCTGGTCATGGCTCGCATCAACACCATTTTCCCAGAAACCCTAGACCCACTCCAATTTGCATACCGCTCAAACAGATCCACAGATGATGCAATCTCTATTGCACTCCACACTGCCCTTTCCCACCTGGACAAAAGGAACACCTATGTGAAAATGCTATTCATTGACTACAGCTCAGCGTTCAACACCATAGTGCCCTCAAAGCTGATCACCAAGCTAAGGATCCTGTGACTAAACACCTCCCTCTGCAACTGGATCCTGGACTTCCCGACGGGCCGCCCCCAGGTGATAAGGGCAGGTAACAACACATCCGGCACGCTGATAATCAACACGGTGGCCCCTCAGGTGTGCGTGCTCAGCCCCCTCCTGTTCTCCCTGTTCACTCATGACTGCACGGCCAACACCATCATTAAGTTTGCTGATGACACAACAGGGGTAGGCCTGATCACCGACAACGATGAGACAGCCTATAGGGAGGAGGTCAGAGACCTGACCGTGTGGTGCAAGGACAACAACCTCTCCCTCAATGTGATCAAGACAAAGGAGATGATTGTGGACTACAGGAAAAGGAGGACCAAGCACGCCCCATTGTCATCGACGGGGCTGTAGTGGAGCAGGTTGAGAGCTTCAAGTTCCTTGGTGTCCACATCACCAATAAACGAACATGGTCCAAGCACACCAAGACAGTCGTGAAGAGGGCATGGAAAAACCTATTCCCCCTCAGGAGACTGAAAAGATTTGTAATTGATCCTCAGATCCTCAAAAGATTTTACAGCTGCACCATTGAGGGCATCCTGATGGGTTGTATCACTGCCCGGTAAGGCAACTGCTCGGCCCCCAACCGCAAGGCACTACAGAGGGTAGTGCGTACGGTCCAGTCCATCACCGGGGCCAAGCTTTCTGCCACCTAGGACCTCTATACCAGGCGGTGTGAGAGGAAGGCCTTAAAAATTGTCAAAGCCTCCAGCCACCTTAGTCATAGACTGTTCTCTCTGCTGCTGCACGGCAAGCAGTACCGGAGGACCAAGTTTAGGTCCAAGAGGCTCCTAAATAGCTTCTACCCCCAAGCCATAAGACTCCTGAACAGCTAATAACCCCCCCGCCCTCTGGAACGCTGCTACTACTCTCTGTTATTATCTAAGCATAGTCACTTGAATAATTGCCTCGACACCGGTGCCCCCTGCACATTGACATTGACTCTGTATCGGTACCCCCTGTATATAGCCCCGCTATTGTTATTTACTGCTGCTCTCTTATTTGTTATTCTGGTCACTTACTGTTTTTTTTGTTGGTATTTTCTTAAAACTGCATTGTTGGTTCAGGGGTTGAAGTAAGCATTTCACTGTAAGGTCTACTACACCTGTTGTATTCAGCCCATGTGACAAATAAAATTATATTTGATTTTAAGTAAACTTGGAGTCATGCGATGAGATGTTGTGTGGTCCTCCCGCTATGACTTGTCGGGAAAGCATTACATTTTTTAGGCTACAGATTAAATCAATTATGATTAACTTCACAGGGTGGTGAAAGTGCAAGGTGATGAGCTTGCTGCTCCTTTCCAATAAATATTGAGGGTCCTATTCTGGTGACATGATGATCAATGCTTGGCTGCCATTTGACAAATAAGAATAATCTCATTCTTTTCTCCATAATAATCTCATCATGTAGGCTATAACGGCGAGCTGTTGGCTAGAGCGCATGTACCAGAGTGGGCACACTCGCTATACACTGAGCGTGTGTACGTAAATCTGAGAAACTCCATTTAGTATTATATGTTAAGTTTCAAATGGTTACATGAGACAGATGGTTTCTTAAGGCAAAAATGAAAGGAGGGTGATTGGTCTGGGTTGATGGGTGCGTGTATGATGTGCTCGTCTAGCAAAGGTTGCGAGTTCACGTCATGGAAAACTTTATAATTTTAGTAAATTAGTAAATCTTCAACTAATTACTACTTTTTAGCTATTTTGCAACTACTTAGCATGTTAGCTAACCCTTCCCCTAACCCTTTAACCTAACTCCTAAACTTAACCATAACCCCTAGTCTAGCTAACATTAGCAAGATAGCTAACGTTAGCCACCTAGCTAGAATTCGTAACATATCATGTGAAATGGGTGATGGACATCCACAAATTAATACATACCATACGAAAGGTAACATATCATAATAAATGGAGCGTCTCGGATTTAAGTACAAAATAATACGAAATGCTGTGAGACCAGGTTGCACAATCACATCTGTATCTATTTCCTCAACTAAGAATCAAACACACACAAAAGTCTCCATGACAGATAAATCTTTTATGGCTTCAAAATCCCAATGGGATGTCACTGATGGCCATCCTATGGCCGTTTAGACCTATGACTATAGCTTCATAATACCATCTTAAAATCTCATGAGCTTCAACTGTTCTGATCAGTTTGAAACCGCGAGTGAAACAGAGTAGAAGCTTGCGAGTTCAGGATGGTCGTGCAGGGCTACTATGACTATGAATTTGAGAGAGGAGTATCTCCTCCCCACCAGATGTTCATGACCACAGAAGTGAACTTAAATGACCTGACGGATCTGGCCACTGTTTCACCCTTAATTGGGGATCCAGATTGCCCTTTTGGAAATGACCCCGATCCCTATGAACCTCCCTTTTTCCCAGATTATTATTACAAAGTTACCTTTCAGGAGTTACATTCAGACCACCTCTTTCTGTGTAAAATGAAAATTTCCCAAAAACCAGACGGTTTTAAGTTCTGTCTGACAACAGCTCAGATATATCATGTATAGTGATGCTTAAAGGTTGTGGCAGAATTGAGGTGAGCTGTTGTAACTTCTCAAGTGTTATGTTATTGTTCTGTGTTGGACTGTGACATACATTTCATAGAATCCTGTTATCACTACACCTTAACACAAGGCCATTGTGTTCTTGAACTGTTGCTTGTATAAAAGGACTGTTGTGTAAACAATATGATAGTATTATCACCTCCCACTATACAGTGGCAAGAAAAAGTATGTGAACCCTTTGGTATTACCTGGATTTCTGCATTAATTGGTCATCAAATTTGATCTGATTTTTATCTGAGTCACAATAATAGACAAACATAGTGTGCTTAAACTAATAACACAAATTATTGTATTTTCTTGTCTATATTGAATACATAATTTAAATATTCACAGTGTAGGTCGTCTGTATTAAAGATTCACTATTATAATGATAAATTAGTCTCTGGATTGAGTTTTTCACAACAAGGCCTATTTATTAACCCGTTTAGACCATATTTTTCAACTATTACTTGTGAATTTCCGAGGCCTATAAGATTCCCACTGATCAGCGTGACATTTTTTCCCCGTGGATTTTGAAGAACATGGCTAAAACGTGAAATAGCTTAGTTGGCTACTACGTTCTTATCTAATAGCCTAATACAAAATCCATTGCAGGAATGTCAAGTAGTTATATGTTAGTGTTTTTTAACCACAAAATGGACAATTATGAATAGAGCCTAGAGCTAGGCTTTACACAGCAAGCTAACACAGGCTTGTGGCACACATACCTGGACTTGAACACAGTCATTCATACATACAAATGGATTCAAAACAGCATAGGCTACATAAAAGTATATCTTGTAGGCATATCTCATGGGATTTTATTATTTTACTTTATATAAGTGCACAAAACATTAGGAACACTTGCTCATTCCATGACATAGACTGACCAGGTTTCCAGGTGAAACCTATGATCCCATATTGTTATCACTTGTTAAATCCACTTCAAATCAGTGTAGATGAAGGGGAGGAGAAAGGTTAAAGGAGGATTTTTAAGCCTTGAGACATGGATTGTGTATGTGTGCCATTTCGAGGGTGAATGGGTAAGACGAAATATTTAAGTGCCTTTAAACAGGGTATGGTAGTAGGTGCCAGGTGCGCCGGTTTGAGTGTGTAAAGAAGTGCAATGCTGCTGGGTTTTCCACACTCAACAGTTTCCTGTGTGTATCAAGAATGGTCCACCACCCAAAGGACATCCAGCCAACAAATGTAGGAAGCATTGGAGTCAACATGGGCCAGCATCAGTGGTGGAAAAAGTACTCAATTGTCATACTTGAGTAAAAGTAAAGTTACCTTAATAGAAAATGTACTCAAGTAAAGGTGAAAGTCACCCAGTAAATAACTAATTGAGTAAGTCTAAAAGTATTTGGTTTTGAATATACTTAAGTATAACAAATAAATGTTATTACTAAAATATACTTAAGTATCAAAAGTAACAGTACAAATCGTTTTCAAATTCCTTAAATTAAGCAAACCAGATGGCACCATTTTTTTTTTTTTTTACAGGTGGCTAGGGGCACACTCCAACATGCAGACATAATTTACAAAACTAAGCATGCGTGTTTAGTGAGTCCACCAGATCATCAGTAGGGATGACCAGGGATGTTCTCTTGATAAGTGTGTGAATTGGACCATTTATTTTAAACGACTTCTTAAAAAACAGTTACTATTTACTATCAGTAACGTAACTTTTGTATTACCCAAACTCAGTAATGTAATCTGATTACATTCAGTTACTTTCCGATTACTTTTCCCTTAAGAGGCATTCGAAGAAGATAAAAATGTTTGGTACCAATTGAACCACATCTATTGCAGGATAAATCAATGTTAAAGATTACATAGCTGGCCATATATGGATGTTAAATTCTACTTTATTGGTTGGTTATGTAGACTTCTTCTAAACCATCGCTTTCAACTACATATAATAATATGATTAAAATGATATCTTTCCATTAAAAACCAAAGTCTATCAGAATTCCAGTCATTCCAATAAATGTTATACCCCTTGATCTTCAAGAATAGGACTTGGAAATATGGATATATGTATAGATTAGCCAAATTGTTTTACCTGGGCATAACCCCAAAACTAAGGACTTATTAGCCAACCCTACTCTGTTGTTTATGATTTTGTTGTCATGGAGGACTGATTGGGCTCATTGATTCGAGTTGAAAAATAAATGCTGCGCTCATGAAATGGCATGCTTTGAGAACTACTGAATAGTGCTATTTACATGTGAAAAATTAATGCCATGTGCTGCATTTGCTATAGGCCTATTGATAAACTTTTTGTTGGTGACAATTTGGTATCTTGATAATCCAAAAATTAAATTAAGGGATGGGCCTGGAGAAATGTAATCAAAATTATTGTTTTAACCATGTTATGAGGCTACACAGTGTTTATTTACATTTACAATGTTACAAACATTGGAGAAAAACAAGCTTGTATTTTGGGTTCTCATGGAGTGTGACAGTTGAACTAAGCTCCTGAGGCATTTATAAGTTATATTCTTCAAAAATCAATGGACATATATATAATTTACATGTCCAAAAATGGATGTAGCAACAGATTGCCCCTTTAAGTCTATCAAAAGTGTATGAGTTTGAACATTTGTCCATTAGGCCTATGGATTAAATATTTTTTTATCAGCATGCAATAGCTGACCAATAAAAGCCCCACTTTTATTCCATAGGCTGGGATTCTGTAGCTGTTGCAAGAGCACATTGTCACTGGGTTTCCACTGGTTTCAAAAACAATGATTGATAGGCAGCTTAAACTTTTTGAATACTATCATTATTGGGTGCATGGGCATCTTGGCCCTCACAGTTAACATCCATTTGAAGAGCATAACCTGAGGTCTTTTTGAGTCGTTAATTCAGAGTTTCCTCTTGATTGCTAGCAATAGCATAAATTCTTCAATAAAGCTATTTTGCTTGGCAATGGGAGCACTCTCTATACATGCACTCTTTCTTCGGGTTCACACAGCACAAAGACTCAAAAACTTTCTCAGTGTTGCTGCAGCTGATCACTTTGTGATACTGTAGTTTGTCCGCCATGAACTGGAGGTTGGCGTGGGTTTTGCAGAGAAATGTGTCCCTATCCTGAACTGTTGGCTTGACATCTCAAAAATGACATCTTTTGCAGAATTCACAGTAGGAAATTTGAATTTCCTTCTTAAACTTCTGATAAAGGTTCTGAATTGTGCCATTCAAGAAGCGCTTCTGCTTTTTCTTCTTGTTCCTCGTTAGTGGGTCCTTTTTCCCTGTTGTTGTTTTGATGTCATCACGTTCATATAATCTAATGATTTTCTCTTCTGTGGCTGTGCTAATTCTGTTACACTGATTTTTCCTGGAGTATTGAAGACTTGATGGCCTGTTTTCATTTGCCCTCATTGCTTTTGCTGAAAATCCTAATTCTGTTTGTAGCTTTGACCAGCCCATACTTTCTCAGGATGTTGCATCTGAGCATTTTTGAAGCCACTTGTTTGTCCTTGGCACTGCACATTTTTTTAATACTTTTGTTTTAACTCTGCAATGATGGCATTTTGAAACAATAAAATCCTTCTCAAATTCTTTGGAGTTCCTTTCATTTGCTGTTTTGTCTTTGGGGAATCTTGTCTCTTCATTTTGTTCATCAGTCGATCATACCTTTTTTTGTATTTCTCAGTTTTCCGTAAAGCATTATCAAGTTTGACATTTGTCATATTAAGATCTCTGTAGGCTTTTGAGGGACCTCTTCCAACCTTTTTCCTTCCAGCAAGTATTCGACTTCTCATTCATGTTGCAGACGATGAGGAGGGGGTATCAGGGTGTGCATCGGGGGCAGGTATGTTAGCCTCATGTTCTGGCTGCAGGTCATCTGGTGACTGAGGTGGTGTGTTGCCTGATAAGTAGGTCTCCATTGCAACTGTTCTCTTTAAAGTCTGTCTTCTATTCCGTTGGTTACATTTCCATCTCTTGTTTCTTTGTTCTTGCTTTGTAAGCTCAGAGATAGATTTCACTTCTCCCTTCTCTTTTTCCTTCCAGTATCTCTCCCTGTCTTTTTGCAGATGTTCCTGGTATCGTATATGATCATTTTTTATATTGTTTCTATATGTCTGTGACCTCTGAGCTGTTTTATGTGGAATCTTCTAAAAATAAAGACAAAAACGACTTTGTTTTTTGTGCACACCATGGAGCATTTTCGAGATTAAATTAATTTAAACCATAATTAAATAAGCCTAAAGTACAAAGAAAAAAAGTACAATAAAAACGAATAAGGTAATGGATGTGTCATTTCCACCACTATCTGTCATTTCCACCACACTTTGTGATGGCAATGACTGTGATGGAAATTACATTTCTACAGTTTCAGGAGAAAATGGACAGCTTAGCATGCTTTGATTAGTATTACAGCTATTATTATTAATTAGTATTACAGTATTACAACTATTACAGCATATCGTTCACACTAAACACATAAAATATTTTTTTTTATTCAAAAGTTGTACCACAAATTAAAGAAATGATAGCCTGTTCGGATATGACTGACAATTAAAATATTCTGTACACAAGCAATATTTACCTCGATTTTTCTTCAACTTCTGGACATCACATCTGGAACAACTGTCCACTGCAGCCATGTGCTTCAGTGTCACAATGTTTCCATGGTAACTAAATGAACATTCTCTTGAAAAAACTTTATTAATGAGGAATTTGTCCTCAGTGGTGGAAATGACACCACTCCCAAAGGACATGTATATTGTGTGTAAAAAACAATGTAAAGGGCATACTCACTATAAATATTGATATAGATTTATTTCATTGACTCTTTCTGTAGTACATAACATTATATAATGTGCAATTATTAACGTTGTTTTCTCATAGAAGCTTAAAAGTCTGGGTCAGGGACAAGGGCAAAATAGTGAAATTGAGTTATAAAAAAAAAGTAGCTAAAGTAGCTAAAATACTTGATAGGGAGGTGTTAAAAAAAGTATGGGGTGATTCCAGTGTGAACTTAACATACAAATATTTGTATTTGTTTTATTTTTTATAAAATCCCCCAAATTGACCCGAGGACATGGAAGTGCCCGTAGTTGCAGAATCACCCTAATATCAAAGTCTCTTTAAGAGTGTCTGGTTTCATAGCGTAGCTTGCCACTGACGAAGAGAGGTAGCGGAGCAGAAGATCCGGGAGATGGGGTTCATCTAGCCATCCAACAACCCTTTGCGGCCTCTGTAGTCCTAGTCAAGAAGGACGGCTCAAGGCACTTCTGTGACCACCCAGAAACAGTTTTGCATCTTTTTTGGCATTGTATGCATGTAAGAAAACTGTAGCAAGACATCAGTAGGTTTATAATTGAACACATTTATGAAGATTTTACACTATTGTGGAGAGATGTACTGTTTGGATTCTTTACATACAATAGAAAAAAGCAGAAATATTTTTATGTAATTCATTTCATTGTTCTTTTGGCCAAATTTCATATACACAAATGTAAATTTACAAACAGAAAACCACATTTTCGTACCCTACAAAAATAAATTGAACTGTATTTTAAGATGGTTAAATGCTCTACTAACAAAAAAAGCTGTTAGAATTGTAAGTATATGCATGTCCCTTAATTAAGGTCCTTGTGTAATTGTAATGTGATATTGTACCCCCTAGCTCGATTGTCTATTGTTTGTAATCTATGAATGCTTGTGTTCCCTCATATACTTTATGTATTGATTTGTTGTGAATAAAAAAATAAATTAAAAAAAGGCACTTCTGTGCAGACTACAGGCAGCTGAACTATGTGACCATGAAGGATTCCTATCCCTCAAGTGCATAGATAATGCACTGGACGAGTAGAATACACAAGGCGCAATTTCGAAAATTGGCAATTATTCCTTTTGATGTGTCAGTCACTCAATTAGCCATGTCAACTAACAATTGCAGGAAATGTGGTTCAAAACAGCAAACATTTCTCTCCACCCCATGGCAAAATGTTTATAATTGCAGGAAGTGTTATAAACTTGCAAAATGTTCTCTCTGCCCAATGACAAAATGGTATAATAGTAGAAAACGTGCTTTAAAACGGCAACATTTCCTCTACACCACATGGCAAAATGTGTAGAACTGCAGGAAATATACTTTGAACATTTTCTCTCCCGAGAGAGTAGTGCAACCAAATCACGCTGAGGGCCCCAAAAAATAGATTCAATAACATACATCTGGTGTAATATAAGTAATTATTGGTACCATGATTGTATTCGAAATGTGTAAGTATTTACACGAAGATTGACCACGAAGTTCGCCATTTCCCCCTTCACCAAAATGGGGGATCCTGTTAACTGCAAACAATGCCTGTAGTACCGCGGGTCGGCCTGGAACTTCGTCTGCAATGAGAGGGTGCAGTCGTTCTGCGCTGGTTCCCTGAGTTAAGGTTAGGTTTCGGGGAGAGGAAGCTGATCCGAGATGTGGAAACTTCACTACGGCGCAAGGCGACATAGTATCACTGCACGGGAGTTTTCCTACTGACAGTAAACGTTTGTAGCAGGCGGGTCTAATGGCGGTTACAGGAACATTTCATTGGAAGTTGTGTACGGTGTAGCCTGCCGATTGGAGCAACGTCCTGAGGTTTGGCTGTACCGGAAATGCCTCAATATATTTAGACAGACAAAAGGCTCTCAAGTCATCTAAAATAACAATAGCTTATTCATATAGACATTCAAATACATTTCATATAGTTTTACATAGGCCTACAGACTCGACAAAATAAAACATGGTCGGGATAGGATTAGCCCACATTTCCCTGATATTCGTTTTATGTCAACGTCATGTCGACTCTTACGGTAAGTAATTCTTGCCCTAAAATAGTTGGCTATAAATGTTGCTTTGTGATTAATCACTTGGAGCTGATGTTACTGTAAGTATTTAGTACAGTATTCCTGCTTAGTTTTTTCGACAACATAATGCAGGATATAGGCCACTGTACAATATGCTAATGTTCTTGGAATTTATATTGCTATTCCAAAAGTATACTTAGTATGAAAATATGTTCGAGGATCTCTTGGCGTAAGGTGTTGGGTTGACAGTCACTGGACCTGTGTATGTGTCCCGGTCGAACCTACCCCCCGAATTCGCTACAATATTGTCAGTCCATGTGTTTTCTTTTATTCAGGCGGTGGACTGATACACAAACAGTTATCCTTAAAGTAGTCAGTTGTTGTCAATAAATAAGGTGCTAGTTCGCAATAAGTGGTGAGCACTGTTTATTGTCAGTTGGTTTTGCATTATGTTTGTATGCCAGTAGCCTAAGTCAAGTTTTTTGTTCCTTCAACCTCAGTGGGAAATTCACTGTAGATTTCACACTTACACCACAGAGAAAAACATACAGTTACAGTAGACCTCTCTGTGGTCTGACACCTCTGTGATCTGACACATGTCTAACTTCATGTGTGGGTTATTACTGTACCCTCAGTGTTTTTTATGGAGTGGTCTAGTCTAGTGTGTTGTGCTCCACAGAACAGAGGACATTGCCTTTCTCCCACTCTAAAGTAACATTAATGTTGTGAAACTAAATCCGGAAGTGTATTTCCCCAAAACAGCACAGATGCTGTGTGAGGAAATGTTCAATCGTTTGTACGTGCACTACATACCATACATAATGTCCCACTGAAACATGAGTAATTCTTCTGTAATTAATGAATTAAAAACATTTTGTTATATCCAACATCCAATTATCCCCTGACAATGAGACCAGTTCCTTTCTGACTTCATACAGGCTGATATTTTCACCTTCCTCAGCTAATAGTGCCAGGCTTCTACTGCAAGTGAGATGTTATCTTCCCTGCAATCACTTATTATACCATATGTTGTGCTGGAGATTTATCAGGTTGTTTAACTTGCACACAATGCAGCCCATATCTTGAATATATCCCAGTGAACTTAAAGCTGCACGTAGAAATGTGAGTTATAGAAAGCATATGGGGGCGGCAGGTAGCCTAGTGGTTAGAGCATTGGGCCAGTAACCTGAAAGGTTTCTAGTTTGAATCCTCGAGCTGACAAGGTAAAAATCTGTCGTTCTGCCCCTGAACAAGGCAGTTAATTAACCCACTGTTCCTAGGCTGTCATTGTAAATAAGAATTTGTTCTTAACGGACTTTCCTAGTTAAATAAAGGTAAAATACATATCTAAAAAGTGGTAGATGTGCTCTATTTCTTGGTTTCCCATTCTTACATTTATTTTTTACGTCTTTTTCTTCTGGTTTTGTACACAGTTTCAAACAGCTGAAAATACAATATTTTTGGTTATTGAAAATATATT
This sequence comes from Oncorhynchus tshawytscha, assembly GCF_018296145.1. Classification (NCBI taxonomy): domain Eukaryota; kingdom Metazoa; phylum Chordata; class Actinopteri; order Salmoniformes; family Salmonidae; genus Oncorhynchus; species Oncorhynchus tshawytscha. Next base: position 27,341,587 of record NC_056453.1, read on the forward strand.
TCACAGAAATTTAGATGGTACAATATTCTCTACACTATTCATTGCTTGTTTATTCACATAAACAGATATTCAAATCAAACTTTGTCACATACGCCGAATACAAGTGTAGACCTTATCGTGAAATGCTTACTTACAAGCCCTTAACCAACAGAAGAGTTAAGAAAATATTTACCAAATAAACTAAAGCAAAGAATTATAAAAAGTAACACAATAGCATAACAACAACGAGGCTATATACAGGGGATACCGGTATGGAGTCAGTGTGCAGAGGTACAGGTTAGAGGTCATTTGTACATGTAGCAGCAGTGTACAAAACAAATGGAAGGGGGGTCAATGTAATAGTCCGGTGGCCATTTGATTAATTGTTCAACAGCCTTATGGCTTGGGGGTAGAAGCTGTTAAGGAGCCTTAGCAGTAAATGTCAGTTGGCTTTTCGTAGCCAATCACATTCAGAGTATCTCTACCGCTCCTGCTGTCTCTAGAGAGTTGACAGCAAGGAGTCATCAGGCCAGGTAGTCCTGAGGCATGGTCCTAGGGCTCAGGTCCAGAGAGAGAGAGAGAGAGAGACAGAGACAGAGAATACTTAAATTCACACAGGACACCGGATAAGACAGGAGAAATACTCCAGATATAACAGACTGACCATAGCCCCCCGACGCATAAATACTGGACGCTAAGACAGGAGGGGTCGGGAAACACTGTGGCCCCATCCGACGATACCCCCAGACAGGGCCTAACAGGCAGGATATAACCCCAACCACTTTGCCAAAGCACAGCCCCCACACCAGTAGAGGGAAATCTTCAACCACCAACTTACCAGTATATGGCCAATATCGCAAGGCTAATGGCTGGATCCAGGCACTCCGTGATGCATCATGCCTAAGAACAGCCCTTAGCAGTGGTATAATGGCCATATACCACACCCCCTTGTGCCGTATTGCTTAATTATAGCACAGTTTTAGAAACTGGTTCTGACTGACTTTCTACTATTTTATCCTACAGTTCCTCCTCCTGTCAACATGAGCCTCATCTGCCACAATTTTCACAATGTGATCTATTGGAACTACAGTGAACCATCTCTGCAGCCACAGTTCAATGTGGAAATGACAAGAAAATATTCTGGGTAGGTGCTGCAGCACCTAAGAGGTTTCTTAATCTCTCACCAAATAGGGCCTATGTTATCCAATGTAGGTTAAATAGCCAGTGAATAATATTTAAGTCTTTCTTGCCACAATTTCAAGTAGAAATTGGAAAATTGACATGCACTGTCAGACCCATACAAATGTAAAGTCCTGTCAACAGTTCTTTGTCAGCTTCTCCATTGTAATTGTGAACTAACATTTTAGTCCAAATCAGAGGTTGCCACTAACCCACAACAATTGTTTTCCTCTTTCTTTCAGTGCTGCCTTGGTTTGTTCAAACACTTCCCTCTACCACTGCGATGTCTCCTCATTTACCAAAGTAATAGAAGAGGGCTACCGTTTCATATTGACTGCTGTTGGACAGAATACCAATTCCTCTGAAATTTCATTCACCTACGATGATACAGTGTATTCAGACGTGGTGGTACAGTGTAAGTTCTCACACTAGTAGCCTCGGTTTTTCTAATGACTGCCTTGCCTGTTTCACCAACTACTTTGCAGACAGAGTTCAGTGTGTCAAATCGGAAGGCACGTTGTCCGGTCCTCTGGCAGTCTCTATGGGGGTGCCACAGGGTTCAATTCTCGGGCCGACTCTTTTCTCTGTATATATCAATGATGTTGCTCTTGCTGCGGGCAATTCTGTATACTTCTGGCCCTTCCTTGGACACTGTGCTATCTAACCTCCAAATGAGCTTCAATGCCATACAACACTCCTTCCGTGGCCTCCAACTGCTCTTAAACGCTAGTAAAATCAAATGCATGCTTTTCAACCGTTCGCTGCCTGCACCCACACGCCCGACTAGCATCACCACCCTGGATGGTTCCGACCTAGAATATGTGGACATCTATAAGTACCTAGGTGTCTGTCTAGACTGTAAACTCTCCTTCCAGGCTCATATCAAACATCTCCAATCCAAAATCAAATCTAGAATCGGCTTTCTATTTCGCAACAAAGCCTCCTTCACTCACACCGCCAAACTTACCCTAGTAAAACTGACTATCCTACCGATCCTCGACTTCGCCGATGTTATCTACAAAATAGCTTCCAATACTCTACTCAGCAAACTGGATGCAGTTTATCACAGTGCCATCCGTTTTGTTACTAAAGCACCTTATACCACCCACCACTGCAACCTGTATGCTCTAGTCGGCTGGCCCTCGCTACATATTCTTCGCCAGACCCACTGGCTCCAGGTCATCTACAAGTCCATGCTAGGTAAAGCTCCGCCTTATCTCAGTTCACTGGTCACGATGGCAACACCCACCCGTAGCACGCGCTCCAGCAGTTGTATCTCACTGATCATCCCTAAAACCATCACCTCTTTTGGCCGCCTTTCCTTCCAGTTCTCTGCTGCCTGTGACTGGACCGAATTGCAAAAATCGTTGAAGTTGGAGACTTTTATCTCCCTCACCAACTTTAAACATCTGCTATCTGAGCAGCTAACCGATCGCTGCAGCTGTACATAGTCCATCGGTAAATAGCCCACCCAATTTACCTACCTCATCCCCATACTGTTTTTATTTATTTACTTTTCTGCTCTTTTGCACACTAGTATCTCTACCTGCACATGACCATCTGATCATTTGTCACTCCAGTGTTAATCTGCTAAATTGTAATTATTCGCCTACCTCCTCATGCCTTTTGCACACAATGGATATAAAATCTTTTTTTTCTTTTATTCTTTTTTTGTACTGTGTTATTGACTTGTTTACTCCATGTGTAACTCTGTGTTGTTGTCTGTTCACACTGCTATGCTTTATCTTGGCCAGGTCGCAGTTGTAAATGAGAACTTGTTCTCAACTAGCCTACCTGGTTAAATAGAGGTGAAATAAATAAAATAAACACTGAGCTAACCAAAAGGTGAATATACAGTATGTAGTGATTGAATTGGGGTAGTATCTTGAAAGGGTTTGTAAGTACACTGTATGCACTGCAGCACATGTAGCATTTCTTTGTTGATCTGACCACACAATGCTCAGAGCCGGGAGACTTTTAACATATTTTCTGACCTCAGATTTTTTCACAAAGTAATGGTCTTTTGTGTGTTTTTTAGGCTCATTGGATTTCCCAGCTGTCAACATCTCTGCTGTATCTGATCAAATTATCAAAGTTCAATTCATTCACCCATTTCACATCTACAAATATGCCATCATCAAAAATGAAAGACCGGATCATAAGGAATTTCATTACACGGTTGTCGCAGAAGATCCGTTGGTGAGAACTGCTGGAAAATCATGACTTAGGAATTACTATATGATGGTTTCTGGGAACCACCTTTGTAGAAATTTAGATTTTTCTCATGTGTATACCCGCTGCAAATAGTTTTCACTTGCAAGCAAAGAAGCTTTATTTTTAAAAAGGGAACACATTTCCTATATTTTAATGAACATTATATAAAAAAAAAAAATGTTTTTTTTGGAACATAGGCTAAATATATTCATTTTTTTATTTCCTCAGAAAGAGCATCGTTTTACCTGCTCCTACAAGGAACACCATGTGTGTGAGGCTGAAATACCAGTCGAAGGAAAGATGGATAGGCACTGCATCAAGATGAAAGGAAAAATGAACAATGTTAATGTCTCAGCTCACCAGAACATATGCATTGAGGGGAAGCATGGGGATTCCGGTAAGACTCTTAACTTCTCACATGATGGATACGTCAAAGTCATATTAGCTCTAAACCACATCTGCTAATATCTGTTACGTCCTTTGAAAGTTGTATTTGTCTGTATTGTCATATTATGGCTGATTTTATCAGCAAATGCTCAATTAGAACACTGTACAGTTTTGAATGTGAAATCAGTTTGACTGTCAGTCTAACTGCTGGACTTGTTCCCTGTAGGTCCTAGCTACACTGCCCTCTACATTGTGATCCCTATCGTTGCCATAGTGGTGATTGCGTTCATCGTGTGGCTGATATACAGTAAACTGACAAGCGGCTCATTCCCTCAACCAAAGATTTTGGTGTGTTCAGCCTTTCAACTGTTTGGCCTGCACTGCAGTGGATTTAGTCATAAAGCTACTACATATAGACTAGATTATAGTCATGCAGAGATAGTTTCAGGAGAGCACTTGGTGGTACATTGTAGAAATTAGGAGTGTCATGTTCCTATTGGAGTTATCAAACTATTGATATGCTACTACCTGTAAACACTGTCAAAACAATAGCAAATTTAAAAACATATTTCACCCACAGAATGTTTGACTGAATGTTGCATATTCTCCTTCTCTGGTAGGCTTCCGTGCTGTCACATATGAGTTCAGATGAGTCCCTTATGCACCCTGAAAGAGACATTCTGAGTGAGTTACAAACAGGTGGCTCCTCCCTGCTGCAGACCCCCATGGAATCTTTGCCAGATGAGACCCTCACAGTCATCAGTACCCCCCAGGAAGAGGTCCTCCGCCTCCCCATTGGACTGAAGGACCAGGAGTGGAGCGGTGGTGAGGTCATGTTGCCTAACGAGGGGTCAGGCTCTTCACTGCAGGTAACGAGAGAGTTGGGACTGGAGGTGAAGAGTGACTTATCTGAGCTGTCGGACTATGACTGCCCCCATAGACCTGTGATTATTCCTGTGATAGAGGAGATGAGTCCTGGGGACAATGTTACAGGATACAAGATCTGAGTTTCTCTCAAGAGAAAGTATGGTGATTTATTTACATATGCTCAGCTCGTGCATCTACTTAACCGCACCTGAATCTGTTTGGGGTAGAGCAGGGTATTCAGTTTAGTCTTTGATTGGTTGTTCTAGGCCTACAGCCTGGAGTCCTACCAATACTTTTCCTGTTCCTTTAACTATTTAAATGGGCCGCCTATGGTGGAGATGGAGAGGATAATCAGAGGGGTAACCTGGGACTGTTGCTTACTCAGGTGAACCAGGGATAGTGAAAACCAAGTGGTCTTGAATGCTGGGAACTGCCCCATTGTAATGTTGAATTTCATTAGACCGAATTAATACATTTCCGACAGCATATTTGTAAAAAAATAAAAAATAAAAGTGTTCCTCTTGTCCATTCTTTTACTGTGCCTACTTGAGTGACATTACTGTTTTCTAAGGTAGCAAGAGAATAAGGGTTGCAAGAGCATAATGAATTATATTCATTAGGTTATTGTCTTGTGCTGTGTATATTAGTTCTATTTGCACTTTTTACATGACTTTCATACATGTACAATGTTTCAAAATGTATTATTAGGTCCTATTAAATTCAGATGACCAAGTTATACCAATGCAATTGGACTGCTGTGGTGATAATAATGAATGTTGTTATCAGTGCCTTGCTGTTTGCCCTATACCTAATTATTTAGTTTTTAATTGTGTACAATTTTGACGCTATACTTTTCATACAGCTAAAATTATATATTAAAAAAATCATTAATGTTAAGGATTTTGCTATTTTCTGTGCAAACCAATTCTGTTGTATTTGTTTTAAATCATCTTTCCCCAATAATTTCCCTTGTCTTCATTTTTTTGTATTTTCTTTGCATAATATACAATCAAAGCTAATTCAATGGATTATTGTAATTACTATGTTAATAAATGCAGATTTGAAAGAGCAAACAAATTGTTATCCTTGCAGGGTAGACTGAAGGACATTTGTCAATGAAATTCTATTTCATGTCAATTAAATTCTACCGTAAAGGAAGTAGATATTTCAGCAAAGCCAAACAACAGGTATTGTGTTGATGAATATTGAAGCAGACCTTTAATTAAAAGGAAAGAGCCTAACTGCTGTTATTGAAATGCTTCCTCGAAAGGTATTACTAAATAAGTACAAACTGTCGGATGTCTGTTTTCACAAGTCGCATATAACACTCCCCATCGGAGACCAGGGTTCAGTCCCAGTGTCCACCCTTCCCACTGTTCCTCCCACCTGCCTGTCTCCCCCTCTGATTTCCTTACTGTCTAAATTAAGTTAAAATACCTCAAATATATATTTGAAACAAAAAGTAATGGCACCATTTGAGACATACTGCTGTGCAAATCAAACCCACTTCTAAAAGTGAAGTGTGAAAATACATGATTGAATCGTGACCTTACTATATTGAAATGACCATGAAGATTGTGAACATGAAGATTGCAGTCACAGGCATAGGTAGTGGTACATTGGCAATGTTAACATAGAAAAAAGGAATCTGTATTAGTATAGAAAAGTATCTGGTAGTTTCACTCTAGACAAGAGAGGATTCCGTTGCTGTCTATATTTGTTTGAACGGTTTAGGCCTTCACATTGGATTCTCCCAGCAGCACTGAGCTGTGGATGATTCCTAGCCTGGTCTCTTCATAGTAAGGTGCATCCATGTCCCTCCCCAGTATGATGTCATGTGTCTGGTCAGACTGCCACAAGGGGTACAACACAGTCAGCCTCTGCAGATTCTGCATTGCAAAAGAGTCCAAGAATGCTGGCCTGCTTCCTACAGAGTTGCACTTAAACAGCATGATGTGCCACACCTCCGAGTTGTTCAGCAGGAGGGCCATGTTGAGTGGGGACATGTACCAGATGGTCAGGCATCTTATTTGCACCAAGCTGGAGCTGTCTGCCTGGTGCAGCAAAGAGAATGAGTGGTCTTTACAGGTACACTCTTGGGCTGATGATGCCACAGGCCACCAGATCATGGACACCTGCACAGTATAACAGGCTGTGGTCAGTCACGTGGGCTAGTTTGAACTCTGACCTGAGGAGGCTGGAAACTTCCATCCATATCAAGCAGTACAACAGCCTGACCAAGGTGCCTGAGGGCCAACATAACCACAAGGCCCTCACACAGCACAGCAAGTGTGATTAGCACTCAACTGTGTGTGGAGAGAGAAACAGACCACAGTCCATTTAAACAGAGAAGCACATCTCAATGAAGTCAGGCCAAGATGGTGCCTCTGATCGCTTTATGAAATGGATCCTGTTCCCCAGCCAGAGACTGAGGAAATCTTCGGACCTAAGTAAGCAGCTTTTGGATGATGAAGAGAGAACGTCCAATCACAGTCTTTTTTATGTTTGTCGCTCTGTCCAGGCTGAGCTGCTCCATGGGCTGTTTAAGGCCGTCCTGACCAGCTGGAATGGAGGATATTGGCTCAGGAGCCTTGTTAGCACAGGGTCACATCTGTAAACAACAGAATGAACAGTAAATAGAAACAGTTCATCCTGGTCCTCACTCAAAGATGACTCCCACAGTACATCTAGCAAGTCATTAGAGGTCTAACATGATTTTAATCTATATACTTGGTGCATTCCTGTCTTTCCACATTTTTTTTTTTTTAGGCCAACGTGTAGGACTGTAACTAATGCTTTTGAGTCCGCTAAAGCGCTACTTTGTAGTGCCCCAGTGCTTGCCGCCCCCAACTTTGACAAACCTTTTAAGTTAGAGGTAGATGCTAGTATAGTGGGGGTGGGTGCGGTTCTCTTACAGGAAGATGAAGACGGAGTGTATCGGCCCGTCAGTTTCTTCTCCCGTAAGTTCAACTCGTGTCAGTCAAGGTGTTCTATAATTGAACAAGAGACACTGGCTTTATTGCCTGCCTTACAGTTCTTTGAGGTATATGTGGGCTCCAGTGCCTTGCCTGTAATGGTCTTCACGGACCATAATCCATTGGTGTTCTTGAAACAAATGTACAATCAGAACCGCCGCCTTATGCGGTGGGCTCTGATTGTACAAGGATATAATGTACAGATAGCCTATGTGAAGGGCTCGGCAAATGTGGTTGCGGACGCTCTATCACGAGTTTAGTAACTGGGGATGCGATATGGTTTTTGTTTTTACAAACTGTATGTTTGCAATTTTTGTAGACGTGCGTAACAGTCCTACGAATGTACCTAATAAACCAATTAGGTACATTTGGGAAGTCTTGATACAACATTTTCAACATATATGCACTGGTTCATTGGATCAGTCCAAAACGTTGCACATACACTTGCCATCTAGTGGCCCAAATCTAAATTGCGCCTTGGCTGGAATAATACGTTATAGCCTCTCTTGCATTTCGAAGATGGTACAAATAAAAATATGCATGTTTTTTTCTTTGTATTATGTTTTACCAGATCTAATGTGCTGTATTCTCCTACATTCATTTAAAATGTCCACAAACTTCAAAATGTTTCCTTTCAAATAGTATCACGAATATGCATATCCTTGCTTCAGGTCCTGAGCTACAGGCAGTTAGATTTGGGTATGTCATTTTAGGCGAAAATTGAAAAACAGGGTTGGATCCTTTTAAGTGACATATTGGCAGACATTTAGTCTCATACCTGCTGTAATTGCCTGATTGTTTGGAGGTGTTATGCAAAACCATATAACCTTGGATGGAAAAACAGATTGTTTAGCAGTGTGTTTATAGACAAGCTATTGCTTAGAAGTATATTTCTAGTATGTTCCAGGGATTCTGAGAACATCTATTAAAGATGTGAGATGTGTGCCAGTAACTAGTTTGAGTGTTTGTTGGTTGTGATCACTGATCAGGAATGCAGGACACATCCAGCTGTGGTCTACTAACTCCCTCCCTGAGAGATGAGTGTGTCCCTTTGCTTCAACTCGGGAGGGGCATTGGATACTATGTGCAGTTCCTTCTGGAATCACATTCACGTGCCTGCGGACACAAACACACTTGCTGTTTAATAGTGCAGAACAAAAATGTCATTATGGACAGGATTGCACAAAGGCTGTTATTTATATGCATTGGCTTGATAAAAAGGGTGATACAATTCATAGTTTGTTCAAATTAGCCTTTGTTCAAAATGTCTGGAGGTCAAATTTCAATTTAACAGCCAATCAACTTAATAGTTTTTCTGTTTTTGATGAAGACTCCCTCATGACTGGTTCAGTTACAAAACAAATCAAGAGGGTCTTCCTATCTGTCACAGGTCTTCCCATAGAGCCAGAGATTTGTTTTGGTCTCCCCATAGAGCCAGAGATTTGTTTTGGTCTCCCTATGGAGCCAGAGCTTTGTTTTGGTCTCCCAATAGAGCCAGAGCTTTGTTTTGGTCTCCCTATAGAACTAGAGCTTTGTTTTGGTCTCCCTATAGAACCAGAGCTTTGTTTTGGTCTCCCTATAGAACCAGAGCTTTGTTTTGGTCTCCCTATAGAACCAGAGCTTTGTTTTGCAAGCAGTTGAGCCCCAATAGAGAAATAGAAATCCTCCCAGACTGCCAAGACCATGCAGACCAGACCCAGACTCTTCCATTCCTCCTAAGGGGCCATATCCAGACCTCTTTGGTTCTCATTCAAACCATGTACCACAGTGTGGCCAATGTGTACAACAGTTCCAATGCTCTGTTAACTGTTAATAATCCTCGCTTGCAATATGGTTTTGGAAAGCTTAGGAAGTCTACCTTAATATCACCCAAAAATGATTTTACAACTACAAAAGATACAACTTACTGTGTGCCGTTCTAATCACTCCACCATTTCATAGATGCAAAAATTACAAGTTCGCCTAATTTCAGTTGATGTGACAAAACAAGCAATTTATAGTGTAGAAAATCATTGAACCATCTAAACCACTGTAAAATATATTTTCATTAGCCAAAAATATTGTATTTTCAGCTGTTTGAAGCTGGTGTACAAAAGTAAAAGGTGATAAAAATCTACTTAAGAATGGGAAGCATATAAATAGCGCACATAGAACGGATCTACCGCTTAGACTTGCTTTCAATGACTGGTCTATAACCCACATTTCTATGTACATTTGATTGGGTCGCCCGAAAAGTTATATATTGCAGCTTTAAATTGATGTTGAAGGTTTACAAAATCATATGCAAACAAGAATAGTTTTAAGAACGAGTATTTCACGCTTTGACCAATTACCCTGGAGTCAGAAGTGCGATCTTCCTTTTTGTAAAAGATGATAAAAATCATCATTTCGTCTGGACTGTCAAAAACACATTAGGCCTAGAACAAATCAGTGCTGCTGATAGGGCTACAAATCATAAACTGTGAATTGCAACTGGAAATGTCTTGGTGAAAAATAACTTATCACTGACGTCACTCCCCGGTAGCAACCACCGCTGAACACCGCTTACAGGACTGAAAAGGGGTTTGGGGAAATAATGATTTTCCTGACGTGGGAACTACTTATCCCAAAAGGCCACGCTTTGACTGATGCTGCGTTCATAACAACTGGGAAAACTCCTAAAAATACGAAATCAAATCATGACGTCAGTAATATTCAGGACAGAAAGTCTGAACTTTAGAAAGATGCCCGAGTTCCGAGTTGGAATTGGAGTTGGATGACCGTTCAAAACGACTTTTTTTCCCCAATCGAAGCTCGTTTTTCCCCTTGGTCCCAGTTGTTTTGAACGCACAGAATTCGGAGATTTCCGAGTACCCAGTTCCGAGTTGTTTTGAACGCGGCATTTGTAAAGTTGATATATTTATGGTACTTTGGTTTGTTCGGTCTGACAGCGGATTTGCACCGTTTGCTCAATGTGTAGCTCAAGCGCACCTAGCAAATGCAATGGGTGTAGACGGAGAAGAAAATAGAGACCCCACTCGGCGGAAAATATTTTCCCTCCAGCAGGTGACGTTTTTTCGTTGTATGGGAGGTCAGTGAGAGTGTCGAATTTGGTCAACAACAAACATGAATGGCTTATTTGCTACGTGAGGTTTATTTGATATAATAAAATGTTCGTAATGCTTAAGTTGTTACGAGTGTACTGATATAAGTAGGACAGGTGACATCCCGGCAACTTTGAGAAAAAACACTATATTGGAGTTGTCTCGAGGATGCCTATGCATATTCATGATATGAGTCTCTCCATTGAACGCATGCAGTTGACGTCAACAACCCTCGTCGAATTGAGTTCCACAGTTCGAGTCATAATACCTATACAACGAGCGGTAAAACCCGGAAATTATTCCAATTGTTTTTCCAAGATACATTTTCCGTGGGGGGTTTTAGAACTACTTTATGGAAGGTCTATGTTTCAAAACGTTTGCATTACGTTTTGCCTATAATGAAGCGCTAATGTGGCTATCATACAGAGCTACACTTCCTGTCGCAACCTTTGACGTCATCACTTAAGAAGGGTAGGAAAAACCTCCACATTTCTCCATGCAAACTCATTGCAAAGTAACCTAGCAAGTAGATATTATAGCCTTTTTTAACTATTTTGTTTAGGTCAAATCTGTGGTTAACTAGATGCGCCCACCAGACAATAGTTAAGTTAGCTAGCTGTATCCCGGCACTGGTGGGCTAACATTAGCTTGCATGTCACTAACGTAAACTCACCCCATTCCGTACAAATGTGCGCAACCGCAACATTCAAACGAGGCTACCAAGTGGGACTGTGTTGACGTCAAAATCGGGGTTGTGAACTAGGTTTCTATTCAAGTGTTGATCGACATGGTAATGGCTCTATAGTATTGGAGAAAAGTTGAGAAAATTGACCCTCCGTTACATCTTGACGTAACGTACAGCACGTATAAAGCAACTATTTCTGTTTTTACCATCTCTTTCCACCAGGTGTAGCACTTCTATCATCCTTTAAAAATAAGAAATGGACAGTGATGAGGGTAAGGGGGGATACCTAGTCATTTTTCGTCATCATTGCATGTGATCATCATTCTCAAAGCCGCTGTTTACTTCTAAGATCACTTTAGCACCGCTCTAAAAACCCGATTCAAATTCGACACAAACCTTCAAATAGGTATGTAAATCACACATATAAACTCTATAGTGTTTTATTTACATTTTAGAGGCGCTAAGTTGGACAGATCGAGTGAAAAAAAAACAATTTTCCCACACATCTCTCCTTCTCAGTATCACACATTAGTTTCGCTTCCCCACCCGCCATTTAAAAATTTTAAAAAAAGACCCGACGGGGCTCATTTCCTGCTTGAATTATGCAGAAACGGGCAGTGTTTAGGTAATGTAATTGATTCTGTTGGAAAGGGGAGAAATTGTGCTTTACAATGGTGTTGATCTGGAAGTATTACGTTTTTGGTGTGCTAAAATAAGGGCACTTGTACGGACTAAGGCGATGTACGAGTTTATGTTACACAAAACACGTGCTAACGTTAACTAACTCAATGTACTCTCAACAATAAAAGGTCACAAGTCATTATACTAGCCTATGCTGGATTTCTTTCTACTTGAAACGAAGGTAACTTGCGTTGTACACGTAACTACAGTCGTTGGTTACCTAGCTCATTTTCATAAGCAGCTACTGCTGTTAGGCACTTTGGTTGGCAAAATTAAATACATATTTTTTCCCCATCAACATACACACACTACCACAATGACAAATCAAAAACAAGTTTAGAAATTATATAACAATTGTTTAAAAAACGGAAATACCTTGTTTACATAAGTATTCCAACCCTTTGCTATGAGACTCGATAATTGAGCTCAGGTGCACCCTGTTTCCATTGATCATCCTTGAGCTGATTGGAGTCCACCTGTGGTAAATTCAATTGATTGAACATGATTTGGAAAGTCTATATAAGGTCCCAGAGTTGACAGTGCATGTCAGAGCAAAAAACCAAGCCATGAGGTCGACGCGATTGTCCGTAGAGCTCCCAGACAGGATTGTGTAGAAGCACAGATCTGGAGAAGAGTACAAAAAAAATTCTGCCGCTTTGAAGGTCACCAAGAACACAGTGGCCTCCATCATTCTTAAATGGAAGAAGTTTGGAACCACCTAGACTCTTCCTAGAGCTGCCCGGCCAAACTGAGCAATCGGGGGAGGAGGGAGGTGAAAAAGAACCTAATGGTCACCTTCCAGAAGGACAACCATCTCTGCAGCACTCCACCAATCAGGCCTTTATGGTAGAGTGGCCAGACGGAAACCACTCAGTAAAAGGCACGACAGCCTGCTTTCAGTTTGTCAAAAGGCACCTAAAGGACTCTCAGACCAGGAGAAACCAGGAGTGTTTAAACCCTTTACAATGAAGATCTGTGAAGTTATTTGGATTTTTACGAATTATCTTTGGTAGACAGGGTTGTCTTTTTTTTGCTGAGTTTATAAACAACAGCCTTTGTGCAATCCTGTCCATAATTACATTTTTTGTTCTGCACTATTAAACAGCAAGTGTGTGTGTGTGTGTGTGTGTGTGTGTGTGTGTGTGTGTGTGTGTGTCTCCACGCGGGCACGTGAATGTGATTCAATGACCCTTCCGAGTTGAAACAAAGGGACACACTCATCTCTCAGGGAGGGAGTTAATAGACCACAGCTGGATGTGTCTTGCGTTCCTGATCAGTGATCACAACCAACAAACACTCAAACTAGTTACTGGCACACATCTCACATCTTTAACAGATGTTCTCAGAATCCCTGAAACGTACTAGAAATGAACTGCTAAGCAATAGCTTGTCTCTAAAAACACTTAACCTATCTGTTTTTCCATCCAAGGCCCTCTTGTGTTTTTGCATAACACCTCTAAACAATCAGGCAATTACAACAACTATGAGGCTAATATCTGCCAATATGTCACTTAATCACACACATTGGCCTGAAAATACAAACCAATTTGGAAAGACACAGGAATGCTCCAAGTATATAGATTAAAATCATGTTAGACGTCTAATGACTTGCTAGATGTACTGTGGGAATCATCTTTGAGTGAGGACCAGGATGAACTGTTTCTATTTACTGTTCATTCTGTTGTTTACAGATGTGACCCTGTGCTAACAAGGCTCCTGAGCCAATATTCTCCATTCCAGCTGGTCAGGACAGCCTTAAACAGCCCATGGAGCAGCTCAGCCTGGACAGAGCTACAAACAGATAATAAAGACAAGTCCGTGATTGGGCATTCTCTCTTCATCGTCCAAAAGCTGTTTAGTTTGGTCCGAAGATTTTCTCAGTCTCTGTCTGGGGAACAGGATCCATTTCATAAAGGGATCAGAGGCACCATCTTGGCCTGACTTCATTGAGATGTGCTTCTCTGTTTAAATGGACTGTGTGGCCTGTTTTCTCTCCCACACAGAGATGTCTTAATCACGCTTGTTGTGCTGTGTGAGGGCCTTGTTGGAGATGTTGGCCCTCAGGCACCCTGGTTAGGCTCTGTTGTACTGCTTGATAAGGATGGCGTTTTCCGGCCTCCTCAGGCCAGAGTTCAAACTAGCCCACAAACTAGCCCACCTCCTGCTGAACAACTCGGAGATGTAGCATCTCACGCTGATCAAGCAAGTGCAACTCTGTAGGAAGCAAGCCAGACTTTTTGGACTCTTTCACAGTACAACATCTGCAGAGGCTGACTGTGTCTTACCCCTTGTGTTGGTCTGGCCAGACACATGACATCATACTGGGGAGGGAAATGGGTGCACCTTACTATGAAGAGACCAGGCTAGGAATCATCCACAGCTCAGTGCTGATGGGAGAATCCAATGTTGAAGGCCTATACATTTCAAACCAATATAGACAGCAACGGAATCCTCCCTTTTTCATATCTCCTGTCTGAAGTCAAGCTACCAGAGACTTCCTGTATATTTGTAATTTTTTATATACTGTACTAATGCAGATTCTTTTTTTCTATGCTATCATTGCCAATGTACCACTACCTATGTCTGTGACTACAATCTTCATAATCACTGTTGACCAAACAGAATGTTTATCCTTGGGGTCATTTCAATATAATAAGGTCAGGATTCAATCATTGCAGATGGTATATTTTCGTACTTCACTTTTAGGGGTGGGTTAGATTTACATAATAGCATGTCTCAAATTGTGCCATTACTTTTTTAGATATATGTTTTAGATATTTTCACTTCATTTAGAAAGTAAGGAAATCAGAGGGGGAGACCGGCAGGTGGGAGGAACAGTGGACACGGGGATTGAACCCTGGTCCCCAGCGGGGAGTCTTACATGCGACTTGTTCCGGGGTATGTTTCCACCACAACACGGCTCTGCACAGAGAGTGCCATTTCTTGAAAAGAAAGTACATGTTATGTCATTCTTTCTCTAAACAACAACAGACTTTAAGGGTACAGATGGGAGGACTGAGTTGTCCAACACTGGCTCACTGCAATACATGGCTCCTGCCTTCCACTGGTGCCAAAAGTCTTGTTCCCCTCATGGGAGGGAGACATGCATGCAACCTGCTCCTGTCTCTTTCTGCATGACACTTCATAATTAAATGCTTTGCAAAATGCCACCATCTCTGTTCGGCAAGTTGTTTTGTACGCAGTCAAAAACATGTGCCTGCTGGGTGCACAGTGCAAGCACATATGAAAGTAATATGAACAATTCCCACACATGGTTGATGACAATGTTTACCAATTTTGACCCAACCCCTAAACTAAGAAATAGAAATCAGGGCCCATTGATAAACCAAAAAAAAAGAATTATCTTCAGTCAATCGCCATAGGAACTATCTATGTGATTTGTGTAAACTACATGCTTGTGTGTGTATAATGATGATGAAGCAGAACATACTTTAGTTTTCTACACTGGATGTTTTCTGCTTCCATTAGCTTTTTTATTTAACTAGGCAAGTCAGTTAAGACTCTTATTTACAATGACAGCCCACCTTAGCCCAACCTGGACAATGCTGGACCAACTGTAATCAGGCACTGGACCACTGCCTGATCACAGATGGTTGTGGTACAGCCTGTGATTGAACCAGGATCTGTAGTGACACCTTTAGCAGTGCAATGCAGTGCTGCAGACCACTGCACCACCCAGGAGCCCTAGCTTTAGTGCTTTACAACAGGGAACACAACCTGATTGTTTTGGATGAATAATGGCACATGCAAAGCTCCCTTGCAAAAGAGACCTTGGTCTCAATCTGACTCTATGCTTAAATAACGGTCAAATAAAATAAAAAAGATAATCTTCCTCAACTTTCAATGGGATTGTGTTCCATCAGTGTTTGAAAGACTGTAAGGGGTTGCAAAAAAATAACCACTTGGTGGCAGTGTAGACTTATCTGAACTACGAGGCCAGTGTGTTGGCACACACTTGTCCTAGTAAGTAGATTCAGGAACAGAGGCATTCTGTTCCACCAGGGAGAGCACACGTCCCAGTACTCCTGTGCATACCCCTCTAGTCTCTTGCATTTTGGTCGACTCAACTGGGTTTATTGACCACTTGATATTTTTCCTTGTGGTCCTCTATAAGTTAGGTTATTTGCCTGGAGAGTTACCATTCAAATAGGGAAAGTTTTTTTTCCAAGTTTGAATTTCATGTCACACTTAATATTAGGGTTAGTTGCACAAACAACACTTGGTTGAATTGGATGAACATTTTTGGGGTAGAAAATAGTGTATTAACTTTTACACCTGTAGCTATATAAAGTCTTCTCAGTAATATCTACAATTATTTAGGCTACCCTTCCCTTTCATGCAGCATATTGAACCCATCAATGTCTCCAACAGTCCTTTGATCCTGATACCTCTCCATCCATTCCTCCACAAAGACATGGAAATATTGTTGATATTAATGCAATTTCATAGATTTTTGTTGAGCGCTTGGCTCAGCAGCATTCTTGTGTTGTTGCTAAGGACGGGAATTGTTGAATATCATGTCACACATAACATTACATTGACCTTCCCTGCTGGGCTTTGAACTTATCCCATGGTCATTGTGACATTTACTGTGGCAACCGGGGGCTGGGAAATAGGCAGAGGCAGAAACAATTCATCCCATGTCACTCTTTAACTGCTTGACTACGTCTCCTGCCTTGACTGTTGGCTCACTCTCTGGGAAGGTATTCCTGAGACAACCCTCTTTTAAAGGTCTAGCTGTATGGTGACCTTAACTTTCTTTTCATATGTATTTCCATTATGTTATTGACATATCATCAAATTATATGTGAACAATATCAGTATTTTAGTGGCAAATAGGACCAAATATCTTATGTCATTGCCACTATATATCAATAATTGTTGATAATGGCATTTCCCCATTTACTTGCAGTACACACCTCTTTTCAAATATTAAATGACTAATCCAAAATGAAACATTTTCCTTGATCCTGCCATCCTGCCCCAACTGTTTTGTCAATTGATATTCAAATAATACTTTGTTTATGTCAAGATGTCACATCTTCACCTGCTCTGAAGCAATTGTATGTTGTGCGTCTACAGTGCCTCCAGAAAGTATTCACAACCCCTGACTTTTTCCACATGTTGTGTTACAGCCTGAATTTAAAATGGATTAAATATATATACACACACACACATTTCAGCTTTTCATTTTGAATTAATATGTTTTTATATATAGAACAAATTAATAAAAAATGAAAAGCTGAAAGGACATCATTTGGTGATATGTCAAGAGTCAATAAGTATTCATAGAGCCATGACAGCATGGAACGCTATTCCACATCAGGTAACTGATGCAAACAGTAGTATCAGATTTTTTTTAATAGATAAAATACACCTTATGGAACAGCGGGGACTGTGAAGCAACACAAACATAGACACATGCACACATACACATGATAACATACGCACTATACACACACGTACACATGGATTTTGTGTTGTAGATATGTGGTAGTGGAGTATGGGCCTGAGTATACACACGTAGTGTGTTGTGAATTCTGTAATACATGTATTGTAATGTTTTTAAAATTGTGTAACTGCCTTAAATTCGCTGGACCCCATGAAGAGTAGCTGCTGCCTTGGCAACAGCGAATGTGGATCCATAATACATACAAATACAAACCCCTTTGTTATGGCAAGCCTAAATAAGTTCAGGAGTAAAAATTTGCTTAACAAGTCACATAATAAGTTGCATGGACTCACTCTGTGTGCAATAATAGTGTTTAACATGATTTTATTTATGACTACTAATCTCTGTACCCCACATACAATTATCCGTAAGATCCCTCAGTTGAGCAGTACATTTCAAACATATGTAAATTAAACCACAAAGACCAGGGAGGTTTTCCAATTCCTCGGAAAGATGGGCACCTATTGTTAGATAAAAGGCAAAAAAAAGCAGACATTAAATATCCCTTTGAGTGTGGTGAAGTTATTAATTACACTTTGGATGGTGTAGCAATACACCCACTCACTACAAGGATACAGGCGTCCTTCCTAACTCACTTGCTGGAGAGAAAATAAATTGTTTAGGGATTTCACCATGAGGACAATGGTGACATTAACAGTTACAGAGTTTAATGGCTGTGATAGGAGAAAACTGAGGATGGAACAACAACATTGTAGTTACTCCACAATACTTACCTAATTGACACTGAAAAGAAGGAAGCCTATACAGAATAAAACTATTCCAAAACATGCATCCTGTTTGCAACTTGGCAAACAAAGTGTACATAAAGTGTTATAATTGGGGAAAATCCAATACAACACATTACTGAGGCCCACTCAGTATAGTCAAATCAAATCCAAATGCTTTAGTCACATGCGCCGAATACAACAGGTGTAGATTCACCTTACAGTGAAATGCTTACTTACGAGCCCCTAACCAACAATGCAGTTAAAAAAAAGAATAAGAATAAGAAATAAAAGTAACAAGTAATTAAAAAGCAGCAGTAAAATAACAATAGAGAGACTATATACACGGGTGGGCACCTGTAGAGAGTCTTTGTGCCGTGGCACTGGTTAGTCGAGGTAATTGAGGTAATATGTAGGTGTAAAAGGGGGTGGGGGCCAATGCAAATAGTCATTTGATTAGATGTTCAGGAGTCTTATGGCTTGGGGGTAGAAGCTGTTTAGAAGTCTCTTGGACCTAGACTTGGCGCTCTGGTACTGCTTGCCTTGCGGTAACAAAGAGAACAGTCTATGACTAGGGTGGCTGGAGTCTTTGACAATTTTTAGGGCCTGGATGGCAGGAAGCTTTGCCCCAGTGATGTACTGGGCCGTACACAATACCCTCTGTAGTGCCTTGCGGTCGGAGGCCGAGCAGTTGCCATAACAGGCAGTGATGCAACCAGTCAGGATGGATGGCTGCATCATGTTATGGGTATGCTTACAAATCGCTAAGGACTGGGGAGTTATTTAGTATAAAAAAAGAGCTAAGCGCAGGCAAAATCCTCGAGGAAAACCTGGTTCAGTCTGCTTTCCACCAGACACTGGGAGGTTAATTCACCTTTCAGCAGGACAATAACCTAAAACACAATGCCAAATCTACACTGGAGTTGCTTACCAAGAGATAGTGAATGTTCCTGAGTGGCTGAGTTACATTTATAACTTAAATCTACTTGAACATCTATGGAAAGACCTGCAAATGGTTGTCTAGCAATGATCAGCAACCAATTTGAAAGAGATAATAATAATGGCCGAATGTTGCACAATCTAGGTGTGGAAAGTTCTTAGAGACTTACCCAGAAAGACTCACAGCTGTAATCGCTGCCAAAGGTGCTTCTACAAAGTATTTCCTCAGGGGTGTGAATAGTTATGTAAATGAGATATTTCAATACATTTGCAAAAATGTCTACAAACATGCTTACACTTGATCATTATGGGTTATTGTGTGTAGATGGGTAAAAAATATATTTAATACATTTTGAATTCAGGCTGTAATACAACAAAATGTGTTGAATATGTCAAGGGGTATGAATACTTTCTGAAGGCACTGTAGATATTATTGCATTGATGCAATGGGACAATACCCCCCAACCAACCAAAAGCCTCTTAGGCTTGTTCAGCCAGAGCTTAAGGAGGGCTTAAGAACGACCCTTTAGAAACGGTACTTCAGGGCTTCGTCTAGCCTTTACAAATCCATACTCTACTGTTTGTTGCCACAGCGATGATACCAGGAAGAGCATGGGGACCGGGTCCCAGTTTCTGTTTAACGAATGGCCAGTGCTTTGAATGTCCTTGTTGGATATGGTGGCTGGGAGGCCCAGGAGCCATGTGGCTGCTCTGCAGACTTGGGGTGCCCTATGATGACATGTTCCAACTTCGCTATCAGCTCCCCTGCCTGGTGTAGACAAAGGTATCTGCAGGCTCTGAGCAAAGCACATAGACTTGCAAACTGTTGCGAGTCAGTTCCCAAGGCCAGGGGATGTGGGTTCCTTGACAATGGGGCCCTGAGTAGAGGGAGGGCTGCCTCACCCTGGAGAGAGATTGGCGCTTCTGCCCTGTGGGACACTTGTGGCTGTGGGAGGAGGGGGTGGAGGGTGTTTATGGCATGGGGTGGGTGATAAGATATGAGAGAGGGTCCAGTTGTTTAGCAGCAATTTTGCATCAGGCTTTAAGCATTGAGTCATTTTAGTTTCAATATATTATTATTGATTACTGGTTACAAATCAATCTCCAATTCAACATGCATTAGTACCTCAATATCAGCAATATCACTATTTGGGATTTGTTTAACAGTCTGTTTTGTCGGATGGCGTTCTTTTTATATATTTTTTTTAGTATTACACCAAATGTAATTGTGATTATTGTAATGATTATGCTTAACTTAAGTGGGAAGTTTTGAGGGGAAGATTAATTTGACATGTCTATCAAATAACTCCCTTTCAATTTGAATCACAAATGATGTTGTTTGTAGTAGATCTTGGCTTTCACTAGCTCCTCAGGCCACATTGCTGGCAGGCCCCAATGGCGGCACGAGAAAAGAGGCTATTGGTGTGAACACACAGTGTTTACTCTCCTCTGGCACTAGGGCATGGACAGGGCTGAAAGAGAACCAGAGAAGAGGCGCAGAGGCAGGGCCAGTGGGGCGCCTCATCACTCTCTCCACACTTCTGCTGTCATGCTCTTTGTGTGGGGAGCATTACTCAGACTCCAGGCTGCAGGCTCCCAGGTAACTGGAGTCTGTGGGGAGCGCGGCTGTGGCCCGCAGAGACGGGCTTTTGTTCACACTAGAAGAATCAGGCTACCTTACTTTTATCTGTATCTGGCACCCCCAACATCAGTCAAACATAGGAGGCAACAACTTTAATGGAACTTTGGTTGTCTTTGCACATAAGGTATTTACGTCCATTATATTGCCTTACTGATGCCTTGATGGAAGGGTTTAACACTTAATTTTTTTACTTAATTTGTGAAATTCCATCTAAAAATGTACCCACCTAAAGAAAAACTTTCATTAGTCATGAAATGAAAAGTCAATTTGATAATAAATAATGAGAAAGAAAATGGTTTATTGTAGCTGAGAACTGTCAAGGAGAGATCAAAGTAATACTGTAGCTGCATAGCCAAACCCTTGAAGACTTACTGTATTGATCGTGTTTGCTATTCTTTCCAAATCAGAGACATTTCGTGTTGTTTTGATAATGTGTTGACTTGCAACAAGTTATCATATTCTATCAAGGCGACAGAGAGAAACCATCTAATGACAGGGTACAACTTCCTTTTCAGTTTTCTGCAATGACAAGGCAGCACTTTGTTTGGTAAAATACTTTGTGATTCAGTATGGATTTTAATGACTTTCTGTCTCATGATTTTTTCATACCTTCTCATTTACTTTCATTGACTGTTCAAATTGATATAAAAAAGCTTACCCCCCGGTGTCAAAGCATATAGAAAACACAATTGAATAAACAAAGAAGGAACATGTTAAATGTTTCTTTAGTATCAAGCTGTGTTTTTTAAATGTTTGTTTTCCAGACATCATTCGCCTTGTAATTAACTTTGCCTTAATTCACTTCAAGCAATTCTATATCCTTTTTCATTACCTTGACTGTTGCAAAGATTTAATTTTATTTCACATTTTTAAAGTGCAAAATTACTTTTCCTTTCCGTCATGTATTATGAACTTCTAAAGAAAGTGAAAAGTTCAATTCCCCAACATCACTGTTTTCTTAGGTAATCAACCTAAAGCAGAAGAACACTGAATATTTAATGATGAAGGTGTTGGACATGACAATTATGAGCTTAGCATTTGCAAAAGAGGAGTGCATTTGGTCAAGGATTTATCACTCTGGGCCAGACTGACTGGTTAAGTGCCATCACGACGTTACTGGGGACTGTCCTGTCCATCGTCCTATTTTAACACCTCGTTAGGGGGAATGAGAATAATTTACCCAGCAGCCTCGTGGGCCTGACTACATGGGCATGGTCTTCGGCTCCGGTCTCCACAGAGAAACAGTGTGGAGTGGTCAGTGCGGGCCTGACCTATAACCCCTGCCTGTCATGCCGACCATCAGGTCAACAGTTGGTCCACAGAGCACGAGGGGCTGGCCTTTCTGTTGGTGTCAGGAGGCGCTGCCTGATATTATCCCAGGGTAATTAAGCAGTGTCTGCAGGTCAATGTAGACAAATAAATCATACTGATAGTTTAAACGCTGCCGCTCAATGCCCCTGATTGAGCAAAAACAAGGGAGCCGTCCCATGCTTGTTACTGCCTCGCTTGAGGTCCACCAGGGCGCTTCACATTACATCCCCAAAAGCAGCAAGTGGGAAAGCTTTGTGAAGGATCAAAAGCTGTGCAAAGAGACATGAGCCTTAATTGTTCAACTTTATTTTTAAGATAAAGGCGGACGGGGCATCAATTTAGCCTGTCTTTATTAGAGAACAAAGCCGAATGGGCTAACAGAATGCTAATTGGCAGAGGGATGATGAAAGTGATGTGGATTACTACATCAGAGGAGATATGGGTTTTTGATCAGGTTGCACATACAATATAAGCACTTGCTCTCATTTTCTCAGACTTAAGCACAGCTATTCTGCAATATACTGTATCATAAATAACATGGTCATATCAAATGTTTGTTGGAAGAACAACTTAATATTGTTGGTTTTTATGAATTGATTTAACAAAGTTGCTATGCATATGGTCTATATCAAATGGCCTGTACAGTTGTTAAAGGCCCAGTGCAGTTAAAAACCTGATTGTCCTGTGTTTTGTATATTTTTCCACACTATGAGGTTGGAATAATATTGTGAAAATGCCATTTTAGTGTAGGAGTAGTTTGAAAAGACCACTGCCAGACAGTCATAGCAGAATTCTTGTTTGAGAAATTGCTCTTTGCTAAGTAGTTATGTTTGTTCTTTTTTTTACAATTTTATTTGAAAAGAATCACAGTAAGGTACTTCCTTGTTACCCAGAAATGATTTGATACTGAGATATTATTATTATTTGTATTTTTTTATTTAACCTCTATTTAACTAGGCAAGTCAGTTAAGAACAAATTCTTATTTACAATGAGGGCCATTGAACAGTGGGTTAACTGCCTTGTTCAGGAGCAGAACGACAGATTTTTACCTTGTCAGCTCGGTGATTCGATCTAGAAACCTTTCGGTTACTGGCCCAACGCTCTAACCACTAGGCTATAAAACAGCTGTGTTGGACCTTTAAATGACAACGAGAAGCATATGATGGTGGTATAAAGCTGCCTTACTGGAATGACTTTAATTCTGAGATACCTAAACTTTCTTACTACACATATTTGGAAGCAATAGCCTACTGTATATGTAAATAGTATAGTTTTGGTTGGCTCTGAGTACTATTTCTATATTAAGTATTGAAAATAAACTCCCAAAAGAGAACTAAGTAATCCCCAAAAATAGTTATGGGTGAGAAAGTAGCCACAATTAATTTGAATTTGTTACTTTAGAAATATAATAAATAAGCAAACAAAAAAGTCAATTACGTGGTCCCTAGCTGCCATAATACATTTCTGATTCACATACACGCTGAATTTGCTGTGGGATAGAGTAACTGCATATGGAAATCAAATTGGAAAGCAAAATCTGGTGCAATGCATCAAAAGGCTGCATTTGACTGCAATAAAGTTGCATATGGTCCCTGACAAATAAAATAATGAAAAGGTGTGGATGGCTGACATCCAAATACCAAGACAGTCACTGAATATGACCATTTATAGAGATATTGTTTCTGGTATATCTTACAAAATACTTGTATTCTGGTATCATAGTATTAACTGTATTTTTTTAAAGAAGAAAGCTAACCAGTACGCTACTACTGTTAAGTAACCAGTTTAACTAAATCAAAGTGGAGGAGAAAGGCTTTTCCCACAACATGTCTGACATAAATATATTCTTTTTTGAAAATGTCCTATTTGAAAGGCATCCATAAGTTAAGTGGGCTTCTTTTTGGTCTGCCTAATGGCTAGTCTGAGGAGATGAAGGAAGAGCCTATACCATGTCAAATCGGCCTTTCTATCCAGGGTCAGGACATTCTGTCTGGGTCCACTCGCATCTCTGCCTCAGAAGTTTTCCCATTCACTAACACAATGTAACTGTCAGTTCCTGCGTCCACTGGCTCCAGCACTCACAGGGCAACACAATATTTCACAGCACCAAACAATCGCCTGTCTGCCCGGACTAACCATATGGTTACTATGGGGCGCAATATTGACACACATCACTAATTATTCATAGAAAGGGAACTGAACAGAGGTGGCATCCCAGGTCCCTATTCTGTCACAGCTTTGTACCTCTGAGTCTGGAATTCTATTTGGGACATATTAAAAATACCATTCTGATTCACAGTGCCTTCAGAAAGTATTCAACCACTTGACTTTTTCCACATGTTGTTGTGTTACAGCCTGAATTTAAAATTTATTAAATTTAGATTTTTTTTGGTCACTGGCAACACACAATACCCCATAATGTCAAAGTGGAATTATGTTTTTATTTTATTTTTTACAAATTAATGAAAAATGTTTATCTGAAATGTCTTGAGTCTAAGTATTCAGCCCTTTTATGGCAAACCTAAATAAGTTCAGGAGTACAAATGTGCGTAACAAGTCACATAATTAGTTGCATGGACTCACTGTGTGTGCAATAATAGTGTTTAACATGCTTTTTGAATGACTACCTCATCTCTGTACCCTACACATACAATTATCTGTAAGGTCCCTCAGTCGAGCAGTTAATTTCAAACACAGATTGAACCTCAAAGACCAGGGAGGTTTTCCAATGCCTCGCAAAGAAGTTGACCTATTGGTAGAGAGGTTAAAAAAAGCAGACATTGAATATACCTTTGAGCATGGTGAAATTATTAATTACACTTTGGATGGTGTATCAATACACCCAGTCACTACAAAGATACAGGCGTGCTTCCTAACTCAGTTGCCAGAGAGGAAGAAAACTGCTTAGGGATTTCACCGTAAGGTCAATGGTGACTTTAAAACAGTTAAAGGAGAAAACTGAGGATGGATCAACAACATTGTAGTTACTCCACAATACGAACCTAATTTGTAGAGTGAAAAAAAGGAAGCCTCTAGAATAAAAATAGTAAACAAATATGCATCCTGTTTGCAATAAGGTGCTAAAGTAAAACTGCAAGAAATGTGGCAAAGAAATTACCTAATTGTCCTAAATACAAAGTGTTATGTTTGGGGAAAATCCAGCACAACACATCACTAAGTACCACTCATCATAATTTCAAGCATGGTGTTGGCTGCATCATGTTATGGGTATGCTTGTCATCAGCAAGGACTAGGGAGTTTTTTTATGATAAAAAGAAATGGAAAAGAGTTAAATACAGGCAAAATCCTAGAGGAAAACCTGGTTCAGTGTGCTTTCCAACAGACACTGTATCATGCCCTGATCTGTTTCATCTGTCACCATGATTGTCTCCACCCCTTCCAGGTGTAGCTTATTTTCCCCAGTGTAGTTATCCCTGTGTTTCCTTTCTCTCTGTGCCTGTTCATCTTGTATGTTTAGTCAAGTCAACCAGCGTGTTTTTCCCGTACTCCTTTTGCTATTCTCTTTTGATAGTCTTCCCGGTTTTGACCCCTGCCTGACTCTGGACTACTTTCCCGCCTGCCTGATCATCCTGCCTGCCCTGACCTTGATTCTGCCTGCCTTTCGGTACCTTTTAGACTGAACTGGTTTTGACCCTTTTGCCTGTCCACGACCATTCTCTTGCCTTACCCTATTGGATTAGTAAATATTGTAAGACTCCAACCATCTGCCTCCTGTGTCTGCATCTGGGTCTCGCCTTGTGTCATAATGGTACGAACTGGCCATGACAGACCCAGCAGACTTGGACCAGCTCCGCCACGCTGTCTCCCAGCAGGGAGCCACCATTGGGAGACATCAGGAGTTGCTACAGGGCCTTTTGGAAGGGCTCAGTTCCTTGATGGAACGCCACGACCATGGGTTAAAGGCTATTATGGAGCAGAGAGTTAGCTCAGACTGTCTGCCACCTCTGAAAAACCCCAATCACCCAGTATTTTTTTCCACTATCTGTGGTGAGTTTGAACAGCCTATCCCGACTCCCCCGAACCCCAATTACCTCCTCCAGAGCGATATTCGGGGAATCCTGGTGCCTGCCAGGGTTTTCTTTCTCAGTGCTCACTTATGTTTGAGCTACAGCCATCTTCGTTTTCTTCAGACCGATCGAAGATGGCGTATATTATTACGCTAAAAGTTTTTGAGTGTCCGGGAGAAAGGCGGCCAGCAAACTGCTTGACTTACGTCAAAACTCCGGTAGTGTGGCAGACGATGCGGTGGACTTTCGCATGTTTGCCTCCAAGAGTGCCTGGAATCTGGAGTATCTTTTCAATTATTTTCTGCACAGATTATCTGAGGAGGTAAAGGATGAGCTAGCTGCTCGGGAACTGCCGGTGGACCTCAACTCTCTTATCGCCTTAACCATTAAAATTGATGGACGCCTAAGGGAATGCAAGAGTGAAAGGAAGTCTGGTCTCGGGCACACTCGTGCACCCGATATGGTGCGTTCACCTCCTATGGAATTCAGAGGTATCCAAAGGCAGCTCTTCCGAGAGGCGTTGAAGTCACCCGAGCTCGCTCGTGAATCTATGACGGGTGAGTTGGATACTCCTGAGCCTATGCAGTTGGGAAGAACTAGGCTATCAGTTTGATTACCATTACTATTGGGAGTCAGACTGGGAGTTCCCTAATTTCCATCACCCGCACACCCCTTTTTGCTCTTGTTCTGTGGGGAGACTATTCTAAGTCTCTCCGAGTGCTCATTGACTCTGGGGCTGATGAATGTCTTATGGATGCCACAATAGCTTCGGAGTTTGGTATTCCCACTCAATCTCTCTTTGTGCCCATGGATGTTAGGGCACTGGACGGCCGCTCTATAGGGGAAGTCACCCATAGTACTGTGCCCGTTCAATTATGGGTTTCTGGTAACCACAGTGAAACAATACAGTTCCTTCTCATTGCGTTTCCCCATGTTCCGGTTGTTTTGGGATTTTCCTGGCTCCAAAAGCACAATCCTGTGATTGACTGGACCACAAGCTCCATCCTGGGTTTGAGCCCATTTTGCCATTCTCACTGCCTTCAAGCAGCACAGCCTTCCCCTAGTTGTCTTCCTCGGGAGGTTAGTAAAACGGTGGATATCTCTGTTATCCCCACGGAATAATATGACCTCCTGGAAGAGTTCAGCAAGGCACGTGCTAATTCCCTTCCCCCGCACCATCCTTATGATTGTGCCATTGATCTTCTCCCAGGCACTACACCACCTCTGGGTCGGTTGTACTCTCTGTCCGGACCAGAGACCATTGCTATGGAGAAGTACATAGTCTCTGGCCACTGGGGCTGTCCGTCCTTCTGCATCTTCTGCCCGCGCAGGGTTTTTCTTTGTGGAGAAGAAGGACAAGACCCTGCGCCCGTGCATTGACTACCGCCGACTTAACGATATCACTGTCAAAAAACGTTACCCCCTTACCTCTCCTCTGCATTTGAACCTCTCCAGGAGGCTTCCATGTTTTCCAAGTTGGACCTTCGGAATGCCTAACACCTGGTTCAGATACGTGAGGGGGATGAGTGGAAGACAGCCTTCAACACAGCCAGTGGACATTATGAGTACGAGGTCATGCCATTTGGACTCACCACTGTCTTCCAGGCTTTGGTCAATGATGTGCTTCGGGACATGCTAAACCGATTTGTGTTCGTCTACCTGGACGACATCCTGTTTTTTTCCCCGATCTGCCCAAGAACATGTACTCCATGTCAGACAGGTAATTCAGCACCTCCTGGAGAATCAATTGTTCATGAAAGCCGAGATGTGTGAGTTCCACCGTTCTTCTATCACCTTTCTGGGATATGTCATTGCTGAGGGCAATGTTCAGATGGATCCTGGAAAGGTGAAAGCAGTGGTGGATTGGACTCAACCAACGTCCAGGGTGCAGTTGCAAAGGTTTCTTGGTTTTGCAAACTTCTACCGCCGTTTCATTCGAGATTACAGCACCCTGGCGGTCCCCCTCTCGGCACTCACCTCCCCCAAGGTACCGTTCAAATGGTCTCCAGCTGTTGACAAAGCCTTTGTGGACCTGAAGCATCAGTTCACAACAGCATCCATCCGGACCCCTCGCATCAATTTGTGGTGGAAGTGGATGCTTCGGATGTTGGAGTGGGGGCCATCCTGTCCTATCATCTCAATCCTGCTGAGAGGAGCTACAATGTTGGCAACCGAGAAAACCTGGCGGTGGAGTTGGAGGAGTGGAGGCACTGGCTGGAAGGAGCAGAACAGCCATTCCTGGTCGTAGTGACCATAAAAACTTGGAATATCTCCGTTCAGCCAAATACCTCAACTTAAGGCAGGCCCGGTGGGCCCTCCTGTTTACCAGATTCAACTTTACCATGTCCTACCGTCCTGGGTCTAAAAATGTGAAGCCTGATGCTCTCTCCCGCCTATACAGTTCCTCTGCCACACCCTGATCTTCCGAAACCATTCTCCTTACCTCATGGCTTGCTGCCACGGTGGATTGCGGTATTGAGAACCTGGTTCGCGAGGCGTAACGCTCCCAACCTGGACCTGAAGGGGGCCTGGCTAACCGGCTGTTTGTCCCTAACCCAGTCCGGTCCCGGATCTTGGAATGGGCTCACTCCTCCAGGCTGACCTGTCATCCAGGGTCACGTCGCACATTAGCCTGCCTTTGTCAACGTTTCTGGTGGCCCACAATGGTCCCTGACGTCTCTGCGTTCGTCGCCGCATGCACTGTGTATGCTCAAAATAAGACTCCACGGCAAGCTCCTTCTGGCCTCCTAAAGCCACTACCAGTTCCTCATCGTCCCTGGTCTCATATACTGTATCTCTGGACTTTGTCACTGGGCTCCCTCCGTCTGATGGCAACACTGTCATTCTGACGGTAGTCGACCAGTTCTCCAAGGCCGCCCATTTCATCCCTCTCCACAAACTACCTTCTATCAAGGGGATGGTGGAGCATGTCTTCCGGATCCATGGACTCCTGGTCGGGGTTCTCGTCTAAGTTCTGGAAGGCATTCTGCACCCTTATTGGGTCGTCCGCCAGCATGTCATCCAGATTCCATCCCCAAACTAACGGTCAGTCGGAGCGAGCCAACCAAGACCTGGAGACCATCTTATGGTGCCTGGTCTCAACCAACCCCACTACCTGGAGCCGTCAACTTGTTTGGGTGGAGTATGCCCGGAACACTCTTCCCTGTTCTGCCACGGGACTCTCCCCTTTTGAGTGCTCCATGGGGTATCAGCCTCCACTCTTTCCTGAACAAGAGCAGGAGGTCAGCGTACCCTTGGCCCAGATGTTTGTCCGCCGCTGTCGATGTACCTGGAGAAGAGTCAAGGATCGTCAACAAGCAGACTGTCACCGTACCCCAGCTCCCCTCTACCACATTTCCAGTACCTAGTTGACTGGGAGGGTTATGGCACGGAGGAGAGGTGCTGGATTCCTGCTAAAGACATCTTGGACCCGGCCCTCATCGCTGATTTCCACCGCCGACACCTTGGTCAGCCAGGTATGCGCCTGGCTGACCGAGGGATACTGTCACGCCCTAATCTGTTTCTCCTGTTATTGTCTCCACCCCTCCAGGTGTCACTTATTTCCCCAGTGTATTTATCCCTGTGTTTCCTGTCTCTCTGTGCCAGTCCTTCGTATGTTAGTCAAGTCAACCAGCGTGTATTTCCCGTACTCCTTTTGCTATTCTCTTTTGATAGTCTTCCCGGTTTTGACCCCTGCCTGACTCTGGACTACTTTGCCACCTGCCTGATCATCCTGCCTGCCCTGACCTTGATTCTGCCTGCCTTTCGGTACCTTTTAGACTGAACTGGTTTTGACCCCTTTGCCTGTCCACG
The DNA here is from genome assembly GCF_018296145.1 of Oncorhynchus tshawytscha. NCBI lineage: Eukaryota > Metazoa > Chordata > Actinopteri > Salmoniformes > Salmonidae > Oncorhynchus > Oncorhynchus tshawytscha. The sequence continues at coordinate 27,371,569 of NC_056453.1, forward strand.
ACCATTCTCTTGCCTTACACTATTGGATTAATAAATATTGAAAGACTCCAACCATCTGCCTCCTGGTTCTCGCCTAGTGTCATGATAAATCGCTGGCAAAGGTGATTCTAATATGTATTGACTCAGGGGTTGAATAGGGTTTTATTGTCATAAAAAAAAAAATGAATGTTAGAATTTTCCTTACACTTTGACATTACCTTACATTAGTATTTTGTGTAGATCGTTGACCAACAAATTACAGGGATTAAGACAATGTGGAAAAAGTCAAGGGGTGCGAATACTTTCTGAAGGCTCTGTATATGTTCTATTTGCCATGTTTTTCACATAAGTTTAAATGTGAGGTAAGTCATCAGCGGATTAATTCGGTCCATGTTGGGGCGGCAGGTAACCTAGTGGTTAGAGCATTGGACTTGTAACCGCAAGATCCCTGAGCTAAAAATCTGTTGTTCTGCCCCTGAACAAGGCAGTTAACCCACTGTTCCTAGGCTGTCCCTGACAATAAGAATTAATTAACTGACTTGTCTATTTTTTTTTCTTTTTTTCTTTTCTTTTTTTTTTCTTTGTAACAGTATTTTTATTGGAATTTCACAATTTTCACCCATATTAAGAGATACAACAACAGAGACAAAGCACACAGAACAAAAACAAGAAAAACAGCACCCACTTACACATATCTACGTGCGTATATATACACATACATACATACACACACATACATATACCCATGCATATACACACACATACGCATACATACACGCACGCACACACACACATACGTACACCATTTTCCTCTTCCCGCTCCGTGCTTCTCTCACCCCATCACCATCATTGCGTCTCTCAATACATACATTTTAAACAAACTTACAAACAGAAATTAAACAAAAAAGCTCAGCTTAAACCAAGAGGTTAGGTTCCACACATGGAACGTACAGTGTAGTTCTGAAATACATAGATCCCCGCCATTCTAAGAGAATCCTTGCAGCATAATAGCTGATACCTCAGGTTCTAGGTAATTTAGATAAGGTTCCCATACTTTGTAGAACTGGTCTGTTTTAGAATGCAATGTACATGTCAGATATTCCAGAGGCACCCATTCAAATAGTATCTTATGCCAATCTTTAATAGAAGGAACCTTATCACTAATCCACTGTAAAAGGATGTTTTTCCTCGCTGCGAAGGTAAGGATGTTGTAAAGCCTCCTTTTACCGACAGAAGTAACATGCCTACTAGGGAGACCTAACAGTAAAGAAACTGGGTCCAATTCTAGATCAACCCCTAGGATCTTTTCAATTTCTTGCAGAACACCAGACCAGTATCTTTGTATTTTGGTACATGACCATAAACAATGTGTTAGGGTGCCTGTATCAGTTTTGCATTTAAGACACTGAGGGGAAGAGGAAGTGGGGCTAAAAGCATGTCTGCGATTTGGGGATATATGCAATCTGTGTATTATTCTTAATTGGATTGCTCTAGTACGGTTACATATAGATATTGTTTTTGCATATCTCCAAATGTCCTCCCACATCTCTTCATCAATAGTAACAGACAATTCTTTCTCCCACACTTGTTTCACCCTCCGTGTGTTGACAGCAGAAAAGGACCTTAAAGTATCATAAAACAGACTTACAGACATTTTCCTTTGTGGGAAAAAAAAAGCATTCTTTCAATGACAGACACATCAGGGTTACCAATTAAGGTGGTGCTCTTCAGAATATAATGTCTTACTTGTAGGAAGCGGAAAAAGTCCTGCTTTGGGAGTCGATATTTCTAGACCATCTGCTCAAATGACAACAAAATCTTATCAGCAAATAAGTCATTTAGCCTGCGTATGCCCTTATTAAGCCATAAGTTAAAGCCAGCATCCAGCAATCCTGGACTGAAATCTGGGTTGTTAAGAATTGGGGTAAGAGCAGAGGTTAGTTTGGACCTTCCCAGGAAGCGTTGAACTGACCTCCATACTTTGAGTGTGTTAAGTGTAACGGGATTATTGCAGTGGTCTTCTACAGACTTGAAACTTCTGAAAAATAAAATATCCTGTAAGGGGTATTTTGAAAGAGAAGTCTCAATGTCTAACCAAATAGAGGAGTCATCATTTGTGATCCAGTCAGAAATATAACAAAGGTGGGCACACCATTGATAGAACCTGATATTGGGCAGGTCCAAGCCGCCCATAGAACTTGGCAGCTGCAATATTGCCATCTTAAGTCTTGGCTTGCGTTTACTCCATATAAAGGAACTTAGCCATCCATTTACATCCTTTATTACCTTATTGGAGAGTAATACTGGGATCATTTGGATTGGGTAAAGTAGTCTAGGTAAAATGTTCATTTTCAAGAGGGATATTCTACCCAACCAAGAAATCGGGAGAGAGTTCCAGCGATCCAGATCCTGTCTTATTGTATCAAACAAGGGAACAAAATTGGCTTTGTACATTAGCTGGAATTTAGGAGTTACAAATATACCCAGATACATGAAACCTGAGGGAGACCATTTAAAAGGGAAGGGGGGAGAAGTATTAGGTACAGAGTGTAGGCTACCAAGTGGCATAGCCTCTGACTTAGTAAGGTTAATCTTGTAGCCTGAGAATTCGCTGAATAATTCAATAATATTAATAAGAGATGTAATTGAAGTCTCGGGACTAGAGATGAATATCAGGACATCATCAGCATACAAGCTTATTTTATGGTGAACATCACCAATGAGCAGCCCCTGTATAGCAGGCGTTACCCTGATGGCCTCGGCTAGTGGTTCCATAACGAGTGCAAAGAGGAGGGGGGATAAAGGACAGCCCTGTCTGGTACCTCTGTGTATAGCGAAGCTATTTGACCGTAGCCCATTAGTAAGGACAGCAGCCTGAGGATCATCATATAAAACTTTCACCCATTTTATAAAGTTGTCCCCCAGACCAAATTTATTTAGAGCAAATAATAGGTAAGACCACTCCACACGATCAAATGCTTTCTCAGCATCTAGGGAGAGCACAAGACCATCCACAGCACTTTGTTGGTAGGCTTGAATTACATTAAGAAGCCGCCTGACGTTGTTGCATGACTTACGGCCCCTAATGAAGCCAGTTTGGTCTCCTTTCACAATTAGTGGCAGTGAGTCCTCTAATCTTGTGGCTAGAATTTTAGAAAGCAATTTTCTATCCACATTCAGAAGGGAAATTGGTCTGTATGAGGAACAAGACTCTGGACATTTTCCCTTTTTGAGAATAAGTGAAATGTTGGCTTCTCTCAGCGTTTGAGGGAGTTGGTCATTTGAAAATGAGTGGTTAAACATATCACGCAATGGCTCAAGGATCAGGCCATGGAACTCTTTTACTCTCACTACAAAACCCGTCTGGTCCTGGGGCCTTACCATTTTGCAGATTCTTAATTGCGAACATTATCTCTTCCTTGGTAATAGGGGCATTAAGGAGGGACCTCTGCTCTTCGGAGATAGTAGGGAGCTCAATCTTACAAAAGAAGTTCTCCATTAATTTGGGTGCATCCTTTGGCAGTTCTGAGGCATAAAGGTTTGTATAAAATTTCTTAAATGAGTCACTTATCAATTTATTTTCATATAAATGATTACCATCAGAATCAGTAATAGTAGCAATTGACTGAGAGTCAGCCCTCTTTTTAGATAGGTATGCCAAGTACTTTCCTGGCTTATCGCCATGTTCATATAGCTTTTGCCTGACAAATCTCATTTTCTTTTCAGCGTCCTGTGTTAGGAGAGAGTCTAACGTTGATCTAATGACTGATATTTCCTTTAATAGGGCAGGAGTGGGCGTTTTAATGTAGTCCTTCTCTTTAGTTCCTAATTCACCCTCTAACATTTTTTGCTTTTCCCGCTTTTTCCGTCTCTTAGTAGCTGTGTATGACATAATCAGACCCCTGGCATACGCTTTACAGGTCTCCCAAAGGAGCGAGGGGTTATCTGTTGATTGAGAGTTAATAGAGAAAAATGCTTTAAACTCTGTTATAAAATATGATGTGAATGTATGGTCTTTAAGAATGGTTGTGTTCAACCTCCAATGTCTTGACCGATTGAATGCCCCGTTGAGTGTTATGTCCAGGATCACCTCAGCATGATCAGATATTCCTACCCTAGCGGATAAAACAGACTGCAAAGACGTCTTGTGCATAAAAAAATAATCTATTCTAGTCTGACATCCATGAGGTGCAGAGAAAAAAGTGAACTCTCTGTTGGAGGGATGGAAAGCTCTCCAGACATCCGCATACCCCAGATCATCACAAATAACTTTAAGTGACTTAGCTTGAGGAGAGAGTGAAGCTATACCACTGGGAAACTTATCAACAAGGGGGTTCAACAAGCAGTTAAAATCTCCTCCAACCACTGCAGTGTCTGAGTTTAATTCTGAAAAGTCTAGAAATGCCTTAGTGAGGAAATCAGGGGGGTGAGCAGGGGGGAAGTAAATATTCATTATGGAAATGTTCTGCCCTTGTAAAGTACCATTAATTATAACAAAGCGACCAAATTTATCTTTCACACAATTCAAGACCTTAAGTGGTAAGTTCTTTTTCACCAGAATTGCTACACCTCTACTTCTGGATGTAAATGATGAGAAAAACACTTGACCAAACCCTCCTTGTTGTAATTTCAGGTGCTCCTTATCATCCAAATGAGTTTCTTGCAACAGGGCAATATCAATATTTTCTTTTTTCAAAAAAGACAGTACTTTCTTCCTTTTAATGGGGTTATGGCTCCCTCTAATGTTCCACGTACATACACGCAGTCTGTTATCTGCCATTGTATCTTGACCATTCAATATCCAGACTGGATCCTACTGTAAAAGTGGGGTGGTACCTTTTTCCATGTGTTGAACTCTCCTCTATCTCACTGAGCATAAACAAAAAAGTATGAACCCTGAACTCGAACTATACTAAACCCAAAAATTAAACATGTAAAGATCCAAAAGGGGGTTTTCCCACTAGCTAACATGCAGGGGATTTCAACTCTCCAATGTAGACTCTTAAGTCCGCATTGCCGATCAATAGCCTCATCCTTTATATATATGGAAAAGAAAATCAATAGAAGAAGATTGAGGCTCTTCCACCTAAAACCAAGCCTGGGCACCAATATGGATTCACACATATCTCAGCCTGAGCTATAGCGGCTATTACTTTAGCAAGAAAAATAATAAAGATACGAATATTACTGAGCCGGAGTACGTGAGGACTCACACCACTGTTTCATGATCAGATTCAACCAAAAATAAACAAAGTTATTCAATGCTGTGGAGGTTCAGCTTAAAGTTATTTACCCGAGAGAGTCAATAAACGCAGCAGCCTCTTCAGGTGTGTAGAGCATTTTAGGTGATCCGTTGACCATAATATTCAATGTGGCCGGGTACAACAGTGCGTAGTCCATCTTCATTCTCCTGAGTCGAGCCTTCGCCTCATCAAACACTTTGCGTCTTCGTACAACCGCTGTGGAATAATCATTGAAGAATGAGACCTTTGGACCTTTATGTTGACTACCATCAGAGCCGATGTTTCTAGCCGCATCCATGACGCGCTGCTTGTCGGGGAAGTTGTGGAACTTTATAACCACCGGCCGTGGGCGCTGATTGGGACCGGGTATCGGTGCTTGAGAGCGATGGGCTCTGTCCAGCTTCACACGACCAGCCTTAGTGTCCATTTGTAGGTAGCCAGGGATCCATTCCTCAAAGAATTTTACTGAACATGTCCCTTCAGAATTTTCCGGGAGTCCCACAACACGAATATTGCATCTGCGTCCTCGATTATCCAAGTCGTCAATGTGCTCCGCCATTTCGCGCACCTGTTTCTCAAGTGCTTTTATCTTAGCGTCCATAGATGTAGTTGAAGTTTCCACTGCAGCAATTCTCCCTTCCGCCTCAACAACACGTTTCACAACGCTCTGTATTTCAGCTGAATGGCCTGCTATTGCTTCCAAGACCGTTCTTATCTTAGCATCGATCACTTTAGTAATGTTATCAGTCATCTTTTGAATCATCAGGTCCATTGTGCCTGGATCCGCAATGGTGTTAGCTTCGCTAACGTTAGCTAGCTCCTCATGCACATCCACAGGGGTGGTGGTTTTGGTCGACTTCTTAGTAGTTCTATTGGGCATGTTGTCGGAGATTTTTGCGAAATAGTCGTCAAGACTCATTATATGGTAACTTATTTAGCCAATTCTACCACTTTTTCAAGCTAGGAGATTAATGTAAGAATATAAATTTACGAATGCCACGAGAGCTCGCTGAAACACCGTGTTCTCTCTACGGCGCCATTTTGTCCCCCCCTGACTTGTCTAGTTAAAAAAAATATATTGGTCTTGCTATACATCTTAGTGAACCACTGGGCCGATACGACAACATCATTTTAAGTATCTTGTATTCCCATGGGATAATTCCCAACATTGTAAACGCTGGACACACTATTCCAACACATGCTCATTTACTTAGAGATGTCTGCTTATGCTCAGTGGACAGTTTATTAGGTATACCCATCTAGTACTGGGTCAGAACCCCTTTTGGCCCCAGAACAGCCTGAATTCTTCTGGACATTGAAATGTTACTCAATTGGTATTAATAAGGGACCTAACGTCTGTCAGGAAAACATTCCCCACGCCATTACACCACCAGCCTGTACCGTTGTCACCAGGCAGGATGGGGCCGTAGACTCATGCTGCTTACGCCAGATCCCGACTCTGCTATTAACATGACGCGACAGGAACTGAGATTCATCGAACCAGGCAATGTTTTTCCACTCCTCAATTGTCCAGAGTTGTTGATTACGTGCCAACTGGAGCCTCTTGTTTTTTGCTAATAGGAGTGGAACCTGGTGTGGTTGTCTGCGGCAATAGCAGATCCGTGACAAGGACCGACAACTTGTGCATTCCGAGATGCCGTTCTGAAACCACTATTGTACTGCACTGTTATTTGCCTGTTTTGCATGTTAGCTTACACGATTCTTGCCATTCTCCTTCGACCTCTCATCAACAAGCTGTTGGATGTTTTTTGTTTGTCGCACCATTCTCGGTAAACCCTAGACACTGTCATGCGTGAAAAGCCCAGGAGACCGGCCGTTGCTTAGGTCACTTGTTTTGCCAATTCTAACGTTCAATTGAATAATAACTGAATGGCTTGATGCCTGTCTGCCTGCTTTATATAAAAAGCCATGGACACATGACCCACTGTCTGTAGGAGCTAACCATTTTCGTGAACGGGTTGGTGTACCTAACAAACTGAGTGTAAATTGGGAGTAATTGTTATTTAGTTATTAGTGATGATGGTGAACAGTCCACTCTCCACAATAGAACATTTGGTAGATGCGGTTATTAAGATGTCACTTGTCTGATTTTAACTCTTGGCGTGTGTTTAATATCTAATTAATATGATACTCTTTGTATTTGCATGGATTTTAATTACTGCCCAGTTGATTTTACCCTTATGAGGGCACTGTGTGTTTTAACTTTGTGAGCAGCTTGCATTACTGATATATCACAGCTGAGTATGCCACCGTGTAAAATAAGAATAGCACAATTAAAGGCCTTTATTGCATCAGTAAGTTGGATAATTGCTTGCTGCTTGTTGTAGTGTGAAATTGTTCTGAGATTGTGTAATTGGGCTCCAAACCTTGTCTATTATTATTTTTACCTACTGCAAAACGTTTCTAAGACAACAGAAATAGATTTGTCATTACATTCTTTGTGGGAACTTTTCTTTATTATCTGTGTATTTCAGACCTTTTTTGTTGTTGTTGAAGTTTTTCTCACAACATCTGTACAATTCACAGAGAATAAGTTCACATTTGCCCTTGCTTGAAAGTGAACTGTGTATATCTGCTATCTCTGTAAGGCTTTGTCCCGGCAGCCCCTGCCTGACCCCCTATGAGGTCGGAAAATCCACTGGTCCATCAGCCCATGACAGACCCATGTGGAGCCAGACTGCATCAGACCACTCCAATGTAGAAAATAGTAAAAAATAAAGAAAAACCCTTGAATGAGTAAGTGTGTCAAAATATTTGACTGGTACAGTATATCTATAAACTGTGTGTATGTATATATATATATATGTGTGTGTGTATATATATGTATATATTTTTATTTCTTTATTTCTTTAACCTTTATTTAACTAGGCTAGTCAGTTAAGAACAAAATCTTATTTACAATGATGGCCTACCTCGGCCAAACCCGGACGACGCTGGGCCAATTGTGCGCCGCCCTATAGGACTCCCAATCACGGCCGGATGTGATGCAGCCTGGAAATATACAGTACCAGTCAAAAGTTTAGACACTCCTACTCATTCAAGGGTTTTTTCTTTATTTGTACTATTTTCTAAGGAGTTCCCACATATGCTGAGCACTTGTTGGCTGCTTTTCCTTCACTCTGTGGTCCAACTCATCCCAAACCATCTCAATTGGGTTGAGGTCGGGGGATTGTGGAGGCCAGGTCATCTGATGCAGCACTCCATCACTCTCCTTCTTGGTCAAATAGCCCTTACACCGCCTGGAGGTCTGTTGGGTCATTGTCCTGTTGAAAAACAAATGATAGTTCCACTAAGCACAAACCAGATGGGATGGCATATCACTGCAGAATGCTGTGGTAACCATGCTGGTAAAGTGTGCCTTGAATTCTAAATAACTCACAGACAGTGTCACCAGCAAAGCACCATCACACCTCCTCCTCCATGCTTCACGTGGGAACCACACATGCGGAGATCATCCGTTCAACTGAAACAAAAACAAGGAGATTGGAACCAAAGATGTCAAATCTGGACTCATCAGACCAAAGGACAGATTTACATGGGTTGAATGCCCATTGCTTTGTTTCTTGGCCCAAGCAAGTCTCTTCTTCATGTCATTTTTATTTAACCTGGCAAGTCAGTTAAGAACAAATTCTTATTTACAATGACAGCCAACACCGGCCAAACCCATACAACATTAGGTCAATTGTGCACCGCCCTATGGGACTCCCAATCACGGCCAATGCCTTAGACCACTGCGCCACTCGAGAGCCCTTCCTTCAGTAATGATTTCTTTGCATCAATTTAACTATGAAGACCCAATTCACGCAGTTTCCTCTGAACAGTTGATGTTGAGATGTGTCTGGTACTTGAACTCGGTGAAGCATTTATTTGGGCTGCAATTTCTGAGGCTTGTAACTCTAATGAACTTATCCTCTGCCGCAGAGGTAACTCTGGTTCTTCCTTTCTTGTGGCGGTCCTCAATGAAGGCCAGTTTCATAATAGCTCTTGATGGTTTTTGAGACTGCACTTAAAGAAGTTGTCAAAGATCTTGAAATTTTCTGGATTGTCTGACCTTCATGTCTTAAAGTAATGATGGACTGTAATTTCTCTTTGCTTATTTGAGCTGTTCTTGCCATAATATGGATTTAGCCCTATTTGGTAAAAGACCATCTTCTGTATACCACCCTACCTTGTCACAAAACTACTGATTGGCTCAAACACATTAAGAAGGAAATCATTTCCACAAATGAACTTTTAATTGAATTTTATTTTTTTATTTCACCTTTATTTAACCAGGTAGGCAAGTTGAAAACAAGTTCTCATTTACAATTGTGACCTGGCCAAGATAAAGCAAAGCAGTTTGACACATACAGCAACACAGAGTTACACATGGAGTAAAACAAACATACAGTCAATAATACAGTAGAAAAATAAGTCTATATACAATGTGAGCAAATTAGGTGAGATAAGGGAGGCAAAGGCAAAAAAAAGGCCATGGTGGTGAAGTAAATACAATATAGCAAGTAAAACACTGGCATGGTAGATTTGCAGTGAAAGAAAAGTAGAGATAGATATAATGGGGTGCAAAAGAGCAAAATAAATAAATACAGTAGGGGGGAGGTAGTTGTTTGGGCTAAATTATAGATGGGCTATGTACAGGTGCAGTAATCTGTGAGCTGCTCTGACAGCTGGTGCTTAAAGCTAGTGAGGGAGATAAGTGTTTCCAGTTTCAGAGATTTTTGTAGTTCGTTCCAGTCATTGGCAGCAGAGAACTGGAAGGAGAGGAGGCCAAAGGAAGAATTGGTTTTGGGGGTGACCAGAGAGATATACCTGCTGGAGCGCGTGCTACAGGTGGGTGCTGCTATGGTGACCAGTGAGCTGAGATAAGAGGGGACTTTACCTAGCAGGGTCTTGTAGATGACCTGGAGCCAGTGGGTTTGGCGACGAGTATGAAGTGAGGGCCAGCCAATGAGAGCGTACAGGTCGCAGTGATGGGTAGTATATGAGGATTTGGTGACAAAACGGATGGCACTGTGATAGACTGCATCCAATTTATTGAGTAGGGTATTGGAGGCTATTTTGTAAATTACATCACCGAAGTCAAGGATCGGTAGGATGGTCAGTTTTACATGGGTATGTTTGGCAGCATGAGTGAAGGATGCTTTGTTGCGAAATAGGAAGCCAATTCTAGATTTAACTTTGGATTGAAGATGTTTGATATGAGTCTGGAAGGAGAGTTTACAGTCTAACCAGACACCTAGGTATTTGTAGTTGTCCACATATTCTAAGTCTGAACCGTCCAGAGTAGTGATGTTGGACGGGCGGGCAGTGATCGGTTGAAGAGCATGCATTTAGTTTTACTTGTATTTAAGAGCAATTGGAGGCCACGGAAGGAGGGTTGTATGGCATTGAAGCTCGTCTGGAGGGTTGTTAACACAGTGTCCAAAGAAGGGCCAGAAGTATACAGAATGGTGTCGTCTGCGTAGAGGTGGATCAGAGACTCACCAGCAGCAAGAGCGACATCATTGATGTATACAGAGAAGAGAGTTGGTCCAAGAATTGAAACCTGTGGCATCCCCATAGAGACTGCCAGAGGCCCGGACAACAGGCCCTCCGATTTGACACACTGAACTCTATCAGAGAAGTAGTTGGTGAACCAGCGAGGCAATCATTTGAGAAACCAAGGCTATCAAGTGCCGATGAGGATGTGGTGATTGACAGAGTCGAAAGCCTTGGCCAGGTCAATGAATACAGTTGCACAGTATTGTTTCTTACCGATGGCGGTAAAGATATCGTTTAGGACCTTGAGCGTGGCTGAGGTGCACCTCACAAATGCATTCCAGGTGACTACCACTTGAAGGTGGTTGAGAGAATGCCAAGAGTGTGCGAAGCTGTCATCAAGGCAAAGGGTGGCTACTTTGAAGAATCTTGAAAAACCATGGAATGAGTAGATGTGTCCAAACTTTTGACTGGTACTGTATATATATGTATGTGATGGGATGTATAGACAATATGGACAGTATGTGGATAGAATATGTAGTATATCTGAAGAAAAGTATATGTACAGTAATAGTTCAATAGGATATTTAACACAACAGGCATGTCTGACGCCGAATAAGAAAGACAGTTATTGCCTACTTCACTCATGTTCTATTTTATTTTTGCAACAAAAAAAATATGGTGTAGTTCCAGCAGTTAGCTACACCGCTGCATGGCAACAAAAAAAAGTTATTATCTACTGACATCACTACCTAGATTTGAATTTAGTTCACTACTCTCCAACACGGGACCCCTCAGCAGCCAGGATGAGTGACACCCTTTCACTCCATGCCTTACTCAAAGGGTAGAGACCCTTGACTGTCACATGATAAGTGTTGAGCAGGATGCGTTCATACAGGGAGGAGCATGGCCCCTCTGAACTGTAGGGGTTCCTCTTCACTCAGCTACTGTCCTAAGCCAACCCTTACGTGGAGGAATGTTGATATGTCCTGACCAGTGGTGGAAAAAGTACCCAATTGTCATTCTTGACTAAAAGTAAAAATTCCTTCAAAGATAATGACTCAAGTAAAAGTGAAAGTCACCCGGTAAAATACTACTTGAGTAAAAGTCTAAAAGTATCTGGTTTAAAATGTACTTAAGTATCAAAAGTAAAAGTATAAATCATTTCAAATTCCTTATATTAAGCAAACCAGACGGCACGATTTTCTTGATTTTTAAATGTATGGATAGCCAGGGGCACACTTCAACACTCCGACATCATTTACAAATGCAGCATATGTGCTTAGTGAATCTGCCAGATCAGATGCAGTAGGGATAACCGGGGATATTCTCTTGATAAGTGCGTGAAATAGACATTTTTCCTGTCCTGCTAAGCATTCAAAATGTAACTAGTACTTTTGGGTGTCAAGGAAAATGTTAGGAGTAAAAAATACATTATTGTCTTTAGGAATGTAGTGGAGTAAAAGTAACATTTGGCAAAAATATAAACAGTAAAGTACGATACAGCAAAGTACTTTAAAGTATTTTTACTTAAGTACTTTACACCACTGGTCCTGACTGGAGGTACTGCTAGGAGATGTGTGAGTCTCACTGCTGATCTGGCAACCCAGCTCACCACCAAGGAGAAGTTAGCTTGTTGGCAGAGGGTGAAGGTGCCCACAGCTCCAGATGTTGGTTTGGTGCAGATTTTCCTCAGGGCCGTGTGATGCTGGGCGCCACATCTGTCCAGGCAGAAACGGGCCATATTGCATCCCATCTGCCGAGTGGACTCAGTGTGGGCACAACCCTGCACAAGAACAGGGCCATTTCAATAAACGCCATAAATATTGTAATTCATAGGCATGAAACAGCAGGTTTTTAATACTGCTTTGAGAATGGAGAGAGCCTCAACCTTTGGCAGCTGAGAACCATGCCGCTTCTGTCGCTCTGGTGGCGATGCTAAACATTTGCCTTCGATTCTTCAGGAAACCTGGCGGTACCAAAAAAATCCATGTCTCTCTCATGTCTCGTCCCAAGTAAAATAGAGCACAGGGCCAAGGGGATAGTATTAATATGAATGTCACCCCTGTCCCAATGTGACATCGGGGAAATTGACTTCGTAGCCCTGTGCTGTTCTCAGCCATATGCTGATGTTTTTATATTCCAGAAAAATGAGTTGAGGGACTCGTAACGTTTCTTAAACTCTGAATTATACCCTGATGCAGCGGGATGAACGGAGCCTTCTGTCGCGCTGCAAAGACTTTTAAGTGGAAGACATTTCTCCTTTGGAAGGGAACTAGATGTGGCATTGTCCCAGCTTATCTATTTTTCATGCCTTTATCTGCACTTGTACTTTAATTAGGTAGTAAACATAGTTATACATCCCAGGGAAGGAGGGAACTTTCCTCATGCTAAAGTTATGCTGATATACACTTTTTAGATGTTGAGTAGTTTTGATGACCTTGCATTCAAGGTGCCGTAAGTTAGTGCAACATTAGTCTCTGTCTACTATCTCATCTTCTCCTCACAGTTTATTTCCAACAGGGTTAGAGCTATTCAACTCACCTGGTTTCCCAGACCTGAATCCCTGATTAGATGGCAAGAATGAAAACCAGAAGTGTTTTGGCCCACCAGGAGCAGAATTGAATTGTCCTGCTTTGGGGAAGGCATTGTATTGATAAAGAATCCATATCATACCCTACTGTATACAATGTACCATGGCCCATGGGGCAAAGCCTTCATAATGTAACTCTCTCTCTCTCTCTCTCTCTCTCGGAATAGGTGAGACCAATCCAAGTAGGCAAGTAGGACTAAACCCTGTCCTTCCAGTCAGCCAGCCAGACTGTAATAGGGTGTTTGCTTTGTGAAACCAGATCCAGGGTGAGTCTGTAAGACCTGGCTTGACCACAGTTAGGGTCCAGAGAAGGGTGCCACACCCAGACACCCTGCACAGCAGCCGCGGCGGCCATAACTTGATGACTTTAAGCTGTGTCATTGCTCAAACCGTTCCCTGGGTTCTCAATCAGCACGGTTATGTAAGTCGTCAGATTTTTTAAACGCGGCGCTTCAATATCATTTGTAACAGATTATCTCTCCTTGCGCGGGCTGACAGATGCTTGGTCCAGCTGGTGGAGAAAAACTTTATAGCCCAGTTGGAACGAGGGTCCTTACACCCTCTACAATGTTGGCCACCATTGCCTTTTTTAATGAGTCACGAATTGCCTGTTTATCTTCTGCTCCCTGCTGTTTCGGCATTTTCCCTTCCAGAACAATCCCAGAAACACATGCTGGTACAGACGCAGGAGCAATGTGTGGAGACTTGGAGCCAAATTGTTACAAGGAACAAAGTTTTTTTTTCTTGAGCATAAAAAAAAGAGGGATCACATGTTCGCTAATAAAACAGCATTTCAAATGTTCATTGTGACCCCGGCAATATGGTCACCCAGAGAAAGCTGGACCAATCTGAAGCCTCAACAAACACATAAATGACTCTATAATTGGTGCGCTTTGTTTATCATGTGCTGGCTCTGCTGAAGCTACGCTAAACACTTTGTGTAATGGCGCTACATTATGACAACACATGGCTCTAGCAAAAGAGACCAAAATTGGCAAAGTGATGAAAAGTAGCAGGTGGTGTTGACAATTTTGTTTGAAAAAGTTATGGTGACTACAGATAATAGAAGTCTTGAGCCCAACGTCAGTGTTGCCATCTGACCGAGGGAAGGGTCCGCATTGCTATTAGCAATAAGCCTGGGTTTGTACAGACAAAACAAGTTGGAAAGGTATCAAATATAGCTAGCTGACACAGAAGGGGGCTTTGTAGCCTCTGTAGATTAACCAGTGGATATTCTCAAAGCTGTCCATTCATTTGCATTCATCATACCTTTTTAATCTAAGAGGTTGAGAACACTCATTAAAGGAGGAACAGGTGGCAGAAACAACTGTTTTCCCTTCTTGAAAACTTTGCTAAATAATTTACTGAAACATTTGGCTACCAAGTCAGTTGAATTATCCATTCCTCTGCTTTTTGTGACAATTTTGTTTTATATTTCATATTTTTTAATGGATAGTGGCTTCCATAAACACTTACATGGATTTATAGAGAAAACAAGACAACCGTAAACATGTCGTCCCCCACAAATGATGTAGTGCCCCCTCGGGTCAATTGAGATATCGCGTGTGACTAACACATTTCAATTCATTACTATAGCTCCCACCTTTGGCCAATAGGTGTAATTTTGTAAATGCCGGATCCCTATGGCAAGACGCATCATTCACCCAAGTTTAATCAAAATGTGCTCAGTGCTGTCTGAGATATCACGTGTGACTAACGTACTGTACAGACGAACGGAAACAGATTCACAGTCCCCTCCCCAATTTCCTAATTTTAGTGGTAGTAGCTAACAGTATTCATGTGGCCATCAGGCTGGATAAACTGTATTTATTTGTAAACTGGGTGGTTCGATCCCTGAATGCTGATTGGCTAACAGCCATGGTATATCAGACCGTATACCATGGGTATGACAAAACATTTATTTTTACTGCTGTAATAACGTTGGTAACCAATTTATAATAGCAATAGGGCACCTCAGGGGTTTATGATATATTGCCAATATACCACAGCTAAAGACTGTGTCCAGACACTCCGCGTTACCTCGTACTAAGAACAGCCCTTAGCCGTGGTACATTGGCCACATAACACACCTCCTCGGGCCATAATGCTTAATTATCCTATGGTCTCTCCAGTGTCTTGATTAACCCTGCATTGTGAATAGGAAGTATTTTTTGCAACAATCACCTTTTCAATGGCTTGAAATGCCCAAAGGTTTATGATAATACTCTTATAACAATACACATGTGGCCCAAAGGAAATAGCAGGCCTAACCCATGATGTCCAGTATGGCCCATCTGTGTTACAGAATGCCCCAGATCTTTGCCATACTGTGTCGCTCTAAAGAGAGTGAATTACAATCCCTGAAGAACTGTCTAAATATCCCTGGAATCTTGGCAGGGGAGAGCTATAGCACAGCACCGTGAAATTCTTATTCTGCGATTGTCCCTTTTGTGGGGAACGACAAGGTTAGGTTTTGCATTCTTTTCCTTGTACAGGTCACTGCGGCAGAGGCGGCCAAGTAGAAAAGATCCTTGTGGGGGAAACAATGGCAAAAGCCACCCCATAAATGTCGCTCCTTCACTATCGCCCCATTGACTCCATGATTCCCTACCAAGATGTCAGTGTTAGACCAGCTCTCTTTAAAACAGCTTAATTAGCTGAAAGCTGAGCGATGTCTAAGCATTTGTGCTGAAATAAAAAAGAAAGAGCCAAAAGCATCCCTCTCCCCCTCGCATTGTCCCTGTGCTGTCTCTTGACAGAAATCTTGGTTTCTGCGAAAGGGAATACAAATAAAACAACATTCCTTCCTGTCAGAATTAACTGCCTGACAACAGAATGCAGAGTGATATAGGAAGTCCTCTGGTTTATTCACCACTCTCTCATTAGGAATTCAAACAATCCTTTATCTAATGAGAAATTGTTAGGTGTTTAAAAAATAATTTACACTGTATGATGAAATAGCATGAAAATAGAAATTCGCAATTAGTTTTATCACAATAAATTAAATTGCTTAGCTAGTCTATCCATGCAGTTGATATGACAATAAGCATTAGAGGCCAAAACAGTAGTTACATAAGCAAGTTATTTTTGTGCATGTAATGTACTATACATTTCACTGAGGTCTGATTACTTCTGCAATCAAGATAAGATTTTGCCCTAGATGTTTAAAAAATGTTTTCCATGATAATCTGAGTCCCTGGTGTGAGTTAGACATCTAGAGACTTGTTGGGGAGGCCCTGATCGAGAGGTACAGTGTTGTCCACTGCAAGTTCTTTGAACCTCATTCCTTTTCAAATTTGACCCCCATAATTTTTTTTTATTCCTCTTTCACTTAAAAAAAATGGAAACAGATTGATTCTCATGTGAACACAGCTGAAGCGAGGACCCTGGCCTTCCAGCCCGCTTTGAACCTCCAGCCGCCCTGTTTACTGGTGTTTGTTTTCCTCCATGTGAAGATTAACCGTGGAAATCAGAAAACAAACTCCCATTCAGTGGGCCATGTCAAAGGTGAGCGCCAGCCTATAGTGTAGCCGTGGAACTGACACCACCCCTCAGTTTAGCCGGGCCCATTCTCAACTATCCCTTGGTCTCCGTGGTGATGTACCTGGCCGCTGTGGCTTTAAGTGTATCTTGTTTGTGTGGGAATGGCCCAAAGGACACTTTGTCATTGTGATGAATGGGGATGGTGCTCTCTGTGGCAGCTAAACAATGGACCCATGTGCAGAGGAGGGGAGCTTCCAGTCAGGCTCTGAGTGACGTGTCTTCATGTCTCCAGTCTCAGCTCTCACTCATCAATGATTTGTATTTCCTTTGATATTTTCAACGGTGGAGAATGAAATTAAATGAAATTGTATTTGCAAATGTGCGTAATACAACAGGTGTAGACTTTAATGTGAAATGCTTACTTACGAGCCCTTTTCCAACAATGCAGAGTTAAAAGTAAGAAAAATTTGCAAAAATGGAAATGGTGACACAATAAAATATCAATAACGAGACTATATACAAGGAGTACCAGTACCGAATCAATGTGTAGGGGTACAAGGTAGTTGAGGTAATTGAGGTAATATGTACATGTATGTAGGTAAAAGTGACTAGGCAATCAGGATAAAATTAACAGAGTAGCAGCAGTGTGTGTGTGTGTGTGTGTGTGTTGTAGTGTCAATGTAGTGTGTGTGTGTGTGTGTGTGTGGCGTCGATATTCATGTGTGTGTGTGTGTCTGTGTGTGTGTGTGTTGTAGTGTCAGTGTAGTATGTTTGAGTGTGTAGGTAGAGTCCAGTGAGTGTGCATAAAGCTGGTGCAAGAGAATCAGAGGGGACTAAGCTTGCACCCCTGAAGGGCCACTGTGTTGAGGGTCAGCATAGTGGATTTGTTGTTGCTTACCCTCACCACCTGGGGGAAGCCCGTCAGGAAGTCCAGAAGCATTGATTTCGAGGACGGCATACGATCAGCTCAGTAGAGACAACTACTTCACAAATCCACAGGTTCCACTATCATATAATACTGTATTATGTTAATATATTAACTTTTTTTAGTTTTTCTTAGATTAAAAGGAATGCAATGAATTACATTTTTGAAGATTCTTACCTTGCTTTGATGACCAGTCAGATACATTTCTTGGAAGCAATGTTGTTCAAGCATGAAGTTCAGCCTTAGGGCAGCAATGTGTTACTTCGCCAGTATTGTCAATTTTCTGACTGCCAAAAGATATAAAGCCCACATAACTTATTTTTTTAACAACCGCGGGTACTGAGAGCTCTTTGGACGGAACCATACTTAACCCTCATGTGGCAGACCACCCGCCAGTGTCTGAGTCTCAGACTGACCATTCATAAGTGGCACTGAGACCTAACTGAATATGATATAGAGCAGGCTCTCAGACGGCACTGCAAAGGCGAGGTGGAGATTTATGAACTACAGAACCCAAACATCTTTAGAATATGTGTTGTATGGTTCCAGACAAAGCCTCCTTAGGCCACAATGAGAGTGCATCATAAATTGCCTTGTATTTGAGGTAGAGGGTTTTATATGGAAGCTCCCACATACTAAATCCCTGTGGTTCCCAGGTTAAGTCCCTCTGAGGGCCTTGGGAAACTTGTGTAAATGTTGGCTTTAAAGGGACTTTGATGTCATGAGCTAGATTTCCATACAATTGGCGACAGTTTTTCATGCGAATATTCAAAAATCTGCATAGAAACAATATGCGCATTTTCCCACCAGAGATGTGTTTCCATCAAATTGACATATCTGCACACTGTTGACTAGAGCGCACACATAGAATATATATTGGTTATTATATAAATATTTGTGCATAAAAGCATTTCCAGTGACATTTCTTGCATAATACATTTTACTGACAAAAAAAATCCCACCTTGTCTAGCGTATTTTGATTTGTGGACATCAGGCCTGTCACGAATGTACTACTCAGATAAAAAGGTTGGATGGAAACCTGGTTAGTGTTTGCAATGAATTTTGAAATGTTCCAACTTTTTGTCACCATAGAACTAGTGACTAAAATATTTTACCACAATTTTTATGTATTTAAATATTATTGTTCTGATAAAAATATTGTAAGCATTTTCTGAAGCATAACATTTTGTAAAGAAGATATTCATGATGATATGGATGGAGTTCTATCAAGAAAGTTGACACAATAAAGCAGTTGGTAATCGTTTTACTTTAAATACTAAAAGTGTAGCAGAGTATAGTTTTTTTTGTTTGGGGGGCAAATAAATTCAATCAAAAATGTACATGAGGTGAACAAATATTTTATAGAGAGCCAATGATATACAGTCACCAGTCCCCAAGTGTTAGCAGACTGAAAACTGGCATTTGTTGACCCAGCATTTGTTGACAGCCTAAAGCTGTTTATGGGAGGCATCCAAACCCACACTTTCTCCCCCAAAAATCACCACATTGTTTCATCCCCACTGTGTCGCCCTCAGATGACCTTTCCCTGATGACCCTAAATGACTAAAAAGTTGCTGGACAATCACAGTGGATTAATAATTATTTGAGCCTCATGGGGAAAGGACTGTGGCTTCACTAAAATACAGCCAGGTTAGGTCAGCACATGCCAACGTTGATAGATTGACTCAGGCCAATCCTCTTTTAGGTTGCCATCAAAGCCAGGCAGGTAGAGTGATACCCCTGTGACTGATGAGCTCCCATGTTGTGCCCTTGACTGTGTGGGAATGGGAACAAACAGATAGGGGACAAACAAAGGCCATGCTCTTCCTCCGCAGCCTATTAATTAAAAAGTCCAGTCCACAATGGATATCTGCAGATCAGAGGGAATGTGTAAGCCTTCTCCCTTTAAGTCCTATTGTTACATAGTGCGCCGTGGAAGCATACTGATGGCTGCTTGTCTTCAGGATCGTAACCTGGACATTCATATTTACTCTTTTGTTCATTTTAAGCACCGTCTCAAGTGGTTGAAATACTACTAGACCTGTCAACTATATAATATCTTGGCTGAGGCTGCACGAATGCCAATCCCCGGATGCCTGTTTACCAGAACCACAACCAAATCACGCTCTGGGCATGTATTACTATACCTACGATGTAGCCTACATCTCTGCCTCATATTTCTGAACAGCTGAACTAAAAACCCAGAAGCTATTTGAATGAATATTCCAAAAAGATGTTGGCTATATTTTGGAGGCTAATTTAGGATATAGAACAGGGCTATACCCTTACGGGAGCCAGATGTAAAAATAAATAATAATAATAATAATAAAAGGTTCATTGCAGGGGGGCTGAACATTTTCCACATGCGATTATTCTTTGGAAAAATTGTATAAAAAAAGCAAAGCACGCACACCAATTTAGCTACTTATTATATGTTGCTAAACATAATAAGAGACAACCAACGTGAGTCAAGTTGCATCCAAAAAAATGTGGTTACCATTGAAAAGGAAAAGGCGCAATGCTCTCTCACCATTTATTTCAATTGTTTTTTGTTACTATTAAAAGCTTCTTAAAAGTAATTAGATCATTTTAAAATCATCTGAAAACTAAGCATCTCAATAAGTAACACCAAATATATGTCAAATCAGGTAATGCCAAATTAATGCTAGTATGCTTTGAATTCATTTTCCTCAGTCATTAGGTGCATTTTTTGTCACAGTCCCTTCTAAGGAGTACGGTATGCACGTGTTCCTGAGAATCTTAGCTTTCAGGAATAGGGTCAAAAGCGCTAGAAACCACACTAAAGACCAGTGGTTCCCAAACCTTTTCACTCAGGCCCCTCTTCCAGCATTGGGGAAAATCCAGCATGTCCAGTGATCCTGCCGACCGGCCAGGTCAGAGGAGCCGTTTATTAAGCTAGGGGGGGTTTCTTGAGTGCTTGAACACAGCCCGCGACGCCATTAACCATTGTGGCTGGGACAGCGGATTGTCTCAGGCTTGTGGCTGTCTAGATCCCTGCTGTTTGTTGTTTTTGTTTCCAATCTTCCCTGTGACCTGCCCTGTCTGGAACTATGAGGAGTAACAGTGTAGCCTACGTTGCTACCGTGACAAAAACCAAAGCCGGCAGGAGTACCATTGAGGTCAGTGGTGTCTCTCTATCATAGGTGAAGGATCTTTTAAACAAACAAAACGAACTCAACAAGCAGTTACAGTCTCAAGTCTTCTGGGGTATGACGCAACTTGGCAATACTGTATTTGGGGAGTTTTTCACATTCTTCTACGCAGATCCTATCAAGCTCTGTCAGGTTGGATGGGGAGCATAGCTGCACAGCTATTTTCAGGTCTCTCCAGAGATGTTCGATCGGATTCAGGTCCGGGCTCTGGCTAGGCCACTCAAGGACTTTCAAAGACTTGTCCCGAAGCCACGCTTGCGTTGTCTTGGTTGTGTGCTTAGGGTCATTGTCCTGTTAGACTAGGGTGAAGGTTCACCTTCCAAGGTCCTGCGCACTCTGGAGCAGGTTTTCATCAAGGATCTCTCTGTACTGTACTCTGTTCATCTTTCCCTCGATCCTGAATAGTCTCCCAGTCCCTACCGCTCAAAAACATCCCCACAGCAAGATGCTGACACTACCATGCTTCCGTTGAGATGGTGGCAGGTTTCCTTCAGACGTGACACTTGGCATTCAAGCCTCTTGAGACCAGAGAATCTTGTTTCTGATGGTCTGAGGTGCCTTTTGGCAGGCGTGCTGTTATGTGTCTTTTACTGAGGAGTGGCTTCCGTCTGGCCACTCTAGCATAAAAGCCTGATTGGAGGAGTGCTGCAGAGATGGTTACCTTTCTGGAAGGTTCTCCCATCTCCACAGAGGAACTCTGGAGCTCTGTCAGAGTGACCATTGGGTTCTTGGTCACCTTCCCGACCAAGGACCCGACCCCAATTGCTCTGTTTGGCCAGGCTCTTAGTATCTTAGTGGTTCCAAAGTTCTTCCATTTTAGAATGATATCTCTGCAGGCCACTGTGTTCTTGTTACCCTTCCCCAGATATGTGCCTCGACACAATCCTGTCTCGTAGCTCTACGGACAAATCCTGGGTTTTTGCTCTGACATGCACAAGACCTTGTGTTCCTTTCCAAATCATGTCCAATCAATTGAATTTACCACAGGTGGACTCCAATCATGTTGTAGAAACATCTCAAGGATGATCAATGGAAACAGGATGCACCTGAGCTCAATTTTGCGTCTCATAGCAAAGGGTCTGAATACCTATGTACATTTATTTTTTTATTTTACCTTTATTTAACTAGTCAAGTTATTCCTTGTTAGTTAAGCTGTTATTTTCAATGATGGCTTAGGCCAAGGTTAACTGCCTTGTTCAGGGGAAGAACGACAGATTTTTACCTTGTCAACTCAGGGATTCGATCTTGCAACCTTTCGGTTACAAGTCCAACGCACTAACCACTAGGCTACCTGCCGCCCCTCCAAATAAATAAGGTATTTCTGTTTTTTATTTTTAATACAATTGCTAAAATGTCTCTAAACCTGTTTTCACTTTGTCATTACGGGTTATTGTGTGTAGATTGCGAAGAATTTATTTAAATTTTATCAATTTTAGAATAAGGCTGTAACGTAACAAAATGTGGAAAAGTCAAGGGGTCTGAATACTTTCCAAATGCATTGTATCTTCTTCAAAGAGGACTATACTGAAGCTGTGCGCCAGGAGAGAAAAGAACTGATCCCAGTCATGAAAGCTCCCAGAGCACGTGGGGACATTGCTTACGTCCGCTATGACAGGCTCATTGTACACCCTCCCAGAAGCCTGGAAGGGATGAGAGAGACAAACCTATGGGTTCCTAACTTCAACCCCGCAGCACACACACACTTACACACATCAACTGATTAATGTACTGCTGAAAGTCTTTTTTTATCTTACTTTGTTTGCTCTTCCATATTATGTCTATCTCTGATACACTACCCAGGAAAGGGCTGAAAATAGTCCATATTAATATATGTAGCCTTAGAAATAAGGTTCATGAAATCAATAACTTGCTAACATCAGATAACATTAATATATTAGTCATTTCTGAGACTCACTTAGATAATTAATTTGATGATACGGCAGTAGCAATACAATGATATAATATCTATAGAAGAGACAGAAATGCTTATGGGGGAGGTGTTGCTGTATATATTCAGAGCCAAATCTCTGTAATGCTTAGAGAATATCTTATGTCAAGTGTTATTGAAGTGTTGTGGTTGCAGGTTCACTTGGCACAAATAAAGCCTTTTCTTTTGGGGTGTTGCTATAGGCCACCAAGTGCTAACAGTCAGTATCTAAATAAGGTGTGAAATGCTTGATAGTGTATGTGATGTAAACAGAGAGGTATACTTTCTTCTGGGACCTGAATATTGACTGGTTTTCATCAAGCTGTCATCTCAAGAGGAAGCTTCTCACTGTTACAAGTGCCTGTAATCTGGTTCACGTTGTTAATCAACTTACCGGGGTGTTTACAATCACTACAGGAACAAGATCATCTACATGTGTTGATCACATTTTTACTAATACCGTAGAACTTTGTTCTAAAGCTGAATCTGTCCCCATTGGATGCAGTGATCATAGTATAGTGGCTATATCCAGGAAAACCAAAGTTCCAACAGCTGGGCCTAAAATAGTGTATCAAACTAAATATTTTGATATCAAACTAAATATTTTGCTGTGACTCTTATGTGGATGATGTTAAAAATATTTTTGGGTCTGTTGTGATTAATAAGGAGCATCCAGATGCTGGACTTTATGCATTTATGAAATTTCTTCTTCCAATTATTGATAAACATGCACCTGACTGGCTGACTTACTGCAAATTGAGAAATGATGTGACTAAACTCAACAAAAAGAAGAAGAAACTGTATTATGAAGCCAATATCAATGATATAAAGAATGATGGGAAAAAAATGAAATTATGGGCAGAAAGACAAATTCAACTCTTTCATCGAATCAGATGGCTTATTCATCACAAAACCATTTGATGTTGCCAATTATTTTAATGATTACTTCATTGTCAAAGTGGCAAACTTAGGTAGGAAATGCTAACAACAAACAGTAAGCCATCATAGTCATGCATTAAAAAAAACTAATAATGAAAGAAAAGCATTGTGAGTTAACATTATCGATCAATAATGACAAACATCCTGGCATTGACAACTTAGATGGAAAGCTACTGAGGATGGTAACTGACTCTATAGCCTCTCCTATCTTTAATCTGAGCCTAGAGGAAAGTCTTTGTCCTCAGGCCTGGAAGGAAGCCAATGGGACTCCCAATCATGGCCGGTTGTGATACAGCCTGGATTCGAACCAGGGTGTCTGTAGTGTCGCTTCAAGCACTGTGATGCAGTACCTTAGACCACTGTGCCACTCAGGAGCTTGCTGATAGCGCTTAGCAAATTGTTGGAAAAAATGGTGTTTGACCAAATTACAATGGTATTTCTTTGTAAACAAATAAACAACTGACTTTCAGCATGCTTATAGAGAAGGGCACTCAACTCATGTAGTGCACTGAAACAAATGTCTGATGATTGGTTGAAATAAATTGATAACAAGATGATTGTGGGAGCTGTACTGTTAGATTTCAGTGCAGCCTTTGATATTATTGATCATAACATGTTGTTGAGAAAACGCATGTATTGTGGCTTTTCAACCTCTGCCATGTTGTTGATTCAGAGCTATCTAATAGAACTCAGAGGGTTTAACTTTAATGGAAGCTTCTCTAATGTCAAACATGTAGTTTGGTGTACTGCAGGGCAGCTCTAACAAAGAGTTGCAGTCTGTTTTGGAATGGGTGGCCAGTAATAAACTGGTCCTGAACATCTCTAAAACTAAGAGCATTGTATTTGGTACAAATCATTCCCTAAGTTCTAGACCTCAGCTGAATCTGGTAATGAATGGTGTGGCTGTTGAACAAGTTGAGGAGACCAAATTACTTGGTGTTAGCTTAGATTGTAAACTGTCATGGTCAAAACATAGAGATTCAATGGTTGTAAAGATGGGGAGAGATCTGTCCGTAATTAAGAGATGATCTGCTTTTTTGACACCACAAAGCAAGTCCTGTAGGCTCTAGTTTTATCTAATCTTGATTATTGTCCAATCATATGGTCAAGTCCTGCAAAGAATGATCTAGTTCAGCTGCAGCTGGCCCAGAACAGAGCGGCACATCCTGCTCTTCATTGTAATCAAAAGGCTAATATTAATATTAATGCTATGCAGTTGAGAAAAGACTGACTGCGTCACTTCTTGTTTTTATAAGAAACATTAATATGTTGGAAATTCCAAATAGTTTGCCATGTCAACTTACACACAGCACTGACACACACACTTACCCCACCAGACATGCCACCAGGGCTCTTTTCACAGTCCCTAAGTCAAGGAAAATTCAAGGAAACATACAGTATTATACAGGGTTATGAATGCATGGAACTCCCTTCCATCTTATATAGCGCAACTGAACAGCAAACCTGGCAACATTTCACAGCACAACGCCTCTCCCCCATGTGACCTAATTGTTGTGTGTATGTACTGACATGTATGTGTAACTGATGCACACACACTACACGCTAATGTTTTTAAATGTATGTAAATTGTAGTCTTCTGTCTGTTTTGTCTTTTTCGTTATGTGTCAGACCCCAGTAAGACTAGCTGTCGCCATTAGCGTCATCTAATGGGGATCCTAATAAATAAATCAAATCAAATTATTTCCTGCAGTTCTACACATTTTGTCATGGGGTGCAGAGAAAATGTAGCAGTTCTAAAGCAAAATTTCTCGTGATTCTATACATTTTACCATGTCTAATGTTTATTCATGTGATATCTGAGTGACTCAAACATTACAACAAAATCTATGGGCTAAAAAACCTGGCTAAAAAAACAATAGCTGACATGGGCTAGTTGATCTGGGCATTTCTTACACGTTATAGATAGCTCTCTAAGGTATGCAATGACTGACATGACAAGAGGAACTGATGATGCACTACCCAATTTTGAAATTGCACCTTGTGTATTCTACTATTACAACTTTCAAGAGTAAGTTGAAAGCCAGACTGAGTTTTTAGCAGATATTTTATTCATGTTCAGAATTTATCAAAGGGCCAGTCTAAATTATACTGAAAAAATATATAAACTCAACATGCAGCAATTTAAACAATTTCACTGACTTATATTTCAGATAAGGAAATTAGTCAATTGAAATGAATTCAATAGGCCCTAATCTATGGATTTCACATGACTGGGCAGGGGCGCAGCCATAGGCCCACGCACCTGGGAGCCAGGCCCAGCCAAAGAGTTTTTCTACACAAAAGGGCTTTATTACAGACAGAAATACTTCTGTTTCATCAGCTGTCCGGGTGACTGGTCTCAGACAATCCCGCAGGTGAAGATGAAGATGTGGAGGTCCTGGGCTGGCGTGGTTACATGTGATCTGTGGTTGAGGCCGGTTGGACGTACTGCCAAATTCTCTGAAACGATGTTGGAGGCGGCTTATGGTAGAAAAATTAACATTACATTTTCTGGCAACAATTCTGGTAGACATTACTGCAGTTAGCATGGCAATTACACACTCCCTCAAAACATTAGACATCTGTGGCAATGTGTTGTGTGACAAAACGGCACATTTTTTTGTCCCCAGCACAAGGTGCACCTGTGTAATAATCATGCTGTTTAATCAGGTTCTTGATATGCCACACCTGTCAGGTGGATGAATTATCTTGGCAAAGGAGAAATGCTCACTAACAGGGATGTAAACAAATTTGTGCCAAAAATATTAGAGAAATACGCTTTTTGTGGGTATGGAACATTTCTGGGATCTTTTATTTCAGCTCATGAAACATGGGACCAACACTTTACATGTTGTGTTTATATTTTTGTTCAGTTTAATAAAGGGGCCGGATCTGGGCCACCAGGTGAATAACCAATAACCTTATCTATCTGTTATAACTAAGGATATTGCAACACAAACAAGCAAGATGCAGTCTACACTTGCAATGGGGCAGACAATCTGCATTTTAACCACAAGTAACATAGGCTACAGCTGTTATTTTGCATCTAAATGATCATACAACACAGCATAATTTGACAAACAGCACATGACTGAAATTCACCAGAGTAGCTTGTTCCACCTCTGCGCAGCCAACATTTCTGAATTTGCAGCCAAATTGTGCATAAAGAAGGGAATCCCCCACATTCGCAGAAGGTTCAGTTGTTTAACTTTCGGGAAGAGGGTTCTAAATATTTAGGCCATGCAGCTACTCTGTGGGAACAGTACTGGTTGGGAGTCTGGATTGTGATTAGTGTATTAAAACAAAATGGTTTATCACATACACCAGCCGGATAGGTGCAGTGAAATGTGTTGTTTTACAGGGTCAGACATAGTAGTACAGCACCCTCTGTTGATGTGATCAAGGGGACATCAACAGATTTTTGTTAGAATTTCAAACAGCAATCTTGCAGTTAATGGCCCAATGCTCAGCCCACTAGGCTATCTGCCACCCTTAATTAAGCGCAAGAGTAGCTATAGCAAGTTTGGTTTGCCTCAGTAGAAACCTACAGTAGGCCACAATTCAATCAATTGCAGAGGGGCTCACTAAGAATGTTAATACTGTATCAGAATTGTTAAATGCACACCCCCACAAGCTGTTGCTCTCATGAATTGGGACCATAGTCCACAGTATAATATCAAAGGCAAATGTTTTGCAAAGACTTGGAATCCCTCTAGTCACATGCCAATCACAAACTTTTCCCAATATTGTTGTCGCCGAATTAAGCTAAGAAACAGGCTAGATTAATTACATATTTTACCCAAGCAGTTCCAAGCATGAAGCTGCTTGGTTTCAAGTGGACTAATATTAAATGTACTGCATTGTCAGAGGCTCTGATATGACCGTGTACTCCTGCCCTGGCCTGAGGCTTTGTGGACTGTCACTGCTGACAATAACTATAGTGTCAATACAGCTGAAGCAGTCAGTGGAAGGCAGTGTCCCAGCAGTCATAAATCATCTTGCAGTAGACAGCTCTGCTACATGCTCCTCTAATCCGTTGCATGGAGAACAGACGCGAACGCTCGCTGCCGTCATCCCAGAGGTGACCATGAAGGTGACCATGCGTACAATCATGACTGGACTGGCCTTAAGGATAGATTTCAGACCATTAAAGACCATTTCAGAAATTCTTTAGTTACACTGATATTATTATGACATTATGTTCAGTGTATCTTTTGACAGTCTTTGGAATTATAAATGAATTACCAGTTAATTTCAGCATCAACGGTCTCTGTCACCATGTCAGTCAATGTGTTCATGTGTTTATAAGATTTCCTCCCCTTACTAAAAACATAGTCCATCTTTGTTTTTTAATCATCTGAGGCTATGGTTTGACTCCAAATTATTTCATATATTTACCAGTGTAGCTCTAGTAGAATTGTTTAGTTGCATGTTGACCTTTGCCTAAACTTTTTCTGACAGCACATGGATTTGAAAATTCCCTCTCCTACTGTCCTCGTTTCCAAATGACCCTCAAAGCTGGTAGCCTAGTGGTTAGAGTGTTGGGCCAGTAACCAAAATGGTTGCTAGATCAAAACCCCGAGCTGACAAAGTAAAAATCTGTTGTTCTGCCCCTGAACAAGGCAGTTAACCCACTGTTCATAGGCTGTCATTGTAAATGAGAATTTGTTCTTAACTGCCTTGCCTAGTTAAATAAAAAATCTGTAGCATCTGATAGCATTTCATCAGAGGAACGTAGCATCCTAAAGCATTTCATCAGAGGCACGTAGCATCCTAAAGCATTTCATCAGAGGCACGTAGCATCCTAAAGCATTTCATCAGAGGAACGTAGCATCCTAAAGCATTTCATCAGAGGAACGTAGCATCCTAAAGCATTTCATCAGAGGAACGTAGCATCCTAAAGCATTTCATCAGAGGAACGTAGCATCCTAAAGCATTTCATCAGAGGAACGTAGCATCCTAAAGCATTTCATCAGAGGAACGTAGCATCCTAAAGCATTTCATCAGAGGAACGTAGCATCCTAAAGCATTTCATCAGAGGCATGTAGCATCCTAAAGCATTTCATCAGAGGAACGTAGCATCCTAAAGCATTTCATCAGAGGAACGTATCATCCCAAAGCATTTCATCAGAGGAACGTATCATCCTAAAGCATTTCATCAGAGGCACGTAGCATCCTAAAGCATTTCATCAGAGGCACGTAGCATCCTAAAGCATTTCATCAGAGGCATGTAGCATCCTAAAGCATTTCATCAGAGGCATGTAGCATCCTAAAGCATTTCATCAGAGGCATGTAGCATCCTAAAGCATTTCATCAGAGGCACGTAGCATCCTAAAGCATTTCATCAGAGGCACGTAGCATCCTAAAGCATTTCATCAGAGGCATGTAGCATCCTAAAGCATTTCATCAGAGGAACGTAGCATCCTAAAGCATTTCATCAGAGGAACGTATCATCCCAAAGCATTTCAT
Source organism: Oncorhynchus tshawytscha (assembly GCF_018296145.1). Classification (NCBI taxonomy): domain Eukaryota; kingdom Metazoa; phylum Chordata; class Actinopteri; order Salmoniformes; family Salmonidae; genus Oncorhynchus; species Oncorhynchus tshawytscha. The sequence continues at coordinate 27,400,800 of NC_056453.1, forward strand.
CAGAGGAACGTATCATCCCAAAGCATTTCATCAGAGGCACGTAGCATCCTAAAGCATTTCATCAGAGGCACGTAGCATCCTAAAGCATTTCATCAGAGGCACGTAGCATCCTAAAGCATTTCATCAGAGGAACGTAGCATCCTAAAGCATTTCATCAGAGGCATGTAAGCAGTCAAATAAAGAAGATGAATAACAAAAACTGAAAGCAAACAGATGATATTGTCATCACTTGCAGCCCTATTAGGCCAAATGAATGATGATGTCTTTAACTAACTGACAGATTACTTAGTGACTTGGATAAGGCTGTTTCCACACTTAGCAAGGTCCCTCCAGGGACAGCCTTACACAGTCCTCAGACTGCCAGAGCTATTTTTCACCCAATTTATTTCCAAATGATGGCTAACCTGAGGTCCTCCCTCTGGGCTGGGTTTATGCAATGATTAATGGCATGTTTAGCGGGCCTCTACCTGGGGGACTGGTCCATCTGCAGAGGGATGTCAGGTAGAATAGGGCCGCTTGCAAGTCGGAGCTGTTTGACTGGCAGCCTCCCCTCGCCTCAGGCTGCTACAGTGCGGCTACAGCAAGGTCTTAAGTGCCTTCTGGGCAGCGGCTTCTGCTGGCTATGACCTGTCACTGCCTGGCTGCCTATAGGCGTTGTACATACTGTAGAATGCTCGTAGGGGCTGTGCTGATTCCGTCTGTTACTCTAGTCACTGATAAAGCAATCCCCACTACACACTCCCGCAAACACTACATATATCACAATGATTTACAGATTCAAGATTGTTTAATCCTATGATGATTCTCATCACCTGATCCGAAAACTTTGTGACCATGCAACTCCTGTCGACTCGGCACAGGTCTCTGCATGAAGATTATTTAGATGTCTATTATACGCATGAACGGCTTGTCTTTTTCATTTCATCACAACCAAACCCCCTCGAAAAGACCCAGATGCTGGTGGGACAGTAATCGAATTAGGTTTTGGACAGGTTCGTGGCCACTCGCTGTCAGGTTCTCTCTTCTTGGAGATGATCAGGACTAATGCTGTGTTGATGGTGATTAATGAGTGTGTTAATTCAGTGCATCGTCCCGCCACTGATGGACACATCACCGGGCCCTCTCGGCCTGCCAGAGTGCAGCCTGATTTCCTCTGGGTCTGGAGCCAAACAGGCATACTGAGATAACGCTGCATGGGAAAACTGGCATCGGTTCAGTGGCCACTATGGCTATGACGCATTGTGATGGGTTCCTGCTCTCAAACACAGACATGTTTATTAGTGATGGGGGGAAAAACTGATACAGTTACATATGGGATATTATTTTTGACGATATATCGTATTCTTTTGACAATATCGCAATATTATTTTGGCTCTAGTTGGCTGTACCTGCACCAAAACTCCAGTATTTTTCCTTCATAGCTTTTTAATTTGTTTTCAGTACTTTAATTTTCATGACTGATCAAAACTCATTTTCTCATGTGTCTCTCTTGTTCCTCTGCAGCAGACAAATGGTGAGCAATATGTTTGGAACCTCAATAAAATCATAGTATCGAATCACAATACATATGAGGTCCCTGGCAATTCCCAGCCCTAATGTTTATCAACAATGTGGATCTACAGTAGTTAAAATGTCACCTAAAATGTATTTTTAATCCCCTTACTCTGGACATCTGCATCATACAGGTTCTTTAAGCAATATTATTTTAGAAAAATGGTCTGCTTCATATTGAAATCGGTTCTGAAGCATAAAGAATCTGTCATTGTTGGGCGGCAGGCAGATCTGGATCAAAGAACCCTGCAGACAATGATAACAGCGCTCCTGGCCCCAGTCGCCTATGAGGCCCCGTGTGGAAGAGGTTTTGTCCTCTGAGATCTGAAGAAAAGCCACTCTGGACTTTGGAATAGGTAAGGGGTATGGACGGGTGGGGTGGAGGGGGGACAGGAAGGGGGTACGGAAGATAAAATCATATTTTCAGGGCGGACGTCCAAAAGAATCTCCCCTCCCTCTCCTCTTTGCCCTTCCATCCTCCGGAACACAATGGATAGAAGCGTTTACGCCACCATAAATCAAAGGTACCCACTGCTCAAGAGCAGCTGGCACATTTGCAAATAATTGTAATTATTAATCATGCTGATTTCACACCCTTCAGAATTTGGGGTGGGAGCTTTCAGTGGTGAGCCGGGCCTGGCGCCTGCAGCCTGGAGGCCAGGCTGAGAGAGAGGAGCAGGCAGGGCGATGGGCCGCTGCAGGGCTTTGATGATTGTCTCATGACACTGCTGAGTGGCACACAATGGCTGTGCAGCCGCAGCACAACATGGGTCCAGAGGAAAAAGGAAGAAGGTGTCCTCCGCTTTATTCTGACCCCCAGGCTTGTTATCATTGCTACGCAATAGTTGTTCTTTATTCATAAATCAGAAATATGTTATAGTACTTTTTAAAACATTTTTTGTGTGCAGTATGTTATTTGTTAGATGTGTGACATTGGGGGAAAAAAAGTGCTTTTAATCAGTGCTTTTCTTTATCTGTGTCAGAATGTCTTCCGTATGTTTTTGACAACTTGAAATGAATTCTGACAAGCAATTGTCAATATTGATACAACAAACAATATTCTCCAATATTCCAGAATTGCTCAAAAGTGCTTTACTGAATACAATACTGAATAAAATACACACACACACACACAAACACACACACAAAGCCTCAGAAGACTTGTATTTATCACACACATTCTTTTATACAGATGTCAATGATAATCCATTCCTACTCAGGGTCTCTATGTTCTCCAGATTACTTCGCTCCCATATATGAATGTGTTTATTTTGATCTGCCAGATTGTGGGATATTTTCCCACTGTTACTGTGACAATAGAGTCATAATCAGTATTTCTTTACCATCTGCAAACATGACTTCATGGTCAGCCCAGTAATGTTACAATCCAAGCACTGCTAACACATGTCTCAGCTCAGACAACACAACAGATGGCCTGGACACTGGTCAAGAACATGCCAGTGAAAGTGAAGGCAAAGTATCACTTTTCTCAAAATACTTGGTCTTAAACCAACTGTAACTCTAAAAGCTGAATGAGCCTTTAGAAACCCTTTAAAGGCCTTTACTGTAATGTTGTTTCAGAAATCATTCCTAAGAAAATGTCATGCTATTTAAATTGTGGCAAAAGGGTTATGCTGCCCACTTTAAGTTAACTACATTGCGATTTCTACCCCCTACGCCTTTCAGGTATAAAGAAGACGGTATAAAGAGAAGGCAGTATGAAGTAGACTGTATGAACTAGTCGGTCTAAAGAAAAGGCAGTATAAAGAGAAGGCGGTATAAAGAGAAGGCTGTATAAAGAGAAGGCTGTATAAAGAGAAGGAGGTATAAAGAGAAGGCGGTCTGAAGAGAAGGTGGTCTGAAGAGAAGGAGGTATAAAGAGAAGTTGGTCTGAAGAGAAGGCGGTCTGAAGAGAAGGAGGTATAAAGAGAAGGAGGTATAAAGAGAAGGAGGTATAAAGAGAAGGCGGTCTGAAGAGAAGGAGGTATAAAGAGAAGGCGGTCTGAAGAGAAGGAGGTATAAAGAGAAGGCGGTCTGAAGAGAAGGAGGTATAAAGAGAAGGTGGTCTGAAGAGAAGGAGGTATAAAGAGAAGGCGGTCTGAAGAGAAGGAGGTATAAAGAGAAGTCGGTCTGAATAGAAGGAGGTATAAAGAGAAGGCGGTCTGAAGAGAAAGCGGTATAAAGAGAAGGCAGTCTAAAGAGAAGGAGGTATAAAGAGAAGGCGGTCTGAAGAGAAGGAGGTATAAAGAGAAGGCGGTCTGAAGAGAAAGCGGTATAAAGAGAAGGCAGTCTAAAGAGAAGGAGGTATAAAGAGAAGGCGGTCTGAAGAGAAGGCGTTCTGAAGAGAAGGAGATATAAAGAGAAGGCGGTCTGAAGAGAAGGCGGTCTGAAGAGAAGGAGGTATAAAGAGAAGTCGGGCTGAAGAGAAGGAGGTATAAAGAGAAGGCGGTCTGAAGAGAAAGCGGTATAAAGAGAAGGCAGTCTAAAGAGAAGGAGGTATAAAGAGAAGTCGGGCTGAAGAGAAGGAGGTATAAAGAGAAGGCGGTCTGAAGAGAAAGCGGTATAAAGAGAAGGCAGTCTAAGGAGAAGGAGGTATAAAGAGAAGGCGGTCTGAAGAGAAGGTGGTCTGAAGAGAAGGCGGTCTGAAGAGAAGGAGGTATAAAGAGAAGGCGGTCTGAAGAGAAGGCGGTCTGAAGAGAAGGAGGTCTGAAGAGAAGGCGGTCTGAAGAGAAGGCGGTCTGAAGAGAAGGAGGTATGAAGAGAAGGCGGTATAAAGAAAAGGCGGTCTAAAGAGAAGGCGGTCTGAAGAGAAGGCGGTCTGAAGAGAAGGCGGTCTGAAGAGAAGGAGGTATAAAGAGAAAGAGGTATAAAGAGAAGGCTGTATAAAGAGAAGGTGGTCTGAAGAGAAGGCGGTCTGATGAGAAGGCGGTATAAAGTAGACTGTATGAAGTAGGCGATATAAAGAAGGCAGTATGAAGAGAAGGCCGTATAAAGAGGAGGCCGTATAAAGAAAAGGAGGTATAAAAAGAAGGCTGTATAAAGTAGACTGTATGAAGTAGGCGGTATAAAGAAGGAGGTATAAAGAGAAGGAGGTATAAAGAGAAGACAGTATAAAGAGAAGGAGGTATAAAGAGAAGTCTGTATAAAGAGAAGGAGGTATAAAGAGAAGGAGGTATAAAGAGAAGGGGGTAGAAAGAGAAGGAGGTATAAAGAGAAGGAGGTATAAAGAGAAGGAGGTATAAAGAGAAGGAGGTATAAAGAGAAGGAGGTATAAAGAGAAGGAGGTATAAAGAGAAGGAGGTATAAAGAGAAGGAGGTATAAAGAGAAGGGGGTATAAAGAGAAGGGGGTATAAAGAGAAGGAGGTATAAAGAGAAGGAGGTATAAAGAGAAGGGGGTATAAAGAGAAGTCTGTATAAAGAGAAGGAGGTATAAAGAGAAGGAGGTATAAAGAGAAGGAGGTATAAAGAGAAGGGGGTAGAAAGAGAAGGAGGTATAAAGAGAAGGAGCTATAAAGAGAAGGAGGTATAAAGAGAAGGAGGTATAAAGAGAAGGGGGTATAAAGAGAAGGGGGTATGGTAAACGTTGCAGGTTTTTATCTAGATATAAAAAGTGAACACAACATAATGAACAGCACAACACAACACGAGATGGCGAACAACAAACACAGGTTGGAATAACCATGATAATTGTTAATAAGTTGTCCTAGCAATGTAACTACAGTAGCAGCAGAAATGTATGTGTACACTCATACGCAAGCGCTACAAACATAACACGGTTTGTTGAGAGTTCCAGTTGGGTTTGGCGCAATGGAGAAGGCATTTTGAGTAGTGACTTTGATGGTGATGGTGCAGCAGAGGTCACATCACCACACAATTATAATAGTGTTTAAAGTGTGAACAATTCATCCATGAATGTTTCAAGACAGCAGTGGGGGGTGGGAGGGTGTGGCAGCAGTCCTGTCCTCATAGCCCCCTCTCCATCAGATTCAAGCTACTGACAATCGTGTGTGTGTGCAGTCTCTGGGAGGGGCACTGATCTCTCTAGGAGGTGACCACATTGACAGTAGGAGATGGATGAGCCTGGATCATCCCCATCTAAGACCACAGCAGCCCTGTGCATAACATAGGAGCTCCCTGGGCCAGGGCTCAGGAACAAAGACCCACGCAGGTATTCAAATGGCCCTCTTAACAATGTGATCTGGAGAGAGTGGAAACTGTGTCCCTACCTTTAATGAGCTGCTAATAGGGAAATCATGTTCTTTTCTCTGCCTGGATAAAGACAGATGGAGAGGGTGGAATTGGTCTCTCTCTCTGATTGACTGATTGATCAGGTTGGATGTGAGGAGGTGAATTATGACAGTCCTTTAGATGACTGCTGGTCTTCCCTGTCAGAAAGTGACAGTGGTGCCTCGTGTCTCCTAGCCTTCCTGTCTTTCGAGAGATGTTCCAAGCTGTTGCCTTACGCCCCAGCCAGGCTCATCCCATTTGGTTTAATCGGTGTCTATTATTGGTCAACTGTCATTGTCAGTCACTTTGTGTTGCTTCTTCGTGTATTGTGTCCGAACAGACTGACACAATACATTCATACAGGCACTATATAGATGTACTGTATATTTTGAGATTTAGATGGAATTGTCTGAGTAAGTATAATTATGAAGTGGCAGTTTAAAATGCACCGCCATGGAAACAAGTAAATGAAATCGGCTCATAAATGTAGAACTTTTCTGAAAAGAAGAAAACTAGCTAAAGCAAAAATATTTAAACACATAGCTGCCCAGCTCATTTGATTACCTGGGCATACTGCAAGCATCTCTATAGATGTAGGATCTTAATTTGATCACCATGTTGCAGGATAACTTGTAGTGTATTTGAGGTTTAAGGTGTCTGAAGTTTGTGATTTCCACTTTGACATTTCAGACTTGATTTTCCCTTTATATGTATCAACCCTACAAAATCCTTTAATTATAATCCACATTATAATCCACATAATAATTATAATTTTCTGTTGCGGCAGGAATATTTTCCTGCTCTAGCAAACTGGCTCAAATTAAGATCCTACATCTGTATTTGCTCATTGAGTCTATCCACTGAGCCTGGCTGTTAAAAAGGAAGTGACATGCTGTAGTGTCCTGTGTGGCAGATGTGTGAAGTGGTATTAAAGCTCAGCAGACCAACAACACAAGAGAGAAGTGTGCCATTTTGGCTCATTGTCTGGAGTGGTGACAGAACTGCACAGAGCTTCCTCAGGCTGAGACTGCATCACCATGGGGTCTGGAGCATGTATTCACATGCAGCTTCCAATAACATTAGGATCCAGTGGAGATGGTGTTTTACATTTAAGGCTACTTAATGACTTTCTAATGGGATAATCAGGCTGTGTCCTGCCCCCTGAGTGACAGGGATAGGGACAGATGGGGGAGTTCCTTTCTAACAGACCAATGGCTCAGAACGGATGAGAGGTTTGAGTGATGAGGCATCGCAGGACATTGGAAGCTTGGAGTCCCCCCTGTCAGAAAGTGACAGTGGACACCTTGTCGCATATCCTCTGCTTGTGGAGAGAGGGTGCTGCATGGTGAGCCCTCTCAACAGGCCTGAGAGGGGGACCAAAACAACCAAGTTGAAATGCAAGTGTGTCGATGAATACCCTCTCACCAGTTACTGATGACTTCCTATCCAAACCAGGCTGTGCCATCATGCATGTGTTTTGTAGTCACTCTTGCAGGTCAAAACAACTCAAGGACACATATTTATGAAACATCCAAATCTTCTAGATTGAATAATCTCCTAGACTAGTACTCATAGTTGAGTCAGATGGTAATGTGGGCATAATGCATGTCCACCTACAAATAAAGTGACACTTTACATACCAAATGCTTGGATCGGGGCCTTTTTATAGCAGTGTGTCACTATCCTCCCTGATTGGGACTGTCATGGTGACCAGCTGCTGGATTCCATCACAGCATCCAACACCTATCAGCCAACATCTGCTGCCTTTACCATAGCAGGTTAGATTGAGGCAGCGAGCTAATTCCACCCATACTATAACATCTCTCATTGCTGTGAGATGGAAGACAATGAGAGTGCCATGCTGTAACCATACTGACTGCTGTACTACCCGTCCACAGGGCTCAATAAACCAAACTACAGCTTAGGAACATAGCGGGGCTTGACGGCTGGTAAACATCCCCTTGTCTTTATTGTTCAACTCTTGGTTGTGAATTCAGATTAGAGAATGTCTAGTAAAGGTTTTCCTCTGTAAAAGTAAAAGTTGGTGTGGGAAGACTTTCACATTTGCTAAGCAGGCTTCTAGCAGTCTTAACTCCACTTACTCCATAGCTTTCCCTTTTTCTCTTTCTTTCTCTCTGTTTAATGTTTTTTCTCTCTCTCTCTCTCTCTCTCTCTCTTTCTCTTTCTCTCTCTCTCTCTCTCTCTTTCTCTCTCTCTCTCTCTCTCTCTCTCTCTCTCTCTCTCTCTCTCTCTCTCTCTCTCTCTCTCTCTCTCTCTCTCTCTCTCTCTCTCTCTCTCTCTCTCTCTCTCTCTCTCTCTCTCTCTCTCTCTCTCTCTCTCTCTCTCTCTCTCTCTCCCTCTCTCTCTCTCACACAAACACACACACACAAACATACGCTACATCCCCCATGTGATGTCTCCTCACAGATTAGGTGAGCTCCCAGGAGAGCCATTTGGTACAAAGCGCTAACATCTGGCAGCCATTACATTCCCAGATCAGTTGTGATTTGTCCATATGATGACTGGCCCATCCAGACGTCAGGGCTCTCGTTGCCATGCTGCAGGCAGACCACTGGTGCTGTCGCTTCTGTTTTCATACCACTGTTAATTCCTGCCTATAATTAGATCTGTTCACTGCTCCTAGCTCTCCATTCAACATTTAGGATTTATAGGGATGCATGGGCTGTGTGGTTCCTCTCTCCCAACAGTGTGCACTCTGGATGAAGGCGGATCCACTTTATATTCAATACACTGTCATTTAGATCGTAGTTATCATCTGATAAAGTGGCTGTTGGTATCAATCTAGTGTCTTCCCCTTTAAAAGCAGCCCTTCCAACTCATACAAATGTGTTGACATATATTTACATGTTTGTTTGTTGCGGCAAGCTGTCTGTCCGTTGTTTAAGTTGAAATTGATCAAAATCACCAACTGTGACGGACTCACTTTGGCACATGATTACTTTGGTGAGGCTTGCCAACTGCCGCTCTGCCAAGAGACTTGTGAGATGGAGTTAAGTGAGATGAGGGTAAGGAGGGACTGTGGTGTTGGCGCATGGCTGCTATTAAATAAACTCTGTCTGTTGGATAGAGCCACGACTGAGCCGACAGCGTCTTCTCCCTTACCTGAATCTCACCATACCTTAACTGTCCACGCGCGGTAAACTCCCATCAAGTCTATGTAGTTTGATCACGGGCCCTCGCGGTCCCATCTGCATCCTCCTCATTTCCATAAGCATCATGTGGCGCTAAGGCAAGCACATTTTGCCAAGCTGTCAGCGCATCAGCCGTCTCCCTGCTAAACAGCTTCCCCATTATAGAAGCCAATGAGATGTGTCAGCTGAAGGAGCTACAAGAGGACCCTGCCATTCGGCCCCTAATTAGTGGTCCAGACTAGCCTTTGTGTGTGTGTGATTAACTATTCATTGTATCAATTCTGTTCAATCTGATGTATTTTGAAATCATATCCCTTCTAGGGAGCAAATTCATTTTAAAAAATCTGTGTGTCTTAAGGGTACCTGTGGTCCCCGGCCCCAATGAGGATGTCTTAGCTGATAGTCGACTTGTGCAGGAGATTTGAGGGATTACTGAGCATGTCATACTCCCCAGTCTTCCAGTGCTGTAAGCAAGCTTACTGTAGATTTAAGATTTTGGAGATGGTGGACCCTAGATCTAGTAGGAGACCCTCAAAAGGTTAAAATCGTCATTGATTCAAAAGTTCTGATTCATTTTAGTCTCAGAAATTCAAATGAATTTATTCAATTTATTTTCCCCACATTGAAAATGTATCGGCTTCTTTGTATCTGCCGTGTCCGTTTAACTTCTGTGGTCTGGGACACAGTGATGGCTTGCTCCTCACACGTCCATGTTTCACTTTGTCACACAGCAACTTCCTGCTGAGTGGGGCCAAGCCACAGTGCCCTCTGCCAGGCTAGGAGCTGGCACACAGACCACCGCCCACGGGCACCCCCTCTACCCCTTTAACCCTTCTCCCTCCTTTCCCCCTCTCTGGGGAATGTCCCCCCACCTTCTGTCTACTAAGATTCACCCTACACACACACATGATGGATCACTGCGACTAAACGCTCTGTCTCACTAATGTCCAAGACTATGATAATGAGGAAATGCTTTCAACAAACAAAGTTCTGTTTGATGTGCATGAATACACTATTTTGATTGTCTCTATTGATACAGGCATCAGATACTCAGGTGATAATGAGTCTTGTTGTGTCCTATGATCATTGGAAATGAGCCTCTCTATCCTTACAACGATGATCCTTTGCTGAAAAGGACAAGAGGAAATCTATATTTTTATTCCGGGTAATAAACCTTGGGAAATTACAGGTAATCACTCAGCAAAGACTCTCCTGTTGATTCCCTTTATTGAACACAGACAGTACAAAAATCTTGTTTTATGTTGAACATGTCCCCAATATCATCATGGAGAGTGGCTTTATTCAGGGCAGATTTGAAGCATGTGGTAGCCTATGATTTAAATATATATATCTCTCCTCTCTGCACCTGCTCCCCCAACCTAGCCTTTCTGGCCAGAAGGTTGGGGTGGCGCGAGGGCCATGGTTGTCTGTGGTTGACAATCAAGGACAGTTCGTTTTCAGCGGTGTCAGGACAGTAACATTCTCCCAGGGAGTCCCTTAACCATGGGCTACTGGCAGACAGACAAACACTCTGTGACAGCCATTTATGGCCAACTAGTGAACGCCATCTGTCAGACACTGTGGGAGGACATTACTGCTCACAGAAACGGTAGCTTGATTTCTCTCTCTTCTGTATTTACACAAAACTGACACCAAAGCCGACTTGGATGTTGTGTTGGAAGTGTGTAAACAGCCTGCTATTCTAGCAGGTGTCTGGTTGACTGGTTCCATGGACTTGAGTGAGATGATCTCCCCCATTTTGCAGTTGAAAATGCCTCAGACGTCTGGCATAATCCGTTATTTGTCTGAAAAGGTATCAATATATCAATAACATCTATCATAAACATAATTCTCCATAAATCAGATAAATGCAAGTAATGAGTCACCCAGAATTGCTAGGCCCTATCGTGAGCTTGGGACCATAAGGTGATATCTGCATTTGTCAAAATAGAGTTATTTACATAGCCTTGTTCTGTTCCATGTTCTCTACCTATACATCTTAATTGCTGTTGTTAAGTTCAAAAGAATTGAAGATCAAAATTGTTGACACCATTCAAACCAATGAGGGTTCGGAACATTAAACCCAATTATCTCAGAGTCATCTTTTTTTGCAGATAGAAACTTATAGTCCCAAGCACTCGCTACATTAGATCAAGTTTATAATTTGCCTAGCTGGGTTGATGAGACAGTGGATTGCGCAGTCAAATGGAAGTGAGTAAATAGACATTTTAACGTCAGATTTAGCCGGTGGTAACTTGTGGAATAGACACTGGCTGGAATGCGCTCTTAACCAATAAACATTCAGGATTAGACCCACCCATTGTATAATTGCAGACAGAACCTTATAGTCCCAAACTCTCGCTACATTAGCTTGTGCAATGTAAATGTAAATATGGCAGTAGTTTATACTTGAGTTACATTTCTGTCAGAAAGCATGGGCATTTCTAAATATGACTATGCAACACAGTTAGATTTTTTGTGATGCTGACAGGCTCTAGGAGAATTATAGACTGATCCTTTTACAAATCCACCAATCCTCCAAATTGTGTAAACAAGATATTATGACCAACCAACAATTGAACAAGCATGGAAAACATTTCCTAGTTCCATTTCCCCTCCAATCAAAATGTGAGGAAGGGAAACGTCAACATAGACCTCTCTAACTGCACAATTAACATGCAAATGAGCTCAGACACTAATGGCTGTGGCAAAATGTGCTTATGATGGAAATATGCTTTCTGTTTTGGCTATATGGGATAATTATTTGTCTATGAAATCAGCTGATGACAGGCATTCCCCTGGGGCAGAGAGGCAATGGCTGCTGCACCTGCCACCTAATTCAGACCCCAGACAGACTCAGAGTGCACAAGAACTGGCAAACATAATGAACTGCATTCACCCTGTCACTGGAGTCAATAACTTATCCCCACAACTGCTTTTGTTCTATGAGGGGGCAGCAGCTCCTCTGATGCAGCCAATGCCCCTTATTCAACTGAAATGTATTTTCAATTGCAGCCCCCAGTCTTGCCCGGCACAAGCCCTGCTTTGACGCAGAGCTTTTAGCTCTGGGCCAGCAGCATTGTTAGCATGCATATCTATTGTGCGGAACCTTTGAGGGGAATCTGATCTTAACAAGGCCACTCTCAACGTGTATAATGTGGAGTGTTTCCAGTAACAGGTGTGTCCACTGAAGATGACTGGCCATTTGTCACTGCTGAAAAGAAGGGGGCTACTTAGCAGGGTTGTCTTTTCATTTAAACCCTTCAAGAAATTACTTGGGAGCATGAAAGTCCTTCTCATTGGTTCTTTAGTGACCCTTATGTTGTTTTAAGGCTATTTAGGCTCCCAATCTGCCTGGTTCTGAATAAGCACCAATAGAATAGCTGGTGTGGTGTAGCGAATCTCTATCTGTCTCACTCTTTCAGACAGAGAATTGTAAGCCTGAACAATTAAGAAGAAAAAAAATTATATCTACTGGATTCATATACAGCTCTATTTTTTTATATATTTTTTACAGTTAATAAAAGTTATTCAACCTGCATAGTCTAAATCAAAAACTAATAATCAAAGTACATTCAATATTTTTTGTATGGAAGCATTTAATGTAGAACTTCGCATTCATCACTGTTCTACCACAGCCGCACTTACTATAAACAAACTACTTTTGTTCACAGAGGTGTTATCATCATGACAATCAGCATGTCTGATGAATCTCCAGCAGGGAGCAATTTTATTAGCTGCAAAACTGTAATTAAAGAAAACAAAGGGAGTTGCATGGAGAGAAAACTACCAAGTAACGTCTAATTCATAGCAACCAAATAGGTTATTAGGCCGATACAATTACCTAGAGTTTTCCTCCACAATCTCACGGAGATAATGTTCGAATAAAGGACAAAACAAAGAAATTAAACAGACTCTCAAACAAACGCTCAAAAAATGAGAAGAGTACTCATATCTTAACCCTCAAGCAATTGACTGGTCATTTTGACTCCAGAGGCATATTTTTGATCATACTGTATCTCAAAGGTGTTTTATTCACCCTTCCAATGTTCCATGACTTTGTTAATCCACTTGTTATTATTAATTTTAAATAATTGTTTAGTGTTTCTGTATCAATGTGGACTTTGGGGCCATTTCGACCCCAGACAAAAACACCTATTTCCGCTTTTAGTATTTTGATCAATAAGACCTTTATTTAAGTCTAGGTTTCTCTGGAGACATAATACCAAGTTATCCATACCCTCAGTGGGTGGAGGGGGACGGACTTGTATCAGTATGGGTGGCAGGTAGCCTAGTGGTTAGGGCGTTGGGCCTGTAACCGAAAGGTAGTTGAATCGAATCCCTGAGCTGACAAGGTAAAAATCTATCTTCTGGCAAGGCAATTAACCCACTGTTCCCCGGGTGTCGATGATGTGGTTGTTGATTATGGCAACCCCCTGCACCTCTCTGATTCAGAGGGGTTGGGTTAAATGCAGAAGACACATTTCAGTTGTACAACTGAATAGGTATCTCCCTTTCCCTGTGATTTTGACCAGATAGACAGATCACCTGGTGAGCCTGAGCCCTTTACATACTTACCTATGGTTATACGCGTATATAGCAGATGTGACTGTATAGGAACTCACAATGACCTTAAATGTATGCTTAGCTGCTGTCCAAACAGCTCATTGGTGTGTATTCTGCTAAAAGCTGTTTATCTACTGAAAATGTTATATAAATACGAGAATTCCTATAATATCCTAGTAATGACATTTTGGTTGCTATAACATTTGGTTTGAAATGACATTGAGGACTTGGGCAGGCTTTATGAAACATGCTGCCATAGCTCATTAGCCCCTAACACTCCCATTGGCTTGCTAACAGCAATGCTAAAGATTCTGTGGGGTAAGTAAATAAAATAAAATCAAGTCACTGTCTCTCAGGATCAATTGATTATTCACTTTTAAGGCATATCTTTAAGTACATTTTGATGTACTGTCCCTTTATATGGCAGTTGTTTTTACCAAATAAATATGACAAAATGTATGTTTTCTTCAAAATTCTGAAAAATAAATGATACTATGATCAATTGATAGTAAATCTGTTTTTTAGTACTATTGTGGATTGTACTTCGGAAAAAAGAGACATTACAAAAGGGAAAATGTATATTTTTGTTTTACATAATGTGCTAATTAACTGTCATTTTGTTAAAATAACTGTCTGTTTTTGGTTATATTTTGTTTCAGATAGCATGTCCAATGATGTTAAAGGTCAAATACAGCCGTTTTTATCTCAATATCAAATCATTTCTGGGTAACAATTAAGTACCTTACTGTGATTGTTTCCAATTAAAATTGTAAAAAATAAACAAAAATAGCTTCTTCGAGCAAGAAATTTGCTAGGGCTGTCTGTGAGTGGTCAGAGTGGGGAAGGAGAAAATGAAAACTAGCTGTTATTGGCAGATACGTTTTGAACTCTCTTTCTTATTGGTCTATTAACTAATTTACCACCTGGTGATGTCACCTGGCAGGCCAAAACCATCCCACCAAACAGCTCTTACACTAAAATGGCATTATCATAATTGTCGCAATTTCACAGTATTATTCCAACCTCATAGTGTGAAAATATAAATAAACCATAGGGACATCACTTTTTTAACTGCACTGGGCCGTTATGATAAGAAATAAATGCATATTTTGCTGACTGTTGCTTTTTCCAATAGTTCATTATTGTTGATGTAAAATGTGTTGGAGGAGTGAGGGTCAAACATCATAACATATTTTTGTCCAGATAGTTGCCTCTCAAGGGTAATCACACAACATGTTTGAACTATATTCATGATATTTTTTGTTTAACTAGACATGTCAGTTAAGATCAAATTCTTATTTACAATGACGGCCTAGGAACAGTGGATTAAAAAAACGACAGATTTTTACCTTGTCAGCTCGGGGATTCGACCTCCCAAACTTTCGGTAACTGGCCCAACGCTTTATCCACTAGGGTACCTGCAGCCCCAATATTCATTCTTTATTATTTACAAAGGTCAGATTATCCACATGAGTCCAATATATTTTCTGGAAGCATTTGCAAAATTGCATGCATGTGAACTCCCAATTTGGAGTAAGATCAATCAATGTTACAGTAGTGATGGTAGAACAGCACATAGTTATATTCACATGCATTGCTAATATCCATTGATACTTGCTTGCTAGGCATACTTTATGATATAGTTCATATTATGAACTACATCATCAAGCAAGCATCATTGTATATTAGGAATATCGTAATTTTAAGAATACTTCGCAGAGTAACAGGTTAAGATATTAAATAACTGCTGGCACATTTTTCTCACATCACTGAATTGTAAATGTTCTTTACGGCATGATAAATCTGAACTGATCAACTGAAAAGTATTATTTATTTTTTAAACATATCTCATGATTATAAGATTACTGCCAGGCAGAATCCTTCCCTGGCACCGTTTTAAGAACAAAATATTTAAAAGCTTCGTTTTGATGGGGCTTTGCAACCCGTCTATATAAACCCCATCTGGCATGGACAGTCTAACCGTAACTGTTATTATCCGTCAGACAAAGTGTAAAATGAACTCCCCCTTTCACTCTCCCAACCTACAGCAGTTACTACGAGGAAAGAACTTGAGCTTTCCAACGACAAAGTTACAAAAGGCTTACTGGCTCATTTACATGCTCGAATAATGGCTGCTGAATGCATAATCTCTTGCATTTAGGATCCTGTAATCCCAGCGAAGTCTTCTGATGTGTTTCGATCCACATTCCCCCATGAACAATTAACTTGTAATCTCCACAAACATACATTCTGTTTCTGCCTATCTGATCAGCGATGCGTCAGTGAAAGGACTCCGGGGACCTGCCAAAGCGCTTTCTGATCCCATGGAGGTTCATGTAGCATTTAAGGGCTCAACAGTTCCATAACGCGCATCTAATTATGAAATAATTGAAGCACATTGTATGATCAGAAATATGTTGTATTAGTAATTTATTTGTTTAAAATATAGACCTAGGCATATCGGTCATGTCATTATATTTACATGGATTATTTATATATTCTTAGTAAGGCTACTGTAGACCTATTAAAATGGTTGAGTTATTGTTATAAGAAGTAGGCCTAATATCAACAGTTAGAAGTGAGGTTGGTGTTGGGATGTGCAATTAGGATAAATATCATTACGTTATTAAAATATCATGAAATTGGAGTTAACAATGAAAGTATGTAATAATGTTTTGAGAAAGTTAAGCCAAACCATTCATTATCGGGTGTTTATACCGATAGGCCTACTCTCTCTAAACACTTCCGTCAACACAAGAAAATCACTATAAAGCAAACATGAGGATTTTGTATAATTCTGGACAGAAAATGTGTTTATCTAGGTAAGCTACATACAGTATAGATCTAGCAATGTACATGATAGTTCAAATGTGCATTCAGATGTGATCAATAAAATGAGGGTCTAATAATTATGCTGCCCACTGATAAAGATTAGTTTAATGAAGTTTATTTTCAGTATGAGGATAAATACTGGGAATGTTCATTTCTGGTTCATTTGTGGGAAATGGAAAATGTCTTCTGGCTAAAGGGAATCTAAAGGCAATCAAGGAGAATGCCCACACTTTTCTGCAGATGCTCCCAGATGTTTTTAAGCAACGTTTCTACTGGTGTTAGTTGCTGCATCAAAACTCGTCTAACCCCCATGGGTGTAATTTGTATTCAGAACTCCTTCGTTTTCTATTTCTGCACTTGTGTATCTAGTGGACGTTCAAACAACAGATTGTATTAGGCCCACGTGTAAACATTGCCAACTGCACTGGATAATTATTTTGCCAGCATGCAAAGCAAATATTTTGCTGTCACTACACCACAATGAATGAACAGAAACAAATACAAGTTAGCAAGTACCCTACGTTGAGGAATCAATAGGCCTACCTCTTATGTGGACTGTATTAAAACGTTGTATACAGTCTATAGATATGTTAGGACACGGTCTACAAATTCATTAAAAAGTGACATTAATATACAGGCATTATTGGCAGACTGCATGATTCCAATCACTCAAGGCATCCATATTAGGCTACTAGACCAAACATATATTTAGAAATGGCTTTAATCTATGAATAAATAATCCACCGGAATAAATGTCCTTAATTGAGGCCATATTAGATACATTATGACATGGCATGGACAGACAAAGCAGAATATATGGTTCATTATATCGGTTTTATTGAAATTTCATCCAGGAACACTGGGCAATAATAAATATTTCATCAATCATCAAGAATGTACAAAAATAAAGACGCAGGGTCTCTGGGCATAACAAATTATTTCCAGGAAAACAATCATGCTTTAGTTGTTCTGAAGCCATGCTAAAGAAGTTCTACATACAAATGGACACAGAATAACGCCACAAAGCTAAAAGCATTTTCAGAATTCTATGGAGTAATCAAGATCCATATAATGTCAACCTTTTTCGAACTAAATATATAATAATACAATGTTCATACACTGTAGAATGCGATTTCACCATCCTTGTTACAAGGAAAGGACATTCTTCACTTTCACAAATGATGTAAAAAACAAAAATATTAAATCTGCATGCAACTTTCTTCGCCCTTTCAGATCAGCACGTATGTTGTGCTACGATCACATTCAGTGCTCGAAACGTAAGGTTACATTCAGACATCTACAGCTTAATGTTTTAGAAGTTGTTTTTTTTTTTACAAAGAAACATATGTACACTGTGTGAATGCATCTCTGGTGACACCAAATAACCGGCAAAAGTTTTACCATGAAAAAAGTATTTTCACAGGATCTTTGTTACAGGGAGGATATTTAGGGTATCTCATACGCAAAAACAAATAAACAGACAAACAATGCATGCATTGAGGTTCGTTCTTCATGTCCAATTCACAATTTACTGTACACGTTGACACCATTCTGTATCGGATGTCCCAAATTACTTCATCACGTCCTTGTTTTCACTTGTAAGTCTCGTCAGTCCCGCTGAACTGATAGGAATATGAGGGGGTGGAGGTACTTGACATATGGGGCACGGGCAAGGTAAACCTGACCAGTGCTGGAAACCGCTGCCGAGTTGAAGAGGGGGTGCAGGGGCACTCTTCATTAGGGAATGAGGTGCTCGGATGGAGGTTAGTCCCGGTAAAGTGGTGGTGAGGGTGGAGGATGTGGACGAGGACAGCGCGCTCCCGAGCAGCGGATGCACCTGATGCGCTGGGTTGCCAGAGTGCCCGCTCACTGTCCCGCAGTGGAACGTAGAATGATGTCCGCCGTAGATTTCTCCAACCAGTCTTTTCATCTCGTCCAGTGAGCTGTTGAGCATCAGGATGTAGTTTCTGGCGAGCAGGAGAGTGGCAATTTTAGACAGCTTTCTCACGGACGGACCGTGTGCATACGGCATGACTTCCCGGAGGCCGTCCATCGCCAGGTTCAAGTCATGCATCCTCTTGCGCTCCCGTCCGTTGATTTTCAGCCTCAGATGCTGAATCTCTTGCTCGGTCACTTGCTTCTTGAGTTTGTACTTGCTCCCGCCAGGTGACTTTTCCCCGTGCCTGGAAAGGTGCTCGCTCGTCATCTTCTGGAGGAGTTCGTTCTGCGTCGAGGACACTGAATTGAGGTGGTCTCTGAGATACATCCCATCCATGTCTGGTGAGGAGGATCTGCTCGAGCTGGAGTCAGAATGCATTTTATTAGCTCGGTTTGGGTAGGAGGTCGCTGCTTACCTCTCTATCTCTGCCCTGTTTTTAAGTCACACTCTATCACCCGATTCTGTCGTTTGAGTTCCGTCCTCTTTTTGGGAAGGAGGTGTAGGTAACAACGAAGGAGTCGACACAGTTGGCTTGTTGGCCGGATAGCTGCGAGTAATCTTATCTCGCGGGTGCACCTCTTGCTCTGTGGTGAGGTAAAAGAGCGCTCGGAGTATTTATAGTGCTGCTTGAGAGAAGGGAAACAAAAAGAGCCCTCCTATTCATTTCATAATGGTCTTGTTAGGATGACGTCCCCATTATTATACAGGGCGGTGTCCTTTGACTGTCCCATTGACCAAAGGGACATCTATTCCTATTCATTGTAATGCCACCGTGGGGGGAACACTTCAGTCCTGGATCATCTGAAACCAAGACAACTTGAAAACTCTCTGTGGCTCTCTAGAAATAATAACGGGTTAGTTTGAAAGTATTGTTTGATCAGCTTCACTTTGTTTGTAATGCATTTTTTAAATGCTTTTATTAAAACTGGGTAGCACTCAAATTCTGGAAAACTTGACATGTGGTGGAGCCTGGTCATGCATCGTGTTTTATTGATTGTGTGTTTGGGATCGACCACTATATTCTCCAAATCGCTGGAAAATATGTTCATTTGCAGTATGCACAATCTAACTTTGTCGTGCTGTCGAGAGAGAAGGAATAACATTGATGAGTTTCGCTGCGGTTTAGGATAGACTGTCAATGACAGACGCACAACCGGACGTTATTTTTGCTCACGAGCAACATAATAGGATATATTCCATAATACCACATGAATAGCCTGATAAGCAAATCGATTCTAAGTCTATTCAGCCTCATGGCGTTTCAGTAATTAGCAGTTAACAAGGGGATATTGATTTAGAATTTGACAAAAGCAAATAAGGTAGCCTATCTCACACGTTCCCGGTACATACATTAGACTAATTCATGATATGCTATCATTATAACGTGCTATAATATGTACTTTATTTATTCATTAATTCATTTTCAGATCCTGTATGAAAATGCATCTGTTTGACCTGATTTGATAAATCTTCCGTTTCTCACTATTCTCAGCCATGCAGGAATCCGCGTAACATTGCTTATATGTTATCTGACACTCGTGGTTGTATTTGTTATAAGTGAAGTGACCTTCCACCCTAGGTATACACCTGCCATAACATGACATTTAGATTTGAAATTAATGTATTATATTATCACAATTATAGGCCATGTATGACAGCCCAAAAATAGTAATCCCCATCAGAGACCAAGCTGGAAATGGAATGGGCCAGGGCGCTTGATGCACAACTGCAACAGAGTAGGTAGGCTACTCAACTTCCAATCAAAAACTACATGTGGTTTTCATTTAGTTTATACAAATGATTCACACAAATATACTGTGTCATTGCTTATTAAATAGAGGATTTAGTATTATGTTGAAAATATTTTTGAATTGATTATGACAACAACCACAACAACAACTATTATTATTATTATGTCTATATTAATAACAATGTTATGTCATTAGCCTGTTGTAATTCTTGTTGCTACATAAGGTGTGTAAATATATAGACGTAATAGTCCTACCTTTTTACCCCTAAAAATCTCATTAAGTGCCTTACTAAATTTGGGGGTAAAATGCGACCACCTCCAGAATGGAAACCAAAGTTAGGCTTGAAGATGAATTGCCCAAATGTAGCAACGTAACCCGATTTTCCTAAGGTGGTTGGTTTTAGTAGGCCTATACTCTATGCCTGCATAGCCTAATGATATTACATTAGGCCTAAATATATTGCTCATGTGGTACATGTGGTAGGCCTTCATGGCGTACTGTACCACCATTCTGAACCTTGAATTGCGTATAGGTTAAATTAAATATCTGTTCAATTCAAACAGAAAATTCTAAACTTTTTATTGGCCTAGCTATAGGCTAATAGGCTGATTATTTACTTACTTTTTCTAAATGTGTAATTTACATTAGCCTACATAGGAATTCCAACCCTTTAATAGGATAACTTTCAACGAATATAATGTATCCTTATACTGCAGTAGTCTCATTTAATTTGTGGAGAGTATCAGCAATATTGTGATAAACTTTAGTCAGTACATGAAACATTAACGAATAAGACATTTAAAAAGTATATAGGAAAATGTTCAACATCATAATAATGCTAATTATTATAAAAGTAATAATACAAGTAATGATAATAATAATAATAACAATAATAACACCACCAATCCTCTAGTCATGAATAATGTTATAATTGTGTTAATAATGTTCATCCTTAAAATAAATACATTTAACCTAGAAACAGAATGTATGGCAGTCTATGCACATCAGTGAATCTTATCCTGTAGAAATGTTGATGTAGAACTATAAAACTTGTTGATGAAAACTTGTGTCCCAATGGACAGAAAATGACCACATTTACAGAAACCACTCATTATCACTTAATTAGTCATTTCATCTGCATTATATTGGACACAAATATATATACAACCATTTGAAGGATGACTGAAAACTAGAAGATAACTAGATAGAAATTAAACTAACTCGATAGAATTCGATAGAAATTGAACCAACTCTGTGATGAAGTATCATAAAACACACGAGAGACACTGGGAACAATATTACTGAAGTTTAAGAAAACATTGAGACTAGATAGTTCCTATCTTCAAAGGAGCATACTCTTTTGTCATGGAGGAGAGGAATAATTGAATGCACAGTAATTGGAGGGGTACAAGCATCATCCATCCAATAGTGCCAGCCACAAAAAAAAAACTCAATCTCATATTCTACTTGGTGTTCCACAGCAATAAAATCCCCCACCATGTCATTGTTGGAACAGAAAAGAAACCATCCCTCATAAAGGTGCTGCAATGCAAAGAAAAGCGCTGGACTTCTTTGCTCTCTCTTGGTGGCATTTGAAAGTTTAAAGCTTTGAATACCAATTGCTTGAACTGGACATATGTGAATCCCTTTTAATCCTACTAATCCTGTCCCCAAGTGTTTCTTTGTGTGTGGGGCAACCACATAGATCTAAGTGAAAGTGTTCCTAATCCAGGCAATGTGGAGAAATGTCTCAATGAGAGAGAGCCAGGGGGAGAGGGAACTGCTCCGAGGCGCAGGGAGGTGAAAGGAAGGTGTCATGGTGGTTTGTGTGGCTGTGGAGTGGGGGGCTCACCTACTCACAACTGCCCCAGGGGAGGGAAACACCAATCAGCAGAATGAGTGAGGCCCCTCCCACCCTCCCACCAGTGCACTAGGCCCACGCTGCTTACCCTGCACCAAGGACCAGGACATTGGCCTAAATTGAGGATTTAAAAAAAAAAATCCCTCTTACTTAGCGGTACAGTCCCAGCAGGTTGCCTCTAATGTGCCTCAATTCATTTCTTAAGCCCCTCTGCTTTTTCATTATTCACCCCATCCCACGCTTTCTCTCTTCCCCACGCTCTCGGCAGCTTCTCCCAAAACAGACCTGATGCCATTTAGTCATACAACCCTGTTGGTCAGCTTAGAATGCTGGCAGAGAAAACAACTCCTTCAAAAGAGTCTGGTTTTTGGGCATAACAAGTGCTGTCTGAAAAAGCTTCATTGTGTGTAGCCATATGTTTTACCTGTTCATATACAGCTCATGCTAGATACTTGAAAGTTGTTCTTCAACTTTCAAATATCTTCTGTCTGATCAAAATCATCCGTAATAATCTTCTGTACGATCAAAAAATGGTGAATATAAAAAGTGCAGTATTGTGTCATCATCAAAAACAACATATAACACACATCACATTTAATTTCCTGTGTTACAGGAGTTTAGATGCTGTGCTCTCTAAAGCCCCGTTTATACCTGGGTCTAACATTTCTTGATCTTGTCCACATTCTGATTGAGTTCACAATTTCAGACAATTAAAAGACGCATTGTGATCTGATCTTATAAGTGTTAACAGACAAGATCAGATCAAAATCAGGACAAGATCAGGATCAAGGATGCATGTTAATGAAAGGTAAAAACAGGGCTTCTGTCACCATGGCCAGAATTGGAATGAACTAGTTTTATTGTGGACAGAATGAAACCTCTTGATGGACCACATTGTCAGCCCTGCATGGTCGAGGAAGTTGAACAGCCCTCCAGCTCTCCACAGTGTCTGGGTTGGATTGAAATGTACTGTATACAAAATAGTGTACTGTACACAAAAAGTGGACTTTTACATGTGCCTGTCTCCGAATTTAGAATAAGTAATTTGTATCTATTTCACAATAATCTGTGATAATAGGTTGGTGTCTGAGGACCAGCACAATCCTCTGGCACAATGACCAACACTGAGCCGCCCTGGATTTACTGCTTACGCCATGGACAAAAAAAAAATATTTGAGATTCTTTGGGCCTTACTGTTATAAAAAATGCTTCAACTATCTTCTGTTCATAAAGTTTCACTCTTAAGTTTCTTCAATCAGAACAGACAACCAAAGAACAGATACAATACCTGATCAACAAGCTTTTAATGAAAGTCCATGTAACTGTTTTTTGTATTAACTTGTGGCCATTTGAAAATGAATGTATTCAGATTGAAACAGTAATTTTATTCAGCAATGCATGCTGAACACAGAATATACACATGACCAAGTTCAGGGTCGCGTTCAGGAGTGTGCAGCATACTGAACATTCCTTACTCATGTTTACATGCCTATTTTACACAACATATTTCTATCTGAATGGCCTGTTACTTTGGGACACTCCTGAACAGACCCTTGGTTCCCTGGTCTCAGCACGTAAGTCCTTTAAGAGGATCTATTCAGCAGAGACACAATATAATTAGCAGCACAACAAACCACAGTTTTCAGCTGCTCCAGGGTGGCCTGCACGGCCCAGTAATGACCCAATAACCCACAAAGGCCCAACAGTAGTAAAATGTGAATGAATCAGCAATAGTCAGCATGTAAAGTGAATGTACTCCACCATCATCATTGAAACCAGACAGAATGAGTTCAACATCCCTGGATTGAAAAGCCCTGGTCTTGGTGGGAAACATCCTGCCACTATAAGTCTGAGTGAGGGGTCAAGGTCAGAGCCGTGTCTTGGAGGCCGTCAATGTTTTGCTGAATGTTGAAGGAGTTGGTTTGATAGTGTTGCACAAGACAAATGTAATTAAATCATTATTCTTTTCATTTTTATTTGGTTGCATCCATAGCTCTGTCTATGAATTTGAGTGTTTACATTTCTCCAGACCAATCCCTCAGCTTTTCACTGAAATAGAGGTGGGGCGCCGATTTTGTTATTGTTTCAATTAAGGATTCTAGCTTTAAGACTTTTCCAATCCAGATACTGTACCATGGTGTTGCTGAGTTAAATACGATATATCAATAAAACTTTATGTTCCTTGATTCTGTATTCTGTTATATGACAAGTAAACAAATCTTCAAATTAGAAATATCTAATTAACATTACGATCAAACAATAAAAGCTCCCTAATTAAATGGCTCACAAGGAGCTTCACCATGAATATTTAGGTTCTAATTAATATTTGGAGAGCTGTTTTGTTCTGAGAAGACATTTACATTAATTAGGCAAAACAAGAACATTTACATTTCAGTGCTAAATGTGCTCTTTCATGTTCTTTGTTGAATTGAAAAGTTCAGAAACAAAACTCTCTTAAGCTGTTTGAGGCATTCAGGGGTATTTAGTTCACAAAGCTGTAACTCACGTAATACTCACTCAATCAAAACTCCCTACCCAGGCCATTAGCACTGTTACTTTTTAAAGGCGTTGAAATGTTGAAGCAAGCACTTGATCTAGTTGAAAACACTTTGAAAACTCTCAAGTAAGTCATGTCTTCATGATTACATTTTGAGCTTTGAAAAAGAATCTTGGAAATGCATGTAGCAGATTATTTTTTACAAGAGGAAGCCTATAGTATGTCCAAGTCTGTTCTCACTCATCTCAATCTTTTCCATCCATTGATAGGATGGGCATTAATGCTGAATCATGTAAGTGATGACCTGTTGATTTTGGAGTTGTACGATGATAGTGTGGCATTACTGGTGAGGTCAGAGGTGTCAGGAGGAACAAACACCCTCAAAACCTCCCTTATAGTGGTTGAGTGCTGGTATGCCTGTGTGGTTGTGGTTCTGTGCCTTCTCTCAAGCAGCCAGATGGCCCACGGGCCCTGGTTTAGCTTTAGCCTGGCTCTGTCTGTCTGGTAGGTAGAGCTTGCTGACTAGAGACTTGGACTCCATCGCTGTACCAGCCCCTCAGCGCCTTCTTTTAACCGTCCCTTTCACTGGGGACAATTGTTCATCTCCCATGCCTCTTTTCAGGCTCAGTTTCAGCCTGGCAGCCCCTATTCTGCTTTTTATGTCACTTTGTGTCTGGTTCGCCCCCTTCCTATGGGTGCACATGACCAGAAAATGAAGGTTTGCATGGGGGCTCCCCAAGAAGGGAGTAGGAGAGAACAGATTAATATGTAAGCTTGGCAGATAAGCTGGACAGAGGAGGGGTGCATTGTGCTAGAGTGGGGTTACATGTAAGGAGAATAGGGACTGGCCTTGCTTTGGCCGCCAACAGGGGCTGGTGAAAAGCTCACTGTCCATTGTCTGAACCAATCTGAGAGGGGTTGTTTCATTAATTACACATTCGCACATATCGACAAAGTGGGAGGTAAGGAGTTGAAAATGCAGATGTGTGTGTTTGTGACAAAAAACAGACTGAAAAAAAGCCTTGATCCTGTCCAAAGACATTTTGAACCAAAATGACCTTGCAGTCTTCAGTAAAAGATGGAGGAGAGGGAGGGGTTCTCCTCCCCACCCATACTGCTGAAGAGCATGGTGGCCCTGCTTGTTCCTTATCAATGCCCCTTGTAAGCAATAAAATGATCAGGTCCTCCAGAGTCCTCCTTGTATCTTGAAGCACTACCACCATATATTGCCTGGGTCGTTCCACGAAAAGAGTGCCTTTTGCGCAGGGGCGTTTTCACCCATTATTTTAGAGACCGCACTCTTCTGGAATTTTGCATTTTTCAAACACCTGAAACTGTTGTTTTTATGCAATTTAGAGTCATAATCATTATGTCTAATTATATGTAAAAAAATATATATATATATGTATTTTTTTCTGCAGCGGTTATCTAAGCATAGCGCTTTACTTGTTCAATTGTCATTTTAATGAGGGTGTTATTCTGACTTGTAAATGACATCTCAATATACTGCACTAACACGCCTAGGATATTACATCCAAATTACACTATGTGGGACTATAACACACATCAATACAGGCATGTATCATGGAATCATAATTAATACACAAATATCATGATATTATCATAAAGTGTTTTTCTGCGAATCTAAGCATACCTCTTGAGCTGTTTGTATCCTCCTGACTGGTGGTTCTTATTTTAAACAAACAAAATATGCTTCTCTGCATCTCTGCTAAAATCTGGGTAAAGGATTGAAAGGAATGACAAGAAACTGTTATGTGGGGAATCATAATTGACTAGTTTCAGCAAATGTCAACTTGTTCTTGATACCATATCTTGTTTTGAGGTGTTTAGAATGATTTCATGTCAATGCTAATATGGCTCAAATACGCTAGCTAGCTATCCTACAACTGTAACAATGTATTTGAGAGAGAAGAAGTGCTCATTGTGCAAATGTATTTATGTTTTCAATAAACATTGGAGACTAACTATAGTTTACATGTTGTCAACAATCTAAGCCAACCCTGTCTGTTTTGTCCCATAGTTGTGCAAATGTTGGTTTTGTTAAGATGAAGTCATCAACCCTGTTACTTTGGCACTTAATGGACACTTACTATAGTCAAATTTGTATTTAACCACTTGAATTGGGAAAACACATTTTTCATTAAGTTGAACATGTGCTCTTTATGACATCATTTTAACAAAAAAGAATCCTAGAAAATGACGCTTCTTAAAAAACACCAAATTGGTGGAACGAACTGCCTACACTGCTGCGTAGCCACAGAACACGTAGGGCACAATAGGCAAGACAGCCCAGAGAAGTATCGTTTACTAATAACACATTGGGTAAACGTTGTCTTTATCAGCTAAGAGATCCTCATCAGGGATGGTATGTAGTGCTTTCCAGTTGGAAGGGAACTTCTTCCTCCCAGTCACCATTACCATCCCTCTCCAGGCCACTAGCACACCCCTTGTAGACAGTCTGGGAGGGGACTCACTCTACATCTGTTCATAGCTATTTTGAATAGCTTTTTGTCATTCTTGATTTTGCAGAAGAATGTAATAATTCAGATTTGACCAAATAGGAAAGTCCAGTGTTATCAAGTAGAGAGTACATTGTGATCTCTCTGAGGAAGTTAACTAAACTTTAAGAGCAGTTATGATTTTTGCAAACATTTACCATTATTTTACAGAATGAGTAAGTAGTTTGTGGCCATGAAGATTGTGTGAAAACAATATGACCAAGCTACCCCGTTCATCTCAAGGAGCTTACTTGCAGCACCTTACTCTCCAAAGAAACTGATTGAAAATGTGCATTTATGAGCAGCCATGATTTTATAGCGATGTAAAGCCTGTCAAACTCTCACCCCCAGTCTATTTCTTTACTCTAGGCTGGATGTTAGTCCTGGGGGTCATTCCTGTACAAACTCTTATTGTTGGTGGCCTTTCCTATCCTTCTGCGCTCTCCTGTCTTTTTTTCTGCGTTCCCTCTTTCTTTCTTTTTATCGCACCCAAACACAAGACTCGCAGGCGGGGATGTCTCAACCAAACAGCAGCAACAGAAAGGGCTGCAGAGGAGCAAGAAAAGAAATGCAAAGCCTTACTGTAAATACAGCAAATTAAGTCAAATCTCCATGTACATGGACACTTGTCTCAAAACTGCCACAACAAATGTACCAGAAATGAATGACTGAAAGTTTTCCTCTAGTCATAGTATAAAGAGTAGGAATAGTATGAAAGTATCATCTAGTCAGGCTGCTCCTCCAAAAGCTGATAGAGATTATGTTGGGAAGGTTGTAGGATGTGTCTAAAAAGAACATGTGAGCCTTGCCTCCGGCCTGTCAATCACACTACCCTGATGACTATAAGCTGGCCGTCATGTAGTCATTAGAACTAACAAACCGTTACATGAAACAGAGCACACCTCTCACTCTTTCCTCTTCACCTCCCTGTTCACCTTGTAGCAGTCCCCTGGGAGCCTAGAGCAGACCCAATACTGAGACAACATAGCTCCTTAGCACTCACTTTAAAAATAGATATATTTTTATTTCTTAGCACTCACTTGTCAAGGGCCGTTATTTTGCGTCAGATACCAGTATGGCCTCCAGCTCACTTCATGGTTAAACTAATATTGCGGTAATTAATGCGGAAGGCAGACAGGAGGGAGTCGCAGCCTCAACCTGCATAACTGTAGCATTGAGATCTAGTTGAGATGCTTTTGACAAATCATAGGGACTCCTCTTGCCAATCACTAAGTTGTAGTTGGATTGGAAAAAAGTGTAACATCAGTATATTATTTACAGTATATTATTTATCTATAGAAAATAAGCAATTATCTTGTGTGGGAGATCTGGAAATAAATGCTGCACTATCCCAAATGTTCTGTGGTGTATTTCCAACATAATTACTTTATCTATTTTATTTGCATGGAATTGCATTTTTTTTTAGTACAGTAGTTCCTTATCATTTCCAAACTATTTCAGTGCTTCAATAGAACCCGAACACTCTGTACATTCTTCAAATCGTCTGCCGTGGAGTGAGACATTTTTGGCAAGTGTAATGAGTTTGAATATTCTTCTGGATACCCAAATTCCTTTTCAGATGGTCCATATAAAAATGGTACATTAATAAGACAAAAGCAAATTGAGCCACACCAATTCATTCATGGCTGTGGTTGTTTGAATCTTCGCCCATAAATGAATAGCTAATAGGCCTGTGATAGGAGATGCAGCAATTTGGGGTATTAGTCTCATTTGTCGCCGTTTCTTGTCAAAGCAGAACCGTCCTCTCTGTGGAAGGAGAAATTTTCAAAGAAACAAATCATTTGCATATATAAATGATCCCTCTGAGAGTAGCTTTAAAGAGATTGTGTGTATATGTGTGTGTGCATGCGTGTGCGCACATAGGGGTGGAGTGGGGGGGAGGGTGTAGAGCGAGAGGTGGCTAAGCAAGAGAGACAACTTGTCACACAGACCATAGCGGCAGTTGTTCGAGAAAGCTATCCATGTCCCAAAATGATGGAACATACGGGTTAGAAGAGAAAAGGATGAATGGTGCAAATCTTTCCTTTCAGTAACGGTGGGGAGCAGTGAGAGACGGATAATTTGGGGATATTATGAGAGTCATTCTAGCCCGCCCAGGCAATGGAAGGGAGTATGGGACATGTCTGTCTGTGGCTCTCTCTTAGGGCCTATGTTTTTGTGCTCCTCCTGGCCCCGCTCTGTTTTGTCAGCACATCAGCTAATGGAGAAAGTTAATTGTGTTGGTTGTGAGGCCACCTGTCACACCAGCCTCATTTCCATACTAATGGGGTGAGAGTGGCACGGACAGAATGCCTTGCCGATGACTGGGAATCATGTGGGTTCTATTCACCAGCTTACTCCTAAAGATATATACATGTACGCATGCGTTAAATGTACGCACACACACACACACACACACACACACACAAACACACACACTATCAGATATCCTAAAACTGATCTAAGTTACTAGAAGTACAATTGAAATGTAAAATCTCAAAAGCTGTATAATAGAATCAACCATTTTCATATTGTTACTTTTTCTTCCTAATAGAAATGGACAACAGCCTGATCCCAAAATATGTCATTTTTGTTGTTGGTTTGATCAGATTGTAAATCTAAACATATATTCAACACCAGCTTCTCTAATAAAATACATAAAAACAAAAGGGCTGAGTTTGAATGTGTTTTTTTACAGGGCCATCTGTACTCTTATAATTGTCCTCCAGTCCCTTTGGATACGTCCGTCAGTCAGACAGTCAGTCAGTCAGTCTGTCTGTCTGTCTGTCTGTCTGTCTGTCTGTCTGTCTGTCTGTCTGTCTGTCTGTCTGTCTGTCTGTCTGTCTGTCTGTCTGTCTGTCTGTCTGTCTGTCTGTCTGTCTGTCTGTCTGTCTGTCTGTCTGTCTGTCTGTCTGTCTGTCTGTCTGTCTGTCTATTCCTGTCAGTCACAAGGTACTGGTGGGTGTAGGATCTTAATTTGAGCCAGTTTCCTACAGAAGGAAAATAATCCTGCAGCAACAGGAAATGTGAATTATTATATGGATTATTATTAATGGTCATTTTTGTAGGGGTTGATTGTAAAGGAAAATCAAGTCTGAAATTTCAAAGTGAAAATGACAAACTTCAGAAGCCTTTCTAAACCTCAAATACACTAGAAGTTTGAAGTTTCCTGCATCTCCTGCCAGAGGGTGATCAAATTAAGATCCTACATCTGTACTGTATCAGATGTATTGAATCTGTAGAATTACAAAGGTGCTCTTTAATAACTGATGATGAATAGTCTTGCTCCATAGCAATCATATAGCTTAATGTCTTTAATCAAATAGTCTTAACGCGATGTTTACAACTCCTTAAGCAAGAGGACAAAGGACATCAATAGTTTTCTCAAAGTTGGATACTGTAACATATTCTGTTCTCAAAGTTGGATACTGTAACATGTTCTGTTAGGCACATTTGAACAGAATCTTAATGGGACTTACTTAAAGTAATATACTTGTTCCTGTCCTTTTTACAAATTGTGTGTTGAATAATTGACAGTTTAGGCCTGTCAACAGAGTTAAGCATCTTTATGTGACATTGTACAAAAACATTAAATCACAGACTTTCATATGGGGCTGTGGTGTGTGTGGCTGTGAGCTATAAAAGCCAACAGCGCACCCCACATTTTTCAAGTTTGTTTGACATATTTAAAATGCTAATAACCAGTTTATTATGTGCTATATCAAATGCAAATGCTTTGTTTTACTGCTGCAAAGTTCGGGCCAACATTTACATTAGCATATCTTATGTCTGTCTCCTTAGCATGCAGTGGTGGAATGAACCCAGCCAACAGCTCTATAAATTACATGAAACAGTCGCATTAGATAAACAAGCTAAAATGATGTTGCCATTAAGACCTGCAGCAGTGTCTCTCGCCTAAATGAAGGTGCCTGGCCCTGGCAGCATATGGTGCACAAATTCCTTCAAATCAACACAATCCCAACATTATCTGGACGTGTCAAAAGAAGCAGATGGATTTTAAAACAATCATGTAAACAGCCTCTTTACGACATTGAAGAAAACGGCTAAATGTGTCCCTTTTAATATACGCCTGTTTGCCAGCTCCTGTGAAGGAGAAAGATGGGGGTTCATCCCATACATCTCTATTTAGTGGTAAACACAGTGTAACTTTAGTTAATTATCAATTTACTTAGATGCACTGACTTCAATTTTAGAGATGTAGTATATCATACGTAAATTGTCTTTGATAGGTAGGTGATTATAGTTGGTTATTGTGCTGTTTCACCATGAAAGGGTTTGTGTTGGCTTTGTGTTGACTGGAACTGGTAATAGTTTTATGGTAAATTGGATGCAAATTATTTAAATGCTGTGTGGTTACTGGACTTTGTAAAATACAAAATTACTTTAATATTTCAACCATAAATCAATTAAACAGTGACACATTTGTTAGATAGGTTTCACTTTTTATTACGCCATTGACTGCATGCAGAATATCATCCCTGCACATGCTGCATGTATTTCGTAAAACTTTGGATTTGACCTGTGGAGCGAGTATGGATGCACTGATCCAGGGACATCTATTCTTACCCTAACCCTCACCATAACCATGAAATGCCAAATGAATGGGATGACACAGTAAACAGTATAATGATCAGGGCACCACTCATGGTCATGGAACCCCCTAGTTCGGCCAATCATCCTCAATCTAATCCCAGTATTAGGCTAACAAAGTAAGCGCTTTCCTCTCCAACTTTCAACAGATGGCCTGACGTTTGTCTCCCTGGACAGGACGCCTAGCTGTGTGGACCATACTGGGTCACCAGAGGAACGATGGGACATGGCCACAGCCCTGTCCTCTGCTGACTGCTTGTCTTTGGGCAAGTCTCCACTCTGCCTCAGCATCTCCCTCTCTCAGACACACTCACCCCCGCACTGCAGCAATGTCTGACAGATTGCAGCAGAGACACCACTCTCCATCTGCACCTAAAGATCCGCATGCCCTGACAATGAGGTGACCATGTCATCGCCGGCACAGAAGCAGAGAGGCTAGTGGGGAGGGAAGGATGCTGTGTGTGGGTTAGGAGGGAGGGACACATTAACAAGCTATAAGCTCAACTGCCTTATCCATAATGCATTGTCTGGGCCAATTTACATGGTGTTGGACCCTTTGGGAAAAGAGGATCATCAATCACATTACTTTATTAGCTTTTCTCCCTTACCCTCTTCCCTTTCTCCCTTACCCTCTCCCATTTCTCCCTTACCCTCTCCCCTTTCTCCTCTTTCCCTCTCTCCCCTTACTCTCTCCTCTTTCCCTCTCCCCTTTCTCCCCTTTCTCCCTTTTCGCCCCTTTAGCCCTTTCCTCCCCTTTCTCACTTTCCCTCTCCCATTTCTCCCTTACCCTCTCCCATTTCTCACTTTTCCCTCTCCCCTTTCTCCCCATTCCCTCTTTCCTTTATCCCTTTCTCCCTTTTCACCCCTTTATCCCTTTCCTCCCATTTCTCCCTTACCCTCTCCCATTTCTCACTTTTCCCTCTCCCCTTTCTCCCCTTTCCCTCTCCCCTTTATCCCTTTCTCCCCTTTCTCCCTTTTCTCCCCTTTCTCCCTTTCCCTCTCCCCATTCTCCCTTTCTCTCTCCCTGTTCTCTGTTTCCCTCTCCCCTTTCCCCTTTCTCCTTTTCCATCTCCCCTTTCTCCTCGTTCTCCCTTTTCTCCCCTTTTCCCTTTTCTACCCTTTTCTCCATTTCCCTCTCCCCTTTCTTACTTTCCCTCTTCTTTTTTTTGTTCCCCCATTTTGTCATGGTTGTTGTGCCGAGTGCAACTGGCCCCATAAAAAACTCCAAACAGCTTAATTGCTGGGTTGTAAAAAATGTGCATGTTTGTGATGCCCAGAGTTAGGGATTTGAGGGAGTTGGTTACAGGGGTAGGGGGGAGTATTAGTGTTGGTAGTGGAAGTTAAAAATGTTTTATGTGGCATCACCCTCATCAAATACATTTCCATGATTTCCCCCTGAATATATTCCCAACTGAATTACAAGAACCTGGACCAGTTTCAGGTTAAGGATCTGTTAGGGTCAAACACGGTTTTGTCACCATGAACTTGTGATACATGCCTGGATTACTAAACAGTCTCATTTTCAGACCAGTCTTTATAACAACAACAAAAACAACTAATCATGAATACTCTCATTATCATTAAATCCCTAGTTACTAAAGCAGAATTTGTCTGTTGATGACTGACCAAATAAATAGGTGGGGATAATTTTGTCTATAACAGTAAGTATATTGACAAAGGAAACACTAATTGGTTCCAAATTTAGGTGAAGGAAATTGTTCTTTCTGTAGCGATAGAATTTTGAGAATGATGAATTGGAATGGGCATAATCTACAGAATCTACAAGATAAAGACTGAAATTGAAGTTAAAGTTGTTCATATTTGTAAATCAGTTAACTGAATTCACAAATTCTGATCTCATTACCAATAACAAACAAAGCCTAATAAGCCACATTTATAAAATGAAATATGCGGACATTCTTTGATAAAAAAATGTAATGTAATTATATGCTTAATGTAGCAAAATGTGGCAATGTATAGAGGCACTGTTGATATTTTTAAGTAAAATATGAAACACAAATGTTTTGAAAACATTAGAAGCATTTATCAACACCTGAAATAAACATGTATATGTTATTCTAATAGGGGGAATTAAGAAAATAAATAGAGCACAGAATCTATTATCAGTTAAGATTTGTTTGTGTTTATATTTTTCTCAAAATTCCACTTTTAAAGAAGAGAACAAAAAAATAGATAATTATTGATGAAAAAGTGGAGTAAACGAAAGATGGTTTACAAGACGTGCAGTCTTAATGCGCTTGTGAAAGGCGTAAAAGTAGCAAAATATTGTGTTTGCAGCAAATGGAGAAGTTTGTGAGAGGCAGGCTACACCACAGTCACAAGCCATGCAGTGTGCTGCCCCAGCCTCGCCTCTACAGCACTGTTCTACTAATGCCAGTCAGCCATACTAATCCTGGTAATCACTGCAAAGGAGAGGGATAGATGAGATGGTGAAGGAGCGCTGCTGCCGTGTGTGAGGGGAGGGCAGGGAGAGGAAGTCAGGGGAGGGCAGGGAGGGAGAGGAAAATCACCGGTGTCCTAAACCCATCAAAGTGCCAGTTTGTTTAATTGTTGGCACATCAACAGAGCAGACGAGAGCTCCCACCTCCCTAACTCACTCATTACCATCACCCCAACTCTGTCCATAATACACCAGACTCCTCAACACCCTGACAATGGGACAACAAACTGCCCTGAAAAAGGGGATTATAATTGCAATCATATATGTGGGTTTTTTAACATGCACAGCATACTGTACCATTAGTATCACAAATAAGTAATAATTTGCTAATGACAACATTATGTTGAGTCAGTTTAGGGGCAATTAAAGTGAGTGATATTTACATATGCCTAATGAATCACAGTGCGTGGCAGCTTGAGGGAGGCTAATGAATATTCATCCAGGCATTCTCACCCGCCGCAGCAGTTTATAAACTGAATTATGGTTGATTTGCCCTTTTAAAAAATGAACATGGGCGCATCTCCCACAAGGAGGGAATGAACAATAAAGGCTGATTATAAAAATGTTTTAGTGGTAAACTGCCGGTGAGGAGATCAGAGGCTGATTTTTATAGACTTCCCCAGCTTTCATAAAGAGCACGCCTTTGCGTCTTTGTGAAAAGTGAGGGACCAATCTGCCCACCTCCTTTTGGACTCAAGATGGCACTGGGGCCAATGGTATGGCAGTGATTTGCCCTGTAATTTCCCATGCTTGGCAGTTTGGTTCTAACCCCTCAGGTGCAGGTTCAACAGGCAATCAGTACATCACACAACTTACAGTATATGTTTTATCATGCAAATACTACTGTCAGTTTAGCAGGTGCTACACCACATGATAAAGGACAGGCAAGAATATACAAAAGGCTGTAGAATGTTCATAAATATAATTGTATTATTATGTTATTTGTCTGTGCGAGATGCATTTACTGCACTTTAAAACTCAAAATGTCAAGTTATGTGATCTTAACAGCACACCCAGCCATTCGGTTTATGTTTATGATACAAACTCTTTTCTTCCCATTGCTCACAGTAGATGAAAGGTACTTTCAATTTGTTTCATGAAGTTCTGAAACACTGGGACCCCTGTATACCATAATATAGTTCCATGAGTGTCACTTTGGTCCTGTTCACTATAGAGTGTCGTCAAAAAGTATTCATACCCCTTGACTTATTCCACATTTTGTTGTGTTACAACCTGAATTCAAAATGGACTAAATATATTGTTTTCTCACCCATCTACATACAATACCCCATAATGACAAAGAGAAAACATGTTTTTAGAAATGTTTGCATATTTATTGAAAATGAAATACAGAAATATTTCATTTACATAAGTATTCACACCACTGAGTCAATACATGTTAGAATCACCTTTGGCAGCGATTACAGCTGTAAATCCTTCTGGGTAAGTCTCTAAGGGCTTTACACACCTGGATTGTACAACATTTACCCAATATTCTTTTTAAAATTCTTCAAGCTCTGTAAACTTGGTTGTTAATCATTGCTCGACAACCATTTTCAAGTCTTGCTATAGATTTCAAGCCGATTTATGTCAAAACTGTAACTTGGCCACTCAGGAACGTTCACTGTATTCTTGGTAAGCAACTCCCGTGTAGATTTGGCCTTGTGTTTTCAGTTATTGTCCTGCTGAAAGGTGAATTAATCTCCTAGTGTCTGGTGGAAAGCAGACGGACCCAGGTTTTCCTTTAGGATTTTGCCTGTGGCTCCATTAAGTTTATTTTTTATCCTGAAAAACTCCTCAGTCCTTAATGATTACAAGCATACCCATAACATGATGCAGCCACCACTATGCTTTAAAATATTGAATGGTACTCAATAAGTGCTGTATTGGATTTGTCCCAAACATAACACTTTGTATTCAGGACAATAAGTTAACTGCTTTGTCACATTTTTTGCAGTATTACTTCAGTATTACTTTTCTGTACAGGCTTCCTTCTTTTCACTCTGTCAATTATGTTAGTATTGGGGAGTAACTACAACGTTGTATATCCATACTCAGTTTTCTCCTATCACTGCCATTAAACTCTGTAACTGTTTTAGTCACCATTGGCCTCATTGTGAAATCCCTGAGCATTTCCCTTCCTTTCCGGCAACTGAGTTAGGAAGGATGCCTGTATCTTTGTAGTAACTGGGTGTATTGATAAACCATCCAAAGTGTAATTATTAACTTTACTATGCTCAAAGGGATAATCAATGTCTGCTTTTTTTAACCAATAGGTGAACTTCTTTGCGGGACATTGGAAAACCTTCCTGGTCTTTGTGGTTGAATCTGTATTTGAAATTCACTGCTGGACTGAGGAATCTCACAGATAATTGTACGTGTGGGGTGCAGAAAAGAGGTAGTCATTAAAAAATAATGTTAAACACTATTATTGCACACAGTGAGTCCATGCAACATATTATGTGAATTGTTAAGCACATATTTAGGCTTCCCACAACAAATGGGTTGAATTACTTACAGACTCAAGACATTTCAGCTTGTCATTTTTTATTCATTTGTAAAAACGTTGAAAAACATAATTCCACTTTGACATTATGGGGTAATGTGTGTAGGGCCAGTGACAAAAAAAATCTAAACTGAATTTTAAATTCAGGTTGCAACACAACAAAATGTGTAAAAAGTCAAGGGGTGAGAATACTTTCTGAAGGCACTGTAGGGTCGAATACAGTAAAGCATTTGCTGTGTATGACTGTGGTTACATTTCTCATTGGTAAAGTCCATTGACCACCAGCCTCCCTTTAGAAAGGCAGCAGATAAAATGTTGCGGTTGGCTAAATACTGAATTCAATAACTGTAAAATACTAAGCAAGAACAAACTTGTATATTGTTTGTGTGCACCCTATCTCCACATTGAAGGCCCATTGACCAAACCATTCAATTAGAATTCTTGTTCTATATGGACCAAACCCTCATTGTATACAGTGTATCAATCAAGATTCTCTCATCTTTGTCTTGGTATGAATAAGCCATGGATTAATACACTGCAGTAACCAACCTTAACGACAAGATTGTAGTTATTAAACAGCTACATGTGGAGTGAATGCAACCACTTGATGGTGAGGGAACCAATCAATATTGAAATTCAAGACATGCCTATGCACCCAATTCTAGTTCATGCTGTTGAGAACTGTTTTTGAGTAAGATATTTTGGTACCATCTGTGTTTTGTACTTTCATGGAGTATTTAAACCATTGCAGAATATGGAGCATCTGCTTTGTGCATGTCAATTTGGATGATAGGCCACCTTTTATTCTGTGACATTCTCACCACGTAACATGTCTGCCCCCTTGTGTTACTTTTTGCATATTTCCCAAAAATTACTTTTTACAACTATATCCAATAGATGTCACTGCTGCTTAGGATTGATATCACCAAGCATTAGCTTTAGGCTAGCTAGACTATAGCAAAGATTGTCTATTATATTGAAAAGATAGTCAAGTGACCGCTCTAACAATGGAAATACATGTCCTCCAAGACGGAAGGCAGGCGGGAGGAGGCAAGATCAGGTGGGACC
Organism: Oncorhynchus tshawytscha; assembly: GCF_018296145.1. Classification (NCBI taxonomy): domain Eukaryota; kingdom Metazoa; phylum Chordata; class Actinopteri; order Salmoniformes; family Salmonidae; genus Oncorhynchus; species Oncorhynchus tshawytscha. Next base: position 27,438,342 of record NC_056453.1, read on the forward strand.
ATTCTAGCCAATGAGAGGGCAGATACGGGTGTGAACAACAGGCCATAGAGAGGGAGGACTCCTCTTTGTATCTGTGCCACTATAGCGTCTGTGACAGCATGAGCAGCACCATTTAGGCTTTCTCCATTTTAAAGTAGTCCATTTTCTTCTTCTTTATTGGCTGATTGCGCCCAACTCATAGGAATACCCACCCAGTTGACTACTTTAAAATGGTGGAAGCCCTAAATAGCAATGTCCATGCTAAAGTGGGTTATATTCACGATGAGTCCTCTATCTATCTCTATGACAACAGGCACAACTCCCATAAATCGTTTATTCCCACTTATATCAGTGCATTTGTAACAACCTAACTATTACGAAACGTCTATTCGATCAAATAAGCCTCACGTAGCAAATGAGCAATTATATTTTTTGTTGACCAAATACGACACCACACAAAAAAATGTTCCACTTAGTGGGCTTATTTTCGTAGACGATTTAGGGCGGAGTAAAACCTCTCTCTTCGCCACTTCCTCTTTGACTATAGTGACGCAGCGCTAGTAATGACTCAAGTTTAACTTTAGTATTGTACTTTATACCGTATGAAATCAAATTGTTGCAGTTTAATTGATCGAGCTGTCTGTCATGGATCATGGACCATGGATTTCATTAGCAATAATGCCATTGCAATTCGTATAGATGTAGTTCTACACTGCACGTTTGCTATCTGGTAGAGGACCAGGTAAATTCTTTCCTGACTTCCTCTACAGTTGCTGCAACATACCTTCATCAGACTGCATTACACCAGAGGGGGAGCACCTAAACACTCTTATTTACAATGCAGTTAAAGTATGAGGCTCTGTGTAGCTGAGGGTTGGTTATGAAGACTGGTGCAAATAATTGTCTATATAGAGTAGACATGAGGTTACGTGTAATTACACATATCCTTTTATATGCATTACATTTGTTAATAAACTCAAATTAATTGTGTGTAAACCCCTCACCCTAGAATAATTATTTGAGATTAATCAGATATCTCCATGTAAATGTGTTTGCAAATCCTTGAGTACAGTATGTGTAGCCTACCTACACTGTTGAGAGGATAGAGAGGCAGACCAGCAGCCTTTCTAACAAATTGGACAATGAAGTATCAATTATATTATATTGCATTATATTATATTCATGGCAATGCATTTTGGGGCGGCAGGTAGCCTAGTGGTTAGAGCGTTGGATTAGTAACCGAAAGGTTGAAATATCGAATCCCTGAGCCGACAAGGTAAACATCTCTTTCTTCCCCTGAACAAGGCAGTTAACCCACTATTACTAGGCCGTCATTGAAAATAAGAATTTGTTTTTAACTGACTTGCCTAGTTAACTAAAGGTAAAATAGATTGGAGAAATACATTTCTCCCATAATACGACTAGCGTATGTAGTAAGCCTACATTTTATGCATGAATCTAATTCAGTGTTTAGGTCAGATTCAGGACTTCTCTCATTTCAATGTAATTATTTATTCTAGGGCTGGCTGTCTGTCTCACAAGGGTCAGAAAATGACGCTCCCTCTTTGTGCTCACTAACGCTCGTCTGTGCACGGTAGGTGGGACCAGGCGTTTCAGTACGCTATTCGTCACCAACACAACCCGGAGAACGTAGCCTAATGGCGTTTCGCTCAGACACCACCTATTGTGTGTGAGATGTAACTACGTCTGAAGGTTGTGACAGAGATATGTGGAAAGTCCCTAACACTGGAAATCCCCTTTAGTCAGTTTTTTTTCTCCGTCTACATTAACTAAATTAAGTTGGGGGACGTGATCTATGCTTTGACGGTCTATACAGTGAATCAACCAAAATAGAATTGATTGTGCAGAAAGCTGAATGGCGTTGTGTGGACTGCTGCGGTTAACCTGATTGAAGTGGCAGAGGACTACCCGGAGCATCCTTAGGCTTTGTTGGTAGTCTTTGTATCGACATATTGCACAGGTAATATTAATTCATATTCTATATATTTCTTTACCAAGGATTGTAACTCACTTTCATTTAAGCATTTGAAATATATCTACTATTGACTAACATTGAGAGGCCTTGGTCGTAGCATTGAGTTTCTGGGGATACAGACAGAGGTATGCGCGTTGGCATGGGCGCCATGGTTCTGACAGCCATTGTTTACGAAGACGTCACCCTCAAGCAATTAAAAAAACATCACCCAGTGGATTAAATAATTAATGTTACATTGTAACTATGTTTTTGACAATACTCGCGATGCAATGTTACAATGTTTCAACCGTTGCTGTCAGAGGAATTACGTAATCCGGACGTCAGCAGACTCCTGTTATTGTGTTTTGTGTAAACCGCAGCGCTCACCATTGTGCCAACGCTTCAATGTCTGCCAATATCGAAAGAGCGACAGTCTCCTTATTACATGGATATTTAGAGGTTCTCCTACAATGACATTATGCGCCTTCAAGGTAATCTATACCGTAATTGATGATGGATGCTTGAATTGCTTTGTTGCTTGAATTGTTTTGTTCTAAATAATGTATATGGTGCCCATAATATACAGTTACAGTATATTTCACATTGTAGGTAGGTACCTTTCCATAAGGTTTTAACAGCTTATTGTCATATATGAAATGGGTACAGATATCTGACAGACTGTTCTACAGATGGGAGATGACTTATGATTGATGAGCAATGTGTTATTCTTGATGTTAAAACACATTACTTTCAAGTTCCTGTTTCAATGGTCCTCCATCTTGAATACTGAAAATAACTGTAAGGGTTTTTAATAGTTCCATCCTGTGCAGTTCTTATGCATCATTGTCAGTATTAACAACTTTTTTGTGATGGTGGGTGGGAGTGGGCCTTATGATTTCTACTAGCCACTGCCCAGCGCTGTGGGTCTGGGCAGTGGCTTTGGGTCTGGAAATCACCATCAGTTTGTAGAAGGCGTCTGTCATGTGCCTCAATCCCATTGGGGCGGCAGAGGCTGTGGGGAAATTCTAACTTGGAAAAGCACACAAAAGCCCTCTTGTTTGTCTTTATTCATTACCCACAATTTGTCTAGTATTAGACGTGGCCCATATAGTCCAGTGATCAGAACCACGTGCTGCCAATGAAACCAACCAACAACTTTTTATTTTTCTCCTCTTCAGTTCTGCGTTTGTACACATTACATCTGGTGAACACCATGTCCCAGGGACAGAATTTCCTGCCCAAGTTCCTCTTTGTGAGTAACCTGCTGAAAGCGGTCAAGATCCGGGAGCGGGTGCCTAACGATGTGGTGAAGCCAGCGGCCAGCGGAGGCCTGATGCACCACCTGCGGGGAATGCACCGCTACACCCTGGAGATGATCCGCATGAGCCAGTTCCCCCAGGCCTTCCAACAGGTCATCCAGGCAGCCATCTTGGACAGGGCCATGCAGAGCTCCCTAGAGCAGGAGAAGAAGCTCAACTGGTGCCGCGAGGTCAAGAAGATGGTGCCATTGAGAACCAATGGTAATGTATTAGTTTGGGTTTCTGTTTCTCTTGCTGGTAGTAGGGGAGATGGTATTTGTCAAAGGAGTTTGAAAGACCTTGACACTGAAGAGTAAGAGTTACTCATACTGTTTCCCCTATGAGTTCTTTCAGCAGCAGTGGCAGGGTAACTTGGGGGAGTGGGGTGCATTGCTACTAGCGTTAGCACAATGACATGCTAGCTGTTAACATAGACTTCCAGTCATTGAGCCAACAAATATCCATTTAAAAGCGCTGGGCCAACGCTGCTAAATCAATATAGGGGAAACACGGGTACTCAGACATTATGGTAAATGACAATGGTGAGATTGATTATCTTTTAGAATGACCATTAGCAGCTCTTGATTTGACTGGTACCTAACATGACTCTGAAGATTTACAGTACAGGATTTGTTCAGCGTATCTAAATCCTGACGTCTAGGGTAATTATGTGGGAGATCCCAAAGCAGAAATTCTATGGTTTCATAGTGATAATTTCCCCACCATTTTCTTTTTTCTTAAAGACCATGTTGACTGAATTTATTCTGTTGACGCATTCAAACTCTGTAGTGCTCAGTTTCCATCTGGTTAGATTCATACCTTGCAGTGGAGGTTTGGGTATACCCCTTCTCTCAATAAGTAGCTAAGTGAGTTGGACCTTTATTCACAAATCATACAGCAAACACACCCACCTGTCTTGACTCACACGTGGGTGAGTTACCATGTCAATCCTGTAATTTCATTGAATCATTGCAAATATGGAATGTTATTGTCAGGAGGAGATATAACCAGGTTATTAGGCTTGTTTTTGTGTCTTATTGAGGGTAAATATCTTATCACCTGTGGAATAGACATCTTGAACTTTTGGTAATTTAATGCTGTCATAACAAAGTAACAGTACATGAAACATGAATCATAGGCTATTGGCTTTTCCCTACATGTTGAAACTACAGTATTTCCAGTAAAATGATAGCGATAACAAAAGTTTGTCTTCCTGGAAATCCAATTCAGAAACACCCTTTAACATGATACATATTTCCTTCCTTACGAAAGGATAGCATTTTCTCATAGAAGTTTCTGGAGGGCCCAGCTAGGCCTTGATTTGGGAAATCAGCGTATACAATAGCCTCTCCTCTGAATGACACAGCAGCCATGACTTTCAGCAGAGGACTTTCAGACTGAGGAGGACCACCCTGTCTGTTGCTGGCTGGCTGCTGACTCACTGGAATTAATCTATTGTGTCAGGTGACCGGTGAATAAGAACAGGACAGGAGAAGCAGAGCAGGACATGAGAGACAAAGCAGGACATTGTGAGCCAGTGGATTCCCACTGTTGCCAAATAATGGATGGTCATTCTGTTGCTGACAAAAAATTCACAGTATTCTAAATGAGAATACTGAGAATACCACATACTGGTTTTAGGCAAAATCACAACTTTAATGTGTCACAGAATGGCCAAACAAAATATAAATAAAAAGGTTGATGTGTGCATCTATAGTAACCCTTAGGGTGAGTGTATATCCCAAAAAGTGAAAATCTAAATATTGGCATGGTGGAGAAATGAAGCAAGTAAGAGGCATTATGGATGTTACATGAAATGGACAAGCTTTTTGGGAAGACTGAACATATTAGCAAAAGTCTGTGAGTTTGTAGGTCTTAGGTTGAAACAAGGATAGCCATTTCGAAGGAAAGGTTTGGTTGAACACAAAAACAATACTTTTGAAAAGATTTTAATTTGCAATATTACTTTAGAAGGAAATAGCTACCGTTATGGATGTTACACCCTCCGTTATGAAAGTTACTGAGTCTGAAATAGACATAAAAATGTTTGGTCATCTGGAACGTTTTTAAGATGTCAGCAAAAAGCATAGTAGCTTAGGATTACAGGTAGCCTTGATAATATACTGTATAGGCTAAGGCCATACCCCACATCCTATCAGGGTCATTGTTTTCCTTTATGTACACTACCGTTCAAAAGTTTGGGGTCACTTAGAAATTTCCTTGTTTTTGAAAGAAAAGCTTTTTTTTTTGTCCATTAAAATAACATCACATTGATCAGAAATACAGTCTAGACATTGTTAATGTTGTAAATGACTATTGTAACTGGAAACGGCAGATTTTTAATGGAATATCTACATAGGCGTACAGAGGCCCATTATCAGCAACCATCACTCCTGTGTTCCAATGGCACATTGTGTTAGCTAATCCATATTTATAATTTTAAAAGGCTAACTGATCATTAGAAAACCCTTTTGCAATTATGTTAGCATAGCTGAAAACGTTATTTATGATTAAAGAAGCATTTTAAACTGGCCTTCTTTAGACTAGTTGAGTATCTGGAGCATCAGATTTTGTGGGTTTGATTACAGGCTCAAAATGGCCAGAAACAAAGATCTTTCTTCTGAAACTCGTCAGTCTATTCTTGTTCTGAGAAATGAAGGCTATTCCATGCGAGAAATTGTCAAGAAACGGAAGATCTCGTACAACGCTGTGTACTACTCACAGAACAGCGCAAACTGTCTCTAACAAGAATAGAAAGAGGAGTGGGAGGCCCGGTGCACAACTGACCAAGAGGACAAGTACATTAGTGTCAACAGTGAAGAGGCGACTCCGGGATGCTGGCCTTCTAGGCAGAGTTCCTTTGTCCAGTGTCTGTGTTCTTTTGACCATCTTAATCTTTTATTTTTATTGGCCTGTCTGAGATATGGCTTTTTCTTTGCAACTCTGCCTAGAAGGCCAACATCCCGGAGTTGCCTCTTCACTGTTGACGTTGAGACTTGTGTTTTGTGGGTACTATTTAATGAAGTTGCCAGTTGAAGACTTGTGAGGCGTCTGTTTCTCAAACTAGACGCTCTAATGTACTTATCATCTTGCTCAGTTGTGCACCGGGGCCTCCCACTCCTCTTTCTATTCTGGTTAGAGCCAGTTTACGCAGTTCTGTGAAGGGAGTAGTACACAGCATTGTACAAGAGCCTTCATTACTCAGAACAAGAATAGACTGACGAGTTTCAGAAGAAAGATCTTTGTTTCTGGCCATTTTGAGTCTGGGTTTTCTAATGATCAGTTAGCCTTTTAAAATGATAAACTTGGATTAGCTAACACAACGTGCAATTGGAACACAGGAGTGATGGTTGCTGATAATGGGCCTATGTACGCCTATGTAGATATTCAATAAAAAATCAGCCATTTCCAGCTACAATAGTAATTTACAATCTTAACAATGTCTACACTGTATTTCTGATTCATTTATCTTATTTTAATGGACAAAAAATGAGCTTTTCTTTCAAAAACAAGAACATTTCTAAGTGACTCCAAACTTTTGAAAGGTAGTGTATTTCAAAATGAACCTTTACCAACTGAATGTAGACACAAATATGTCATTTTTCTTGTATTACACCTTATTGGAAATATGATATAACATTATGCAAATGAAGTAAAATACTGTAGATGTGCATATAACACCAATTCATTTTACTGGACCCTGAATGAAGTCAGCATATTTTGAGGGGTTTCATTTGAATAACACTCCAGGAATAATCACAGATTGTGGATAAACATTATTTTCATCTTTCTATCTTTAAAAAACTACTACCATGTATGGGAAATTATATCACATAATGTTCAATATATCAATGTTACTTCTGTAAAAGTCTAAGAATACATCTCAGAACAAGCACACAAAATGTGTGAATGCACATGCTTTTGAAGGTAAGATATGATAAATCTATATCCATCACATCCACAACCGTTATGGATGTTACGACTATCATAACGCTGAAAAAGGATACTCATATATAAACAACTTGATGAAAGTTACGTTGCAGAGAAAGTTTCCGATGTAAGGGGCTTAGATGTTACATTGCCCCCCCATCTTCACAAGACTGTAAGATAAGCAAATACAACTGAAGACATTCCATTAGGTCTGTATTACTTCATTAACATCTCAACCTTTTAACAAACACTTCTGGACAGCTGTGAGTGGGAAAACAAGCTCTCCTACTCTGTATAGGCCCAAATTCAACTGGTTAAATAAAGCTTGCACTCCAACATTTAGACCTTGGATAATTATGAAAGTGGTTTCGTTTGCAAATGACTAACGTTATTGTGCATGCTCAGGTTGACTTTCCCAGGGAATTGCCCATTTACCAACAAGATTTTATAGTCTGAAGGCAGACATTCAAAGGCAGGGTCACCTGGGTTGCCCAGGTTATTTTATTTTTTATTGTCTGATTAATATACAACTGTAAGGGTCTGTTCACAGTGTTCGGCAGAGTGCAACATTACAGAAAGTTCAGATAGAAATGTATTATGTAGAAGTACATATACATTTGCCATTTATCATTTAAAATAGGCAATTGTGTCAGATCTCATTCCATTTCTATCTGCAACATGTCAAATATTTTCAAATCACTGAATACACCCCAGGTATAGGTTTTACGTCTACACATGAAGATTCTGACAACACAACAAGCATAGTGTGTTTTTACCAGAAATAGGTTTTTGTCCAGTATGATTCAACCTTAAGATGGAACATAATCAAGATTTCCTGTTCTGTGCGGAGGTTTGTTGTTGCTCGGGTAGAATGTTCCCTTTACTGACGGAAAGCTTTCTCCTCATACATCAAATTATTTAAAGGATAGAAAGAGAAAAAACATTTTAGGCCCCTTTCCCTTGTATCCCTACTAGGCTCATGTCCTGCCTCTATTGGCAGCAGGTATCTACAGACTGGGGTGCAGATATTACATAGGTATAATAGTGGTGTACATATTACATAGTGGTGCACATAGTAATACATATATAGCAGTGCACATATAGTAGTACATATATACAAACATTGGTGCAACACAGTGTCCACCTCTACAGGCCCAGACTGGTTCTTTAGCCTGGCGGAAGACAAAAAAGAGGAAGGCAGAAGGTGTCCCATGTCAGTACTCAGAACTTCCTTTTTTAAGTAGAGAAATATGCGTGTGTAAATATAAAAATATATCATCCCACGCGAAAATGAGACCTCTACTGGTCGTCGGCGAAGCTCGTAAAAAGAAAGCGTTCCAGCCGAGCCAAGCTCCGCCCCTCTGGAAAGTCCAGAGTCTGATGTCTATGGAGCAGCAGACAAGGGAAGAAAGACTCGAATGGCAGCCTCACGGCACTTAGTCACAGAGAACCACACTCAGGGAAATTCCTCTCTTTAGTGTGGCAGGCAGCAGGGTATTTCAGACGAGCTAGGCTCCCCGTACTCACTGATGTTTCACAATGACAAAAAGACCCGCCGCCCTGCAATAAGAGTCAACATTTTCTCCATAGAGTTTACCATTGATTTCTTAAACTTGGATTAAAACCTGCATACGCAACTCGTAATTTACCTGATTTACTCATTCAGCCCCTGTCTGTCACCCTCTCCAGTCATCACTGAAGGCTGTTCTTTCATTCTCTTATTTAGTTTAGGTTATTTCAGTGTTAACGTGCCAATGGACCATACAACTGTCTAATTAAAATACAGTTAGTTTAAACCAATTCTGTATGTGTCTTAGGCCTAGTGGTCCAGTCTGTTTTAGCCATGTTGTATGGCGTGATGACAACAATAGAAGACTGATAGAGTGGGGAGAACAAGTATTTGATACACTGCTGATTTTGCAGGTTTTCATAATTACAAAGCATGTAGAGGTCTGTAATTTTTATCATTGGTGCACTTCAACTGTGAGAGACGGAATCTAAAACAAAACTCCAGAAAATCACATTGTATGATTTTTAAGTAATTCATTTGCATTTTATTGCATGACATAAGTATTTGATACATCAGAAAAGCAGAACTTAATATTTGGTACAGAAACCTTTGTTTGCAATTACAGTTTCCTGTAGTTCTTGACCAGGTTTGCACACACTGCAGCAGGGATTTTGGCTCACTCCTCCATACAGACCTTCTCCAGATCCTTCAGTTTTCGGGACTGTCGCTGGGCAATATGGACTTTCAGCTCCCTCCAAAGATTTTCTATTGGGTTCAGGTCTGGAGACTGGCTAGGCCACTCCAGGACCTTGAGACGCTTCTTACGGAGCCACTCCTTAGTTGCCCTGACTGTGTGTTTCGGGTCGTTGTCATGCTGGAAGACCCAGGCACGAACCATCTTCAATGCTCTTACTGAGGGTAGGAGGTTGTTGGCCAAGATCTCGCGATAGATGGACCCATCCGTCCTCCCCTCAATATGGTGCAGTCGTCCTGTCCCCTTTGCAGAAAAGCATCCCCAAAGAATGATGTTTCCACCTCCATGCTTCACGGTTGGGATGGTGTTCTTGGGGTTGTACTCATCCTTCTTCTTCCTCCAAACACATGGCGAGTGGAGTTTAGACCAAAAATCTCTATTTTTGTCTCATCAGACCACATGACCTTCTCTCAAACTTCAGATGGGCCTGGACATGCGCTGGCTTGAGCAGGGGGACCTTGCGTGCGCTGCAGGATCTTAATCCATGACGGTGTAGTGTGTTACTAATGGTTTTCTTTGAGACTGTGGTCCCAGCTCTCTTCAGGTCATTGACCAGGTCCTGCCGTGTAGTTCTGGGCTGATCCCTCCCCTTCCTCATGATCATTGATGCCCCACGAGGTGAGATCTTGCATGGAGCCCCAGACCGAGGGTGATTGACCGTCATCTTGAACTTCTTCCATTTTCTAATAATTGCGCCAACAGTTGTTGCCTTCTCACCTGTAGCCCATCCCAGCCTTGTGCAGGTCTACAATTTTATCCCTGATGTCCTTACACAGCTCTTGACTTGGCCATTGTGGAGAGGTTGGAGTCTGTTTGATTGAGTGTGTGGACAGGTGTCTTTTATACAGGTAACGAGTTCAAACAGGTGCAGTTAATACAGGTAATGAGTGGAGAACAGGAGGGCTTCTTAAAGAAAAACAGGTCTGTGAGAGCTGGAATTCATACTGGTTGGTAGGTGATCAAATACTTATGTCATGCAATAAAATGCAAATGAATTACTTAAAAATCTTACAATGTGATTTTCTAGATTTTTGTTGTAGATTCGGTCTCTCACAGTTGAAGTGTACCTATGATAACAATTACAGACCTCTACATGCTTTGTAAGTAGGAAAACCTGCAAAATCGGCAGTGTATCAAATACTTGTTCTCCCCTCTGTACATAAAGTGTGGGACCAGGCTAATGTGTCAAAGCCCACAGTACCTGCACAAAGTTTTTCTCTGGTCTCTCAAAGAAGATAAAAAAGGAATGCAATAAAAGTACACCACAAAAACTAACAGTGCTGATAGAGTCTGACATCAATCTTTCTCAGGCCTTTTTATATTTCCTCTGTAAGGTGATGAATGATGGTCAGATATAATGGATGCCTAAAGAGCACTGTGAGAGCTTGTCTGGAAATCCCCTCTCCTTTTAGACTATTTTCTCCAAGCGATATGGGTCTTTGTCTGTCATGGATAGTTTTGCCGTTAATGACTTGCAGTATTACCTGTGGTGATGTGAGGATGGGCACTTTGTATTTCACATAAACACAGATTCATATTAAAGGACTGGAGATAAACTTAACATCTACTGTACGTGTCTGGCTCAAACCAGACGGAGTTCTACAAAGTTGAATGCGTCAACATAATAAAGTCAGTCGACATATTTGTTGACACAGGCTTGTTATTAATAAAGGATGTGATATCCCCCTTATGCTAGTCTAGGTCATGTTATTATTGTTTACATGTGTTCTAGTGGGGATCCTGTGCCGTATGTAATATCTACTCCCATTTCTCATGTGTTGCAGGAGATGGGAACTGTCTTCTCCATGCTGCCTCTCAGTACATGCTGGGGGTGCAGGACACAGACCTGGTCCTGAGGAAGGCCCTGTTCAGCGTGCTAAAGGAGACAGACACGGGCAACTTCAGAGCCCGTTTCCAGACTGAGCTGCTGCAGTCTCAGGAGTTCACCCAGACTGGCCTGCGTTACAGCACCATGGTGAGGAACAGAGGCCCTGCTACGGCTAGGATGGTGTTACTATGGCAGACCTGGGTGCATAATGATAATTGCATAATGTCAGATACTTGGAAAGTATAGTACGGCGTGCTTAATTTAGTTTGGAGTTTGCACTTTTGGGCCTATTCCATTGGTGTCATTGTACCAGGCAAGCTATGTCAAGTGCAGCCCAAGTATTTGAAAGTGTTTGACGTATTGTATATATTTGACCAAGGTCTGTTAGTAGTATCGCCTGTTAGTAGTATCACCCAAGTCTGTTAGTAGTATCACCTGTTAGTAGTATCACCCAGGTCTGTTAGTAGTATCACCTGTTAGTAGTATCACCCAGGTCTGTTAGTAGTATCACCTGTTAGTAGTATCACCCAGGTCTGTTAGTAGTATCACCTGTTAGTAGTATCACCCAGGTCTGTTAGTAGTATCACCTGTTAGTAGTATCACCCAGGTCTGTTAGTAGTATCACCTGTTAGTAGTATCACCCAGGTCTGTTAGTAGTATCACCTGTTAGTAGTATCACCCAGGTCTGTTAGTAGTATCATAATGTTCAAAGCAGCCTATCTCAAAATGTTTTGTATTTTCAGAATTGGGAGGAGGAATGGGAGAAGATCATCAAGATGGCATCACCTGTATCCAGCAGCAACGGGCTGCAGTTTGACTCCCTGGAAGACATACACATCTTTGTCCTCTCAAACATCCTCCGCAGGCCCATCATCGTCATCGCAGGTACAGCCTTTCTCAATGGAGCCTTTCACATCATTCAGTTCATCAGAAGTTTTGTTTACATTGTACAAGTATGCTCTGTCTCTATTCTGTTGGTTCAATTGTACAGGTCAAACTCAAGCACACATTCTTTTGACCCTGGTCTGGTGTGTACAGTTTCTGTACCTCTTTCTGTAGGTCTGTCTGCTATTGCAGTAGAAGCAATCAGTCAAGTATGGTGTCCAGTGTCTAACTCATGGCTGTATCCTTACAGACCAGGTGCTACGTAGCATGAAATCCTGCTCCTCCTTCTCTCCCCTCAATGTGGGGGGCATCTACCTGCCTTTACACTGGCCTCCAGGGGAGTGCTACAAATACCCCATAGTGCTCGGCTACGACTCCCAGCACTTTGCCCCCCTCATCACCATCAAAGACAGTGGCCCGGGTGTGTACAGTAACCGTCATTGATAGATTACCCTGTTGAGGAGTGCTTGTAGAATGAGGGTGAATGTGACCTATATACCGCATCCTACTAAATTTAGTAATTTCTTCTACTGTTTTTGTTGTACAGCGTCATTGGGTCCCAGAAAAGTGGTATATACCTAACATCTATGTATTATTCATGTATTATTATTATGACTGTGTGCCCCAGAGATCCGAGCGGTGCCGCTGATCAACCCGGGTCGTGGGGGCTTTGAGGAGCTCAAGGTGCACTTCCTGATGGAGAAGGAGCAGACGCAGAAGGAGAGGCTGCTGAAGGACTACCTGATGCTGATTGAAATCCCTGTCATTGGACTGGGCTATGACACCACACGCATCATCAACGCTGCCAGGTGGGTGGGACACTAGAGGCATGGGGAACTACAGAGAACAGGATATAAAGCACGGTTTAAAAAGCACTACAAATCTGTTTTTAAAAGTATGTTTGTGGCATAATAGTACTTCATTTGTATTTACCTTATTTAATCGAGTGGGTCAGTTGAGAACCAATTGTCAATAGATGACGACCTGGCCGAGAGGTGTGTGATTAGCCTATCAATAGTTCTGAGTGTGTTCCATGTTGCCTCCCAGGCTGGATGAAGGGAACCTGCCTGAGGACATGAACCTGATGGAGGACTACCTCCAGTTGGTCAACCACGAGTACAAGCGCTGGCAGGAAGACAAGGACCAACTGTGGGCCGCCCAGCCCCATAGACCACCCCCCTTCTCCGTGTCCCAGCTGTCCCTTATCGAGATCCGCTGTGCCACACCACGATGCACCTTCTACGTCTCCGTGGACACCCAGCCACACTGCCACGAGTGCTTTGAGAAACGCCAGGGCCAGCCTAACGGGAGGATAGAGGCCGCTCCTACGAAAGGCGGTGGTCAGTCTTGTGAGCCAGAGTGTAGTAGTGGCTGCCGGGCAGTGTTATCCAGCCCACGCTCCGTCCCTCCCCCACCCACGGCGCCCAGCCTCAGCCTGTACAGCGAGACCCACGCCATGAAGTGCAAGACACCCGGCTGCCTTTTCACCCTCAGCGTGGAGCACGATGGTCTGTGTGAACGCTGCTTCAACACCCGGCAGAATGCACCCACTGCTGATGGCCCCTCGGGCCTCCCCCTGCCTGCCCACCTCGGCTGGCCCCAGTGGGGCGCGGGACGGGAGCAGGAGACAGAGCGGTGCAACGTGTGCCACCAGAAGGCCTTCAGGATATTTAACGGACTGTGCCCCCCGTGCCTCCAGAGGACTGCTACGGAGAGGGGCGAGGATCCCCAGCCACCGGCAGCAGCCAGGATAGAGGCCTCCTCTGGGTCGTTATGGACCCAGCCCCAGCCAAGGGACTCTGAGCGCTCAGGCACCTCGGCTCTCAACAGCCACACGTCTGGCCGGCCCTGTAAGAGGTCGGGATGCCAGTTCTTCGGGACTCAACAGAATCTTGGATTCTGCACCATCTGTTACCTGGACTATCAGACCAACCACCGTAAGTCTAATCAGCCACTTGCTCATAGTCATTTTAACAAGAAATGCTATTCTAATCATTTCCCAGCAAAACCTTGATTTCATCAAAGGGAATCAGGCCACATCAAACCCACAGTTGTCATGTCTACTATTAATCTACTTATATCAGTATACTTAGAGACAACATGAAACAAACAAAATGTTTTCACTAGACAGTACTGGGAAAGCTGCAAATTTACCGCAATCTCAAGATAAGTTGATATTGTGTGTGGTCATATGTGAGTTTGACGTGTGGTTTTCACCTCCCCCAGTGGCAACCCCTCATCCTCCCCCTGCTCCAATCCAGAGTCGTCACGTGTCAGAGGCAGGTTTCCAGGATGCTTCGCGCTGTCGGGGCCCGGACTGTGGGGCCATGGGTAAGGTCATGCTGGAGGGTTACTGCAACAAGTGCTACGTAAAGGAGCAGAGCACCAGGCTCAACCAGGCTGCTACCAGGGCTCCCGGCACCCACTCCCCTCCACTGGTCATGGTGAGTGTCTCCCTCCCTCTCACACAGGGCCCAGTGGCTGTACACCACATTTTGAATTGCAGATAATTTTTTACAATGTTTCAGAGAGTAAATAAAAGTCTTAGATCAGATAGAATGATTTGTTTCCACAAGTGACAATGTTCCTCTGTTTTTCTCTCTCTCTGCAGCGAACAGCTAAACCAGAAAGAGACAGAACCAGACAGACGCAGACCCAGACCCAGACCCAGGCAACGTGTAGGCGGAGTGGCTGCAGTAACATCTCCCCCGGCTGCACAGACCTGTGTCCAGAGTGCCACACGCGAAACACGCGGGGGCAGAGAGAGAGTCGCAGGGAGAGGGCAGGGGCACCTAAAGAGAAGACAAAGCAGCGCTGTAAAACCCTAGGCTGTGAGCACTATGCTAACCAAGAGAAGCAAGGCTACTGTAATGAATGTGACCTCTTTAAGCAGATCTACAGGGGGTGAGCCCAAAGGTTTGGGGAAGATTAAAATGGCCGTGCCACGATGCTAGTCAATGCATCTCTGAAACTAGTGACCTTACGGCCAAAAGCCCATTTTAAAATGTGTTCATGAAGAGCGGGGGCAGTAGAAATGGCCGGCAGAATACCTCTTAGTGCAATTATTATTATCTCACGTGTACAGGACGAGAGGTGAGGTATACGTGTCATAAAACTGACAACATATGTACAGTATGTATCTAAGTACATACTGTATCATGCTGGACTACTGATTGTATCTTGAAAAAAGCGCAATGTGTAAACTGCTTAATAATACGGCCAAGGAATTATCTATGAAGCAGCTAGCTACCTACACAATAATGTGATAAACCACAGCTTTTGTTTAAGAACCTCATTGACCAAAGTTCTGACAAGTGCAAAGCTGTGCCAAAGCCATCATGCACTGCCAAAATGAGTTTGTTTAGTCAAAATTCGGTGTTAAACAGGAGTAGTTACAGTCTCAAAAACTGCACCTACCTAGACAGCTAATGTACAGTCTCTGAGCATTTGCGAGTGGGCAGGACCCTTAAAAGTATGGTGCTACTTGTACAGAAAGCAAACATGGAGGTTCTGTGACATGACAGAGAAAACAGTAGTTAGAACTCAATAATATTCAACCTCTCCCACCGCCGCATAGATGTCTGCTGGCAGTACAGATGCTGTTGCCTTTTGTGGTTGTGTTCTTGTTTGCTGTTGACCACTTTTGTATCTGTACTGTAGAAATACAAGTTAATGCTTGCCCTGAGAGTTGTACCGCGTTACAGTATGTTCTATATGTGGCCTCTGTTAATGCTGGGCAATTACCTTCACACAGACTCCAAGTTAATGACTAACTTACAGAGAAAGATAAGAGCAGAGTTCAGTTGATCTCGTCCAAGGGGATTGCCAGTGAAGAAAGGAGTGTGTGTTTGAAAGGAAAGAAAACATAAGTGCAGGAGAAATCCCCTTAGAGCTCAATACCTCAGTCAGAGGAGGGAGGGAGGCCAAGAGAAGGTAAACAAATACACCTGTGGGGAAAAAAATGAAAGAGCAACACACCCCCTTGGCTTGGTTCACACCATGTAGCTGTGGCATGGCAGCCAGTGCTCTTAGCTACCATGAGCTGGTAGGCCCCAGCCTGCAGTAAAATACCTCTCTACCCGTAGAACCTGGCTTGCAGTAGAGTACCTCTTCATCATAGGGGCTCTGCTGAAATCTGCTCTGCTCACACGATGCCTCACTCCAGTACTCACACCTGTGTGATATGCGCAAGCAAACTGACATTCCTTTTCTTCTTTTATATCTATATATTTGAACTGACATTTTTGTTCCTGCCAAAAAACGTGCCATCATCTACAAAGCATTCTCGTGACCTCTTAACCAACGCAACGTTGAAACAAAAGAACGTCTGTTCAATATGCATATCTGACGTCTGTTAAAAATGAGATTTATGGTAGCCTAGATAGAGATCTGGTCTTTAATCAGATGATAAACATAATATAATATAAGGGCAATTAGTTGTCAGTTCATTACGAGACATCAAAGGAGTACATGCTCTTTGGTTATGGGTCGGAACTCTGATCATCACATACTACTTGCACAATACTTAATAAGCTGCTCCGGAATTTAGGATGGTACTTTCCTTGACATGCATAGGGACATTCCAATGTTAGACGTAAACACGCAAAGTTGTAACAAAACATGCAAAAGTTGTGAGATACATTTTTGTGTAACCTTTCAATAATAGGGTATTGTATGAAAAGCTTTGTTTTGTTTGTTAAGTATTTATTCATATCAAATATTATCTGTATTGTGCGTTTCAATACTTATTTATATGTTGTCCTGAAATGAATTATTTTTATTAAGAAAACCTGACATTGTCTTGTTGCTTATTTCAACACTGTGTGTATTTGTGTGTGTGCGTGTGCTTGCGTATCAACAAAGTGTGTGTGTGTGTGTGTGTGTGTGCTTGCGTATTAACAAACTCTACAGAACATATTTCTACATTTCGTATGTGAGTAACTGGATATTGCTCAATGATTGGCTTTCAAAAATGACATTTTTCTGTGTTTTCTGTTTTTAGAGTGATTCTATTACTGATGTGTGGTGTGTTTTCCAGTGGAGACATATGGGCCTGTGCCAAAGTGCAGCTAGACACTACCACATTGACCTGCTCATGTTTTTAGCTAAACCATCCACATTACGTTTCTAAAGCATCTTGGTTCTCACACACACATACGTGTTTCACTTTAACGAAATTCTCATTACATTTTTTTCACTCTTTCTAACAATGTCATTCTGAAAGTAAACCCACACGTCTGACCTCTCACTGCCTTGGCCCATAGTGCTTGAAAAGCAGGCAACCCCCTTCAGAATCCTCACAGTTGAGTCACAGCTGAAAGGAAAGTCTTCATCAGAAGTTACCGCTGCTGAGGGAGAGTTAGGGTGAGGGAGGGGATATAGGTTGTTGGGCAGAGGTGACATTTCAGGAGTGCGTGGGAGGGAGGAATAGCGTTAGCGTGGGTACTCTCAATTGCATACTCCTCACGTCCTCTCTACTTGCTTCCCTCCCCTTTGACCTTCTCCAATGGGTTTTGAGAAGGAGGCAAGGAGAGAGGATGTGAGGAGAATGCAATTGAGAGTCGACCTAAGTCAGCCAAAAGCCGTTGACATGGCAGGTGGGCAGATGTGGTGGTCTGAAAATAACTTTGCATTCAAAGTGGGCGGCTGTGTTATCACCTGGCAGTTACCCCATTGTTGCACATTATCAAGGGTTAAAATGTAGGTTTATGGTAGGCCTATGTGAAATTCTTCTAGCTCAGGACTCTCTTGTATTCTGTTTCAATTCAGGAAGTTGAGCTGCGAGCTCTGTTTTGCAATCGGCAGTGGGTGTAACCAACTCTGACCGTGTTATCCAAAAGCAAGACAAACAAGTTGATCATGGTAACTATGTACACTATGCCTATGGGGTGAATAACCTTAAGTACCTGCTGTAAATGAGACGTACAGTTTCATTTTGCATCATGTATGAGTATGAAGTACGGTATGACTAGGACCAGGAGTTTTGGGGCACTTTTTGAGGCACTGCTTTAACTGGCATTTCCAGCCTTATTCACTAGTGTTGCTGAAGGTAGGAAATCCTAGGAAATTTTCTGTAATTGGCACAAGCTGTCTCCAATCAATCAATCAATCAATGTCTGGCATGTGGTTGAAGGATTGCCTAAGCCATGGGAAGCGTAGCTCTGTGAATATTAAATCGCACAAAACCTATTATTTTGCAACTAATACTATTTGTAGATCAGAGGTGATCCTCTCCAACGGACTCAGAAGTTGTAGGTAAAAATATGGGCAATTCAATGAAACTGACCATGAAAGTATATTGTATGGAATTTGAGGGGTAGCTGTAGCCCCAACTGGGACTTGAACCCAGGTCCAGCAACTGTCAAACCAACACCTTAACCAGCCTGAATGTCTTCAGTATTTGGTCCCGTATTCCTTGCATACAATGACTACAATGACTATGTGTGTGACTACAAACTTTTTGTATGCATTTGCAGTTTGTTTTGGTTGTGTTTTGGATGATGCTTTTACCATTTTGGCATCCTTTGCAGACAGACATGTTCTTTTGATGAATGTATTTGCAATTTTGCTGATATACAGTATGGTTTTTACTGAACAAAAATATAAACGCAAAATACAACATTTTCAAAGATTTTACTGAGTTGTGTAAGGAAATTTAAATAAATTCATTAGGCCCTAATCTATAGATTTCACATGACTGGGAATACAGATATGCAGCTGTCGGTCAGGTGTGACCAGTATCTGGTGTGACCATAATTTGCCTCATGCAGTGCGACAGATCTCCTTTGCATAGCGTTGATCAGGCTGTTGATTGTGGCCTGTGGAATGTTGTCCCACTCCTCTTCAATGGCTATGCGAAGTTGCTGGATATTGGCAGGAACTGGAACACACTGTCGTACACGTCGATCCAGAGCATCCCAAAATTGCTCAATGGGTGACATGTCTGGTGAGTATGTAGGCCATGGAAGAAGTGGGACATTTTCAGCTCCCATGAATTGTGTACAGATCCTTGGGACATGCCTTATCATGTTGAAACATGAGGTGATGGCACAGATGAATGGCACGACAATGGGCCGCAGGATCTTGTCACTGTACTTCTATGTATTCAAATTGCCATCGCTAAAATTCAGTTGTGTTCGTTGTCTGTAGCTTATGCCTGCCCATAAGATAACACCACCAACACCATGGGGCACTCTGTTTACTACATTGACATCAGCAAACCGCCCACCCACACAACGTCATCTGCCCAGTACAGTTGAAATCAGGATTCATCCGTAAAGACCACACTTCTCCAGCATGCCAGGGGCAATCGAAGGTGAGCATTTGCACAATGAAGTCGGTTACGACGCAGAACTGCAGTCAGGTCAAGACCCTGATGAGTACGACGAGCAGCCAGATGAGCTGAGAGTTTGTGGAGAATTGTTTTTCTTGTGCAAACCCACAGTTTCATCAGCTGTCCGGATGGCTAGTGTCAGACGATCCCACAGGTGAAGAAACCGGATGTGGAGGTCCTGGGCTGGCGTGGTTACACATGATCTGCGGTTGTGAGGCCAGTTGGACGTACAGCCAAATTCTCTAAAATGACATTGGAGGCGGCTTATGGTAGAAAAATCAACATTCAATTCTCTGGCAACAGCTCTGATGGACATTGCTGCAGTCAGTGTGCCAATTGTATGCTCCCTCAAAACGTGAGAAATCTGTGGCATTGTGCTGTGTGACAACACTGCACATTTTAGAGTGGCCTTTTATTAGTATTTTATTTATTTAACCTTTATTTAACTAGGCAAGTCAGTTAAATTAAGAACAAATTATTATTTATAATGATGGCCTACCGAAAGGCAAAAGGCCTCCTGTGGGGGCAGGCTTTTTTTTAAATAACGGGATTTTAAAAAAAATAAAAGAAATAGGACAAAACACATACCGTGACAAGAGAGACAACACAACACTACATAAAGAGAGACCTAAGACAACAACATAGCAAGGCAGCAACACATGACAACACAGCATGGTAGCAACACAACATGACAACAACATGGTAGCAGCACAACATGGCAGCAGCACAACATGGTAGCAGCACAAAACATGGTACAAACATTATTGGGCACAGACAACAACACAAAGGGCAAGAAGGTTGAGACAACAATACATCATGCAAAGCAGCCACAACTGTCAGTAAGAGTGTCCCTTATTGAGATTTTGAATGAAGAGATTGAAATAAAACTGTCCCGTTTGAGGGTTTGTTGCAGCTCGTTCCAGTCACTAGCTGAGCTGCAGCGGACTGAAAAGACGAGTGACCTTTAACAGAATGTGACTGGCAGAACGGGTGTTGTATGTGGAGGATGAGGGCTGCAGTAGATATCTAAGATAGGGGGGAGTGAGGCCTAAGAGGGTTTTATAAATAAGCATCAACCAGTGGGTCTTGTGACAGGTATACAGAGATGACCTGTTTACAGAGGAGTATAGAGCGCAGTGATGTGTCCTATAAGAAGCATTGGTGGAAAATCTGATGGCCGAATGGTAAATAACATCTTGCCGCTCGAGAGCACCCTTACCTGCCGATCTATACATTTGTCTCCGTAATCTAGCATGGTTAGTATGGTCATCTGAATCAGGGTTAGTTTGGCAGCTGGGGTGAAAGAGGAGCGATTACGATAGAGGGAACCAAGTCTAGATTTAACTTTAGCCTGCAGCTTTGTTATATGCTGAGAGAAGGACAGTGCACCATCTAGCCATATTCCCAAGTACTTGTATGAGGTGACTACCTCAAGCTCTAAACCCTCAGAGGTAGTAATCACACCTGTGGGGAGAGGGGCATTCTTCTTACCAAACCACATGACTTTTGTTTTGGAGGTGTTCAGAACAAAGTTGAGGGCAGAGAAAGCTTGTTGGACACTAAGAAAGCTTTGTTGTAGAGCATTTAACACAAAATACTGGGAGGGGCCAGCTGAGTATAAGACTGTATCATCTGCATATAAATGGAGGAGAGAGCATCCTACTGCCTGAGCTATGTTGTTTATACACTGCACTCTTCGAGAGAGGTAGTTAGCAAACCAGGCCAAAGACCCCTCAGAGACACCAATACTCCTTAGCCGGCCCACAAGAATGGAATGGTCTACCGTATCAAAAGCTTTGGCCAATCAATAAAAATAGCAACACAACTTTTCTTAGAATCAAGGGCAATGGTGACATCATTGATGACCTTTAAGGTTGCAGTGACACATCCATAACCTGAGCAGAAACCAGATTGCATACCAGAGAGAATGCTATAGACAACAAGACAGCCAGTCAGCTGATTATTGACAAGTTTTACCAACACTTTTGATAAACAGGGCAAAATAGAAATAGGTCTATAACAGTTAGGATCAGCTTGATCTCCCCCTTTAAATAAATTGTCCCCAGCACAAGGTGCACCTGTGTCATGCTGTTTAATCAGCTTCTTGATATGCCACACCTGTCAGGTGGATGCATTATCTTGGCAAAGAAGAAATGCTCACTATCAGGTATGTAAACAAATTTGTGCACAAAATTTGAGAAGAAAATAGGTTTTTGTGCATATGGAAAATGTCTTTGCTCTTTTTTAAATTTTACCTCTATTTAACCAGGCAAGTCAGTTAAAAACAAATTCTTATTTTCAAGGAACAGTGGGTTAACTGCCTGTTCAGGGGCAGAAAGGCAGATTTGTACCTTGTCAGCTTGGGGGTTTGAATTCACAACCTTCGAGTTACTAGTCACACACTCTAACCACTAGGCTACCCTACTGCCACTAGGCTACCCTGCCTATGAATCATGGGACCCATATTTTACAAATTTTATTTTTGTTCAGTATATTTATGTTTTGAGATGGCAAATACGTTTTGAAAATGTATTTACTGTTTTGCAAAAGGCCACAAGGTTCTGTGTCTTGTGTAAACTGTTTTGAAAATCGACATTGTTCCAAGAAATGTTTGTACACGGTTGGGAAAACCAGTAACTGAAGTCTTCCATGATAAGAAAAGAGCTTTAACAAGAGAAAAACATTCATATGAATGTGCTGTCCCTCAAATGGCGACTGAGAAATGAAGGCACATGTCATTGGGTCACAGGAGCATCATGCCCATTGAAACTGAGAAGGCAATAGTTTCAAAACAGGGCAATAATGTACAGCCACTCCCATTGATTGTTATCTGCGCTGACATTTTCAAAGAGCCAAACCAAAAGCTGCTCATATGTAAATGAGGCACGAGAAAAGAAGTGGGGAACAGGTGTGATTTGCATGTTGATTTAAATGTGAGTCCATCTACAGATTAAAACAGTGAGCTGACTAATTCTCTGCACATGAACTGTTGGATGGATCCCGTAAATCCGATCTCACTCCCTCAATTAACCCTGTGCATCTTCACCTCAGGGGGTTGTCCCCAGTGAAAAAAAAGTTTCTGAATAGACCTCTGTAGAACCAGAGACAGTCCCTTTAAAGACACTCAAAGTGCGCCATGCCTCTGAGTCTGCAAAAGTCCTTGATTAGAGGTTACAGACATAGGTGGGAGGAGGAGCAGGTACTGTTAAGAGCATTGGGCCTGTAACCAGAAAGGTCGTTGTTTCAAATCCCCATATAACTAAGTGAAAAATCTGTCAATGTGCCCTTGAGGAGGGCACTTAACCCTAATTGTTCCTGTAAGTCGCTCTGCATAAGTACGTCAGCTTAACAACTAAAATGTAAAAATGAGATCAGGGTATAGGTGTACATCAGATTTTGAGAATGAGTTTACTTAGTTGTTTGTCCTAAAATCAATTAGCATTCACTCCAATGTATATCAAGCCTAGACGATAGTGCAGATCTAGTGCCCACTATCGGCTGCCAAGTCTAATAAAGAAGTGATGATTCTAATAATAATAATAAAACATTGATTTGGCACAATGCCTGGTTTTTCTTTCACTGGTATAGTTGGAATTCCTACTATGTTGAACATTCAGTTAAAAAAATGTGGTATGTCTAAGTAGACAACTCACAGCCACTCTGTGTATGAAATGAGCTCAATCAACACCTTTCTATGAGAATGCCTAGTGGCAAAGTGGCATGATAATTTATCATGGAGTCAGCACGCAAATGATGATAGAAGATAGCACGACAGCGTTTTCTAATCTGCACTTTCGTCATTGTAGAAACATATTTGATTTTAGCGTTGGCAAATTGGCTTAGTCTAGTAGTGAGGACAGTATAAAACGTAGCTAGCTTCATAAACATATTTTGGGGAATTCTGAAACGTATTGGAATAAATGACCAAACTATAAAACTAGCTAGCCAGTAATGGGTAACTGTAGCAACATGCCAACTGGTTGCATCACTGCCTGGTATGGCACCTGCTCAGCCTCCGACCGCAAGGCACTACAGAGGGTAGTGTGTTAGGTTTGCGTCAATTCGAATCTGGTATCAGGATAAATATGACATTGAGTCACCGATTGTATACTATATATTTTTTATTAGCTAAGCAATAAGTGCTAAATGCAATTTTCGCATATACGGACTCTCTGTCCTACCTCGCAGGGCAAACAGAGAACTGACTTGTTCCTGACAAAGATATTATAAATATACTCTGACAGAGGTAGTTCCTGCTTCTGAGCCGGCCTGTCAGAGTAGAGACTGGGCGTGGTTTAGACTCACCCAGCCTATCGTTGATTGTTGGCACAGAGGCTGGTCCCAGCCCCCTAACTGCTTCAGCGGTCAGTCGTTGTAGCTGTGTAGAATATACAGTTATCATGCACCTGGCTCCTGTTATCTAACAAAAGACCATTTGTTCTCGCAACACTACGTTCTGAATGTGGCCCCCCCAACTCATTGCACAGGTCCAGTCTTCATGTCATTCTGTATTTTTCCATCATGAGAAAGGCCCATGGCCCTGAAACTGTTAACAATGTCTCAAGTCAGCCATGTTGCATAACACATACATCCACACAAGCCAACAGCAGATAATATTCAATCACATATGATATGGTAACGGGCTATAGTGCATAACACAGAACCTCACAATCCCCCTTTTCACACTCACAAGGGTGTGAATAAAAATTCAGCAATGAATCATATAAAAGCTACAAAATTTAAAATACCCTCATGTCCTCCATTCGATCCCACTATGTACTAGATTGACTACCAGCCACCTAGGAACTTAAAACCCTCATTTCAACAGCTCGTTTAAAAAACAGAATTTAAAAAACGGTGTTAAATTTGAGTCCCCCTTTTGACACCCCCTAGGGCGTCATTCATTATCCTTTATTTCAGCGGTCCCAACATAGGAATATGTTAATAGCATTTCATGAAAATAATAAAAAGTTGATTATTCATTTTTTATTATTATTTTTTTACAGAACAACATAAAAGAAAAATCAACAAATAAAAATAAAAATATGCTTTTCTCTCCCCCTTTTGACACCCACAAGGGTGTCACTTATCAAAAATAGGTTAAAACTTTATTGTTTATTGACATGTTAGATATAGGATAAAACTTTGGTCATGGAAAACAGAGTAAAGCAGAGCAAAGCATTATTATAAACCATCTGGTCCTCTCAGCTACTCCTATCCTGTACCAGGTGGGCTCCTTGCCACCCAGGGACTCTAAACCTTCACATAAGAGAGGACAAGTTATATCTTACACGTCATGTATTTAAGAAGTTATCTTTCCACGACCTCACCCACAACAAACAAGAGGTCATCCCAGTCAGCCCCATCTTTCTCCGGAAGTTAGATTCCGTATCTGCATCTCCTTCAGGAGCATCAAGCAAGGGCATCATACCTGAAGCCTGTACCACATCTGTAACAGACTTCTTCAAACAAGGTATGATGCAAGCAGCACGACACATCAATAACAAAAATACAAGAATTAGGGTCAGAAATCCAGTAACCACCAGTGATGCATACTCACCAAGCTACACCCCCATCCAAGACATCCAGCCAGACTCCTCCACCCCAGCCACGCCCTTCATTTCTGCAGAAAGCTCGTCCAACCCAACCAATGCTTTTGATATGCTCACATCTGTGATAGTATTATTAAGTATAAATGTACAACATTGTTCACCAAACATTTTGCAAACCCCTCCCTGACTGGCCAGGATCATATCTAAAGTCAATCTATTCTGCCTGGTGGTCCTGGTAGTAGCCTCCAATTGCTCAGCCATACCAGTAAGGGCAGTGTGGGTGTAATTATATTTATCCATGAGGTCTGTTTGGCATCCACAATAGCTCAGCCAATAATGGGTAGTAGATGGCATAAACAATCATTCCTGTATAGGGCCTGGAATTCCCGAGGAACACCTACTGGCACACCTAGTAGGTTGAAATGTATATTATCCGTTACCTCAGACCAAGGTGCATCACGCTTATATCTGGAGTACCAGGAGCTGATTAGCTGTAACTTCAACAATGGTTAGTGGTATTATCAGACTGGCTAAAGCACACGTACCCTGCCAGTTACCTCTAAGGACAGGTGTTAAATGCCTGTTTGGGCCACACATCCACCATACATCAGCAACACTCTTAGTTTGATTCAAGCCTTTCAATGGCCAAGTGGCATTAATGGTTATGTTACTATTACAATCTGCTGCAGGCAACCGCCCATAGTCAAAACCCCTACCTGTACCAGTGATGCAACTGTAGTTACCTCCGTATGCCTTAACACCCCATGGAGTCTTTTGAGGAGGGACTTCCGGGAACACTAGAGACAGAGTCTTACAAAGGGTGGAGTTGGGTTTAACATGGTAAAAACTTTCCAGTACACACCTCCATCCTTCCCCCTTTCCCAAGGCAAATGGATGAGTAGCCAATACAGGCCTAGTATGGCCACAAATAACAGCCCTTCCTTTGTAATGTCTTGGCAGTATATTGCATGTATGCCAACCACATATTTTCCCTACCATCATATCCAATTTCAGTATCCAATTGGTCGCTATCTCTGATATCCTTAACATTAATTACCTGGATAGGGTTTGGTATTTTGGTTGGTGGAGACAGGGTTGGGCCTGGAGTGGTGGAGGAGTGTTTCTGGGTCTGGGTCTGGTTCGTCTGGGACCGCTGTGGCTCAGGCAGCACTTTTACAGAGAACACACCCGTCGTGTCAGCCCCATTCATTTCCAGACCGAGGGTATAGGTTCCTGCATCAGAAAGCTTAATAGACCAATGGTTAGTAGGATTTCATCACCTTTACAGAGTTCAACAGTGCTCCCAGGTTTTCCCCATATCATGGAAAACCTATCCACCTTTGTGGGATCCCTTATGTTATAAGGGTACCCTCTTCTCCAATCCCAAAACTGTCCCAAATTGGTTATCATGTAATCCCCATACGGACACCCTCCCCCATTACACAGGTACACTGGCACTCCTGTAAAGCCCCACACTCTCCCAGACAACACATCAGCAGCCAGAGGCCAGACACACCTCCACATTTATGAACAAACACAGGGATGGAATGACGGGAAAAGGAAGTTCTTCATTCGAGAGATGGCCCCCGGAATTCTGTTAATTCCAGTTCTCCTCTCGAACAGTGTTCGACAGTGTCAGTGTGTCTTACCCTCCAACAATGTGTGATATGTCCCCCGGTAGCTCTTTCAGCTATTCTCACAGCAAAGGCTGTCACCATGAATACTTAGTATGGCCCCATCCCAATGGGCTGCTTCCCATCTATTCTCCTCATGGACTGGATTGAGTGAATCACCTTCTCCTTTAATTCACCTGTAATGCATAAAATCTTGGACATACAGGTTTGGTTAACAAACAGTTTCTCATTTGTTCTATCTGATTATATCTTTAACCTCTATGCCTATTTGTTAGCTAGAATATATATATATTTTATTAGTTTATTATCCAATAGGCCCCATCCTATCTTAGACCACAATTTACCCATCCCCCTTTTGATACCTGGCTCTGCCCAGGTAACAACCTTAACTACTCTAAATAATGACTTAGGTAAGATTAGTAAATTATCCTTCTGTTCTGACATTATCATGTAGGAGCGCCCCTTTCATTCTCCACTTGTCCAATTCTCCCTTTTGTCTCCACTCAGTAACTGTTATCTACCCATTCTGTTATCCTTGCTCGTCCTGGCGCCCTTCTAAAACTTCTCCTCTCTGCTCTCCAACCTTCAAGGTCTCCGCAGTGCGGGGGGGGCTCGTCTGTCTGCCTTTTCCCCCTATCTGTCTGTAGCTCTTTTTCTCATAACAATCAGGTAACAACTATGTGTTGTTTCCAAATTTTAACTAAATGTCTCACTGTTTGGCTTTATCTAAACTCATGGATTTTTTTGGGAAAAATATGTCTATGGTGGCAATTTCTAAAGTCCTTATATAGGTTAATTAAACTCCATTAAAATTAATTTACCTTAAAAAAACAGTATTACCTATGACCACAAATTCATTATTCAAATGGCACCCCCCTGTGGCTGATCAGACCACCTGAGAGAGCCATGAAAACAGGTCAAAGGTTACACTACCCCCTTACATTCGTGTTCCATACCATATTAGACACATTAAAGAACCCTTTATCTTTTTCTTTTTTTTAAATCACTTGTTTAATTAAAACTCAGAAAATAAAACTCCTAATATTCCATATGTGAGTGTACCCCTTTAAGATATCTTGTCTCTGGGAACATGGAAATCCCCTTAAACCCAAAAAGTTTACTACAAATAAAACCTAATAGTTATAATAATTATATTGTATCTATCAAATCATTCGTTTTAAATTACCTTAATGGTTATATCTAAAACCCATTCAGTCTCTCTTCAAACAGTGTCACGGGATAATAGGAGTGGTGGGTTGGAATCAGGCGCAGAGAGCAGGGTTCAGTATATCGTAAATTTATTCTCCGGCAAACAAACGGACACATGAAAACCACCATTCAACAGAGTAACAAAAACAATCCCGCACAAAACAAGGGCGGGACAACCTACTATATATAGGGACGCTAATTAAGCTAAAATACACACAGGTGAAACTAATAAGACAAAACCAACAGACAAACGAAAAAGGGATCGGTAGCGGCTAGTAGGACGGTGACGACAACCGCAGAGCACCGTCCGAACAGGCAGGGGAGCCAACTTCGGCGGAAGTCGTGACAGTACCCCCCTGACGCGCGGCTCCCGCAGCGCGCTGCCACCAGCCTCGAGGACGACCTGGAGGACGAGGTGGTGGAAATCTCTCAGGAGAGAAGGGTCCAAAATGTCCCCCACCGGAACCCAGCATCTCTCCTCCGGACCGTACCCCTCCCAGTCCACGAGGTACTGTAGGCCCCTCACCCGGCGTCTCGAATCCAGAATGCCCCGAACCGTGTACACCGGGGACCCCTCGATGTCCAGAGGGGGCGGAGGGACCTCAGGCACCTCACCTTCTTGTAACCTGTAACACACCTCGTTTATTCTCCTGAGGACTTTGAACGGCCCCACACACTGCGGCCCCAGCTTCCGACAGGGCAGGCGGAGGGGCAGGTTTCGGGTTGAGAGCCAGACCCTGTCCCCCGGTGCAAACACGGGGGCCTCACTGCGGTGCTGGTCAGCGCTCCTCTTCTGCCGTTCTCCCGCTAACCTTAGCGAATCCTGGACGGCTTTCCAGGTGTCCTTGGAGCGCTGTACCCATTCCTCCACCGCAGGAGCCTCGGTCTGGCTCTGATGCCATGGGGCCAGGACCGGCTGGTAACCTAACACACACTCAAAAGGGGACAAGTTAGTTGAGGAGTGGCGTAGGGAGTTCTGAGCGAGTTCAGCCCAAGGAACATACCGTGCCCTCTCACCAGACCGGTCCCGGCAATAGGACCGCAGAAACCTGCCCACATCCTGGTTTACCCGCTCTACCTGCCCATTACTCTCGGGGTGAAAACCTGAGGTTAAGCTGACCGAGACCCCCAGTCTCTCCATAAACGCCCTCCACACTCTGGACGTGAATTGGGGACCCCGATCAGAAACAATGTCCTCAGGCACCCCATAGTGCCGGAAGACATGGGTAAACAAGGCCTCCGCAGTCTGCAGGGCCGTAGGGAGACCGGGCAATGGGATGAGACGACAGGACTTAGAAAACCGATCCACAACGACCAGGATCGTAGTACTTCCCTGGGACGGGGGAAGGTCGGTAAGAAAGTCCACCGATAAGTGTGTCCACGGCCGTTGTGGAACGGGGAGGGGTTGTAACTTCCCTCTAGGCAGGTGCCGAGGAGCCTTGCTCTGAGCACACACTGAGCAGGAGGAGACATAAAATCTCACGTCCTTAGCCAGCGTGGTCCACCAGTATCTTCCTCTAAGACTCCGCACTGTCCTCTCGATGCCAGGATGACCCGAGGAGGGGAGAGTATGAGCCCACCGGATCAGCTTATCCCGGACCCCCCTCGGCACGTACTGAGTCCCCACTGGACCGTTAGGGGGGGGCGGCTCTAACCGTGAGGCCCTCTCTATCTCCGCGTCCACCTCCCATACCACCGGTGCCACGAGACATGAAGGTGGAATGATGGGAGTTGGCTCAACGGACCGCTCCTCGGTATCATAGAGGCGGGACAGCGTGTCGGCTTTGGTGTTTTGAGAGCCTGGCCGGTATGAGATGGTAAACCGAAACCTGGTGAAAAACATGGCCCATCTAGCCTGACGTGGATTTAGTCTCCTTGCTGCCCGGATATACTCAAGATTACGATGGTCAGTCCAGATGAGAAAAGGGTGTTTCGCCCCCTCAAGCCAATGTCTCCACACCTTCAGAGCCTTGACTACAGCTAACAACTCCCGGTCCCCCACGTCATAGTTTCGCTCCGCTGGACCGAGCTTGCTCGAAAAGAAAGCACACGGGCGGAGCTTGGGCGGCACGCCCGAGCGCTGGGACAGCACGGCCCCGACTCCCGCCTCGGACGCATCCACCTCCACTATGAACGCTAAAGAGGGGTCCGCAACATACCTTCAGTGCAGCATTCTCCAGAAGGTTATTCCAGTCCTCTCCTGCCCTCTTTTACTGATGCGCCAACACGGACGCATTGGTGAACAGCTCTTTCAAACGACTGAAAGCTCTGCCCGCCTCTGCTGACCAACGCAAGCGCACCGGTCCTCCCTTCAGCAGTGAGGTGATGGGAGCAGCCACCTGACCAAAACCCCGGATAAACCTCCGTTAGTAATTGGCAAACCCTAAAAACCGCTGCACTTCTTTCACCGTGGTCGGAGTCGGCCAATTACGCACGGCTGTAACGCGGTCATCCTCCATCACCACCCTCCAGTGTGAGGGTGGTGTCAAGACATGCTAGCTCCCTGCGGACGTCCTCCCTGAGACTGCATCGGAAATGATCTATCAAGGCCCTGTCGTTCCACCCTGCTCCTGCGGCCAAGGTCCTGAACTCCAGGGCAAAGTCCTGCACGCTCCTCGTCTCCTGACGCAGGTGGAACAGCCGTTCTCCCGCCGCCCGACCCTCTGGTGGATGGTCAAACACAGCTCGGAATCGGCGGGTGAACTCTGGGTAATTATCCCTCGCCGAGTCCGGACCATTCCACACTGCGTTGGCCCACTCGAGGTCTCGCCCAGTCAAACAGGAGACGAGGGCGCTCAAGCTCTCCTCTCCAGAGGGAGCAGGACGCACGGTAGCCAGGTACAGTTCCAGTTGGAGAAGGAAACGCTGGCACCCAGCCGCCGTTCCATCATACTCCCGTGGGAGCGTCAGCCGAAGAGCCCCGGAGCCAGATGTGGTTGCAGGAACAGGAGGTGCTGAAGGAGGGGGTGCTGGAGATGAGGTGGGAAGGCCACTCCTCTCCCATCGATCCATCCTCTCCATCCTTTGGTCCATGGCCGAACCAATCTTATGAAGAACGCTGGTGTGATGGAGGACCCTCTCCTCCATCGATGGGAGAGGAGACGCGGCTGCTCCTGCTGATTCCATGTTGTTGGTGCGGGATTCTGTCACGGGATACTAGGAGTGGTGGGTTGGAATCAGGCGCAGAGAGCAGGGTTCAGTATATCGTAAATTTATTCTCCGTAAATTTACAAAATTAATTTAAATTTTTTATTTAAACAAACGGTCACGGATAATATTCAATCACATATGATATGGTAACGGGCTATAGTGCATAACACAGAACCTCACAAGTGCGTACAGCCCAGTACATCACTGGGGCCAAGCTTCCTGCCATCCAGGACCTCTATACCAGGCGGTGTCAGATGAAGGCCCTAAAAATGGTCAAAGACTCCAGCCACCCTAGTCATAGGCTGTTCTCTCTGCTACTGCATGGCAAGCGGTACCAGAGCGCTAAGTCTAGGTCCAAGAGGCTTCTAAACAGCTTCTACCCCCAAGCCATAAGACTCCTGAACATCTAATCAAATGTCTACCCAGACTACTTGCATTGCCCCTCCCCCCTCTCCGCCCTCCCACATACTCTCTGTTATTATCTATGCATAGTCACTTTAACAACTCTACCTACATTTACATATTAACTCAATTACCTTGACTAACCGGTGCCCCCGCTTATTGACTCTGTACCGGTACCCCCTGTATACAGTGTCGCTATTGTTATTTTACTGCTGCTCTTTAACTACTTGTTACTTTTATTTCTTATTCATATTTTTTCAACTGCATTGTTGATTAGGGGCTTGTAAGTAAGCATTTCACTGTAAGGTCTACACCTGTTGTATTCGGCGCATGTGACTAATACAATTTGATTTGATTTGATTTTGCAGCTAGCTAGCTACGTTCACTTGCTAAGTACATTAATAGCTTTAGGTTGGTTGTTTTAAAGTTCAATTTCAAGATTTCCACCAAGAACTTTGCTTTCTGATCATAACTCTCCCTCGCTTGGTCGAGGGACATTTAAGGTACACTCAGATGTTACGATGTAAAACGTCATGCAAGGGCTCAGGGTTTAGGACCAAAGGCTGAACCCTTCAGATGAAGTACCTGGGGTGGCAGGTAGCCTAGTGGTGTTTGGGCAGTAACCAGAAGGTTGCTAGATCAAATCCCTGAGCTGACTAGGTAAAAAAAAATGTTATTCTTCCCCTGAACAAGGCAGTTAACCCACTGTTCCTGTTCCTCATTGTAAATAATAATTCTTCTTCTTAACTGACTTGTCTGGTTAAAACATTTTTCTCTCGCTGCCCTGAGTTTAAGACAAGGGTTTAGCTATCTTGGAATTTAGAACATTTCCAATAACTTTATTTTCAAGATTATCATTTCTTCTTAAGTTTTTGCTTAAGGAGAAACATAAGAAATAGCTCAAGAAATGTTGATCTCCACTATAAAAAGCATCTCGCATTTCTTTTAGACTAAAATGTAGTTTTCAACAGTGGAGATTTGTATAAACCTGGGTTTAGGTCATGAGACCTTTTCTATTTCCTCTCTCATTGAAATTCCACATGGCCTTTTCATATAAATGAATCATGTCATACTGAGTGAAATTTGGGAATTACCCACCTGGGATTATTTTTGATTGTTCTACCATTGTTCCCATCAAATTGAATAAATGTATTTATTTCCAAGTTTAAGTGTCTCATCTGGGGAGTTTACAGACACATGACATGAAATCATTAGGTGATTTCCATAGCATGATTCAAATTTTATATGAGTATGTATCATCAATTATACAATGGGTGGGTCTAATCCTAAATGCTGATTGGTTAAAAGTGCATTCAGCTATGACTTTAAAATGTTGATTTACTTGGTTCCATTTGATTGAGCAATCCACTGTCTCATCATCCCAGCCAGGGAAAATTATAAACTTGAACTCCCCTATAAAAAGTATCTAGACATTATCTCACATTTCTTTTAGATTAACAGTTAGTTTTCAGCAGCTGAGAATTTTTTAAACCTTGCTGTCTGTTTCTCCAACCCAGTCTCTCATTAAGTATGTACTATATGTACAAATACCAAGAGTGTGTGCTATTAGTACATACAAACATTGTGCTAATTTGTACATATAGTACATAATTAGTGAGAGACTGGGTTGCGATCATCTCTCCGACATTTGCAAAAAAAAATCAATATTCAAATTCGATCTCCAGCTGTCCCATAGTAATGAACGTGTCGGGAGTCGTAACGAGACAGACAGGCAAGCAGCGTTTCCCAGCCAGTCAAAATCATGAATCAGTTGTAATAATTTCTATGGATATATACAAAAAAAGGTCAATTGAAAAAAGGTCAAACGAAACAAAGTG
The DNA here is from genome assembly GCF_018296145.1 of Oncorhynchus tshawytscha. NCBI lineage: Eukaryota > Metazoa > Chordata > Actinopteri > Salmoniformes > Salmonidae > Oncorhynchus > Oncorhynchus tshawytscha. The sequence continues at coordinate 27,471,619 of NC_056453.1, forward strand.
CAGTTAGTTTGCAGTCTTTAAAGCTTCAGTGTTTGAAGGGATTGTGTTAGCTGAGTGGTTGGCTAGCTCCTCTGAATAACAGTGTCCTGACGAGAGAGCACATTTTCTATGCCAGGCGAAATCGCGCCTCATTAGCTCAATGTTATGAATGTATCCAAATAACTGTCACTAGAAAACAGCTTAAAAAAATGCAAATGCAGCTACTGTTGTTATTATTTTTTATGTTTGATGTGACTGTAAGTTAGCCGTAGTTGGCTAGCTAGCAAGCAAGGGATAAGAACTTTGCCAGCCAGTATGGCAATTGAACATTTAGAACGAACAACTGGGTTGCGTCCATAGACACAAAACAAAAAGACTGAACGACTGGGTCGTGCCCATAGACACAGAACAGACACAGTCGCATCTCTGGCAACCGAACCAATAGAACGAATGACCAGCTGGCTTGGATAGCAACCCTAGATTTGTGTTGGGGCTATATCTTGTGGAAGGATGAAATAGTATGAATACATTTATCAAAATACCTTTTTAATTAAAATATGACAATCATTATTTGATTGTGTTGGTAACCTGTTGTATAAAAGTGATAATGCCCTCGAAGCCGGTGTTTGGAGTATATGTTGGCACGGTTTGCCGGCCTGAGACAGACCCTTGCCAATATCCCCCAAGCACCGCTTATTAGGCATTATCACTTAAATAATCCACTATTCCCAAACATTTACTGTGTGGTCACAGCTTTAATTAATGTTTAAAATATATACTTTTTGTGTCACTGGTCTTTCACACAATCCCCAGTGTCAAAGTGGAATCATGTTTTTAGAAATGTTTACAAATGAATTTAAAATGAAAAGCTGAAACTTCTTGAGTCAATAAGTATTCAAACCCTTTGTTATGGCGAGCCTAAAGTTCAGGAGTAAAAATGTGCTTAACAAGTCACGTAATAAGTTGCATTGACTCTGTGCAACAATAGTGTTTAATAGGATTTTTTAATGACTACCTCTTCTCTGTACCCCACACATACAATTATCTGCAAGGTTCCTCAGTCTGGCAGTGAATTTCAAGCACAGATTCAACCACAAAGACATGAGAGGTTTTCCAATGCTTCGCAAAGAAGGGCACCTATTGGTAGTTGGGTATTTTTTTTAAAGCAGACATTTAATGTCCCTTTTGAGCATGGCGAAGTTATTAATTACACTTTGGAAGGTGTATCAATACACCCAGTCACTACAAAGATACAGGTGTTTTTCCTAACTCAGTTGCCGGAGAGGAAGGAAAGCGCTCAGGGATTTCACCATGAGGCCAATGGTGACTTTAAAACAATTACAGGTGAAAACTGAGGCTGGATCAACAACATTGTAGTTACTCCACAATACAAACCGAATTGACAGAGCGAAAAGAAGGAAGCCTCTATAGAAATGCATCCTGCAATGTTAAGGCACTAAAGTAAAACTGCAAGAAATGTGGCAAGGAAATTAACTTCATGTCCTGAATACAAAGTGTTATGTTTGGAGCAAATCCAGCACAACACAAAACTAAGTACCACTCATCATAATTTCAAGCATGGTGGTGGCTGCAACATGGCATGGGTATGCTTGTCATCGGCAAAGACTAGGGATTTTATAAATTATAAAAATAAACTGAATAGAGTTGAGCACAGACAAAATCCTAGAGGAAAACCTGGTTCAGCATGCTTTCCAACAGACACTGGGAGACATTCACCTTTCAGCAGGGCAATAACCTAAAACACAAGGCAAAATATACACTAGAGTTGCCAACCAAGACAACATTGAATGTTCCTGAGTGGTCTAGTTACAATTTTGACTGAAAAACGCTTGAAAATCTATTACTAGACTGGAAAATGGCTGTCCAGCAATGACCAACAACCAACTTGACAGAGCTTAATAATAATAAAATAATAATGTGTGAATATTGTACAATACAGGTGTGCAAAGCTCTTAGAGACTTTCCCAGAAGGATTTACAGGTGTAGTCGCTGCCAAAGATGATTCTAACATGTATTGACTCAGGGTTTTGAATAGTTATGTAAGTGAGATATTTCTGAATTTCATTTTCATTACATTTCCTAACATTTCTAAAAATATATTTTCACTTTGTCATCATGGGTAATTGTGTGTAGATGGGTTTAACACAACAAAATGTGGAATAAGTCTAGGGGTATGAATACTTTCTGAAGGCCGACCGATTATGAATTTTTCAATGCCAATACCGATTATTGGAGGACCAAAAAAAGCAGATACCGGGCTAATATATTTATAATAATGACAATTACAACAATACTGAATGAACAATGACAACTTTTATTTTAACTTAGTATAATACATAAATAAAATCGATTTAGTCTCAAATAAATAATGAAACATGTTCAATTTTTTAAAATCAAATCGCTGTGATTCAAGAATTGCTAAGAGCTGCTGGCACACGCAGTAAAGTTTGAACGAATGATTACAAACCTTAAGTTCCGTATTTTATTGAATGGGTGGCAACCCTAAGAGTAAATATTGCTGTGATATTGCACAACCTTCAATGTTATGTCATAATTATGTAAAATTTGGGAAAATTAGTTCACAACGAGCCAGCCAGCCAAAACTGTTGCATATACCCTGAGTCTGCGTGCAATGAACGCAAGAGAAGTGACACAATTTCCCTAGTTAATATTGCCTGCTATTTCTTTTAACTAAATATGCAGGTTCAAAAACATATACTTCTGTGTATTGATTTTAAGAAAGGCATTTATATTTATGGTTAGGTACATTCGTGCAACGATGGTGCTTTTTTCACGAAATAGCTTTTGTTAAATCATCACTTGTTTGGCAAAGTAGACTGTGATCCGATGATAAATTAACAGGCACTGCATTGATTATATGCAACGCAGGACAAGCTAGTTAACCTAGTAATATCATCAACCATGTGTAGTTAACTAGTGATTATGTGAAGATTGGTTGTTTTATATAAGATAAGTTTAATTCTAGCTAGCAACTTACCTTAGCTCCTTGCTGCATTCACGTAACAGGTAGTCCGCCTGCCACGCAGTTTCCTCGTGGAATACAATGTAATCTGTGTCCAAAAATGCTGATTTCCGATTGTTATGAAAACTTGAAATTGGCCCTAATTAATCGGCATGGCCGATTAATCGGTCAACCTCTACTGTAAATGCACCTGAGAGAATTTCCTTGTGTAGACCTACCATACTTTTACCAAGTAGGTGATGCTGCCATCATGTGGCTTGTTCTGTCAATCCCATCCAGTAGCCTAACATTAATATTTACTACACACTTCTGGTTTCACCAAAAATGTATTGTGAGGAGCAATTATGAGAACCCATTTTATCATCTTCATTCAAACATACCTGATCATAAGTATCATATGTTCTCAGTGTCATAAAAAAAGCCAAAACAATATTATTTCCCAGTAAAGACTGACATCTAGTGGTTACTGTTCAGAGTCACGTTTTAAAGGGGGAAATTATACTTCAGTTATGCTATCCTGTTCACATAGGTTCAACCAGACCCAGGTCTTGTCCTGCATGCTTTTTTAATATTATGTTTGACTGTATAGTTTAAATTGTCATTTATTTCAAAGGCAAAATGCTGAAACAGTGCTCTTCCTGGATTTCAGAGTTTTGAAATCCAGAGCATGTACAGTGTACACAAAGAGGGTGTGCCAATTCCCTTGATTTGTATGTGCAGCGTGAGATCATTAACTCTAAACACTAAACAGTCTTCAGAGTTTAGATGAGGACACGTCTGACCTGATCCCACACCAGATGCTTTTCTTTGGCTGATGAAGCTCCTGTCAGAGCATGCTGAATAGAAAACAGTTCTCGCTGTATCAACAACTCCCAAGGTGTGGCGTACTGGTACTGACTCATGGGTGTGTTTACACAAAGATCAGACTGAATCATAAAAGCTGAAAACAGACAATGGACTCATTTGATTCATATAGTTGGCTATCTACCGTCCACTGTACAACTGTGTTTTTCTAGAGAGTAAATTCCCCCCTCCACAGTGAAATGTTGCTTTAACTGTCTTTGTATTATCTAAATGTATTTTCCTTATGGAATGTGCTCTAGCTAGCTTTCTTTTGTGTATCAAAAGCTTTCTCCTTTGTTCTCAATGGGAATCTCCCAGCAGAGGCAAGGGCTACATTCTTCCTAAAGACAGTCTTCACTGTCTGAGTGGAATTACTTTGACCACATGGTCAATCTATGAAAGGACCAATACGTCACGCTTTTTTTTTTACTGGTTGACTGATTTCTCCAGAGTTTTTGCAAGACCGAACTGCAGAGGCATCGCCATTTCCACTAATCCAAAACACATGGTTGATTTACTGATTAAAAACATGCGATTAGATAAGATGGCTCAGTTACTTATCTAGTCATGTCTCTGTCCTCTGGCCTGTATCAATTCAGCAAGAGGATAAAGCAGGATGCAATTGCGTTGTCATTCAAGTTGGAATACTCTGTTACTGTTAGCTGTTACCTCAAGTACCTCATAATATTCCAAATCTTCTAGCAATATCTGATAGCACCATGATGGACTCTTTCCTAGTGAACTGTATATAGAGTACATGCAAAACATGCAATTAGGATAATTTTGTAATAACGCACACACACACGCACATGAAGTCTGAAGATTTAACTTGTGAAAGTTAAAAAAAGACACTACTGAAAATGATCTATTTAAACTACTAAATAAACAACGATGGTTACCAGAATGTTATTGAGTATCGATATGACCTTTTCCATTTCAGCTGACATGACTTGTTATGAGTCCATAGGAAGTCCTTTTCGATATGTCAACAACACATTTTATGGAAAATGAAGGCACGTCTGAGTATGACATTAGCCTTGTGTAACAGACTCATAGGGCTCTCTTGATGCTGTTAACAGAGATGTCTCCTACAAGCATTAAGTCAAATGCAGAATGAACTATACATCTAACAGTCTGTGGTTGGGTGCTTCAAGTTGGTTACCATTATCAACAAATGTAGTGGACATTACGTTTTAAAAACATTGTATTTTCCCTTTATTTGTGTTTTAGGTTTCAAAAGGTGTCACTAACAATACAATACAGCAATACACATTGTCATACCCATTCATTTTCAAATCAAGAAAATTGTCCTTGTTGGAGTAAGAAAACAAAAATATAAAAAAAGACAAAATATCTTGCATTGAGATACAGCTTTGTGTTGCATAATACAATGACTATAAAGGGAATTCTTAAACTAATTTAATAAAAGCAAAAACACACATCTCTTCCTTGCACCATACTGTACAGCAGGGCTCTCCAACTCTGTTCCTGGGGAGCTATCCCCCTGTAGGTTTTTGCTCCAAACCTAGTTGTAACTAACCTCATTCCACTTATCGACTAGCTAATTATTAGAATCAGGTGGGCTATATTAGGGTTGGATTGAAAACCTACAGGATGGCAGCTCTCCAGGAACAGGGTTGGAGAGCCCTGCAGTACAGTATACATTCATGTTTCCATTTTCTCTACTGTACTTACGATAATTCAGTTTAGCCATTCAATAGCCTCAACAATTCAAATTAGAATTAAAGTGATTAAAGCTTTGAAAAGCAACATCTTAAAACATCCATTAATACGAGACCAAATAACAATGCTGCAGTCAAATGCATTAGCATTGTGTGTAGGACATACACCCTCTTACTCAGCTGGTTAGAACCCTTGACATAATCCACAAACTCTAAAGGATGGACTCCTTAACATTGATATTAAGTGCACTTCTGTGATTTTGCATTAAACTAATTTACAATGGAGAATTATAGCAAGGGTCTGGATAAGATTATGGAGGATTATGTGAATGTTTTATGTATAATCTGAAATATTGCATCTGGGTCACTTCAACTACTCTACACAAACGTCAAGCGTGGAAAACGTCCAATGTGATAGAAACAAAGCCTCTGGAATAGCCATACCTGGCAGCCTCCCTTGGTAACATGTGGGCCACTCAAATCAATATGCGGGTCAGTATAGGGTTGGAAATTCGACAGAGATACACATCTATGGGATCCTTCCAACGGAGAGGGCATTCAGCATTGTTGGAAATGACTAAATTGACATCCAATGATATGTCTAAGTGTCAGTGTCCTCTGGTCTCTGTGGTGGCAGAGGTGCTTCTGTCCTGGGGATGCATCTCAATAGTCTAAAGTGGGCTTCCTCTCCTCATCTCCTCTCCTTCATCTGCACTGATGTGAAAGAACCTGGCAGGTGTCCACTATTTTGCTTACACTTATCCTGTGTTTTCATCAGTGCAGATGAAGGGAAGGAGATGCGGAGAAGGGAAGCCTTTTCAGACTATTGAGATGTAGCCTGGGGGTGTCTGTGGTTCCTCTAAGCTGATGTATAGATGTATTTGGTCTTGGCGAGGCCTGTGAGCTCGTCCTCGTAGCGAGGCAGGCAGCAGAAGAGGATCCCACAGCCGATGGTGAGGATGGTGGCCCCCCAGCCGAAGCCATAGGCCCAGGTGTAGTCATAGTGGCCCTCGAAGATCAGGTCATTGAACTTGACTGGGTATATGATGAGGGCGATGAACTGAATGACCACTGTGGTGAAGAACAGACAGAACAGAGAGGTTTGTCAGTGGTGAATAATTCCAAACAGGGGAGGAGGCTGACTTTGTGGAACTGTGACACATGAGTGTGAGAGCCTGCCAAAACTAGCGTGTGGGTGTGTGTGTGAAATAGTTTTGTACGCAAGTGCTGTAGCTTTATGGGCTTAGATGAAACCACCATCTATGTGCCATTTAAATCAGAAGGTGGGTAACTAAGTCAAGGAAATCAGAAAGAAAGTGTACTGTGAGGTAAAGTTGAGAAACTGAGACTGATATTTTACACTTTCACTCTATGGATGGCAAATCACACACAAAGTGGGATCAAACAATGGATCGCACATAATGATGACACTACTGTTACTATTTTATGTCCACAGGTAGTGATGTTGCAGCCAGAACTAGTTCTAAATAGTAATACTTATTTACTACACTCAAAACACTGGCAAAACGCAATCATTCCCATGATAGGACTATGCATCAGCTTTATACTCAGACAGCTCTATGATTCAGCTATGTCTGACAGAAAGCTTCAGTGTAATTCTGACTGACTGTGTAGCCTCTCTCGTTCCCTCTGGGCATAGGAAGGGCTGGGCTATCAGGTTTCACACTAGGGTGGCAGCTGCAGAAGGGGAGCAGTGGGAGTGGCGAGGAGGGGGAGTGGTAATTCTCAATGCCCTATGATCAGTGCTGTGACTCAGCCAGACGTTGAACATTCTCCCAGATTCCATGGTAACGCCATACCACAGCCCTTCTTCCCTGAACCTCAGAGCAGAGTAGGGACACAAACAACTCCCACTCCCTCTTGTCCTTGGCCATGGTTCAAATCAGAGGAAGACTAGCTTTAGGACTCTCCAACTCTACAGTAGCTTTGGATGCCATGCTACCTGAACACCCTCTGAAAGTGGAGGAGCATAGAACGCAGTGAAGTATGAGAGTGTTTGTAGTTTGAGTCTTGAAGCCAGACATTTTGAGGCAAGCTGAATTCACAAAGGCAAGGTAGTTGTTAATATTTCATTACTCTTCTCTTCAATAACTAACCTCTCCTCCATTAGCCCAGACACGTGAAGTACAAAAACATAAGGGGTTGGTTTCCCTGACACAGATTAAGCCTAATACTAGACTAAAAAGCATTTTCAATGGAGATTGCTTTTCAGTCCAGGAGTAAGATGAATCCATACAACTGCCCCAAGAACAACAGAAACATTTTATGTATCTTACCAGTGATGAAGAGCAAGGCCCCAATGACGGGCAGCAGGCTGATGTTGAGGGTACAGCAGAGGGCGATACAGGAGATGATGAAAGCGATGATGAGGATGATGAGGCCGATGATCATAAGAGCTGCCACAGCCTGGGCCCAAGCTGAAAACACATCAACAAACAGTGTTTACTATCTATAGACACGACTTGGGCTAAACATATTTCTAGAAAGATTGTTAAATACCTATATACTTTTGAGCTGGGAAGTACAGATGTTGGATCTTAATTCCTATTTGAGATTTAAGACTTCTGAAGTTTGTAATTTCAACTTTAAATTTTCAGACTTGATTTTCTATTACTAAAAATGTATCAACCCCTCCAGAAATGTCAATTAATTATAATTCACATAATAATTCACATTTCCTGTTGCTGAATAATTATTTTCCTGCTGTAGCAAAATGGCTCAAATTAAGATCCTACATCTGTATACTACGGAGCTGGAATTAAATGTATTTTGGAATTTGAAGGATAAGAGGTTCGGAAAAATTTGAGTGATTTTGGGGAAAGTGGATTGTTTTTAGCAAAGCACTTGACATAAAATTGCATAATGTATTTCCAGTTGTACACACGGGATTTGACTATACTTGTCACAAATAACTCTTTGCACATAGCCCTACATTTGGAAATATCTTGATAACTGATACAGGTGCATTCAATAAACATAAACTCAGTCTGGAAGAAATATTGGAACAACAGTTTTTTCTATTACGTAACACCACATTCTCCCAAGAACAACTGCAGCCCTTATGCACAAGGAGTCTCCACAGGAAGAGAAAGGGGTTTCGTTGCAGTGATAGGTTTCATTGAAATGGTAACAAACATTTGTCCTACAGTATCACAACTGTATGGTATTTCAACACACATTAAGTCGCTCTGGATGAATGACTAAAATGTCTAATGTAATTACACCCATTACAGGTGGTAGGTTATTAACTGACATACGGTCACATCTGCTGCATGCACATGCAGAGCTCACACCTGAAATGATTCACTCTCTCTCTCTGACGTCAGGATCAAATGGCAGGTAGCCTACGCCTGAGCCTCAGGCACTGAAGTCATGCACTAACATCCCTCTAACTAACAATAGGGTCCTAGTCTATCAAGTTTTATTCCCTGTGTGCTAAAACATAGTGTAGAGAGTATCATTCAAACATTAAATAGAAGTACAGACAGATGGTGTGAGAATGGATAATATGTCTCTTGTGGTCAGAAAATGTAAATATTCTCACACTGAGACACTCAAAATGAAGTGCTTTTCTGGATATCAAGTCCATGTTTGAGAACAACTTTGGTGTATTAGTAGCTAACTGTTACAGTTGTGTGACTGTCGCAAAGGATCTCTTTAAATGTTAGTGTCAGTCAGCAAATCCAATCCAACCCGTGTGGTGAGTTTACAGGGCCGAAGGTAGCTCACAAATAGACCGGACAGTGTTTATACTCTCCAGATGGGGAACATCTGTCTTGTGTCTTTCCGAATCAAGTTCAAAATAAACAACCAATGGCTATCAAATTATGTTAGTTAGAATAAGTATGGGTCTGAATTTGAAGTGCTTGAATCAGTTGAGTCGTCATCTACAGAGATTATAATTCATTTTGGCACTGTTTTGTTCATACGTGCACTTTTGAGTGTTGATTTCATTCATGCACCATGCATTTAAATGACAGCTACTGATTTGGGTAACACTAATAATCACACAAAAATGCTCTTCTATACAATTTCAAAGAAATTAATAAATTGTGTGACAATGTTTATACAAGGTTGATACAATGTTAATACAATGATGATACAATATGAATTACTATGTTATTACACTATATACAACAAAAAGTTCACACTGGTTTGGTTGTGAAGATAAACAAATCCCATAACACCATCAATCCAGCATGACACCACTAATTCCAGAGACTCCATCCATGCTATGTTCACACCCAAGAAGGGACAGGGAGTGGCCCTTGGATTGGACAAAATCCTGCTGAGGTTGTTTAATCACAACAAAGTTGTGTTCCAGTGGCAATATGCCAATACTAGTTCACCTTGATGGCACAAGTCAGAAAGCGACATTACAGCCAACTGCACTCACCCAAACATTCATTATGTTTGGCCAACAGCACTGACTCGACATACACTGCAGAATAAAAAGGAATATATCATTCCTCTTGGTTTGTATTTGTTCCAATTGCATTTCTCAGAGTCCAATTCCACCTGTCTGCTTTGTTCTCTACTGGGCTATGACTTCCCACAATATAGGGTAAGTGAATGGTTGTCTTTATGTAAGTAAGCCTCTATTCCCTCCTGAGAAGATCAACAATGTTGCCATTGTTTACCGAGGGCTGAAACTACTAGTCCATTTGGACTACTACTGTACCTGACAGACAACACAGCTGTTCTAACTGACTGACTGCAGAAGTACTTCCTGAGTAAGAAAGAGCATGTGTTCAGTATGTACCAGACATGGATCTTTTTCACTGTCCAGTGAAGACAAAGAGACATTTTCTCACTTCTCTTTTCTCACCACAGCTTGTCTGGCAGTGGTTTATAGCAGGACCTCTCCAGCTTGGTAAAGGCACTCATCACACTTCTAAAAATAGCCCTGACAGCATGACTGAGAAAGCCATCTTGATATGAATTCATCCTGCCCGTTAACACCAATATTCAAAGGCAATTCGATATTCTATTCGGTTCGAGTCTATTCTATTGTTAAGAATGGGAAAATTGGTTTCACTTTGAAAGTTTGACACATCCTGCCATTGGCTATGATTGAAATTCTTACCATATATTTATAACAGCCAACATTTTAATTTAGTATGAGAAAACGATCTGAGTGGATACGTGTTTGATCAGAAATATTTTCTGATTACCATGATAGGTTGAGATGTAGTGGTTGATCTATTATAGTACCTGTACAATTTGGAGGAAAACACCAACACAAATAAACAGCTACCAGTTTGGGTTTATCTAAGCAAATGACAGGCTAAAGAGAATGGCAAACAGCCAGGATAAATAAAGTGTTGTTCGAAGTTCACTCTGGCTGGCTGCCACTTTGCCATTGAAAAACTCCCCGCAGAGCATTAATTTGCTTGTTGTAAAGAAATTGTGGACTTTTTGGAAATAAAATGTGGACAAAAATAAAGAACTAGGTTGTTCATATGAATATGTTTTTTTAATTAAGTACGCTAGGCCTATGCACCTGCCCTACAAACAATTAAAAACTAATTCAATACATCCATGGAATACCTTTTTTTCTGTATAGGTAGGTTATTAGTTATGATCTTCAGCCCTGTAACTGTCAGCACTATAGTCTCTAAATCCATGTCTGAATACATAGTATACACATTTATTTTCCTTGTCACTATGATTAGGGCTGTTGAGTGGATCATTGTTTTCCCCCTGCAATATGAAACTTACAGAATTCCATGAGAGATTTGCAGTCCCAGTTGTCATTCCGCCCTCGACAATGGCTCCACATACTTGCGTAGTGGGACTTTGCACCCTCGTCCTCAACCCATCCCGAGTTAGCAGCAATGGCAATAATATCAAATATAATCGCAAAAAGCAAAAGAAGTGGTACGATCCACCTGCATCTTGGATACGCAATTCCACAGCGAAACATATTCGACAAACAAGAAAAGACAGTGCGGATAGAAGCGGTCGAGCGTCCAGATAGCGTCTGGGTCTGTGTACACCTTTTTTACTGATAAAATATAAAAGCCACACCCGAGTTTGCAATGTAATCAGTGCACAGTGAACCTGTTTAATAAACCTGTAAAACTGGTCATGTACGAAGGGCGAGAGTCAACACAACCAGCAACTCCAAGCCCAACCCATTGACAGTCTGTTTCATATTACCCAGCTCATTGTAACTCCTTCAGTGCCACACAGGCTATAAAGCGTGGTCTCGTCACTGTATGACACCTGAAGGTCTACTGTAGGCTATTTTCTTTCAGGAAACACACTGGTTGAAGTAGTAGTACAATCAGTGTGGAGATGATACATTATAAATGTTGTTAAAGGTTCAGTGCAGCCGTTTTTATCTCAATATCAAATCATTTTTGGTTAACAATGAAATACCTTACCGTGATTGTTTTAATTAAAATGGTTAAAAAAATGTTTTTTAAAAATAGCTTCTTAGCAAAGAGACATTTCCTCAAGCAAGATGAAATCTAGCTGTTATTGGCAGAGGTTTGGAACTTTCTTTGTTATTGGTATATTAACAAATTAATAGGTCACCAGGCAGGCCAAAGCTCCATCCCACCAAAACAGGCTGAATATTTATTTCATTAAAAGGGCATTTCCACAATTTCATAATATTATTCCAACCTCGTAGTGTGGAAATACAAAACACAGAAAAGTCACCTTTTTGACTGGAACACACTATCATACACGTTGATCCAGAGCATCCCAAACATGCTCAATGGGTAACATGTCTGGTGAGTATGCAGGCCATGGAAGAACTGGGATATTTTCAGCTTCCAGGAATTGTTTACAGATCCTTGCGACATGGGGCCGTGCATTATCATGCTGCAACATGAGGTGATGGCGGCGGAGGAATGGCACGACAATGGACATCAGGATCTCATCAAGGCATCTCTGTGCATTCAAATTGCCAATGATAAAATTCAATTGCATTCATTGTCCGTAGGTTATGCCTGCCCATACCATAATCCCATCGCCACCATGGGCACTCTGTTCACAACATTTACATCAGCAAACCACCCGCTAAAACAACACCATACTCGCTGTCTGCCATCTGCCCGGTACAGTTGAAACCGGGATACATCCGTGAAGAACACACTTCTCCAGCGTGCCAGTGGCAATCAAAGGTGAGCATTTGCCCACTAAAGTCGGTTATGATGCCGGTTAAGTCCCTGGTGAGGACGACAAGCACACAGATGAGCTTCTCTGAGATGGTTTCTGACAGTTTGTGCAGAAATTCTTTGGTTGTGCAAACCCACAGTTTCATTAGCTGTCCGGGTGGCTGGTCTCAGACAATCCCACAGATGAAGAAGCCAGATGTAGAGGTCCTGGAGGTTGTGAGGCCGGTTGGACGTACTGTACCGCCAAATTCTCTAAAACAATATCGGAGGTGGATTATGGTAGAGAAATGAACATTCAATTCTCTGGCAACAGCTCTGGTCAGCATACCAATTGCACACTCCCTCAAAACTTGAAACATTTGTGGCATTGTGTTGTGCACATTTTGGAGTGGTCTTTTATTGTCCCCAGCACAAGGTACACCTGTGTAATGATCGTGCTTTTTAATCAGCTTCTTCATATTCCACACCTGTCAGGTGGATGGATTATCTTGGCAGAAGAGAAATCCTTATTAACAGGGATGTAAAAATGTTTTGTGCACAACAGTTTAGAGAAATAAGCATTTTGTGCACATAGAAAATGTCTGGGATCTTTTATTTCAGCTCATGAAACCAACGCTATACATGTTGCGCTTATATTTTTGCTCACTGTATATTAGGCTATATTATAGGCCTATTCTAAACCTTATACAGATTTTGAGTTACCTTTACTATGTGGATCAGGCTGTTATTTAATGAATGCAAAACGCAACATTGTGTCCAAAATCAAAATAAGACACCTCTTTATAGTGTTTTTCGGTACAATGTTTCATTCTGCGGAGTTAGAGAATGTCGCCGAATGGGCCAGGTCGGGCAGCTACTCCATAGAATGTTTCAGGATTACATATGTCATGTTTTGCGTTGTGTTGGGAGTAGCAACGGTGAAGCTCGGTGATTACTACTTACCAAAGTAAAAATTGTCTATGGTAAAAATTCCTGAAAACAATGGTTAGCAATGGGGTTAAGGTAAGTGTTGTGTTTAAAATCTTAAAAATATATATAATTAGAAATAGGTTGGGTTTAGCCAATGATTTTATAAACATCACCCCTGTAATCATTTCGCTGATTATGTTGCAAAGAAACAATACACCAAATGGAAAACACAAATGAGAGTTTCTATTGGACAAATTCAGGTAGGTCCCACCCGTTTAATTCCGTTTGCTCTGTTTGTTTCCGTTTGGTTAAACGGTAAATGGTTTCCGTAATGAATACACACCTCGATTGCAGATCCTATGTGCTGGCCATTGAGAGGCTTTAAAGCCGCTGGTCGGCGATACTGACATTATTGTGAGCAGTTCCCCATAGGAATGAATGGAATTCATGTATTTGAGTAGGTTTTGTTGTAGTGGGGATTAGTAAACTCGAACGTAGACAATAATAAATGCATTTCTATAGCTTCCAACATATAGCTTTTACAATGGTGTTGGAGTACCAAGATGGAGGCATGTTAGCTTCAACACAGCGCCCCCTGTTAGCCATTGAGTGTAAATATACATCATTGGGTTTAGCCATAATTGTGACATTGTGGCTGTGGTAACTAGTGACGACCGTGAAGCCGGTGCGGTTGCATGGAGGGTGAGAAGGAATATAATACATGGAATCAGATTCCATGGAATCGATCGGATGGAGAACGACTGTGTTTGCATGTCTAAATTTAACTCAGGCTCGGGGATAGATAGTTTATTCTGAAATATTACTATCCTCATCCCAACAATATTTCAATGCTTAGGCCTAAAACTGTAAAACACAATTGCAAGACACTCTCGCAGACCACCTGCGTCTGTCGTCAAAGCCGATCCATGGACACAGTTTCAGAATTCCCAGAACGAATTAAGGGGGAATGATATGGACCATACATACTCAAATCAAGACAGCCCAGTAGAATGTATTTTCGCAATAAATGCAGGTGTTTCATGAGAATGATCAGGTCGCTCGGTTGCATCAATATATAACAGTCCGAAAACCCTGGAATGGCTATGCGACGCTGTAAATGAACGCTTCCTCTCAACTCAGCGGATTTCACGTTCGGTCTTACGTCACTGGTCTGGGAGTGAATCATCATAAGAGAATAGGGATGCTGCGCCCGTGAACTGGACCATCGCACTTATTTTAAAATAGCTCATTTTGTCATCTTAGTCTTATCATGGAAGAAATACTGCGGAAGCTACAGAAGGACGCATCTGGAAATAAGCACAAAGCAATTCGCGATTCGTGCGTCTTCGCCTGTGGTGAGTAGCCTGTATTATCAGGTTGCTACAGACATTAGCCAATGTTGGACCTGTCATGTAATCGAAAACTGACCAAAGATAGGCTAAATATGAAAACTATTGTGTGTTACAGGCTTCCTGAAAAGCCCCCAACACAAACCCGTTTAATAGGTTCGCCATTCAGATGGTCAACTATTTTGACTATCGGCTATTTGTACCCGCTATGCCTGTTGTTGACTTTCCGGAAATATTCTCATCATGTTACTGGAAAGTGTAAAACGATCGTAGCATTATGTGCCATGGCCAGCTTGGCAGCACCCATATGGGCTGCTGTCGTTAAATTTTAAGTCCGTGTAGCTAATACAACACTCATTCACCTATTTGGCCATATTACTGGTGGGATTTTCTATTGTCCTGAACGCAATTGACAGGTGGACAATAGTTGCGGCATGAATCATAATGTTTATGAATGTTGTTGAATGACGTATTGTAATATAATGTACTTTTCACGAGCCAAACACATAGTGTGCCATATTATTGATTCCCTTAGGAAATTTCATTCACAGAATAAGACAGGTAGGCCGACTCAATAACAGCACAGCAGTTTCCACATCAACACAGACCACATTTGCATGTTAACATTTCAGGCCAAGCTCTCTTACTGTCAACAATAACATTTTGCTTTCATTCAATAACAAAATGCAAGGTTGTTGTGACAGACATTACTGAGTACTGTAATTGTCCACTTCTTGGTGGAACCTGCTTTTTACAAGGCGCCTGTCACCTCTCTGAGGGAATACAGAGTGACATGATAGCACAGGTTGCCTAGCAGACAGCTGGCCTCATTGCTGCCACTGCATATCAATGGACAGCAGGTATTGCAGATGAATGCAATATTGCACATCGGGCACACAAATAAGGGCAAGGATAACTTATCCACTCCCACACACATACTACATTATTCATGCTCCCATTTCAATGTGAATATCATCATATGGTAATACATTTTTATGAACTTCCTTTTTTTCTAGAGCACATGGAACAAACTGACCTGTGTTTCTTATTCTGATACTGTACCACAACAAAGACTGAGAACCATGGGTCCAGTCCTATGTGATTTGATGTTATAACTTTAATATTTTTTTGTTTTTGTTTTGAATATGACTACAGAAACCCTTCAGAAACAAACTGTATCGGCCACGATTCCACCGTCTCGGCTCAGGTAAGTTAGGAAACCGACTTAAGGCATCATCAAAAGTTTATTTGACATTAGTCATGTTTGAGTGTTGAGGAGCTACTTAATTATGCAGCAGTGTGATTGTTGTGATGTTTCACATCCAAAAAGTCAACCTCTCCACAGTCCTACCACTCCCTCTCCCACACATGCAGATGTAACCGATGTGAAATGGCTAGTTAGCGGTGTGCGCTAGTAGCGTATCAATCAGTGACTTCACTCCCTCTGAGACCTTGAAGTAGTTGTTTCCCTTGCTCTGCAAGGTCTGCGGCTTTTGTGGATCGATAGGTAACGATGCTTCGAGATTGACTGTTGTTGTGTGCAGTGGGTCCCTGGTTCAAGTCCAGGTTGGGGCGAGGAGAGGGACAGAAGCAACACTGTTACACAAACACAGTCATGCACACAGGCACCCAAGCATCACACACACACACACACACACACAAACAACAACACCTGCTGTGCTGGCAAGAAGGCAGTGTAAAAAACATGATGTATCATAGGAAGAACTGTGAGAGTGCTATCACTCTTAATTAGTTAAACATTTGCAGTATTCACCTTCAAAGCTGCTACAATTCTAGAATGAATAATTTAGACTGTTTTGGTTCAGTTCGCATAAGACCCTAACAGTAACTACTCATGTTAGCAAGGTTTTCTTTTTTCACTCTTACTCTTATTTCTACAATTATTAGTTTATTCCAAATGACTTATTCCACAGTTTAATCCTCCAAAAACATTCTCTGGCTCACTCCCTTTCTGCCAGCTCAGCAACCGCAGAGACCCACACCTCTGAATCTCCTGCCTCCACTTTCCTCAGTGATATTTCTGTCAGCAGAACATGCTGGAACTGAAAATGAATCCAATGTTTAAATACCAGTGAAGTATCATCCAGATCTGGCACAATGATATTAGCAAACTTGGCCCAACCCGGACTCTTTTGTTTGATGCTGTACTAGTGTTTGTGTTCAGGGAGGAGATTATAATGACAACAGTCAACTCTCTCCGCAAAGAGCAACTCTTCATTACAATCCCTCAGTTAAAGGCATAGAGACTGAGCCACCACAACCCTCATATTCATTGGGTCATGATGAGGTTTTAATTTAAAACCACGAGGTGATCCAGCTTGGCTCGCTACACTGAGGGAGCGCTCTTTGTCTCTGCAGTGTCAGAGTTATGCCTTCCGGATAAATTGGAGATGTGATATGTCTCATCTGGGCTGGTGTTAGATCTGGATCTGGCAGTAATACCATCACCTCAGTGTCTGTCTGTCTCCATCTAATCATATTACGCTTGCTGCCCTGTTATTTGGAATGTCTGTCTGGTCATTTGGAATGCTGTCTGGTCGTTGCCCTGCCTGGTGTGCACTGTGATGTTAGTCTGGCAGTGCTAGTGGTAGCCTATTACAGGAGCTTGTCAAGAATCACATTGCCGGACCCCATAGCAATTTTCTTTGAGGTTTCACCTCAGGTCTTTTAGTGCAAAGTTCAATAGCCTGATTTAATTTGTCAGCTCAGTTATCTTCCATCAATGATCTGACTGCCCCCTTTGAAACACATAGGACTCGTCTTCTACTGCCATGCAATTGAATCAATAGGTGTAACTTCCTAGCATCAATAACATGAGTAGTTAACAGTAGGTATAATGAGCCTGAGCCTCGGCCATTAATAATATAGTGATATACAGTGGGTTTTCAAGCTCAGTGACCTGCACTCTGACCAGTGGTTGCATAACTCTTTCAATGCACCGACATTAGATATTTACAGTACATTGACACAGTATATCCATGACAGACCAGGAGCAGCCTCAGAGGGAAATATCTTTCCATCCCCTTTGATACCAGTAATCCATGAAGTTGAACCTTCTCCGATAGGCTTTTAGTCCATACTCGGAAATAAGTCGGCACTGTAGATGACTGGTAGCCTAATGGTGTTCTTATATATGGTTATGATTCAGTGCATCCAGTAATACTGAAGTTATCATACTCTTTACCTAATTATAGTTACAGTGGGGCAAAAAAGTATTTAGTCAGCCACCAATTGTGCAAGTTCTCCCACTTAAAAAGATGAGAGGCC
Source organism: Oncorhynchus tshawytscha (assembly GCF_018296145.1). Lineage (NCBI taxonomy): Eukaryota > Metazoa > Chordata > Actinopteri > Salmoniformes > Salmonidae > Oncorhynchus > Oncorhynchus tshawytscha. The sequence goes on from NC_056453.1 coordinate 27,489,824, forward strand.
TGTAATTTTCATCATAGGTACACTTCAACTATGACAGACAAAATTAGGAAAAATAATCCAGAAAATCACATTGTAGGATTTTTAATGAATTTATTTGCAAATTATGGTGGAAAATAATATTTGGTCACCTACAAACAAGCAAAATTTCTGGCTCAAAAATCCCAGAACCACACGGGGGGACCTAGTGAATGACCTGCAGAGAGCTGGGACCAAAGTAACAAAGCCTACCATCAGTAACACACTACGCCGCCAGGGACTCAAATCCTGCAGTGCCAGACGTGTCCCCCTGCTTAAGCCAGTACATGTCCAGGCCCGTCTGAAGTTTGCTAGAGAGCATTTGGATGATCCAGAAGACGATTGGGAGAATTTCATATGGTCAGATGAAACCAAAATATAACTTTTTGGTAAAAACTTAACTCGTCGTGTTTGGAGGACAAAGAATGCTGAGTTGCATCCAAAGAACACCATACCTACTGTGGAGCATGGGGGTGGAAACATCATGCTTTGGGGCTGTTTTTCTGCAAAGGGACCAGGACGTTTGATCCGTGTAAAGGAAAGAATGAATGGGGCCATGTATCGTGAGATTTTGAGTGAAAACCTCCTTCCATCAGCAAGGGCATTGAAGATGAAACATGGCTGGGTCTTTCAGCATGACAATGATCCCAAATACACTGCCCGGGCAACGAAGGAGTGGCTTCGTAAGAAGCATTTCAAGGTCCTGGAGTGGCCTAGCCAGTCTCCAGATCTCAACCCCATAGAAAATCTTTGGAGGGAGTTGAAAGTCCATGTTGCCCAGCAACAGCCCCAAAACATCACTGCTCTAGAGGAGATCTGCATGGAGGAATGGGCCAAAATACCAGCAACAGTGTGTGAAAACCTTGTGAAGACTTACAGAAAACGTTTGACCTCTGTCATTGCCAACAAAGGGTATACAACAAAGTATTGAGAAACTTTTGTTATTGACCAAATACATATTTTCCACCATAATTTGCAAATAAATTCATTAAAAATCCTATAATGTGATTTTCTGGATTTTTTTTTTTCTCATTTTGTCTGTCATAGTTGAAGTGTACCTATAATGAAAATTACAGGCCTCTCTCATCTTTTTAAGTGGGAGAACTTGCACAATTGGTGGCTGACTAAATACTTTTTTGCCCCACTGTATATAGTTTATGCTGAAGTTGTCATTTGATGTTCAGTATGTTGATTTAAGGAAAAGGTTGTGTTTATTTTAGATATGGCATGCTAATTTCCTTTACACGTGGCAGGATACCTATTGTGATTATTTGTATTAATGTGTATTGGACTGTTGAGGAGGGCTTGCAAGTAAGCATTTCACTGTACTGTTTACACCCTGTATCCTGTGCATGTGACCAATAAACTTTGATTTGATGTTCAGCTCAGCATGACGCATGATTTTGATACTGTAGAAAGAAGACTTCTCCTTATTAAACAGAACAAACCTGTCTAGTTAAGAACACTTGCTCCCTGTAGCCACTTGGAAATGGAATTCCAGTTGGGTAAAAACGGCAAAGCTTGTTTTGCTTTCCTTCAAAGGAAATGTATCTTCCTTCCTGCAATGTTCTCGAAAAGGAAAGCTTTTCCGTTTCTTTGATTTTCTGCATCAGCCAAATCATTTTGAGTGCAAGCAGCAACAAGAATTCTCCCAAAACATCTGATTTTAAAATGCCACTAATAAATAGGTGTTGTGGATTTGTGGCCTTGATTTCAGACAGATTAATATGAGATTAAATGTCTCTTTTTTTTTGTAGGCTGGCTGTTGTGATTTTATAATGTTTCAGGGGACAGGCTGGGAATTTAAAATGGTTGATGTGAAAGTATCGTTCTTATTTTTGCATCAGATTTGTTTGTGCTTTGTTTGCTCTTGTTTTGTTTAATGTGGACATGTTAGCTGTAATCTCTTGTTGGAAAGCTCCACAGGTAATATTGTCAGAGCCCTCAATCCAACCTTCTCCATCCTAAATATGAAAGCTTTGCCCCTCAGTGTTTGTATTTTCTCTCGGTAGCTTAATCATATGTTCGCCTTTGCAGAGAAAGATGCCTTCTCCCTCTTCAGCTGGCACTGGAGTCCAAGAACATGAAACTGGCCCAGACTGCCCTCACAGGAATGCAGGTACAGTCCAGCAGCTATACATGCAGCAACAATGTACTGTACAAAACAGCAGATGTGGTTGAACCAGGTACAGGAAAAGGTCATTGCTAGCCATGCATTTGTGAAACTACAGTACAGAGAGGAAATGTAGGTTCATTACAAGCATTACTGCTACAGACCCAACCTATTACCCTTCAGTGAAGCCTAATTTGCATTATTATTGTTTTTGTTGCGAATTCTGATATTCTACACACAGTATACATTTTCTGACTGTGTATTGTCCAACTCTCTCCCTGTGTTTTTTTTCTTCTTCTCTCTCCTCCATTTTGTGCCATTCTCCATCCTACTACTCCTCCTCGTTTGACTGCAGAAGATCCTGTGTGAGGACAGGTTTGTGGCTGTGGAGGCGGAGGCTCTGGAGAGCCAGCTGTTGAGTCAGATGCTGGATGCAGTGAGGGTGACCCCCATGCTCCACGAGGACCTGCAGGTCGAGGTCATGAAGGTCAGTCCTCTCTGCACACTGGGATTATTAAAGCGATCAGATGACTTAGTCTCTGTTATAGCTGGTCTAAACATTAATTAAAGGAGTATACTTTACAATCCAATGAAGAATTTGACTTTTTCCCCTCTGATGCCGATGTGTGAAGACTGCTGGTGTATTGTACTGTATTGCACAAAGGGTCCCCAGGTAGTAAAATGAAGCCGGGACCATCCCCTGGCTTGTTGCCAGTCAGTTGTACTCATGGATACAGTACGTGCGGTCTCAGTTTGCTACAAATCACTCTACAGTTATTATGCTCCACCATACGCTTCTCTCTGCATCATACAGTACTGGGCACAGAGCCACCTCAGAATGGGGCATCCAGTAAATCATGTCACACAGCAAGACGTAACTGAATGGACTTCAACATGTTCAATTGGGGGGCATTTTTGAACTGATGCAAACACTTACTGGTGTAGTAAATCTGGCCAAAGTTGTTCAAAATGAGAGAACAGTGAAAGGTCGTATTTGCCATGTGCACACCAATTCACAGTACTGTATTGATTACTTGTGGTTTGCTTTTGTGGCTCTCATGATCATGCCACTTGTTGTACTTTTTTAAAACTAGATTATTTTACTGCCTACTTTACTATTAGCTGTATGTGGGCTGCACCTCATGTCTCTAGTGTCCACAGAGATATTACTATAAGATCAGTGTAGTGTTCATTCTGCCTGTAAGAGTGCTCTGTGTAACCATGGGTAACCATGTCATTTGTCTTCTGCTCCACACTTACCTGAGACCCTATTGTTCCTTCATCCCAGATATGGCAATGCAAAAACAGCACTTTTGTCAAAAAAGACAGTAAATATATACTTCTAGCTAAATGTATTTTAAACTCTGTGCTATGCTGAGTAGTTGAAGTGATGCTGTCTGTTTTGACAGCAGTGCCACAGTACTTTTCTCCACAGTCACACAAGGCATTGTGTTTGTTCTATACAGAGTTTATGTTCCCTGATGGAGAGGATTATCTCTGAGAGCCTCGCCTTTATGCAGCTGCCCCCAATCTTCTTTCCCTGTTCAGTTCGATGGGTGTTTTACAAGCCTTTGTCTCCTTGCCCTACAGGTCCTTCTCTGCATCACGTACTCCTCCACCTTTGAGATCAATGGAGACTCCATCCTGAGGATTGCTGAGGTAAGCCTAGCCTGACGGAGGTATCACTGATATGCAAAGGGAGAACAGGGAGCCAGTGTCAACCTGCTGGATGTTGCAGTCTATTTTAGATCTGGATAGTATTGGTTCTCTTTCAAATACTTTAGCTGCACCTCATTGAGCTTACCTACAGCAATGGAATAGTCCTAAAAGTGCAACCCCTGCCCCCCCTGACACTCCAGACAAGCTCAGTCAAATACTTATAGTTATTTGAAAGAAACCCAATAGTGTTTGGACCCAGGTCTGGTCTGTATCTGTTCAGCCTTGCGCCAGGCTGCTGATTTAATGCTGACTCTTGACATAATGTGTCACAAAACACCACCTCAGTAGCATCAACTCCCTGCTACTGCCAGCAACAGCCTAACGAGGACCATCCATCACAAAGGTGAATTTCTGTGTTGCTGCTATGCGTCCAACGTTTATGGTAGTCACAGTCATGGTAATCTAATGCATTACGAGTAAGTGGGAACATGAAGTGCTTGTTGTCATTCAACGAGAGACTACTAGTTTTCAAGCAATTATTTTCACTTGAGAAATACTGCACAAAACATCTTAGCTAGATATAAAGACTAAGACCTCCTCTGGAAAAAAACACATTCATTACGCATTTCTTGATTTATCTTATTAATTCCGACTATTTTGAGGAAGTGTTTGACTATGTTGGCTCGAGAGGAACAAACACCAGTGAAATGTAAGCTTTTTCTCTAGTTTTTCAAGTGAGGGTCTTTTAGGGAGTATGAGAGCCCAGACGGTTGCTTCGCCTAGCCAAGTTCTGCTAGCAGCAAACCGAATCTATGTATGCGGCCGCGTTAACGCTGCTCTTGTACTGTTAACAGCAGCTCATAAATAACTGGACCTAATGCAGTCCTGGATGTAATATATGCTCCTGCTCTGTCGATCTGGCACCGGGAACAGAAGGTGTAAAATCCTGTTTACCCTGAGGGATTTAATTTGAATAGAGATTACCCTCTTCATCCCTGCATGTTAAGATGCATATAACTTATACATCCCATTCTTTCCTAACACATTAATGTCTACAGCTTTACAGGTAAAAACTAACTTATCATTATTATTTTGGGAAACATTTTAATGACGTGTTCTGTGGGTGAATACTATTTCTCATCCATCTCTTTGCTGACGTGTCACAGAGATGGCCCTGCTCTTCCTCATCCCTGGTACAGACACAGACAGGCAGAGACACAGAGGACCTTGACTGTCCCTAACTAATTCCTCTGTAACCTTAACAAACCAAGTCAAACAAGGTGCTCTTTCCTCCTCTAATCTCGTTGGCATGGAAACACAACATTAAAGGCCACTGATGTCTGAAGTGGTCTTTCCACTACGTCAGCACCAGGCAGGGGGGAGAAATAGCGAGAGTTGTCTTTTTTTTAATGCATTTTTTAAATTAATTTTTTAGGGGATAGATCAGCTTTAATATTGTAGCTCCATCAAACCCACAAAACACCAGCCTCAACGTCAACAGTGAAGAGGCGACTCCGGGATGCTGGCCTTCTAGGCCACTGTCTGTGTTCTTTTGCCCATCTTAATCTTTTCTTTTTATTGGCCAGTCTGAGATATGGCTATTTTTTGCAACTCTGCCTAGAAGGCCAACATCCCGGAGTCGCCACTGAGACTGGTGTTTTGCTGGTACTATTTAATGAAGCTGCCATTTGAGGACTTGTGAGGCATCTCTTTCTCAAACTAAACACTCTAATGTACTTGTCCTCTTGATCAGTTGTGCACCGGGGCCTCCCACTCTTTCTATTCTGGTTAGAGACAGTTTGCGCTGTTCTGTGAAGGGAGTAGTACACAGCGTTGTACGAGACCTTCAGTGTCTTGGCAATTTCTCGCATGGAATAGCCTTCATTTCTCAGAACAAGAATAGACTGATGAGTTTCAGAAGAAAGATCTTTGTTTCTGGCCATTTTGAGCCTGTAATCAAACCCAGGAGTGCTGATGCTCCAGATACTCAACTAGTCTAAAGAAGACCAGTTTTATTGCTTCTTTAATCAGGACAACAGTTGTCAGCTTTGCTAACATAATTGCAAAAGGGTTTTCTAATGATTCATTAGACTTTTAAAATGACAAACTTGGATTAGCTAACACAACGTGCCATTGGAACATAGGAGTGATGGTTGCTGATATTGGGCCTATGTAATGTAGATATTCCATTAAAAAAACAGCCATTTCCAGCTACAATAGTCATTTACAACATTAACAATGTCTATACTGTGTTTCTGATCAACTTGATGTTATTTTAATGAACGACAAATGTGCTTTTCTTTCAAAAACAAGGATATATATATATATATATATATATATATATATATATATATATATATATATATATATATACACTGCTCAGAAAAATAAAGGGAACACAATGTATACTCAACTAATTTTGCACGCCCAATTTTTCAGTTTTTGATTTGTTAAAAAAGTTTGAAATATCCAATAAATGTCGTTCCACTTCATGATTGTGTCCCACTTGTTGTTGATTCTTCACAAAAAAATACAGTTTTATATCTTTATGTTTGAAGCCTGAAATGTGGCAAAAGGTCGCAAAGTTCAAGGGGGCCAAATACTTTCGCAAGGCACTGTGTGTATATATATATATATATATATATCACACACAAAGTTGTGGCCAAAAGTTTTGTGAATTACACATATATTAATTTTCACAAAGTATGCTGCCTCAGATGGCAATTTGCATATACTCCAGAATGTTATGAAGAGTGATCAGATGAATTGCAATTAATTGCAAAGTCCCTATTTGCCGTGCAAATGAACTGAATCCCAAAAAAAATTTCTACTGCATTTCAGTCCTGCCACAAAAGGACCAGCTGACATCATGTCAGTGATTCTCTCATTAACACAGGTGTGAGTGTTGACGAGGACAAGGCTGGAGATCACTCTGTCATGCTGATTGAGTTTGAATAACAGACTGGAAGCTTCAAAAGGAGGGTGGTGCTAGGAATCATTGTTCTTCCTCTGTCAGCCATGGTTACCTGCAAGGAAACACGTGCTGTCATCATTGCTTTGCACAAAAAGGGCTTCACAGGCAAGGATATTGCTGCCAGTAAGATTGCACCTAAATCAACCATTTATCGGATCATCAAGAACTTCAAGGAGAGTGGTTCAATTGTTGTGAAGAAGGCTTCATGGTGCTCAAGAATGTCCAGCAAGCACCAGGACTGTCTCCTAAAGTTGATTCAGCTGCGGGATCGGGGCAACACCAGTACAGAGCTTGATCAGGAATGGCAGCAGGCAGGTGTGAGTGCATCTGTACGCACAGTGAGGCGAAGACTTTTGGAGGATGGCCTGGAAAAACATCAGACAGACTGATATTCTGCAAAAAGGTACAGGGATTGGACCGCTGAGGCCTGGGGTAAAGTCATTTTCTCTGATGAATCCCCCTTTCCGATTGTTTGGGGCATCCGGACAAAAAGCTTGTCCGGAGGAGACAAGGTGAGCACTACCATCAGTCCTGTGTCATGCCAACAGTAAAGCATCCTGAGACCATTCATGTGTGGGGTTGCTTCTCAACCAAGGGAGTGGGCTCACTCACAATTTTGCCTAAGAACACAGCCATGAATAAAGAATGCTACCAACACATCCTCCCAGAGCAACTTCTCCCAACCATCCAGGAACAGTTTGGTGACAAACAATGCCTTTTCCAGCATGATGGAGCACCTTGACATAAGGCAAAAGTGATAACTAAGTGGCTTGGGGACAAAACATTGATATTTTGGGTCCATGGCCAGGAAACCCCCAGACCTTAATCCCATTGAGAACTTGTGGTCAATCCTCAAGAGGCGGGTGGACAAACAAAAACCCACAAATTCTGACAAACTCCAAGCATTGATTATGCAAGAATGGGCTGCCATCAGTCAGGATGTGGCCCAGAAGTTAATTGACAGTATGCCAGGGCGGATTGCAGAGGTCTTGAAAAAGAAGAGTCAACACTGCAAATATTGACTCTTTGCATCAACATCATGTAATTGTCAATAAAAGCCTTTGACACTTATGAAATGCTTGTAATTATACTTCAGTATTCCATAGTAACATCTGACAAAAATATCTAAAGACACTGAAGCAGCAGATTTTGAAAATTAATATTTGTGTCATTTTCAAAACTTTTAGCCACGACTGTATATTCGTTTTTTAATATTCCATCATGAATAATTAATATGCTTAATAATGGCGACAGTTCTTGCAAAGAATTGTTACATATCACCAGGATTGCCATTGCATTACATTTTTTAGAAAACAATTATTGTGACTCATTCTATATTGTACCTAACTTCCTTACCCCCTAGCAAAAATATGTTGTCATTTATCAGATCTACTGGTCTGGGGTCAGGTTGACCAGTATTCAAAGAGTGACGCATGTTCAATGTATTTGTTATTCACAGAACTAACAGATGCATATCTGTGGGCTCATCACTTTCCTTAGTGTCAACACACTCCTTGAGATGTGACCATGACTATACTTCATGATGCAGTACCCCCACGAAAAACGTTTATTTTTTGAGAACAACAGAGTTGATATTTGGAATCAGATTTAAGGAACTGAAGTTGCCTTCTGACCTTTTGACCTTCGTCCCTGGGGCCCCGCTGAACTGGTCTGGTCACTTCATTTATATAGACATTGGTCTAGGCAGTCATCTCATAATTTGACTGACCTAGCTATTAAAGTCTTATTTTAGTCGTATAGTTGATTCATACCATGAATCACTGCTCAGGATGGATTATAAATGCACAAGGATTACTCTTGGTTAACAGAACAGAAACATGAGTAATAGCAGTTGCCTTTCACATTTTAATCTGCATGTTAATTACCAGAGCGACTGGGAGTCTTTATTTTAGATTGGATCCAGCAGATAAGGTGTGAATGATGAGACAGAACAGAGTGGAAAAGTGTTCTATCTCACCTGCCGGATAACCACTCTGAATGGTGACACCTGCTTTTATTGTACTAGAGGAGAGGGTTAAGAGAATGTTCCAGTCATGCTTTATTTGCCTTGCCTCTAGCTGTGTGTCATCTAGTGATGGAGGAAACATTTCTACAGTTACATATTTGGATATTATTTTTGACGATATATCGTATTGACAATATCGCAATATTATTTTTGAGCTAGTTAGCTGTACCTGCACCAAAACTCCAGTATTTCTCCTTCATAGTTTGTTCTCCATCTAATTTTTAGATATGGAGCCAATTTGTTTTCAGGTCTTTTATTTCCACGACTGATTAAAACATTGTTCTCCTGGTTCTCTCTTGTCCCTCTTCAGCAGACATATGGTGAGCAACATGTTTGGAACATCAAATCTCTATACATACAGTATAGAATCGTGAGAATCACAATACATATCATATTGGCACCAAAGTATTGTGATAACATCGTATCTTAAGGTCCCTGGCAATTCCCAGCCCTTGTGTCATCTTCCGTATGCTACAGAGACCAGCTTTCAGAGGCGGTCATAATTCAATTAGCCACTGGGATGTCATGTAGATTTCTATACTGATTTATGTAGAGTGGGAAGAAATGAAAAGTGTGAAGTGACGGAAAGCAGTTATGTGTCCTATACTGTCTCCTTAGGGCTTGGCATCTCACTTGCTTTAATTCAATTTGGCTATCGCACAGTGTTGTTTTAAAGATTATATGTTCATTCGCTCCTGATGTCAGACTTTCTTCAGTCCAGCAAGCTTTTTCTTGAGAGGTTTTACCTTCATTTATAGTCGTTGGGTGTAACGGTAAGCTCCCTGCTGTGTTGTAATGTGTGTGTGTGTGTGTCCTGTTTTCCAGGTGTGTATCGAGACGTACATGTCCAGCTGTCACCAGCGCAGCATCAACACAGCCGTGAGGGCCACCCTCAGCCAGATCCTGGGGGACCTCGCCCTGCAGCTCAGACACAGACAGGTCAGCCACCCCAGGCACCTTTGACCTCTCACATTATCACCCACTCAGACTAGAAGCAACTTGAATGAATATAGGTTGGGTGGGGAGGGGAGTGGTTCTAGAGTGAGGCACATCTTCATTTCACACTTGAGAGCTCATACGAGAGCTTGTAATCACCTCATTAAATAGCTACATAAAATACAGCACTGTGTTCTATACATTTTGGTAGACTGTTGTACTGCTGTGATTATAAGAATCACTAATAAGATCACAAATTCTTTGAATATGCATGGGAATGCATTGCATGCATAATCATAGATGAAGTGAAGCCACCATACAGTGTCTGAAATTCTATACTATTGTCTTGTGGGTCTCTGCAGGGAGTGGATGGCGAAGACCCACCAGTGCCCGCACACCAGCGCAGAGGTACTTTATAGCCCTGTTATATAGCAAAAGCCTTCACTGCCCTTCGCATGCCAGGTGGAATATACCTCCACAGGGACTATAATGTCCCTTTTTATGAAGCCGTGAATACAGGTTGTTTAGACATCACACGTCTTTTACTGCAAGGCTGGGTGATTCATACCTCGAGTCCACGTCTAAAAGTGTGAGAGATGAGACTATTATGAGGCGTTGGTGCAGTGTGTCTTGTGGTTCAACTGTTCTGTCAGACCTGGGTCAAATGCATTTGTCAAACAGAGCTGCGTTTCATTTAGTTTGCCCTGGACAATGCACCCAATGGCATAATCCCAAAAGTTCAAACTCCAAACTTGGAATCACTATAAAGGGAATTCTTAAACAAATTGAATAAAAGCCGAAAACACATCTCTTCCTTGCACCATACTGTACAGCAGGGCTCTCCAACTCTGTTCCTGGAGAGCTATCCCCCTGTAGGTTTTTGCTCCAACCCTAGTTGGAACTAACCTGATTCAGCTTATCAACTAGATAATTATTTGAATCAGGTGGGCTAGATGAGGGTTGGAGTGAAAATCTAGAGGACGGTAGCTCTCCAATGTTCCCAAAAGTTAAAACGCCAAGCTTGGAATCCCATGTATGTATTTAACATAGTTAGGCTATATATAAGGTATGTTATCAGTTGCGTTTGTTCTCCTGAGTGTGGTGTCTCTAATGGTTGTTGGCCTGTATGTTTTTAGATGTGTCTCCCACTGCACAGTCCCTGTGTGAGGACGTTGTGACTGTGATAACCGTCTTCTGTGAGAAGCTAGAGGGGGTTGACCAGTAAGAATGATTCTTTATGCAGAGTTTATAGCCCTGAACTGTATGTTTCTCTCTCATCCGGAGAACACATCATTCCTCCCACCTTGTCTACCCTGCTGGCTGTTTTAAAGGTCACCTCTACAAAGCATGATTCAGTTTTACAGCAATGTTTTATAGAGATGTTTCTTGCTTGGCTTTTATAAAGGTGAGACACCTGAGGCTGCATCCCAAATGCCATTCCATTCATAGTGCACTATTGACCAGAACCCATAGGGAATAGGGTGCCATTTGGGATAAAAGCCTGACACTCTGACTAATGGTCTGTTTGTTTTCACAGTGAGAACCAGCTGCTCCAGCTGCTCTACCTAGAGTGCATCTTGTCCATGCTCAGCAGCTGTCCTCCCACCATGCACCTGAACAGAGGCTTCACAGACCTGATCTGGTAAGGCCTGGCTGTGGCTAACACATACAGTATATTGACAGTCACGCTTCCCTGTCTGAATACCTGCCTCCTTTTCAGTCTGATTTCTTATCTCGAGGGGACCCTATATACGGTCTTCATAATGCATACATGCCACATTCATAAGCAGAACATGAGCACTTCATAAAGTATGCTCCTTCAAGTAAAGTGTTACCATATTATCTGTCTACATAAAACACGTGACATGTCTTGTCCCCTGCTCTCAGGAAGCAACTTTGTCCGTCGTTGGTGGTGATCATGGGAAACCCTGTGAACGACAAGACCATCACCTCGGCCCACGGCCACGGAGGGGGGTGTCAGGATCCAGACCCCTCTCTAGGTGGTGTGTCTGACCAGGGCCGGGGATCCGGCTGCTCCTCCACCACCCCGGCCATGATCGGCCCGGTGGTGCGGACCATCTGCTACGTGGCTGCTGAGCTGGTGCGCCTGGTGGGCTGTGTGGAGTCCATGAAGCCTGTTCTGCAGTCGCTGTACCACCGCATCCTGCTCTATCCCCCCCCACAGCACCGTGTGGAGGCCATCAAGATCATGAAGGAGGTGGTCCAAGCCCCAGACTCCTCACTGTTCACCAGTCACCTCAAATCCCCTAACATAATGTTTATAGAGCAATCAATTGAATTAGACAGTGGAATGTTGCTGCTTTATCAACAGAACCAGTTTGAGTGTTGCAGAAGGGATGCGATGAACAAAAATGAACCAAAGTGTCTTTGTATGCGTTTTGTAGATTCTGGGAAGTCCTCAGCGCTTGTTTGACCTGGCTGGTCCCTGTGTTATAGAGCCTGAGTCTAGGAAAAGGTCCTTCTCCAAGAGGAAGTCTCACCTGGACCTGCTCAAACTGTGAGGACCCACATTCTCTTATTTTATTTACCGGTATAACCTTTACTGGTATAACCTTTACCGGTATAACCTTGTGAACCAAAAGATATGCGTCTACCTGCTGTATAAGCCTGTAACCCATACATCATGTACTATAGTGAAAAGGAAGTAGTACTGTTGTAAACTGGTACATAGTGTTTATGATGTGTCTGTGTGCCTACAGGGTGATGGATGGCATGACAGAGGCCTGTATGAAGGGGGGCATCGAGGCCTGCTACTCCTCAGTGTCGTGTGCCTGTGCCCTCCTGGGAGCTCTGGATGAGTTGAGTCATGGGCGTGGCCTACAGTCAGAACAGGCCCGCATGCTGCTGCGCCGATTGGACGAGCTGAAAGAGGGGGCAGAATCCACGCGGGAGTCCATGGAGATCAATGAGGCGGACTTCCGCTGGCAGCGCCACGTCCTCTCGTCTGAGCACGCTCCCTCTGAGCCCTCTGCCATCTCTGCCACGGAGCGCAGTCCTGACATCAGCATCAGCGTCACCACAGATACGGGCAAGACCACTCTGGATGGGGAGCTGGGACAGACCACTCTGGATGGGGAGCTGGGACAGACCACTCCAGAGGGGCAGGAGTGTGGTGAAGAACCCCAGCTGCCTTCGCCTTCCTCCTGCGGGCCGGGCGCTGACCCTGAGCTACGCCCCTGTGTGAGGGAGCCAGGCGCCGAGCCCGGAGGACCCCCAGACGTGGTGCAGCGCAGCCACGCGCTAGTCTACCCCGACATCACTAACTTCCTGTCCGTGGATGCCCGGGCGCACCCTCACGGCTCGCGCTACAGCGAGAGCAACTTCAGTGTGGATGAGGGGGAGATGTCGCGCACTGAGTTTGATTCATGTGACCAGTACTCCATGGCGGCGGAGAAGGACTCGGGCCGCTCGGATGTGTCCGACATGGGCTCTGATAACTGTTCCCTGGCCGATGAGGAGCAGACACCCAGGGATTGTCCTGGTCATCGCTCCCTGAGGACGGCAGCCCTTTCCCTGAAGCTACTGAAGAACCAGGAGGCTGACCAGCAGAGCGCTCGGCTCTTTGTCCAGTCTCTGGCCGGCCTGTTGCCTCGCCTGCTGGGGATGCACAGCACGACAGACGTGGACACGTCCCTGCAGAACTTCTCCTCCACATTCTGCTCCGGCCTACAGGCGGGTAAGCGATACAGAGAGAGAGGAGATTAAGGGAGATGGCATGAGACAATGAAGGGAGGATGTGAGATAACATCAGATATCCGTGGAGAAGTCATTGAAAGTCGCATTGTAATTACAGTATTTAATTTAGTATTTTATGTCTTCTGATGGGGATACGAGGTAAGATCATTGTCTTAATTGTCCTAGTTTCATCAATGTTTTCTATTTGACCCTGTATCCGACCCTCTCTCCCAGGTGGCATCCATTCACCAGGCTATGAGGGCAGTGAGAACCTGAACTGTCAGGCCCTGATGAACGCTGACGGCCTTTACCTGGTCTCCTACTACGCCTTGCTCCTCAGCCTCAAACTCTGCTGCCAGGACTACTACCGCAGGAGGCCCATGCCTGTACTGGTCAGCCTGGTGAGTGGTGGTTGTGGAGTCAATGTGTTGGCACACTAAAGCTGACATCCCCTGTGTATGGTAGAGAGGAAGCCTGAAGACAAGTGTTGTGATCAGCTGAACACTATAGTACTGTAGCCAATTATTTTGTTTATGTGGTTTATATATTTTAAAGCGATCCCACCCGGCCTCATGGTATCCCCATTGAATTCTCTCTCCTGCTGCAGAAAGAGTTTGTTCGTCTCATCCAGAGCAGTGGGGTGCTGGTGGTGCTGTCTCAGGCCTGGATCGAGGAGCTCTACCTCCAGGTTCTGGACCGGAACTTGCTGGGGGAGGCTGGCTACTGGGGCTCACCAGAGGAACACTCCTTACCCCTCATCACCATGCTAACTGGTAGGATGGGACACAGCTCTCCCACACAGTTTTATTCATGAGGATTCTTTATATGTCAACATAAAAGTATTAACATAATGCTCCTTTGGGTCTTTGAAATGTTCTGCTATGTTATTATGACGGCTCTCATCACGTTGTGTCCTCTCTCTGTCTGTCTCTGGTCAGACATCGATGGTCTGGGCAGTAGTGCCATCGGAGGTCAGCTGATCCGTAAGGCCAACACACAGTCCCCCTTCAGCTGTGACAAGAGTGGCAGTGACACCCTCATGGCAGGTACTGACACCCCCCAGGTACTGACACCACCAGGTACCCCAGCTGTCCTTTCTGAGTCGCTTAGACAAGGCAGTTTTTGACTATATTTTGCTTCGATATTTAGGCATATTGTAGTGTGTATTTTTTTTTGCTTTATTCAAACGTCGGGGGAGATAGATTAGTGGGAAGGGTGGAGACAGGGACTGAACCCTGGTCTCTGGGGTTGCATATATGTGCCTAGATCAGGGTTTCCCAAACTCAGGTCCTCGAGATTCCAAGGGGTGCACTACACAGCTGATTCAAATAATCATCAAACTTTGATAAGTTGAAATAGCTGTGGCGTGTTAGGGCAAAAACCAAAACGTGCACCCCTTGGGGTCACGAGGAGCAAGTTTGGGAAACGCTGGCCTAGATGCTGTACTCCACATGGAGAGAGAAATATATTGTTCTCCTTGTGTCCCTCACAGGAGAGGGAATGGAGAGCTGCCAGCATCTGCCTACCTCTTTTATTACCACTGAGAACAAAAGATGCACCATCGAGCACTTGAGCAACCTCGTTACCATGGCAACCGCGGCTGAGTTGCCCATTAGTCTTTTAAAGCTTTCATGTAATAAGCTAGCTATGTACACATAATCAACAGGGACGACTATATTAACATGGAACGGAGAAAAGGGACCGTTGTCAGTTCTACTTATTTCCCTGTATGAAATGTTATTGTCACACAGAGTGCCTTTTATAGCGCTTAAATCTCTCAAGGTGTCTAACGGGACTGTTGTTTACTGCCTGTCTGTTCACTGCCTCTCAGCAAATAAGGCCACAGCACATTACAGAGCTGCTGAATCAATACACAGATAGGTGTAGTGTAGGTTCTGACTTAACTCCCATTGGTGCTTTTACAGGCATGGGGTCTTTGTCAAAACACATGTGGATGTACTGTATACAGTTAAGAGTCTGACTCAACCCCATTGTGCTGTAGCATAGGTCTTGGTCAATACAAAGATGACGGTCTGACTTACTCAACCTTCCTTCATACTGTATTATGCTTAGTTCCTGATCAATAGTCTACACAGCTGTACTACTTATGCTCTCTATCCTTAGTTGCTACACACATTTTTTTACTTTATATTAATGATATGCAGTCGTGGCCAAAAGTTTTGAGAATGACACATATTCATTTTCAAAGTTTTCTGCTTCAGTGTCTTTAGATATTTTTGTCAGATGTTACTATGGAATACTGAAGTATAATTACAAGCATTTCATAAGTGTCAAAGGCTTTTATTGACAATTACATGAAGTTGATGCAAAGAGTCAATATTTGCAGTGTTGACTCTTCTTTTTCAAGACCTCTGCAATCCGCCCTGGCATGCTGTCAATTAACTTCTGGGCTACATCCTGACTGATGGCAGCCCATTCTTGCATAATCAATGCTTGGAGTTTGTCAGAATTTGTGGGTTTTTGTTTGTCCACCCGCCTCTTGAGGATTGACCACAAGTTCTCAATGGGATTAAAGTCTGGGGAGTTTCCTGGCCATGGACCCAAAATATTGATATTTTGTTCCCCGAGCCACTTAGTTATACACTTTTGCCTTATGTCAAGGTGCTCCATCATGCTGGAAAAGGCATTGTTTGTCAGCAAACTGTTCCTGGGTGGTTGGGAGAAGTTGCTCTGGGAGGATGTGTTGGTAGCATTCTTTATTCATGGCTGTGTTCTTAGGCAAAATTGTGAGTGAGCCCACTCCCTTGGCTGAGAAGCCACCCCACACATGAATGGTCTCAGGATGCTTTACTGTTGGCATGACACAGGACTGATGGTAGCCCTCACCTTGTCTCCTCCGGACAAGCTTTTTGCCTGGATGCCCCAAACAATTGGAAAGGGGATTCATCAGAGAAAATGACTTTACCCCAGTCCTCAGCGGTCCAATTCCTGTACCTTTTGCAGAATATCAGTCTGTCCCTGAGGTTCTTCCTGGAGAGAAGTGACTTCTTTGCTGCCCTTCTTGACACCATGCCATCCTCCAAAAGTCTTCGCCTCAACCCTGCCTGCAGCCATTCCTGAGCAATCTCCGTACTGGTGGTGCCCCGATCCCGCAGCTGAATCAACTTTAGGAGACAGTCCTGGTGCTTGTTGGACTTTCTTGGGCGCCTTGAAGCCTTCTTCACAACAATTGAACCGCTCTCCTTGAAGTTCTTGATGATCCGATAAATGGTTGATTTAGGTGCAATCTTACTGGCAGCAATATCCTTTCCTGTGAAGCCCTTTTTGTGCAAAGCAATGATGACGGCACGTGTTTCCTTGCAGGTAACCATGTTTGACAGAGGAAGAACAATGATTCCAAGCACCACCCTCCTTTTAAAGCTTCCAGTCTGTTATTCGAATGCAATCAGCATGACAGAGTGATCTCCAGCCTTGTCCTCATCAACACTCACACCTGTGTTAACGAGAGAATCACTGACATGATGTCAGCTGGTCTTTTTGTGGCAGGGCTGAAATGTTTGTTTTTTGGTATTCAGTTAATTTGCATGGCAAAGCGGGACTTTGCAATTCATCTGATCACTCTTCATAACATTCTGGAGTATATGCCAATTGCCATCATACAAACTGAGGAAGCAGACTTTGAAAATTAATATTTGTGTCATTCTGTACAGTATTTTGTATTTTGTCCACAACTGTACAGTACCAGTCTAAAGTTTGGACACACCTACTCATTCAAGGGTTTTTCTTTATTTTTACTATTTTCTACATTGCAGAATAATACTGACGACATCAAAACTATGAAATAACACATGGATTCATGTTGTAACCAAAAAAGTGTTCAACAAATCAAAATATATTTTAGATTCTTCAAAGTAGCCACCCATTGCTTTGATGACAGCTTTGAACACTCTTGGCCTTCTCTCAACCTGCTTCATGAGGAAAGCTTTTCCAACAGTCTGATGGAGTTCTCACATGCTGAGAACATGCTGGCTGCTTTTCCTTCACTCTGTGGTCCAACTCATCCCTAACCATCTCAATTGGGTTGAGGTCAGGTGATTGTGGAGGCCAAGACATCTGATGCAGCACTCCATCACTCTCATTGGTCAAATAGCCCTTACACAGCCTGGAGGTGTGTTTTAGGTCATTGTCCTGTTGAAAAACAAATTACCTTCCCACTAAGCCCAAACCAGATTGGTTGGCGTATCGTTGCAGAATGCTGTGGATCCATGCTGGTTAAGTGTGTCTTGAATTCTAAATGAATCACTGCCAGTGTCACCAGCAAAGCACCAACACACCATCTGCTCCATGCGTCACGGTGGGAACCACACATGCGGAGATCATCCGTTCACCTACTCTGCGGCGGTTGGAACCAAAAATCTCAAATTTGGACACCAGACCAAAGGGCAGATTTCCACCGGTCTAATGTCCAGCGCTTGTGTTTCTTGGGCCAAGCAAGTCTCTTTTTCTTATTAGTGTCCTTTTAGTAGTGGTTTCTTTTCAGCAATTCGACCATGAAGGCCTGATATTCATGCAGTCTCCTCTGAACAGTTGATGTCTGTTACTTGAACTCTGAAGCATTTATTTGGGCTGCAATCTGAGGTGCAGTTAACTAATGGACTCTGCAGCAGAGGTAACTCTGGGGCTTCCTTTCCTGTGGCGGTCCTCATGAGCCAGTTTCATCATAGAGCTTGATCATTTTTGCGACTGTGCTTGAAGAAACTTTCAAAGTTCTTGAAATGTTCCGACCTTCATGTCTTAAAGTAATGATAGACTGTCGTTTCTCTTTGCTTATTTGAGCTGTTCTTGACATAATATGGACTTGGTCTTTTACCAAATAGGGATATCTTCTGTATACCACCCCTACCTTGTCACATCACAACTGATTGGCTCAAACGCATTGAGGAAAGAAAAATAACTTTTAACAAGGCACACCTGTTAATTGAAATGCATTCTGCATCTTGCCTATGCCGTTCGGCCATCGCTCATTCATATATTTTTATGTACATATTTTTATTCATTCCTTTACACTTGTGTGTGTATAAGGTAGTGAAATTGTTAGGTTAGATTACTTATTTCGCTACACTCGCATTAACATCTGCTAACCATGTGTATGTGACAAATACAATTTGATTTGATTCCAGGTGACTACCTCATGAAGCTGGTTGAGATAATACAAAGAGTGTGCAAAGCTGTCATCAAGGCAAAGGGTTGCTACTTTGAAGAATCTGAAATATATTTAGATTTGTTTAACACTTTTCTGGGTTACTACATGATTCCATATGTGTTATTTCATATAAAAACCCTTGAATGAGTAGGTGTCCAAACTTTTGACTGGTACTGTACATTGCATTCGGAAAGTATTCAGACCCCTAGACTTTTTCCACACTGTTACGTTACAGCCTTAATCTAAAATTGATTGAATTGTTGTTTTTCAATCTACACACAATACCCCATAATGACAAAGCAAAAACGGTTTGTTTTTTATTTATTTTTTGCAAATCTAAAAAAAAATGTATTTAATCAATTTTAGTATACGGCTGTAACGTAATGAAATGTGGAAGAAGTGAAGGGATCTGAATACTTTCAGAATGCACTGTACACCCATTTGATTCTTGAATGTAACTCATAAATGAGTTTACTTCAATTGTCACCTCATCAGAACCCAAAATATATATATTTTTTTACTCCAATGTTTGTTAATAAAGTTGATGTAAACAAACACTGTATAGCCTCAAAGAATGCCTGTTAGTGATCCCTTCGCGCGCCAATTCCGTTAGCGGGATAGATTTGACAACATCCAGTGAAATTGCAGAGCGCCAAATTCAAACTACAGAAATATCAAGATTCAAGATTCACAAATATATAAGTGTAATACATCAAAATAAAGCTTAACTTCTTGTTAATCCAGCCGCAGTATCAGATTTCAAAAAGGATTTATGGTGAAAGCAGACCATGCGATTATCTGAGGACAGCGCCCTGCAGACAAACACATGAAAATAATTTTCAACCAGGCAGGTGGCGACACAAGTCAGAAATAACTATATAATAAATGCCTTACCTTTTGAATATCTTCTTCTTTTTGCAATCCCAAATGTCTCAGTGACACAATGAATAGCCGTTTTGGTCAATAAATTCCTTTATATCCCCAAAATGTCAATTTATTTGGTGCGTTTGGTTCAGAAATATACCGCTTCCAACTCGCCCAACATGACTACAAAGTATCTAATAAGTTACCTGTAAACTTGGTCCAAACATTTCAAACAACATTCCTAATCCAACCTCAGGTATCCTAAAATGTAAATCATTGATAAACTTTAAGGTGGGATAAACTGTTTCCAATACCGGATAAAAACAACGTGAAGCGCGTTCCAGTTCACACGCACCAAACAGTAGAGTCCACCTGGAGTGACACTTACAATGAACAGCCATACTACTTCATTTCTCAAAAGAAAAACATCGAACAATTTCTAAAGACTGTTGACATCTAGTGGAAGCCATATGAACTGCAACCAGGTTCCTATTAAATAGGGCTTCCCATAGAAAACCATTGGGAAATACTATGACAATTTTTTTCCACCCTGGATGGTTTGTCCTCGGGGTTTCGCCTGCCAAATCAGTTCTGTTATACTCACAGACATTATTTTAGCAGTTTTAGAAACTTTAGAGTTTTTTTCTATCCACAACTACCCATTATATGCATATCCTATCTTCTGGGCCTGAGTAACAAGTAGTTTACTTTGCGCACGCTTTTCTTCCGGACGTGAAAATACTGCCCCCTATCCCTAATAAGTTTTAAACTATAATTATTTTATATTGTGGATGGTCAGTCCTTGGATCCTAGCTCTGTCTATGCATTTAAGAATGGTTACATTTCTACAGGCCCATCTGTTTTTTTTTTTTTTTTTTACCAAAACAGAGGCAGGGTGACCCTTTCAGCTGCAGATTCTAGCTTTAAGGGTCTGACCCAACCCCCATTTGACCCTGTTTCATACATATTGTCTTGGTCAGTGCACAGATAAGTGTCTGGCTCACTCACTCACTCAACATTCATTCATATTATTTCAGGCATAGTGTTTGCTCGCTACATCCTGATGGGCTGCTGGAAGAATCTGATGGACACCCTGTCCACCCCACTGACGGGGCGCATGGCGGGCAGCTCCAAGGGCCTGGCCTTCATGCTGGGGTCTGAGGGGCTGAAGGAGCAGAGCCAGAGGGAGAGAGACACCATCTGTCTCAGCTTGGATGGACTACGCAAGGCAGCCGGGCTCAGCTGTGCTCTAGGTAACAGGACCCAACATCACGGTGACTGTGGATAAGGCCTTCCTGACTGAATATAATCTTCAACAGGAAGCGTTTAGTTAACCCACTAGCTAGTGTGTTTAGATCAGAGGCTGGCTGGGTCAAAGGCTCAAAGTATTTGAAAGAAAATTATTTGATTCCAGGTCTGGTTTAGATGTGTGTCCACAAAGACATAAGTACAAAAACATCACGTTTTGAGAGAATCAAACTCAAGCAAAGGTTTTGCTTAGATTTTGAACAATATCTGAATACTTCATAGGTCTATTTGTGTAGCTATTGAAATGTCCCTGAAAACATATATGAATCAGGACCATATGATGATAAAGTATTGGCCTGGCACTCTGTGACCTGTGCCGTAGGCCCTCTCAGCCCAGCTTGTCTTTGATTACCATCAGCTCTAATGAATATGAATATTCTTGCGTTCTCTAGGTGTGGCTGCCAATTGTGCCTCGGCTCTGGCCCAGATGGCGGCAGCCTCGTGTGTGCAGGAGGAGAAGGAGGAGAGGGAGGTGGGCGAGTCTGGAGATGCCATCACACATGGTACTTACAGCATCCCACATAACATACTGTACACAGGGATTCAATTGCCTTTTTCAAACACACATACCGTACTATAAAAGTAGTGTATACACCAAAGATGACATTTCATTTGTCATTACTGTGCAAGACACATAGAGGATAAATCCCATAGTTACATGGTCACATTTTAGTTTTTGATACGGTGCTAGCTAGAGTGCTGGGATCTGATCTGATCCTGTGTCTGTTGGGTGTGTGTGTTCCCAGTCAAGCAGCGTGTGGAGCAGAAGCTTGAGCAGATGGGACGTCCTCAGGGGGTGCGGCTGCACACGGCCCATGTGCTCTGCATGGAGGCCATCCTCAACGTGGGCCTGGAGATGGGCAGCCACAACCAGGACTGCTGGCCCCATGTCTTCAGGTAATACAGCCAAGCTGTGGCAGGGCAGGCGATGCAGAGATCGAAGTCACAACCCTCTCCATAACCACTGAGAAAAAGGCATGATGGCATATTACATTGGATTCTCGGTACAGTTGCAGCCACAGGTTACTAACACTCATCTATAATGTGAACTCTCATCTGTAACGACACACTGAACAATACAGTAGCGTACTGGTCTCTGTCTATCCAGGGTGAGCGAATATGTCAGCTCTCTGGAGCACAGCCACTTCAGCGACGGCAGCTCCCAGGCCACCATGACCATCACCCAGGCCCAGCAGGCTGTAGACCTGGGGCTGGATTTGTGTGGCGAGCCTAGTCCGGACAGAGATCTGGCCCTCAGCAGCCAGCCGGTCATCCAGCCCCAGTCCATCCAGGAGCTGCTAAGGGAGGGTAGGGGGGGGAAAGGCCTGGACCGTAGCCTGATGACTGGGACCAGCGCATCCAAGGCCGTCTGCACCCTATCTACACAGGCAGACAGGTACTGCAGTATAGGCTACAGAACTGTCTGAATAGCATACTAAGTTTCATATTCTCCTCTCGCTCTCTTTTTCATTGACTTTCATGCCTGAATAGCAATATGAAACAAACAATATAGTTATTGTTGACTGACTAGGCTGAAATACAAAAGTTGTCAGTGAAAGAAACAGCAGCCCATGTTAAATGGCCACCTGGTGGCAGTGTGGATCAAGCACAGCTCAAGTACATGAAAGTATTTGACCCAGACCAGTATGTGATGTGGTACTCTTGATTGTACAAATTAAGAGTCACATGGTCATGCAGCACTTTCTCTTCTGGACATAGGCCAATTACACATGGATAAGTTATAGTCTGCAGTCAGGGCCAGATTAAGAAATCATCATGAAGTGACACACAGATTTGTACAATATTCTGAGGAAATATAAACTGTGTATTATAGGGTACCTAAATACACTTTCCAGTGTCACACTGTCTCACCTAATGAAGAAGATGAAGCTGTAGGCTACTCACCGGTGATGGTCTCGTCAAGGCCATAGCATATCTCATGATAAACTACTTTGAAAAACAGTGCTGCTGAAAATTGGGAGTTGAGAAAGAAAAATATATATATATTGGTTCTACAGAAAGATTAGTCTTCTCTTTTCAGCGGTAGGCATTTACTTTTCAAACTGTATGTGTTTCCTGCAATTGTATTTTGAAATTTGCAAAAGGCAAACTAACAGCCGCAACCAACCGTATAAATATAATTCATAGATGGCAGTTCCCATTCAAGTCAGGTCTGGCAGCCATTGCTAGTGTATCCATGAGTTTAACAGTCAAATTGCCAGGGTTAGATGTTCCAAAAATCTTCTATGGATTATATGTCTATGGCCACAACACAACAGACTGTCCTATATTTGGCACTGCATGCAGCACAAATTGCGACCTTCCCCACTGTAGGCATACCGGTAACTTCCAAAATAAAGGAAACACTTGAGTAAATGAGGAATACAAAATATACAGTATGTTATGTGTGGGGTGCATTTTCCTGCCATGGTTTAGGTCCTATTGTAGAATCTATGCCAAGGCACTTTGAAGCTGTTCTGGCAGCTCGTGGTGGCCCAACACCCTTTTAAGACATTTTAAGTGTTTTGGAAGTTACCTGTATGTGCCTGTGATAAAATTTAGTCCCCGGTTATTTTTTTTTAGCTATTGGTCCTCTGTGGCAAAATTATACTCTGGTGTATTTTGAACATTCAGAGTGGGCTTCTGTGGTTGGATAAAAATAAATAAATAAAATGGTTTATCTCTTTTTTGGGGGGACTCTTGGGCCCCCTACGGGCTTGAGTCCCTGCATTAATCCGGCCCTGCCTGCAGTGTTTATATAACTACATAAGCACTAGGCCGCTTTTAGAGGAAATAATAAAAACACTTATCTGGCAGATGTTTCACTCTCCTACTAGTCCCACAGCTTTCTAATTGGCTTGTGGTGATTCCTTTCTGCTGTTTGAAGAATATAGTGGCAATAATTTTGATTCCACTGTATGACCTTTTTTGCAGGTTATTTGAGGACTCTGTCAGTAAACTGAACATGGTTAGCCTGGTGGGTTTCCTGCACCAGCTGAGGAGAGCATCTCAGTCCCAGCTCTTTGACTCAGTCACTGAGACAGGAGACTACTCCTTAGCCATGCCAGGTACCAAACACAGCACATGCTTATCCCCAACAGACTTAGATAAAAACCCTGGGTCAAATTTGCCCAGTAGAATAGAACCAACAGAACAGTCCCAAAGGACATCAATATTGCCTGTGTGTTTTTAGGAGAGGCAAAGTCCACCATGGACAGGCGTAGCGCCCTGCATCTGTTCCGGCTGGGGGAGGCCATGCTGCGGATCGTGAGGAATAAGACCAGACCCCTGCTGCACATGATGAGGGCCTGGAGCATAGTGGCACCGCACCTGGTGGAGGTAGGAGCACAGGGAATGCGTCTCAACTGTGTAGCCTCCTTTGCTGATGTCCTCTCCTCCACGATCACTAATATGGTATAGCCTAATAGGTTCACCCTTTCTGCAGGTTATATTAGGCCTATACCCACTGGGCACAGACATCAGTTCAACATCTAGTTTTGATTTACGTTCGTGAACTAACGTGAAATCAACAAACATTTCATGCGGCCGTTGGATTTAGTTTGGTGAGAAAATATGTAATTCCCTTAGTTTTCCAAGTTGATTCAATGTCATTTACATATAGAGTTTTTGTTGTTGAAATGACATGGGAACAGTGTTGATTCTACCAGTTTTTGCCCATTGGGCATTGTTCTCGTTACTGTTTCTCTCTGTCTCCTCCTAGGCTGCCTGCCACAAAGAGCGCCATGTTTCCCAAAAGGCTGTGTCCTTCATCCATGATGTTCTGATGGAGGTGCTGACCAGCTGGGCAGAGCTTCCCCACTTCCACTTTAACGAGGCGCTCTTCAGACCCTTCGAGCACATCATGCAGCTGGAGCTGTGTGACGAGGACGTGCAGGACCAGGTGAGTTGTCCCACACACACACCTCTTATAATTAGTTGACCCGGTAGTTGAAACGTCCTATTGTTTGTCCCTCAGGTGGTCACGTCCATAGGGGAGCTGGTAGAGATGTGTTCCCCTCAGATCCAGTCTGGCTGGAGACCTCTATTCAGTGCCCTGAGGACTGTGCATGGGAACAAGCCAGACATGAAAGACTACCTGATAGGAGAATATTCCATGGGTATGTATGACAGGCAGCCTAGTCGTTGAGTTTGTTACATCTCAATGTTTCTATGTGTTATTGTATTCCCTCAGTTACTGCCCGGCTACAGTATTTCTATTGTATTCACATGCATTCTGGTTCTTTGTGTTGTCTGTAATGATGGCTTATGAGAGAGAGTCTCAGCAGGAGAAACTGTATGTTGGCACAGAGCCTCGTCTCCTCTCTCGAAGGAGATTCCTGTATATCGCTGTTTTTTTTTTGTTGAGGTTGTTTTCTGCTCTGTCTGTAATGCAGGGAAGTCTCAGGCACCTGTGTTTGATGTCTTTGAAGCGTTTATCAACACCGACAACATTCAGGTCTTCGCCAACGCAGCAACTGACTACATCATGTGCCTTATGAAGTTTGTCAAAGGTTTAGGTAAGTCAGGTAAATGAGATGATTACACCATTTTATTTTTCTATGGATGTGTAATACTACTGTCATGATCGTCACATTTTTAGGTAGAGACATTGAATGTTCATCTTATTTGGTAAGAAATAATGGAATTGATTACTCTGATTGCCATCAGTGAGTGTGTTGGCCTTGTTCCCAGGAGAAGTGGACTATAAGGAGATTGGGGACTGTGTCAATGCCACTGGCTACAGTTCTACAGACCTGTGCCTCCCT
Source organism: Oncorhynchus tshawytscha (assembly GCF_018296145.1). Lineage (NCBI taxonomy): Eukaryota > Metazoa > Chordata > Actinopteri > Salmoniformes > Salmonidae > Oncorhynchus > Oncorhynchus tshawytscha. Next base: position 27,515,345 of record NC_056453.1, read on the forward strand.
GCTCTGGACTACCTGAGGAAGTGCTCTCAGGTAGGAAAACACTGGCCCATGGGCCACCTTAACTATTTTCAATGGGCGTCACACGAGAATGAGTTATTTTATCAGACAGGCTTCCAGAAAGTCTATTAAAATAGATAAAGGGTCACACAACGGGCTAAAGGAAGAACTTTCCATCTACGTTTAGTGTATCCACACTGTATGATGAGGTTTTCTTCTGCAGCTGCTTGCCAAAATCTACAAGATGCCTTCCAAGCCAGTGTTCCTGGGAGCCCGGCTGGCCAGCCTGCCCATGAGGGCCCAGGAGAAGTCTGTCAGCAGTGAGGATGGCATGGACTGCGTCCTGGCTGAGTTTGACGATGACACAGGCTTGATCCAGGTTTGGATCCTGCTGCTGGAGCAGCTGACTGCAGCGGTATCGAATTGCCCCCGGCAGCACCAGCCCCCCACCCTGGAACTACTGTTTGAACTTCTCAGAGCGCTCACCAACTTGCCAGGTTAGAAGTGATACCATAACACCAAAGGACAGATCAGATTCAACACTCTCCACTAGAGTTTGGTTTATATGGTCTGGGTGATAATTTTATAAGATAAACATAGTCATTATGAATGTAGCCTACATGAAAACCGGTTATTTTTTTTCTCCACCTCCATAGGACCGGGCTTTGCCATATTCTCTGTGATCCAGCTTCTTCTTCCTGTGATGTCACTCTGGCTCCAGCGTAGCCATGGCGACCATGCGTACTGGGACATAGCCGCAGCCAACTTCAAGCACGCCATTGGGTTGTGCTGTGAGCTGGTAGTGGAGCACATTCAAAGCTTCATCCACTCAGGTACAGTGGCCATGGAATGACTCCTGAGTGGTGGTCAAACATAGTGTACACAAAGCTGTCAGCAGAGATGGAAGTGCACTTAGGCAGTTAAACAGACAAAATAGGTCTTTGTGAAACTTATGTAGCCCAGGGGCCGTATGTATCCAGGGTCTCAGAGTAGGAGTGCTGATTTAGGATCAGTTTTGCCTTTTAGATCACATTGAACATTTCTACATGGGCAAGGAAAACTTGATCCTGACTCCTATTCTGAGATCCCTGATACATACGCCCCCAGATCCTGTTTGTCCCCCTGTCTGTATCCTTGATATCTCTGTCCTCCTGTAGATATTGGCTATGAGCATCTGATCAACCTGATGCTAAAGGACCTCTTCAAGCTGCTGGTGGCCTGTGTGGCTGAACCTGCTGAGACGATCTCTAGAGTGGGCTGCTCCTGCATCAGGTGACCATGCACTTGCGCTGTGCACGCTCACACACACACAGAATGTGTATGACTGAGCTGTAGATGACAGGTGTTTGTCTCTTCCTGTGGCAGGTACGTGTTGGTGACGGTAGGCCCAGTCTTCACTGAGGAGATGTGGCGTCTGGCATGCTGTGCCCTGCAGGATGCCTTCTCTGCCACCCTGGAGCCTGTCAAGGTAAATACCTGGGCCGTGCCATGGTTCTGACTAGAGGTAGTGTAGCTACGACCAGAATTGACTTTTTCATAGCAGGTTAGGATAATTCACGTGGGAGGTTAGGAGATTTAAGGTTAGGAAAAGGGTTAGGGTTACTGAAAATGCTACCTGAAAATGCTACTAAACCTGCTACGAAAAGTTCCGGTCGTAGCTGTACTCCCTGTAGTCAGAACCCCCTGCCATCCCCTGTGTCAATGGGGTTTAATCTTAAAATAATTAAAGGTGCAAACTTCCTCTCAAATTTTTCCATGGTTGTTATTTTAGACCAGTGGAATAAACTGTATAAAAATCAAGCCACACACTCTATATGCTCCCAACAATTGAATGGGTAAACCTAATCAACGTTTCGTCAACGCTGTGCCTTCTTCAGGGTTGAGGCCAGTGGAATAATCAACACCCGTTTAGAAAATGATGTAAAAAGCTTTCCCTGGCAATGATCTCATGAGGTGATATTAATGCCATGAACAAATTACAATAATAGGACACAAAATCACCTCGTTTAGAGGCCCAGTGCAGTCAAAATTACAACACCAGATGGTGAATTATTTAATAGAACAATAAGAAAGAGTTCCAAACCTCTGCCAATAACAGCTAGTTATCCATTTCCCCTCCCCACTCAGACCACTCCCAGACAGTCCTTGCAAAATTCTTGCTTGAGAAATAGTTTTTTGCTAGAAAGCTAATTTTAACATATTAATTAAAAGCTATTACAGTAAGGTATTTGCAGTGCATTCAGAAAGTATTCAGACCCCTTGACTTTTTCCACATTTTTGTTACAGCCTTATTCTAAAATGGAATAAATTAAAAATGTTCTACATCAATCTACACATCTAACCCGTTTTCGCTTTGTCCTTCTGGTTTTTAGAAATGTTGGCACATTTGATAAAAATACAAAAACAAAATACGTTATTTCCATAAGTATTCAGACCCTTTGCTATAAGACTCGAAATTGAGCTCCGGTGCATCCTGTTTCCATTGATCATCCTTGATGTTTCTACAACTTGATTAGAGTCCACCTGTGGTAAATTCAATTGATTGGACATGATTTGGAAAAGCACACACCTGTCTATATAAGGTCCCACAGTTGACAGTGCATGTCAGAGCAAAAACCAAGCCATGAGGTCAAGGGAATTGTTGTAGAGCGCCGAGACAGGATTGTGTCGAGGCACAGGTCTGGGGAAGGGTACCAAAACATTTCTGCAGTGTTGAAGGTTCCCAAGAACACAGTGGCCTCCATAATTCTCACATAAAATAAGTTTAGAACCACCAAGACGGGCCTTGGTCAGGGAGGTGACCAAGAACCTAATGGTCACTCTGACAGAGCTCCTGAGTTCCTCAGTGGAGATGAGAGAAGATTCCAGAAGGACAACCATCTCTGCAGCACTCCACCAAATAGGCCTTTATGGTAGAGTGGCCCACTCCTCAGTAAAAGGCACATGACAGCCCGCTTTAGAGTTTGCCAAAAGGCACTTAAAGAGACTCAGAGCATGAGAAACAAGATTCTCTGGTCTGATGAAACCAAGATTGAGCTCTTTGGCCTGATTGCCAAGCGTCACGTCTGGAGGAAACCTGACATCAACCCTACGGTGAAGCATGGTGGTGGCAGCATCGTGCTGTGTGGATGTTTTTCAGCGGCAGGGACAGGGACACTAGTCAGGATCGAGTGAAAGATGAACTGAGCAAAGTACAGAGAGATTAATGATGAAAACCTGCTCCATAGCACTCAGGACCTCATACTGGGGAAAAGGTTCACCTTCCAACAGGACAACGACACTAGCACACAGCCAAGACAACACAGGACTGGCTTTGGGACAAGTCTCTGAATGTCCTTGAGTTGCCCAGCCAGAGCCTGAACTTGTACCAGATCGAACATCTCTGGAGACCCAAAAATGGCTGTGCAGCAACAGAGACAGGGGGACAAAAATGGCTATCCAACCTGACAGAGCTTGAGAGTGTCCGCAGAGAAGAATGGGAGAAACTCCCCAAAAACCGGTTGTGCTAAGCTTGTAGCGTCATACCAAAAATGACTCAAGGCTGTAATCGCTGCCAAATGTGCTTCAACAAAGTGCTGAGTAAAGAGTCTAAATACTTGTGTAAATGTGATATAAAAAAAATTGCTACAATTTCTAAAAAACTGTTTTTACTTTGTCATTATGTGGTATTGTATGTAGATTGATGAGGAAATATATATTTTATACATTTTAGAATAAGGCTGTAATGTAACAAAATGTTGAAGTCAAGGGGTCTGAATACTTTCTGAATGCACTGTACTTGTTTTCCAGACATGATTTGATATTGGGATAAAAAATGTCTGCATTGGGCCTTTAACCCATTCATTCTGATTATGGCTGTGCTGTGTGGCAGCAGGTGAATGCATGTTTCTAGCCCCATATCATTCCTACACTAGGTAGGCTACATTTAGAAGGATACGTCTCACGACAAGTATTTTCCTCAGTCCCAGCCCTGCACAATATGAGAGGACCAAATATAATCTTCTTTAAAGCTTAAAGCTGCAGCCTTTTTAGAGAGAAAATAAAAAGCTTGTCTCTACTTGTATTGTAGTAGAAAGAGGGCTTAAATGCATGATTCATTACTACCAATAACAGACCTTTAAATATAGTGACCTTGCAAGAGATTACTCTACTTAAGAATGGATTGTGTCTTCACTAACAGCATTGTTTATTCAGACTGTCTTAAAACATATAGTGGTAGACTCTATATGCACGCAGGCATACTGTATGGACAAGACCAACTTTCTCAGGCTTGTGCTTTTTTTGTGCTTCCTCCTCTGCATTGCTTGCTCTTTGGGGCTTTAAAGCACTTTGTGACAACTGTAAAAAGGGCTTTATAAAAGAGTCATAGTTGTTGTAAATGGGTCATCTACATTCAGGACAGGTCATTAATTCCCTAGTAAAAGTAAATGTCCACTATAATTTAGATGTTTAGTTCCAGTAATGAATGTTGGGATTACTGTCATTCATTAATTTCTTTAGACATAAAAAATTATCCTAGGTGTATGTATACTTTCACTGTCTCAACTGTTTGTATGACGTTCCATGTGTGTCTGATTGAGAGAGTTGCAGTTGATCAGTGTGTTCTAGATCCTGTTGATTGGATCACATTGTATGTAACCTTGTGCTCCAGACTGTATAGCTTCAGCATGCATGCCAGAGTGCCACACAGAACCTGTGTGTGTTTCTGTGTCTCTACCTCTTGTGTAGAACCTGCTGGCGTGTTTCCGTAGTGGTTCAGACAGCTTCTCTGGGGACGCCTGTGAGGTTAAGGTGGCCGCTCCGTCCCACTCCCCCTCTGCTGAGGCAGAGTACTGGAGAATCAGAGCCATGGCCCAGCAGGTGACCCTCCACCACCACACACTAGTTTACTCAATCGGAAATCACCTTTAAATGTCAGTCGCCCTATTGCACGGATCTTCTGCAGTCCGGATTGAATCCAGGCCTAGGCTTACATGCATGTTGATGTGAAATGACGTATACATGTGTGGCTGTCCACAGTCAGACCTGTGTCCAATACTACTATTCATCAATCTAGATGTTATTAAACAACATTTCAAACCTCTGTATTAAGTCTCAAATCTTCTATGTAGACAGTACATTTCATTATTCATGTATATTGTTCAGTATAACTTTATAGTTGTTGAACATGTCTCCTATCTTCCTCCTGTCTTTAGGTGTTTATGCTGGACACCCAGTGCTCCCCTAAAACCCCCAATAACAAAGAAGGCTTTGAGCATGCCCAGTCTTGTGTGCTCATCATAGAGCTCCCTTCAGACCAGCAATCCAATGGTCACACTCAGAAAAGGTTTGCAATGTTTAATCACATAGCTGGTGTGTGGTGGCTTTTGTATACTGTGTGTTCAACCTGTCGTGTACAGTACACCATCAACTTTGAATCATTGCTCTATTCTAATCTATTCACTATCTATATATAGTGTGTTACAGTTTATCTAGGTTCACAGCCCGTTCTCAGAATGTAGCTTTCGATGTGCAGTATATTCTATCTCCTTATGTGCTGATTTCTCTCTCATGTGCTGGACTTACAACAGAAAAATTGGGTAAGAGCACTTCGATGACACCCATACCATGATTCTGGTTTACTGTGAGCAGCATTTATGCCCACCTGTATATTCAATATTTACATTTTTCCTTTAAGCATCCATTCAATGTCATGGACCATATTATGTCATGTCAACATCTGTTATCAGATGACATAAGCTACTGTGCAGATGATGAAGACTTTGTCTTATCCACCATGCGTAGATATGAAATTCTTTCCCTTTTTATAAAATAAGAATATTCCCAGAGTCCTCTGACCTCTGATACAGTATTATTATTTTGATCAAGCTCTTTGGGATTACAATGTGGTTTTATTAAATCTGCTTTTGACTTTCAGTTAAGGACCTTTTCTTTAATGCTGTTTATCAGAAACCTCATATGATGCCCTGAAGGATGGAGAAATTGATGTCTGAGATTTAAAGCTAGAGTCCTTAATTGAAACAATAGCATACCTTTGTTTTGGTAAACAGCTGAGGGATGGGGCTGGAGAAATATAACCACTCTCAAATTCATAAACAGAGCTATGGATGCAAGGACTGACCATCAATTATATCAAAATTATAGTTTTAACCATGTTTTGAGGCTACTGTTTGTTTACATTTTTATTGTTTACAAACAACCAAGCTTATATTTTGGGTTCTGATGATAGGGTACGACAGTTGAACTAAGCTCATGAGGTATTTCTAAGTTATATTCCTCAAGAATCAATGGGTACATATCATTCATTTATATGTCCAAAAATGGATGCAGCAACTAAGGATTGTAGCTTTTAAAAGCAGTGTCGTAAAACTTTAAAGCTTAAATCCCAGTAAGTTGTTGCATGTTTCTGACAATCAGACAAACCAAATATAAGTCAAATAGGAATCTATTTACATAAATGGTTTCATTAACCTTTTTCTCCATCTGATCTATAGGATTCCTTTCAGAACTATAGTGGTTAGCTTACTCTCTCATCAAGTGTTGCTCCAGAACCTGTATGACATTCTGCTGGAGGAGTTTAAGCACCCTGGTGATGCTGAGACCCAGGAGAAGACCACCCCAGTATCTGATCCTAGACCATCTGGTTTCCTGCGCTACATCTCCATGCAGAACCTGGCCATCATCTTCGACCTGCTGCTGGACTCCTACCGCACAGCCCGAGACTTCGACACGCGCCCGGGCCTCAAGTACCTGCTGATGAAGGTGTCTGGGGTGTGTGGCGCTGCCAACCTGTACCGCCAGTCTGCCATGAGCTTCAACATCTACTTCCAGGCCCTGCTGTGTGCCACGCTCACCAACCAAGAGAGTATCACGGCTGAGCTGGTGAAGAAGATCCTTTACGAGGAGGGCGAAGGCAGCTCCGACTCCTCCCAGCAGTGCTCCTCCGAGGACGAGGACATCTTCGAGGAGACGGCTCAGGTGAGTCCCCCGCGGGGGAAGGAGAAGCGCCAGTGGAGGGCCACCATCCCTTCACTCAGCATCCAGCCGGTCAGCAGCGCAGACTGGGCCTGGCTGGTCAAGCGGCTGCACAAGCTCTGCATGGACCTCTGCAACAACTACATCCAGATGCACCTGGACCAGGAGAACCTGGTGGACGAGGCAGTGCCCGTCTTCCGGGGGGACCCCCTCTTCTTCCTGCCCTTCTTCCCCTCCACCCCAGAGACTCCCACTCCCTCCACGGGAGGCCTGTCCGGCCGGGGAACACCCTCAGATGACAGCGTGCGCTCCCACCTGGCAGAGACGCCGTCGGAGGACACACACAGCCCTACTGCTGGCTACTGCATGGACAGCCTGCCACACCTGAGAGGGGAGAGGAGAGACCCAGCGGGCCGCAAGAAGGAGTGGTGGGAGAGTGCTGGGAACAAGCTATACACCATCGCCACCGACAAGACCATCACCAAGCTGATGATGGAGTACAAGAAGAGAAAGCAGCAGCACAACCATTCCACCTTCGTGAAGGAGACCAAGGGGGGAGAGAACAGGGGCGAGGCAGGGACGATGAGGGGCCCAGAGTCCTCCAACCCACAGAGGCCCCAGCAGCTGGTGGACCCGGGGCCCATGAGACACTCGTTCAGTGCCGGGCCAGAGGTGCTGAGGCAGGAGAAGATCAGACCCCGCTCCGGTTCTACAGCAAGCTCCCACAGCGTCTCCATTAGAGACTCAGAGGCTCAGATACAGGTAGGACTGCAGGGGAAACATGACCAGATACAGGTAGGACTGCAGGGGAAACATGACCAGATACACGTAGGACTGCAGGGGAAACATGACCAGATACAGGTGGGACCGCATGCAGGGGAGACATGACCAGATACAGGTGGGACTGCATGCAGGGGAAACATGACCAGATACAGGTGGGACCGCTTGCAGGGAAAACATTGCCAGATACAGGTGGGACTGCATGCAGGGGAAACATGACCAGATACAGGTGGGAGGTGGGACTGCAGGTGGGACTGCATGGGGAAACATGACCAGATACAGGTGGGACTGCATGCAGGGAAAACATTGCCAGATACAGGTGGGACTGCATGCAGGGAAAACATTGCCAGATACAGGTGGGACTGCATGCAGGGAAAACATTGCCAGATACAGGTCCAGTTCTCTTTTCATGATTGGATAAACACTCAATCCTCTCTCGTTCTCTTTATTTTGTTCTTGTTCCCTCGTTCTCTCTCTGCCTCTCTCACTCTCTCTCTAGGCATGGACTAACATGGTTCTGACCATCCTGACTCAGATCCAGCTCCTTCCAGACCCTACCTTCGTGGCCCTGCAGCCCGCCGTGTTCCCCTGCATTAGTCAGCTGACCTGTCACGTGACTGACCTCCGTGTGCGCCAGGCAGTGCGAGAGTGGCTGAGTCGCGTAGGAAGAATGTATGACATCACTATGTGAGGATCAGCTCCGTTCCTTACAGTGTTTGTAAAAGGGAGACTCAAAGGCTCAGCCAATGAGAATCTGCATTGCCACTTTTAGCCGCATTCAGTTTGATTGTAATTTACAGGAAGTCATACAGTTTGATTGTAATTTACAGGAAGTCATGCAGTTTATCTTTGCTAGGTTTTGCTTTAACGCTGTCACTCCTGAATGAAATGGAAGTGAGCTTTTTACCAAAAATAGAATCGTTGTGTCTTTAAATTAGCTGACATAGCTATTTATTGTAGACCCCAATTTATGTTTACTACATATTATTTATATAAATTCTTTACAACTGCAAATATGCTATTACATTAAGAATATATATATTTTTTATTTATATTTGTGATTTGACATTGGAATAACTGTATATAAATCAGATATTGTGCTATATGAAGAAATTAGTTCCAGTTAGCTTTACACATTTCAGTAGTAAATTGGTGTACTGCACTCTGACAAGATTCCAATCTATAAATCAGGCAAAATGATTTACCAAGCCCAGGCCCCTCTCAGTGAAATGGATGATATTCTCTTTAGTATTAATTAACATTAACAAATGTTGTTTAAGAGAGGAGATGAGATGCCTTGATGACACCAGCCAGTCACAAGGCCTTGGTGAAAGTGACCCAGTCCCCACTAGGTAAATAGACCACATGACCCTAATCCAGTGGTAAAAACCCTAGGTGGATAAACTCTAATTGGCTGTCGCAGTGAAAAGAGTACGGCTCCCTATACTTTCGGGGATTTTTTTTTTGCAAAAGGTAGGTAAACTGTTGGGCCCAAAATGATTTTACTGGCGTTTACCCTCCACTACACCACTGCCCAAATCCATCCATTCTTTAACATGATAGAAATACAGCCTTGCTATTATCTAAGCATGCCTGAGATCTCACCATATAGGTCAATGAGTCGTACTCATTAATGTCCAATGAAATCAGAGAGCAAATCCCCACATGCTGATCCTCATTGAGAGCGCTGTTGATAAACAACCCAACAAATACTGTAAGGCAGGATTATGTTTCGTTCATATACCCTCAACAACAGTTTGGGTTGGAGCCATGCTCAGACCTGGCCTGTCTAGAAACGGTCATCCTTCGATAATGTCAGACCCAAACATGATGATTCTCCAATCACTACGCCTTTCCCTGACCATAGCCGGACTCCTCACTAGCCCCTCTATAGGAAATGTCAGAATTGCTATCGTGTTGTCCCTCTCTGACCTCTCTGACCCTGCTCTAATAGCTGACATCTGCTTGGGTATTAATGAAAAGGGACAGATGATTGAACACTCAGTACATGTATCACTATAATATATGTTCGCCATTGCTGTTTGTGTAAATTTGAGCAGTCAAAGAACAGCCTTTTATGTACCCACCCACACAAGTTTGTCTAGGATTTTAGTAACTTTAGTGGATTATTTATTAGTAGATATAATATGCACCTGCTCTCAAAACATGTTCCCTTGAATGTACATTTGTTCCCTAATGTTTTGATACAGTTGACATTTTCATGCTGGCCTCCAAAGATTAGTTGAATCTCTGGTAGTAAATGTCTGCGCTTAAAAGGTATTAAAAATAAATATATCTTATTAGGTTTTCAGCTCTACTGTACTCTAAAATAGGCAAGAATTGAAAAAAACAGATCAGAAAAAAAATTGAAGTTGGCCAAAATGCATTTGTGAATATAGTACATTTTTATATGGAAGCACTCTCAAGCTCATTATAGTAACACACTTTTACAATGAATCAAGATGATTTCATACAGAAGAAAACGGAAAAATAAGTACATTTAAATGTAGATATCTAGAAAGTAACATGTTATTATGTTAGAATTCTGTCATGAGAGTTAATGTAATATTCTACTATTGAAAAGTTTAGTAATTGCTTTCATTGCATAATTTGTTGAGCATATTCTCATCTGGTCTCCATTGCAGTACTGGGGGTAGAATTTTCAGTGTCAAGTTTACTTATTACAGTGCATTACAGTTTACTTTATAGTGTATTTTCTTCTGACAACCTGGGACAGTCTTTTTTGCATACATACTGTTTATTATAGAATGCACCTTTTTGTTTACTGTCTTAATGAAATGATCAACTTTGGGAGGTGAAAATGACTGTACAATGACCAAAGACCTGCCCACTGTATGTGTCTAGGGGCTCTATTCAATCTGGATGGCTGAAGCATTACAGATTGGGGCGATTTTAGAAATGTAAAGGTCATTTCCGATCGAGCTGACACATACGGCGTTTACCTTGAATACAGTCTCCACAGGATTATTGCTGTTAAAATGTCAAGTCACGCCAACCTGAACTCAGGGGTATCATAGTCAATTTGTATGGTATGTATTAATTTGTGGATGCCCATCATCCATTCCATATATATTACAAATTACAATTCGTATGATGTGTTATGAATTGCAATTCATACAATGTTACAAATTTGCAATATGTATGATATGTTACGAATTCCAATTTGTTGCGGTTAAATTTAGCTAGCTGGCTAACGTTAAGGTGGAAAGGGTTAGGGAAAGGGTTAGCTAACATGCTAAGTAGCTGAAAAAAATAGTAGTTACTAAATGCAAAAGTTGTCCATGATGAGATTTGAACACGCAACATTTGGGTTACTATACGTTTGCGTTATATTACAACCAAACATCCTCCTTTTGTTTTTGCCTTCGATAGCCTTCTGTGTTATGTAAACATACCAACTATTGAGTTTTCCCAAAATGTAAATTTTTTTATTGTTACCTATAGTCTGAGACCAGGCTCATCATGCTGTAAAGCTGAACTTCAGCAATAAAGATTGAATGGAGCCCTTGATGTAAGCTGCTGATGATTATTAAGTTCCATTCGTTGTATACTTTTACAGCATCATCTCACTGGAAATGATGCTGAGCATGCAGCTTGTGAATGTGTTATATAGAGGCACTATCTTCTAACTGTTGATCCTTTCCAAGAAACGTATCATCTGCCGTAGCTTCCTATCTGCTGATTGAGGATGAAAAGGGAGCAGGACCCTGAGAGTGCGTAGGCATATAAGCGGCTTTGAGAGAGAAACCGTCGACTATTCCTTATTGTCTGAGTTGATAATTTGTGGGTAGATTGTGACCCAATTGTTTGACACAGTTTGTTCAAAATGATCAGTTTATGGGATGATGGACGTGGATTTTAAAAACAATGGAGTGTTTGTGTATCTAACCGTCCTAGACTGTGGCAATATCATTGCTTCCTATAACACATTTTTACTCCTCTGCCCCAAACTGTGTTGATGCATTTATTTGAAACCATCAATAGTCCAATTCCATATGTTCTGCAGTGTGGGAGCACATTACTTAATGGCGCATGAATACTGTATGATCATGATTCAAAAAAGATTCAAGGCAATTCCTCTTGGAGCAATTTAAACAATATTTGAGAAACATTAAAAAATCTTTTGGAACCCATAAAGTATGGTCCCATGAGATGGCAATTGTTTTCAACACAGTTCAATGTGTTTTGTCTTATAACCAAAAGCACATGATTGAATTCAAATCACTTGACATCAATGGTATTATTATACCTTTATTTCAACAAGGAACACAGACTGAGACCAAGGTCTCCTTTACAGCTGGGCCCTGTAGCTAGAGGTGTATTGTGTAATGCTTAATTTAAGGCAATTAGAGTGAGAAAGTGTTCTAAAATGTAGAAAGGAATGTGTGGAGCATGCCTGACGGTTTCTGTAACGTTTTCATGCACTAAGACGACTGTTTTGTTAACAGATTAATTCTGCAATCTTAAGTGTTTAGCCAAACAAAATTCAATTAACTGATTATTAAAAACATTTGGTTAATATATTGTTATTAATATGCATATGTCTTATGAATATTTGACTGTTTGGCAACTAAGTGTACATATACCGTCAAACTTCTGCCAGTTTGTAAGTTCTGTACATTTTCCTCTGAATGACTATGGTCGGTATTATGGATGAACTGAATGGCACAAGCCTGGCAGAAAGAATGTCTTGCTTAGGGCTCTATTCAATCCCTATCGTGAAAGTTCTGTGTTACAGCATGAAATTTAAAGGCAACGTTTCAGCGTTCGTTAGGACTGCATTCATGGAAAACACTGCATATGTCGGCTCAATCAGGAATTACAGTACCTTTTAAATATCTATCACACAATCTGTAATTCTTCAACGACACAGATTTAATAGAGCCCTAAGAGGGCCAATATTGTCAGTGATTTTTAAAAGCTTTTTTTCTGCCTTTGATAAATAACTATTATAATGTTTGTGTTCTTTCTCTGGCTTGACTCCCTTGCTGATGTAATTTGTCTTCAGATTGTACGTATTCATGTTTGTATTCATACTCAGCATATTTCAAAGCGCGTTTATGTTGTGTTGTAGAATAAACAAACAAATCGATTACCAGATCTGATGATTTATTTTATACAATTTATATTGGTCTCAATTATGTAACTCTCTCTTGATCTAAGAGGGGGTCAGTAACTTTTCTCAAAACAGTGTTTGTGGGTGAAAGGGTTTTACCTGGTTCTCCGACAGGGAGGGGGGGGGGTTCTCTAAGAGTGCATTTTCCCACTACAAATTAAATCCGCCTCACTCGCCACATCAGTTGACCAACCACCCACGTAACCATTATTTGCAATGTAGGCCAAATGTGGTGCTGCTGTGAGTAAATCCAAAGAGATTGGAGAAGCCTGGCTGTGATTGGACACTGTTACATCCTCAGTGATCTCTTAGCTGGACCCATGCTTGTCATGCCCTCATTTGTAAGTATTGTACACCCTGACACGAGTGATAATCGCTCTGATTGTCGCTCCACTCTGCGCTCCAAGCCCAGGCTTTCAGCCCAGCATCATGCGGATGTTACTGGATAGCGGTTGGATGAAGTTTGGGCCAGCGGGCAGAGATAGCCTTGACTGGGTCCCTGGGTCTGGGCCGTCGCCGCTCCCCTCTCTCGACAAACATGCTCAGGTGAGTTGATCAACAGGATGCACATTAAACAAAATGGATGAGATGTTTAAAAGTATGTGAAATAGAAGTAACTAGTGTTATTCACCTTTTACTCTATTGCCAGGGTGACCACTGGAATGAGTTGACCCCCAGTGAGGACATCATGAGCAAAGAGTTCATCCTTTATGTTGTCGTAGCAACAACCTCTCTCCTTTTCATCAGCCTCGTTGGCTTCCTGGTCTACAGGAGATGCTCTACCAGCAAATTGGCTCTGACCAACGTCATCACCCTGGACCTGGAGGACCTCCAAGATCTGCAGGACCTCCAGGACCCAGAGAGCAGCACTGACTTCCTGTCCTCACTGGCCTTGCACAGAGACCATATCCCCAGCTGCAGCTCTGAGACAGACATGTCTGATGGAGTCTTCCTCATGGTCTACCTGCCAACACCCTATGAGGAGACCCTCACTAAGTTAGCCCGGGCTGCTAGCATCCGAAGCTCCAGAGGTGTGGATCGATCTGCTAGTGTCCGAAGCTCCAGAGGTGTGGATCGGTCTGCTAGTGTCCGAAGCTCCAGAGGTGTGGATCAAGCTGAAGGCACTAGAACCTCCAGAGGTTTGAATCGAGCTGCCACTGTCGGAAACTCGAGAGATGTGGATCCCCCTAAGATAGACCGATCTGCCTCTGTCAGAAGCTCCAGAGGTGCGGATCGAGCTGCCAGCATCAATAGCGCCAATCCACCTGCTGGTAAGGGAGAACAGATGAAACCCGGACAGATGCAGACTCAGTGAAGGAACAGTCCACGGACTAAGGGCAGGATTCAATCGGATAGCTCCTTTCTGGCAATGCACCATTTTAAGCAAATGTTAACGCGGTCAATGCAAATCTTCTGCGGTCTGGATTGAATCCTGGCCAATATCAAAATAACATCTCTGGATCGTCATTCCTTAATTTCTTGCAGCTAAGAGCTGAAACCATAGAGCAGCTTCTCTTTGTGTTTGTAAAATGTACCTTTGTAGCCTGATGGAACAGTCTGTTTGTGCTCTTGCTAACTCCTCTCTGTATTTCCTTCATTGTCATACTAAACATGTATAGCATGACCGAAGAGTTGGCAACAGCACATCCAGTATGAGACCAGGGTTTCTCCTAGGCTGTGTCGTACAGCATATTGTGCAGTTTTTCATGATAGTGTTAAGCAATGCATGGAGGTCAATGGTCAGAATTATTCAGAATAATCCGATCAAGATGGTACTGTTACTGTGCGTTTCATACTGTTTAACACCTGTCTGAGGAGCTTTTGATAGTTGCAGAAATGTCTATAAAGCTATTTCTTCTGTCATCTGGTCATGTTTAAAAAAGGAAAGAACATATCTTGCTATTCTTATTTATAGTTATATTATTCATATCATTATAAGACTTATTTCTAATGTAATTACTCCCTTCCTGGACTGCACAGCTAAGGAAAATGAAATACCAAATGTAAATAAGTGGTCTATTTTAGATATTTCTTAATATTTTTCATTAACTGAAAAGTGATATTTGATAGTCCAAATATGTATCAATTCATTGTAAACACATTAAAGTCTTGACATCTAATATTGTTTTTGCGTCTTAATTTATTTTTCTGTAAACAGTTCACTGGCTGGCTGCTGCAGACTGACATTTACCGACCGTTGGGACAAACTATCCACAAGTTGCTTAGTAAGCTGGATGTAGGCCCTCGACAATGCTGCACACTGAGAAGAACAATGCCATCTGAGAGGCCCATTATGTGGCAGTACAGGGCCAATGCAGGGTAGAGGCATATAATATGAACTTACATTGTTTTATTTTTGCTATGAGTTGGACCCTAGATGGAGGGGCCAGTGAGCTATCGAGACACCCATACTGTCATCACAGATGCACCTGTGTGTTGGGAGTTTGTGGAGAGGTCCGCTTCTCCACTGTGGCATTAGCCCCTAGCCTCGGTGTGACAAAGATATGCACACAGTTTGCAGTCAGAGGCAACAGGAGTGAAAGAAGGACAGGAGACAGGACTAGTTCTCCGCTGTAGCTTTGTGTCAGACCTAAAGACCCAGAACGCACACATACACATTTGTACTGGAGTGAATGAGAGAGAGTAGGGCTGGATGAGACAGTGAGGTGTGGAAGATTTACTACAGTGCTGTGGTATATGATGCAGAGTGCCATCTAGTGGCCATCTGGTAGACTATTGCAGTACTCTTATTTAGTCCATACATACTAATTTTTATTTAACTAGGTAAGTCAGTTAAGAAGACATTCTAGTTTACAATGATGGCCTACCAAAAGGCACAACACTGTACAGAAAGTCAATCAATATTTATTCAGCGCACAACCAATCATCTCTTAAATAATTATGAATAGATCTACCATTGTGCACAAAAACAACACTTGTTACAGAATATTTTACATAGAAATAACAAATCTGTCAGACAAACCATGCCTGACATGATCCAATAAGACCGATAAATAGAAGAACATTTAAAGGCTGTGGCCATTGTGAACTGCAGTCAAGGGTGTGTGAAAGAATCAATGATTTGACAACGGGAACATGTAATAATCTCAAGGACATGAAGGGCAAGGCTCCTGCTCTTTTGGTTTACTGACGGTGTCCAAACTCGTGCCTTCATACATGACCTTGTTCTTGATGCCATCTTGGATCAACCTTTGCTGCATACGGAGCTTGGCATTGGTAATTCTACAGTAGAACCTGAGAGCGCCAGCAGAAATAGACCATCAGTGTAAAGGGCTGGTTAATACATAGGGACCTGCATAGGGGTGTAGGCTGTATTGGCTGCCTTGGGGTATAGGCTAAATTGGCTGCATAGGGGTTGTAGTACTACACAAATAGATGAGAACGTCTCATGAATATGCTGAATAAATATTCTAAAATGAGACAATAATAAAGTGGTCACCCCGCCTGTGTTTTGGTAAAAAGCTGAGGGATGGGCCTGGAGAAAAGTAACCACTCTCAAATTCACAGACAGAGCAATGGATGAAAGGACAGCAAAAGTATAGTTTTAACCATGTTGAGGCTATACATTGTTTACAAACATTGGACTAAAACAATCTTATATTTCAAGAATCAGTGGGTCTATTTCATTAATTTGTAAGTCCAAAAATGGATGAAGCAAATAAGGATTCTCACTTTTAATGGACATCAACTAGCCAACAAGTAGGCTAAGCTTATAAATCAACACTGACTTCAAAGCCTACCATGATCCCAGTGTGGTAAGCATGAATCCTGCAAAACCTATGTCAAAGGACCGCTTCACTCGACCTGTGAATGACAAATTAAAGGCATGTGTAAGAAATGGAGAAATACTGTGAGAAGCAATAGAGGAAGAGCTGAAGGAGAGGATTTACTCTGCCGAAAATCTGTCCTTGTGAGATAAGCCCTTTTTTGTTTGGAGGTCTATGAGAGTGTTGAATTACATGAGGCTTGTTTGATTGAAAATAAGTTTCATAATAACAAAAGTGTGGACACACCTACTCATTCAAGGTTTTTTCTTTATTTTACTATTTTCTACATTGTAGCATAATAGTGAAGACATCAAAACTATGAAATAACACATATAGAATCACGTAATAACCAAAATAACTATATTTTACATTCTTCAAATAGCTTGATAACAGCTTTGCACACTCTTGGCATTTTACTCAACCAGCTTCACCTGGAATGCTTTTCCAACAGTCTTGAAGTAGTTTCCACATATGCTGAGCACTTGGTTGGCTGCTTTTCCCTCATCTGCGGTCCAACTCATCCCATCTCAATTAGGTTGAGGTCGGGTGATTGTGGAGGCCAGGTCATCTGATGCAGCACTCTATCACTCTCCTTCTTGGTCAAATAGCCCTTACACAGCCTGGAGGTGTGTTGGGTCATTGTCCTGTTGAAAAACAAATGATAGTGGGACTAAGCGCAAACCATGTCGGATGGTGTATTGCTGCAGAATGCTGTGGTAGCCATGCTGGTTAAGTGTGCCTTGAATTCTAAATACATTTCAGACACTGTCACCAGCAAAGCACCCCCACACCATCACACCTACATGCTTCATCGTGGGATCTACACACGCAGAGATCATCCGTTCACCTACTCAGCGTCTCACAAAGACATGGGGTGTTGGAACCAAAAATCTCATATTTGGACTCATCAGACCAAAGGACAGATTTCCACCAGTCTAATGTCCATTGCTCATGTTTCTTTGGCACAAGGAAGTCTTCTTCTTATTGGTGTCCTTTAGTAGTGGTTTCTTTGCAGCAATTTGACCACGAAGGCCTGATTCACACAGTCTCCTCTGAACAGTTGATGTTTAGATGCGTCTGCCACTTGAACTCTGTGAAGCATTTATTTGGGCTGCAATCTGAGGTGCAGTTAACTCTAATGAACTTATCCTGTGCAGCAGAAGTAACTCTGGGTCTTCCATTCCTGTGGTGATCCTCATGAGAGCCAGTTTCATCATAGAGCTTGATGGTTTTTGCGACTGCACTCTTCAGTTCTTGACTGACATTCATGTCTTAAAGTAATGATGGACTGTAATTTCTCTTTGATTATTTGAGTTGTTCTTGCCATAATATGGACTTGGTGTTTTACCAAATAGGGCTATCTTCTGTATACCAACCCTACTTTGTCACAACACAACTGATTGGCTCAAACACATTAAAAAGGAAAGAAATTCCACCAATTAACTTTGACAAGGCACACCTGTTAATTGAAATGCATTCCAGGTGACTACCTCCTGAAGCTGGTTGAGAGAATGCCAAGAGTGTGCAGAGCTGTCATCAAGGCAAAGGGTGGCTACTTTGAAGACATGTTTAAATTGTTTAACACTTTTCTGGTTACTACATGATTCCATATTTGTTCTTTCATAGTTGATGGCTTTACTATTATTCTGAAATGTAGAAAATAGTTAAAAAAAAAAGAAAATAATTAAAAACCTTGAATGAGTAGGTGTGTCCAAACTTTTGACTGGTACTGTATGTGGATGCACAAGGCAACTTCCATTGTTAGAGCAGTCACCCGGCTATCTTGTCAATATAATCTATGGAGAAACCTATGACAGAAGTAATATATTCTTACTATGCTCATATTAATGGACATTAGATTAGATTTCACCCAAACAAATCGCTCAAGACAGAGTTACATGTATCTGGAACGAGATTAGGTTATGGGTTCTGAGATTACACTCAAACAAACAAATCATTGATGTATGCCAGTGAATCTGCAGGGAAATCAAACTCACTTGTGGCCAAAAAGTGCAAAAGGCCAGCAGCCAGGGATCCCCCAGATCCATGTAGAAGAGCCTCTCTGGCACAAGGTGTGTTTTGAACGTCCAGAATACCCAGCACCTTGAAACCCTAAATGGCATACCGTATATGAAACACATTATGGGAAATGAAACTACACAGAGAATAAACAGAGAATTACTGAGATATAAACCGTGATTACTTGTATCTTGTATCAAGCATCACATGATATTACATTCATACTGTTAGCTAGCAGACACGAAAGAGGGGTAGCTAACGTTAGTTCAAAATTTAATGAAGAAACACATACTCAGCTATAGCACACTACCGTTAGCTAGCTAGCTACCTACTTAAGCAAACTAGACAACTACTGTAGCGACATCACCACCAATAATACTCTTGACCTTCAACAAATGAGTTGCTGCTAGCTAAGTTAGCATTGTCACAGACAATGTTTTCTGAATGACATTGTCTAGGACACTCACCTTTTTGTCACTCTCCTCTTCACCGGCCATTATGGCATTAGATTGACCCTGTTATGAGGAATTTACCTTCAGCATCGCCTGTATTTACTTTCGTAATCACACTGTACACTGAGCATGCGCACTAGCAGGTTCGTTAGAAATTAACCCACGAGTTCATAAAAGGAAACAGTGGTCAAAAGCTTTTGTGTTCCGGGAAGTCTTTCTCCAAGTATTGCTGACACAGATTATTTATTGAAAAATAAGGTATGCTTTCAAAAATGTATTTGATATATTGACTTTTTTACATGTCAATTCTTTCAAACTGATACAGCATGATTTACCAAAACCTTGAGCAGTATCCAACAGTGGGCTATTCACAGAATAACTCAAATGACTACCCGTTGTACCAATGAACAAGTGTGTGATTAATAGGGTTAATCCTGTCAATGAAATTATATCTCAACAAAATGTACTTGCTTGGACCTTGATAACATGTGCAGCATTAACATCAAAACACGTCCTTCCTGTGTACAGCAGGGATCTAACTCTATGACAATTATGTCAATCTGACCCTATAAAGCCATCAACTCTTGAGGGATTAGGGTGTCGAATGAATTAATATTTTGATGCAATGTCATCATCCACATGCAGAAGTCTAAACTGTGCAAAGTAGAGGTCAGGAGGAAGTCATTGTGTCAAAGTAATCCATTCTGTTACCAACATGGGATTCTATTCAAGGTTGTTGTGAAGGGGGAGAAATCATGAGCAGAGCATCCAACCCTGAATACTAGCCTCCTCCACTGTATAAATGCCCAAACACACTGCCCATCAAGACACAACTTTCTGCTGCCTGCTGAACCCTTTGAGTCCTTCAGGTAAACCTATCTATATTGATCAGACTTCTCTTATTGTTATATCTAGTTATTACAACAATTGGCAAATAATAAGCAATTTACACTGTACCATTTCTAATGCCAGAGAAAATCATGTTTTCACTTAGGCTCTCTTTCAGGATGTTAGGTCTTCATGTAGGCACCTTGATCTCCCTGTTTCTGTGCATTCTCCTGGAACCCATTGAGGGGTCTCTCATGCAGCCCTGTCAGCCCATCAACCAGACTGTGTCTCTGGAGAAGGAAGGCTGCCCAACGTGCTTAGTCATTCAAACCCCTATCTGCAGTGGCCACTGTGTCACCAAGGTACAATGTATACAGTGGTTTAGTATCATCTGAATGTACTATACAGTGGTTAGTGTCATCTTATTTAGAAGGCCATAACTTCCTTTAATTGTCAATGTGTTCTTCATAATTGCGTATCAAATACTAGAAACACCCCTTATGCATGAAAACAAAAAACATTGATCTACATTTACCTTTCCTCCTGTGTATTTATTTACCAGGAGCCGGTTTTCAAGAGCCCATTTTCCACCGTGTACCAGCATGTGTGCACCTACCGGGACGTCCGCTATGAAATGATCCGCCTACCTGACTGTCCCCCGTGGGTGGACCCTCATGTCACCTACCCTGTGGCTCTGAGCTGTGACTGCAGCCTCTGTAACATGGACACTTCTGACTGTACCATCGAGAGCCTGCAGCCAGACTTCTGCATTACCCAAAGAGTACTAACGGATGGTGACATGTGGTGACATGTCAGCCAACATGCCTGCCTATGTAATGACATGTTATATTACACCCGCCCATGTAATGACATGTAGGCCCAATGTATGGTGAACTCAAACTTCATAGGTACTACAGACATGGGCTTGTAGGTTGTATGTGAATGTACTTGTACTCATTTTGGGATCTGAATAAACTGGCTCCAACTCTGACCACTTTCAGGTGTCCTCTTTTAAGAGGGACTCCAGGAGAGAATGGGAACAATAGAGGAGAAAGAGCAATCTCAAATATCCACATTATCAATTTATTGAAGGAAAGGAGTCCATATTTTTCTGAAAAGCTGCAATACAAGCCCAACAAAGATAGTGCAATGCAGAATAGGGCTGTGTACAATACAGTATGTTATGCATTGTATATTGAAAAGGCATGTACTCTTCACATTTTAACAACAATAAAAGTAAAGTAGGTTTATTTAATTTTTAACCCCCTTTTTCCTCCCCAATTTCGTGATATCCAATTGCGATCTAGTCTCATTGCCCCTCTCGAGCCCGTTGGGGAGTTGCAGCAAAGGTCGAGTCATGCATCCTCCGTTTAACCCGGAAGCCAGCTGCACCAATGTGTCGGAGGAAACACCATTCACTGGCAACTGAAGTCAGCGTGCAGGCGCCCGGGCCACCACACGGAGTCGCTAGAGCGTGATGAGCCAAGTAAATCCCCCCTGGCCAAACCGTCTCCTAAACCGGACAATGCTGGGACAATTGTGTGCCACCCCTTGCGACTCCCGGTCACGGCCGGTTATGGCACAGTCTGGAATCAAACCCGGGTCTGTAGTGACGCCTAAAGCACTGCAATGCAGTGCCTTAGACCACTGCGCCACTCAGGAGGCCCGTATGGTATAATTTTAACAAAGAAAAGAACAAGGTATGTTCACACTGTTAAAGCTCCCAATTCACCGCTTTTTTGACAACGTTTCAATCCGATAATTTTAACAAATAGTTGATAGGAGTTATACATAGTGAATATTACAGATACAGTCCATTATCCTGGATCTGTCCTACCTGGAGCCTTCTACTCCACTATCAGTCATGGTCATAGTGTTGGTGACCTGACTCTGCTCCTCGTCACCCATGAGCTTGTCGAAGCAGGGGAAGGCCAGAGTGTCCTTAGCTCCCTTTCTCATGAACACATAGAGTAGAGGATCCACAAGGGGGCTGAATCTCTCAAAGATGGTCCCAATCTCCACATTGTGTTGGCATGTTACCCCTGATATCAGATATTGTATGATGAGGGGTAGGAACAGGACTGTGTAATTGCCCAGCACAAGGGCCAGGGTACCAATAATCCGTCTCTTTTCGACAGCTGGCACAGAGATTGAGACGGACAGAGCTTTCAACGTGCCCACTAGGAAGAATACAAGCAGTGGAAAGGGTATG
Source organism: Oncorhynchus tshawytscha (assembly GCF_018296145.1). Taxonomy (NCBI): domain Eukaryota; kingdom Metazoa; phylum Chordata; class Actinopteri; order Salmoniformes; family Salmonidae; genus Oncorhynchus; species Oncorhynchus tshawytscha. The sequence continues at coordinate 27,537,533 of NC_056453.1, forward strand.
AGGAGGTTAACTGCAAACAAAATAAGTGAAATCTCAATAGTCGGTGCGAGGTAAAACATGGAGATTTGGATGAAAGGAAAAAGCCAGATAATGGAGGACATTATGAGCGAGTATTTGATGTTACGGCGAAAACGGTACCAGAGAGGAAATGCAATCACAAGATATCTCTCGAGAGCAACACATACCATGAAACCAATGCTTGCACTAACACCAAAGAATTCAATCAACATGACTATAAATTGCCAGGTACCAGACAGTATGAATGGCCTCATGCAAATCTGAATGAGATCTGCAATAAGAAGGTTGATAACATAGACTGGAGCGATGTGATCAGCTCTGATCAGGAAGTACATGGCATAAATTGACAGACAGATCAGAGGAAAACCAATGGAGAATGTTGTCCACTGTACAACGGTTTCAATGAGGCTCCTATTTGATGTGATGTTGTCCGAAATATTGCAGAGGCTTGCTTCCATCCTTGATGCTGCTTGTTGTTGCAGGAACTAGTGAATGGCAGGGTTCTTCAGATTCCAAGTTCAAGGTCCTTAATATTTTCCTGCTGTGCCTACACTAAGAAAAAAAGTGAAATAGCTATAACATCTAAGATCCCGGTCATGATTCTTTAAAATAGGTATAGTTTTGAGCTGCATTATGAATCTTTACTCTAAATCTAAAAGCATTTCCCTTCTAAAGAAACAGGAAGTATGCTCAATAGTTCTATGTTCTGCGTATTTTTAGTAAAACTGAACATGTAATACAAATAGACCTGTCAAAGTGCAATGTCTATAGATATTAACATTCTTACATTGTGTAAATGTGTAAATTCTTACATTGTGTAAAAGGATACCTTAAACGTCTCTTTTTTATGCAATTAACTCATCAATTGAGCCATTACTACATTTTTATGAATATCATATAATAGAAAAAAATAAGAATAACTAAATCATCACTGCGCATTTCAGTGTTTAACATGTGTAGCACAAGAAAAGTTCAAATAACCCTTTAGCAACCATGTGGGATCTACAGTTAGAAACATGCAAAAAAATAGTCTAGTCATTTTTTTAAATATTTTTTACAGCACAGATACTCACAGATACTCACGGTGCACACCCAGTGACCATACAGCATGTACGTCTGAGCCTTAAATACTGTGAGACGGGAAGTCCACCACTCCAGGATGTCAAAAGTCATTGCACAATTTGTGTTACTATAGCATTTGTCAGTCTTCGATTTCTTATTGGCCAGGGAGATCATATGACATTACTAACAGTGGTTAAAAGATCCCGGACCTAATCCATTCCACACGAAGTTTCTACTTCAATGTATTTCAGAATGACAACAGGAATATTACATCTGACGTGTAACATCATACACTTCATTCACACATCTTATAATATGCATACACCATTTTGGGTGAAGAAGCTGTTAGTTTTATATTCACAGACTTGATGTGCTGTGGTACAGGCAGCTACTGGAGAATAAAACAAACTTACTAGTGATAATCCACCATACTTTTATAGGTCAGTCACAATGTTTAGGTCCATCAGACTTAAAACCAATATGTTGAGACAATGATGAAACGTGACAGCAGTCCTCCACCACACACAAATGCAACAAACAAAATATTGTGCAAATACTTCAGAAAAATGTCTTCCTTGTCACTAATGTTGAAATTGTGGGGTTACATACAGAACCAGTCAAAAGTTTGGACACACCTACTCATTCAGGGGTTTTTCTTCATTTTTACTATTTTCTACATTGTAGAATAATATGGATGACATCAAAACTATGAAAGAACACATATAGAATCATGTAGTAACCAACAACAAAAAACGTTGGAAATAAATATTTTATATTTGAGATTCTTCAAAGTAGCCACCCTTTGCCTTGATGACAGCTTTGCACACTCTTGGCATTCTCTCAACCAGCTTCATGAGGTAGTCACCTGGAATGAATTTCAATTCAAGTGTGCCTTGTTAAAAAGTTAATTTGTGGAATTTCTATCCTTCTTAATGCGTTTGAACCAATCAGTTGTGTTGTCACAAGGTAGGGGTGTTATACAGAAGATAGCCCAATTTGGTTAAATACCAAGATGTCCAGAACAGCTCAAATAAGCAAAGAAAAACGACAGTCACCATTTCAAGACGTGAAGGTCAGAAAATTTCAAGAACTTTTAAAGCTATGATGAAACTGGCTCTCATGAGGACCGCCACAGGAAAGGAAGACCCAGAGTTACCTGTGCTGCAGAGAGTAAGTTCATTAGTTACCAGCCCAAATACATGCTTTAGTGTCAGGCCTTCATGGTCGAATTTCTGCAAAGAAACCACCAATGAATGACACCAATAATAAGAAGAGTCCTGCTTGGGCCAAGAAACACGAGCAATGGACAATAGACCAGTGGAAATCTGTCCTTTAGTCTGATGAGTCCAAATATGAGATTTTTGGTTCCAACCCCCCATGTCTTTGTGAGACGCTGAGTAGGTGAACAGATGATCTCTGCGTGTGTGGATCCCACGATGAAGCATGTAGGTGTGGGGGTGCTTTGCTGGTGACAGTGTCTGAAATTAATTTAGAATTCAAGGCACACTTAACCAGCATGGCTACCACAGCATTCTGCAGCAATACACCATCCCACCTAGTTTGCGCTTAGTCCCACTATCATTTGTTTTTCAACAGGACAATGATTCTTGGTTCCAAACGCTGTGTCTTTGTGAGACGCAGTAGGTGAACGGATGATCTCCGCATGTGTGGTTCCCACCGTGAATCATGGAGGTGGTGTGATGGTGCTTTGCTGGTGACACTGTCTGATTTATTTTAAATTCATGGCTACCATATTCTACAGAGATACGCCATACCATCTGGTTTGTGCTTAGTGGGACAATCATTTGTTTTTCAACAGGACAATGACCCAACACATCTCCAGGCTGTGTAAAGGCTATTTGACCAAAGAGAGTGATGGAGTGCTGCATCAGATGACCTGGCCTCCACAATCACCAGACCTCAACCTAGTTTGGGATGACTTGGACCACAGAGTGAAGGATAAACAGCCAACAAGTGCTCAGCATATGTGGGAACTCCTTCAAGACTGTTGGAAAAGCATTCCAGGTGAAGCTGGTTGAGAAAATGCCAAGTGTGCAAAGCTGTCAAGGCAAAGGGTGGCTACTTTGAAGAATCTACAATCTAAAATATATTTTGATGTTTAAAACTTTTTTAGTTTGATGTTTTGGTTACTACATGATTCCATGTGTGTTATTTCATAGTTCTGATGTCATCACTATTATTCTACAATGTAGAAAAAAAGAAAGAAAGAAACCCCCTTGAATGAGTAGGTGTGTCCAAACTTCTGACTGGTACTGTAGTTCTTTGACAGGGAAGTTCATGAGTTCAACCACTCTTAAGTGTTGTTGGTTAGGATGACTGAGCTTCTTTAAGATTCATTGATATGTTCCAGGAATGTGTTTAAATGACATCAGTGTCTGTTAGGAGGAACTAGGCCCTGGCTTATAGACTGAGGAAAGTACAAAATGCAAATTGACTCTTTTCAATACCATCAGCATAGCTCAACTGGAACTTAGGGAAATGTGAGTCTGTATAGCTTCTGTGAAACCGCTTATCTAGCAGTTCTAGGAAGATAAGTGACTATGCTATTCAGCACCAATAAAACATTTATATAAAAAAGCCAAAAGCAAATCAATCCAATTCATAGCACGGACCTGGTACCAGACGCACCATCTACTGTGGGGATCATCCAGGTACCAGACGCACCATCTACTGTGGGGATCATCCAGGTACCAGACGCACCATCTACTGTGGGGATCATCCAGGTACCAGACGCACCATCTACTGTGGGGATCATCCAGGTACCAGACGCATCATCTACTGTGGGGATCATCCAGGAACCAGACGCACCATCTACTGTGGGGATCATCCAGGTACCAGACGCACCATCTACTGTGGGGATCATCCAGGTACAGTAATTGACGTTCACCCATCAACAGCAAGGTAAAACACACTGAGGAGGAACTCACAACGCTCTTTCCATGCGGTTCTCTCCAAAGCTACTTCAGGTAAGGCCATGGATTATCTCTGTCTATTTTTGGCAAGGGGAGGCAGTACCAAATGATCTAAATGCTATGGGGATGAATGGAATTCAGGAAACATTTTAAATGTAAAATTTCCATGAACACGGGACGGAACTATGCGAGTAGCCTTTAAGCAACAGTAGCTAGTTAGAGCATGGTCTTATTAAAGAGGACAAGTAGAGTGACATAGAAGTGATTTTGGGAGAATGCCTATGTGCTGTTTGTAGCCTAGAATGTACTATAGGCTGTCACTGACAGACTAAACAAATGTGATATTTAAAATGTTGTACACATACTCCTTCTAAAGGTATTTAATACATTCTTCCTGTTGCTGTCATTCTAGTGTGTGAAAGATGAGAGGACACTGTCACAAAATGACTATACCGGTTAATGCAACTAAACACCACAAAAACATATCATAAACCAGCTCAAATGACCAGAACGCCATGGATAAAGATATGAATATAGGGTCTGTTAACAACAACACAAACAACACTGACACTACTTTTGACCGTGTTGCTGAGGTCATTGGCTGGATAACCTTTGCCGTTGGGCTACCTGCCATTGGATTGGCCCTTTACACAATGAAGAACCTGGTCAAGGGTCCAAACCCTGTTCCTGTCCATGTCATCAGCCTTCTTGTTTCAGACATTTTCAGTTTCATTGGAAGACCACAGGCTGCTACTGGGAGTATCCTATCGGCTGACACTGCTACCCTGATCTTTTATTTTGGCATCATATCCAACATAACTTTTATGGTTTGCATTGCACAAGAGCGACACCTGCTGGTGACGAACCCCCAGTGCTACAGCTGCTGCAGCAAGCTTAAACAGTCCTTCATCATCTCCCTGGCTATGTGGGGAGCGCCCTCCGCTGTTCTGGCCCTCGCCTTGTTTAAATACTTGTTCTGGTTTGCAGTGGCCCTTCTCACTCCCTTCCCTTTTCTGTTGTTTTTCTTCCTCGACTCATGGAGAGCGTTGCTATGTTTCAGGTCAACTTCTACAGCGGAGAAGAAAAGGTCTGTGGTTGTATTGGCGGCAATCCTAACCAATTATACTGTGCTGTTTCTTCCCTTCATTCTGAACATTCTGCTCGAGTCGTTGAAGGAGGAAGTATGCTACTTAGGGCTGATTGCCAATCTGTTGCTGTATCTGAATCCTCTAGTGGACCCGTTCCTCTACATCTTCATGACTAAGGGCCCCAGAGAGGTAGTGGAGTCCTTGCTTTGCTGTAAAAAGCTGAGCCGGCAGCCAGAGACACAGACTGTGGTTACTCTGTCAGAGACGGTCACTGAGACACGCCTTTAGCACGGACAATAAATCAATTCAAATTCAGAATTCCTCAATTCTGTCAATAATCGCCCTCTCCTGTTACAATGGTGCTTAGGAATAATTTTAAAATGGTTGTTTGACTTTGATAGATCAATTTCAATTAATTCATCCTCATCATTCAATAAACTGATGCTACACAGAGAGCACTGTTCATGGACATATTTTTCATTTAAACTCCACAGAGCAATGTGTTCACTACGCCACTAGGGGTCATCACACCTCAGAGGTGTAACAGAAACAAGACTTCCAGAGGAAAAGGCCATCACGACAGCTATATCTGCAGTGTGACACTCACGTCACCACCACAGAGTAGATCTCGGGGACTTTGTCCTTTGGTGCCTTGGCTGGTGAAAACATGTCAACACAGAGATCTGAATGAGAACAGTTGACACTGCCAGCAACCGCTCAAGGACCTGGTGGTCTGACAATCTAAGCTATCTCATTCCAAATGGAAATTCTGGCTAACAGGATTGCGTATCTAGCGACAAAAAGGCACAGTGAGTAAATATTAAGGATTACATTCAGTAGTTAGCTCTATGGCTTTTGAGTTATGAAGGACAGCTCACTTTTCCAGAACTTCTACATCTGACAAAGTTCCATGAAAATCCCCATTGAGGTAGCACATCCTGAGCAGGTAGGTCAGTTTCACAGAACATTTATCATCTTGAGAGAAAATACAGTAAACTTGAATCTAGTTTTTTTTTGGAGTCATGAATGGTGGGAAATCTACAGATTCTCTTTGCTAACATTAATCAGTCTGGAGCCTTCATATACTGTGGGAAAATATCCTGTTTGGGCAACAACTGCTACTTCAACAGGAAAACTCATGTTAATACAAGTTGAGTGTTGTTCAATAGCCATAGGTACGTGCCAAGTACAATCCCAAACAATGGAGGCCAATCAGATTTCCGTCACAGAGATGTTATTGCAGTCAAGTGCAACAGCAGCAGCCCAGATGGAGGAGGAGGGAGTCAGCATACAAATAGGCTGACTCCCTCCTGGCTATTAGAAATGGAATTAAGCTATACTGACATCAGCACCACACTCAGTAGGGAGAACAGCTTTAGTTTATAACTCATTAAAACAATCTGTCATATATTTTTCTTTAATAACTTTAAAATGGGATACAAATATTTTCAGTTACACAGAAGACTCTAAAAACAGTGGAAAACATCTAAAGTAAGTTAGATATTCTAGGTTAAGAAGGAGTCCGCTGCTTTACAAAGAGAGAAACAGGTCAACTATAGAGAAACAGTGCAGAGCTCAACGAGCAGGTACAGTAAAAATCTTCAGGCACAGCTGCCACGGGGGTAGACATCAGCTGTGTGTGTTGTAAGAAAAGTGTGGAGGAGTTTGGCCCAGGTGGTAGCTTCTCGGTAATCGTAAAACACACTCAAAACATACACACACAAACAGGTTGTAAACAAAAGAGGATTAAAAATGCTATATAGAGTGATGACAAAAGTGTCAGAAAAGCAAAAGAAGCAAAACATATAAAATATTTTTCAGAGTCCTGAGTATATAAAATAAAGGCCAAGAAAATGAAGAAATGACAAAACATGATCTGAATGTTGTTTTTCTATGTGTAAAACAACCGTACTCTGAGCCTGTAGCCATTACCTCAAGTCTGCCAGTCAAGGCAGTGTAGGCGGGGCTTCAATGCAGCTGGTGGATGGCAAGTCTCATCAGGAGCGCAGTAGGCAGGGGTGGTGGGTAGGGGTGGGTTGGGTTTGGGGTAGTGTCTATTGGCAGAGTGGTGTACAGTACAGTAAGCCTGTCCATGTGGGGGGGCCCTGCTGGAGCCCGTCACTGAAGGCGATGGTGAACCCTGAGACTAGTCCTATCGGCGTGGCTGATGTCGGGGAACTCTGGGCAGCCTGGAGGGAGAAGGAGAGGAGAGGGAGGGGGAAGGCATGGAGCTCAGAGAGGCGGAGGCGTCCTCTGCTTCCTCCAGCTCCCCCTGGAGCTCCTGGCTGACACTGGACTGCAGGGCGGCCGGGGTCAGCCATTCCTTGGGAAGGCAGCTCTGCAGGAAGGGCACACAGGAGCTGAAGTAGGCCAGCCGGTTCACCCAGCGTGGAATCTCCCTGCCACACAGGATCTGATGGACAGACAGGAAGAGTGCAGAGTGGAACAGTGAGACATGCAGCACTGATACTAGAGTGCTAGGCCTTACTGGAAATGGATCTGATGACACTGTAGCATTAAGGCATTTGGCCCTGCTAAGCAGGATAGAGCTAATGGTCATTGAGGTATTAGAATGAACTGCACTAGACTGTATTCAATTGGACCCTTATTCATCTGATGGACTGGGTGCTATTTCAATGTGAAAATAGTGTGTCTGTATCGTCTTGCTAAGTACGGACATCATTACAATGTAATGCCTTCATTAATGGACACTAGCCAGGACCATTCCTTTTATCACCCGAGTGAATGGAAGAGTTTACTTCTGTTCAAGACTCTGACAAAGACATCTGTGTTGAATTGTTATCTGTCCCCTATCACTTCTCTAACACCTATGACATACTTAGAATTTCTCACATCAGAATAAAAATATTTCTCCTGTGAAAATAGTGCAACCATTAAAACCAATCTTTTCAAGCCATGTGGTCCAAAGCGAACACCAAACAACTGACCCAGTAAATGCAGAGAAACACAAATGGCCCTTTCTTTCAAAGCGGTATTAACTGTAGATTTTATCTTTAGTCTTCCTGACGTCAAATTGAATTATTCCATTTTGGAAAAACCCAGTCTTGGATGGGAAAAGCCTCTGGCTGTGAAAAACTAGCCACGTGTGATAACAGCAGCAGCCCTGAGGCAGAGAAGAGAAGGAGGAGAATCATTTCCACTGCCACATTCTGGAGGTCTGATGGGATGGAGCTATAAAATAGCCTTAATGCCACAAACAAGCCTGCTATGATGGGCTTCAATTGTGCATGGGTTAACATCCTTGCGAGCAGTGACATTCATGTTCTCAACTGCACAATGTGATTGTGAGGTTGTTAGTCTTTGCCTACATTTCACATGAAAAGGCAAGACATTGCTCATGAGGCTTGATGTAGGCAGACATACATATGTCTATATAGGCTTCCCATGAGAACTAGGCCACCAATCAGTGGACTGATTCTCCACGGTTGAGTAATCCGTTTCAGTAGGAATACTGTGTTCTCCCATACAGTATCTTCATTTTTGCAAAATATCACCTAAAATAGACCACAGAGAAAAAGACAATTACAGGCTGCCGTTCTGGATGTAGGATTTCAGTACAGAAACCATACAGGTCTGAAATAAATAACTGTCACACATAGAGATAGGGATCTGTGGTGGACTTTGCAGAGCTAATCCCATTCCAAGTTCTCTCTCACAGATTCCTTCACTGCGGCGCAAACGTGCACAATCCCAGGAGCAAATCAGGCTGGCAGAAAATGAAACTGTCAAACAGATACTTCCCACACAACAAGGAAGGGAGAGAAGCGCTGTATGCCTGAGGCAGACCGGGGAGGACATTCCCATTCTATTCCTGAACAATTATATCATCCAATAGGGAGAGGACTCTACAACAAGGAAGGGAGAGAAGCGCTGTATGCCTGAGGCAGACCGGGGAGGACATTCCCATTCTATTCCTGAACAATTATATCATCCAATAGGGAGAGGACTCTACAACAAGGAAGGGAGAGAAGCGCTGTATGCCTGAGGCAGACCGGGGAGGACATTCCCATTCTATTCCTGAACAATTATATCATCCAATAGGGAGAGGACTCTACAACAAGAGTACATATCTAGGCTATGCATAGTATGTATATCATCTTGAATAATGATTTGCTTACATTAAACACAGATTATTTTTTATTTTTTGGGGGGGGGGATCGTAAATGACTAGAAACAACGCTCTGACTCAGTCTACACAATATAGCCATACATTGTCATACTAGACGTGTGTGTGGTTGTAGAAGTGTTAACAAGACAATGAGGTAAATGAGTGTTTCAACACTTCAGGAGGAGGGAGGAGCTGGTTTCACTGTAAATATGTTCTTATCCAGAGTGTCATCAGGCCCACTTCATTTGCCTTTCAAATGCAGAGACATTATCAGTGTCAGAGACATCAAAGACTATCTGGAGTATTAGTCACCTCCCTCTTCACCGTCCCCAGGACACACACACTCACACATACTTCACAGCTCAAGATGGCCCCTAATAGACAGGAACCACCACAGAAGTGAATATCCACTGTATTAGTGCAGTGTTTCATTATAAAGATGGGAATCAACAAGACCAAGGGGTATAAATGATGGGAGAAGGCAGAATGCTCGGTAAGAATGGACAATTAGCCTAACTTCCTCTCTCAGAACAATTTGGGTCGATTACACTGGGTTCTCAGAGGAAATCTTTTTCTTTTTTCCCCCCACCTTTATTTAACCAGGTAGGCTAGTTGAGAACAAGTTCTCATTTGCAACTGCGACCTGGCCAAGATAAAGCATAGCAATTCGACATATACAACAACAGAGTTACACATGGAATAAACATAACATAGTCAATAATACAGTAGAGAAAAAAGAAAAAAAACATTTAACTATGCAAGAAATTCTATTCAAACAGTCACATTGTAAAACACCGCAGAGCAAATGTTATGGTAATCTTAATATCTCTTCCAAGGAGGATGTTAATTTAGTAAGCATGAGACCAAAGCCCAGAGAAGGGAAGAGCCCCCATCTCCAGGGGTAACCTGAACCTATGCATTGTGTGAGCATGCATGTGTGTGAGAATGAGTGTGTCTGTGTTTGCTAGTAGGTGTGTGTTGTATTTGCATATGTAGGTGTATGAGTCAGGAGGAGTTTCTGTCAATGGTGTATGACAGGCCTGGCAGCTGGGGCAGTGTGTCTGGGCTTGTAGCAGAGCTCTCTAATCCCGGTCTGCAACACAGATGCTGGGTGTAATCATACTCATTATTCACCCGCTCCACCAATCTGCTCTAACACTGTACTTTTAAACTCATATTGCTTGGCTTCTACTCAATGCACTGAACTAACACAGGTTGAGATATTTGTCGTCTGTCCTGTGGGAGGTGGGGGATTCTCCTTCTCTTCTCTTTGTGAGACTGTGCTAGGCTGGACCTGGCAGGTTCAACGTCAGGGCAAAGTGGCACTACATCCAGGCACCCTGACCTAGAATGTTCTAGCCCAGCCCTGTGACGCACCCTGGACAACGCAGGGATATAGGCCTTTGTCTTTCCTTAAGGAGAGCTTGGGCATAAATAATATATGTACGTGAGTGGGTGAGAGAGAGGGAGCGAGAGAGAGTGGGTATGTTCAGAGCGTCCCTTACCTCCGACAGGGCTGAGGAGAAGTGGTTACAGTTCTTGTGCATGAGGTGGTAGGCGTTTCCCTTGTACTCTTTCCCCAGCTCCTCCATGATGCGCTCCACATCCTCCTCTGTGAAGTCTGTGCTGCCCAGAACAATGGCCTCTCTGATTCCAGGAACAGGATCAACACAGAGAGAGAAGGTCACTTCTAAGCACATTTTTTCATCATAGAAGAAAATGTTTTACCATGAGAAATTATAATTCCTACTTCCTACTTATTGTGAGTATTCAAGATTTTTTGCCGAGCTCAAAGGGCAGTTTTGCGGATGTAAAATGTTGCCTAAGACTTCATAATCTACCCCTTGTCATCTTTTAGATAAAAAATGCTACTGTATGCATGGAATCTACACAACCATCTGCACAATGACTACACAGGCAGAGTTCACTTCAATTATAGATTAAGCTCTTCATCTTCACAGGAGTGACTCAGCCTAACCAAAATGAGCCATGGGGGAGAAGGGGACCACAGTGTTAGCCACTATAGTATCTTTGGAGCATTCTGTACTAAGACAGGAGCAGCCTCATCACTCAACAACCACCATCATCTGAAGATCAGAATCAACTTAATTCACCAAGGACATTTACACACTCTGAATTGTACTTGGTGATATGGTTCTGTTCTTGAAGGACAACATTTAGAGACAGAATACATACAGGAGTTCACATACATTATATACAAATAAGTAGTGCACATAGAGCTATATAGATAAAGGTAAGTTAAGGAAAAGAGACCTAGAAATCCATGCTGGAGGCATTATGTGAGAGGGCGTGACAATAGTAAGGCAACCCCTGGAAATTATTATATTGTAGATACTGCAAGTTTATTTTATTTTTAAGTAGAACGCCAAAACAATTGCATCATTCAACCAACATTACTATGGTGTTTATAGTCTCTCCCAGTAGTATCCTCCTATTGCAGATACACAAACACACAAAGTTTACTTAGAACATGTTCTACTCATTGGCATCAGTAGCAGAGTGCCATGTGGTGCCATGGGGCTGCTTAACTGTCACATGGGCAACCAGAAAAAAAAAAAAGAAAAAAAAACTCTAGACCTTCACTCCACACAGTGATGCATACAAAGCTCTCCAGCCAACCGAGTTTAAATTCCCCGGGTTTAAATTCCCCGACAGAGAGGAAGGAGTAGGCTGTCCTTGTCAATAAGAATGTGTTCTTAACTGATTCCATAGGTGTTATTTCATAGTGTTGATGTCTTCACTATTATTCTACAATGTAGAAAATAGTAAAAATTAAGAAAAATCCTGGAATGAGTAGGTGTGTCCAAATATGGCGCTGTACAATGTGACGGTCGGGAGTAGGCTTGGCTCTCGACCTTAGTCTCTCCCAAGCGACAGAGCCGGGGCTTGAACCCAGAGTCTCTGGTGGCACAGAGACCGTTGCGCCACCCGGGAGGCCCCCATATACTGGCAAGTTTGATGTATAATTACTAACGTTTGGTAGCTAGCTAACATACCGGTACATACTGCTTTAATGATATGCTATGTGGTTCGTAACGACAGCGTAGCTAACAAATTGTCAGCCAACATAACGTGTAAGGTAACTTATTTGAAAAGTCATTACTGTATTACATTGAGTAGCAAGCTATCTCTTGGTCGTTAGGGCAAATCTGGTCTGTGATAGGTGGATTTCACACCTAGCTCGGCTATTAGACTATTCTTTAGTAAAAGGTTTAATAGTCCATTGTTCAGCTATTAGCTCCCCTCCCCAACTTGCAACAAACTGTTGTTACTCCCATCTCGTTCCTCACCCTCTTCCACATGTCATTCTGTGGGCGTGCTGGCAGGATATGGAAGCACCTTCGGTTGTGCGTCAAGAATTCTGCAGAGCAAGTTTGTATGACTGTCTGGTTATTCACAGGCAAATTGTTATGTGCTATGGAGCTACATGTGTCTTTTTGTCGAGAGCAAAACCTTTGACAATAACTGTTCTGAAAGCAACTTTTTCCAATTCAAAGGAAGTCATAGCGGACCTCTACAAAGGACTGTGAGATGATGGCATCTCAGGTAACCAACACTGGGCAGTCCTCCATCCAACTTTCACATATCTCCTATGATTCAGTGTCGGTACGTATCGTAACGTACATACCGTAGAATGATAAATCATGCAATTACTATTCTCAAGTTAACCAAAAGCATTTACCTATGAACGCCTGTTCTCGCCGTTTTCAGATGAATTAATCTAACATTCTTTCATGGCAACTCATAAGCAGGCCATGTCCTATTTATTTCATAGACGATATAGAATCATATTTCATGACAGAGTAACAGGTAGCTTTTTTTACGGAAGGATGAAAGAACACAATATGTCTATCAGGGATTGCTATTCTGATGTGTCAGATGAAGAGTTCGACCAGAAAGTCAGGGCCATGAAGGCGAGGATACCCCATGCAGGCTTTAGAATGGTCAAAGGAAGTCTCAGAGCAATGGGCCATCGTGTACAATGGAGAAGGGTTAGGGAGTCTTTGCAGCGTGTAGATGGTGCAGGTATCATTGCCAGAATGATCCCACTTCGTTGCATTGCAAAAATACTCTGTTCATGCTCCCCAGTCTCTCATCCATATTGATACAAATCATAAATTGATAAGGTACTAAGATGTATAATGTCACCAAATCTAAGAAGTTAATTTTACTTTTTTATTCTTACTTATTCAGAGACACATTTTCAATGATGTATGAACTTGGAGTTGGTGATACATACAGTTGAAGTGAGAAGTTTACATACACCTTAACCAAATACATTTAAACTCTGTTTTTCACAATTCATGACATTTAATCCTAGTAGAAATTCCCTGTCTTAGGTCAGTTAAGATCACCACTTTATTTTAAGAATGTGAAATGTCAGAATAATAGTAGAGAGAATTATTTATTTCATCTTTTATTTCTTTCATCACATTCCCAGAGGGTCAGAAGTTTATATTCACTCAATTAGAATGGTAGAATTGCCTTTAAATTGTCTAATTTGGGTCAAATGTTTCAGATAGCCTTCCACAAGCTTCCCACAATAAGTTAGGTGAATTTTGGACCATTCATCCTGACAGAGCTGGTGTAACGGAGTCAGGTTTGTAGGCCTCCTTGCTCACACACGCTTTTTCAGTTCTGCCCACAAATTTGCTATGGGATTGAGGTCAGGGGTTTGTGATGGCCACTCTAATACCTTGACATTGTTGTCCTAAAGCCATTTTGCCACAGATTTGGAAGTATGCTTAGGGTCATTGTCCATTTGGAAGACCCATTTGCGACCAAGCTTTAACTTCCTGACTGTCTTGAGATGTTGCTTCAATATATCCAAATAATTTTCCGTCCTCATGATGCCATCTATTTTGTGAAGTGCACCAGTACATCCTGCAGCAAAGCACCCCCACAACATCATGCTGCCACCCCCGTGTTTCACGGTTGGGATGGTGTTCTTCGGCTTGCAAGCCTCCCCCTTTTTCCTCCAAACATAACTATTGTCATTATGGCCAAAAAGTTATATTTTTGTTTCATCAGATCAGAGAACACTTCTCCAAAAAGTACAATATTTGTCCCCATGTGCAGTTACAAACCGTAGTCTGGCTTTTTATGGCAGTTTTGGAGCAGTGGCTTCTGCCTTGCTGACGGCCTTTCAGGTTATGTTGATATAGGATATAGATACTTTTGTACCCGTTTCCTCCAGCATCTTCACAAGGTCCTTTGCTGTTGTTCTGGGATTGATTTGCACTATTCGCACTAAAATACGCTCATCTCTAGGAGACAGAACACATCTCCTTCCTGAGCGGTATGACAGCTGCATGGTCCCATGGTGTTTATACTTGCGTACTATTGGTTGTACAGATGAACGTGGTACCTTCAGGCGTTTGGAAATTGCATCCAAGGATGAACCAGACTTGGAGGTCTACAACTTGGCTGATTTCTTTTGATTTTCCCATGGTGTCAAGCAAAGAGGCACTGAGTTTGAAGGTAGGCCTTGTAAATAAGTCCACAGGTACACCTCCAATTGACTCAAATGATGTCAATTAGACTATTAGAAGCTTGTAAAGACATTACCTCATTTTCTGGAATTTAAAGGCATAGTCAACTTATTGTATGTAAACTTCTGACCCACTGGAATTGTGACACAGTGAATTATAAGTGAAATTATCTGTCTAATGAATGGTTGGAAAAATTACTTGTGTCATGCACAAAGTAGATGTCCTAACCAACTTGCCAAAACTATAGTTTGTTAACAGGGGGCAGGCAGTACTTTCACGTCCGGATGAAATGCATGCCCAAATTCAACTGCCTGCTACTCATCCCCAGAAGATAGGATATGCATATTATTAGTAGATTTGGACAGAAAACACTCAAGTTTCTAAAACTGTGTGAATCATGTCTGTGAGTACAGCAGGACTGATTTAGCAGGCGATGGGTTTTCATTGGGAATCCAGATTTCTAAGGGACCTTCTTGCAGTTCCTACCGCTTCCACTGGATGTCACCAGTCTTTTGAAATTGGTTGAGGTTATTCCTTTGTGTAAGGAAGAAGTAGCACTGTTCAGAACGATGGTCACTTGTAGTGTACTGTTAGAAAAGTAGTTTGAAATGTTTTGGCAAAGTTTACAGGTAACTTTGAGATATTTTGTAGTCACGTTGCGCAAGTTGGAACCGGTGTTTTTCTGGATCAAACGTGCCAAATAAATGGACATTTTGGATCTATATCAACGGAATTAATCGAACAAAAGGATAATTTGTGATGTTTATGGGACATATTGGAGTGCCAACAAAAGAAGCTCATCAAAGGGGCGGCAGGGTAGCCTAGTGGTTAGGCTAGTGGTTGGCGCTCTGCATTTCCCCTGGCGTTTGGCCAGGTGGGACGCTAGTGTCCCACATATCCCAGAGAGGTTAACTGGAAATTTGTGGAGTGTTTGAAAAACGAGTTTTAATGACTCCAACCTAAGTGTATATAAACTTCCGACTTAAACTGTAAATAATGAAGCAGGTTAATAGGTTAAACACATCACTTTTAATTCCAATGCTCTTTTTCAAGATACATTGTCATCTTTGGCGGTATAGATGGATTTTCAAAGAAGTATATCATTTTGTATACATATTGCATATTTCCCATCACCTGGTAAACAACCACAATTACCAGTCTGGTGTTAAGCTTTCTGTGCTGTATTGATGTATTCTGAAAATGACATCTGCTGCTTTAGATTGAATGGTCATATCTGTTATTGTGTTCATATCTACAAAAAAAAATAACCTTTTTTCTTTACTTTCAGAGTGCGAGCTGATCAAGGGGTCGAAAATGTAGATATTGCCAGATGTTCACTGTCCGAGGAACAGGCCGTGGAAGCTTTATTGCTGCCAAAAGTGTCCGTAACCAGAGGTAGTTAAACTGTTTTGTGTTCTTTTTCTCTTCCTCTCTGCCTGTCTTGTTGTACATGGAACCTGTCTCACATGCATTCATATTTTTTTTTTTTAAAGATGCTGCTAAATTACAGATTTACACCACATAAACACTCAGACATTTTTCATTGGACTGTCTGTTGCTGCCAAGTCATGATTTCCCTGGGGGTTAGCCTTGCAATAACCAAGTGGTGAGACATAGCCCTCTATATTTAAACGTTTCAGGTTTACTCCGATAGAGGTTATGGAATGCATGTGATGCAGACACCTCAGAGCCACACACAACTTGCATTTCTATAACCTCGGACCCACCTCAGCATTCACTATTCATGTAGGAAGACCACAGGACCACGGAGATTTGAGTGGAACACTAATGGAGAGATGTTTGGAGTGCTGTGACATGTCAGTACTACAACTTACTGCAGTTTGGAGGAAGGATACCTTGACCTGTCGAATTCTATCCACCTGTTCTGTGTGGGATATGTGTTCCTACCTTTTCAGAGAGTTGGAATAATCACCCTTTAAGGTGAACCTGACACCTCAACAGCTGTGATATATCGGAATGCTCCAAACACCTGTGCACATTTGTTTTTGCCTTAGCACTACACAGCTGATTCAAATGATCAAGTCATCATCAAACTTTAAGTGGTATTTATGTCTAATAATGACATCTCCTGTTTGTCCTCATGTCTCTGTTTTTCAGCATAAAGTACTCTGTAACCACTTAGTGTGGACACCAAGTTAGACCACACACAATAACAGTCTCTCTCTCCCCTTCACTTCATCCCCTTCTCCCTAAATCCTCTAGGTTATATCAGCTGTGTTGGTAAACCCATCCCGCATCTGAACTGGCTGACACAGAGGGCACAACACAATCATAGGTGGGAGGTCACTTGGTCGGGTCAACAAGGAAGTATTATTAAAGAGATGCTTTACATTGAAATACAGAGATGTAGTAGTCCCGGAGTTAATGATCCAAGGTCAGTTTTGCATTTCACTTCCTGATGATTATGATGACTGACTGTGTTAGAATAAAAAAAAACAAGGCTTAATCATGCTCTCTCTACCCATTTGTCTCTCGTCTGCAGGTATGTTTTGATATGAGAGAGGAAGCCAGTCACGTCATTGCCACCTCACCCACTCTTAACTTGTTATGGCTGCAATCCCCCTATCGGGATAAGTGTCATCAACAACCGCTGAATAGCATAGCGCTACATACAGTAAATATTACTATAAATATTTATATTCATGAAATCACAAGTGCAATATAGAAAAACACAGCTTAGCCTTTTGTTAATCCACATTTTGAAATGATGCTTTTCAGCGAAAGCAATCCAAGCGTTTGTGTAATTTTATCGATAGCATAACATAACGTATACTTAGCATCAGAAAGCTTGATCACGAAAATCAGAAAAGCAATCAAAAATAATCGTTTACCTTTGATGATCTTCACTCACGAGACTCCCAGTTACACAACAAATGTTCCGTTTGTTCCATAAAGATGATTTTTATATCCAAAATACCTCAGTTTGTTTGTTGCGTTATGTTCAGAAATCCACAGGAAAGAGCGGTCACAACAACATAGACGGAAATTCCAAATAGTTTCCATAATGTCCACAGAAACATGTCAAACGTTTTTTTATAATCAATCCTCGGGTTGTTTTAAAAATATATAATCGATAATATATCAACCGCAAACGTCTTTCACAGTAGGAGAGGGAAAAGCAATACCTATCCAAATTCTGTTGCGCGAGCAAAACTTGTGTGACCACTTGACGCAATGTTATCGTTCTGGCTCATTTTTCAAAATAAAAGCCTGAAACTATGTCTGAAGACTGTTGACACCTTGAGGAAGCGATAGGAAAAAGATTATGGTTCATAGCCCTTTAAATCCAGCAAAGGGAGGCTATGGAACAGGGAGTTTTCAAAATAGAAGCCACTTCCTGTTTTCATTTTCCTCAGGGTTTCGCCTGCAATATCAGTTCTGTTATACTCACAGACAATATTTTGACAGTTTTGGAAACTTGAGTGTTTTCTATCCAATACTAATAATAATATGCATATATTAGCAACAGACTGAGGAGCTGGCCGTTCACAATGGGCACCTTTTCATCCAAGCTACTCAATACTGCCCCTGCAGCCAAAAGAAGTTAAGATAACCGGCCTTGGGCCCCCAGTTGGCCCGAAGGTTAGGAGACACCACTAATCTGAAAACAAGGCTCCCTAAATTTTTATCAGCACCTCGAATGCGCGACCCGGGATGGGAAAATTCTGGATCATTGCTACTCTAACTTCGGTGAAGCATACAAAGCCAACTCTCGCCCTCCATAAAGGCACGGCTCCATTTTGTTGCTCCCAGCCTATAGACAGAAACTAAAACAGGAAACGCTCGTGCTCAGGTCTGTTCAACGCTGGTCCAACCAATCTGATTCCACGCTTCGATCACGTGGACTGGGATATGTTCCGGATAGAGTCGAACAACAACATTGAAGTATACGCTGATTCGGTGAGCGAGTTTATTAGCAAGTGCATTGGTGATGTTGTACCAACAGCGACTATTAAAACCCTCCCCAACCGAAACCGTGGATAGATGTCAGCAGTCGCGCAAAACTGAAAGCGCGAACCACTGCTTTTAATCAGGGCAAGGCGACCGGAAACATCACCGAATACAAACAGTGTAGTTATTCCCTCTGCAAGGTAATCAAACAAGCTAAGCATCAGTATAGACAAAGTAGAGTCGCAATTCAATGGCTCAGACACAAGAGAAAGTGGCAGGGTCTACAGTCAATCATGGATTACAAAAAGAAATCCAGCCCCGTCGCAGACCCCGATGTCTTGCTCCCAGACAAACTAAACAACTTCTTCGCTCGCTTTGAGGACAATACAGTGCCACCGACACAGCCCGCTACCAAAACCTGAGAGCTCTCCTTCACCGCAGCCAACGTGAGTAAAACATTTAAACGGGTTAACCCTCACAAGGCCCGCCGGCCCAGACAGCATCCCTAGCCGTGTCCTCAGAGCATGCGCAGACCAGCTGGCTGGTGTGTTTACGGACATAATCAATCCCTATCCCAGTCTGCTGTTCCCACATGCTTCAAGAGGGCCACCATTGTTCCTGTTCCCAAGAAAGCTAAGGTAACTGAGCTAAATTACTATCGCCCCATAGCATTCACTTCCGTCATCAAGAAGTGCTTTGAGAGACTAGTCAAGGATCATATCACCGCCACTCTACCTGACACCCTAGACCCACTCCAATTTGCTTACCGCCCCAATAGGTCCACAGACAACACTACAGTGGTAGGCTTGATTACCAACAACAACAAGACAGCCTACAGGGAGGAGGTGAGGGCCCTCGGAGTGTTGTGTCAGGAAAGCAACCTTACACTCAACATCAACAAAAAGTTGAAGGAGATGATCGTGGACTTCAGGAAACAGCAGAGGGAGCACCCCCCTATCCACATCGATGGGACAGTAGTGGAGAATGTGGAAAAGTTTTAAGTTCCTCAGCGTACAAATCACGGACAAACTGCCCACAACCACAAGGCTCTCCAGAGGGTAGTGAGGTCTGCACAACGCATCACCGGGGGCAAACTACCTGCCCTCCAAGACACCTACACCACCCAATGTCACAGGAAGGCCAAAAAGATAAAAGGACAACAACCACCCGAGCCACTGCCTGTTCACCCCGCTATCATCCAGGAGGCGAGGTCAGTACAGGTGCATCAAAGCTGGGACCGAGAGACTGAAAAACAGCTCCTCAAGGCCAACATTGAGTGGCTGCTGCCAACATACTGACTCAAATCTCTAGCCACTTTAATAATTAGAATTTGGATGCAATAAATGTATCACCAGTCACTTTAAACTATGCCACTTTATATAATGTTTACATACCCTACACTATTAACCTTATTTGTATATACTGTACTCTATACCATCTACTGCCTATGCCATTTGGCCATTGCTCATCCATATATTTATATGTACATATTCTTATTCATTCCTTTACACTTGTGTGTATCAGTTAGTTGTTGTGAAATTGTTAAGATACTACAGCATGGTCGGAACTAGAAGCACAAGCATTTCGCTACACTCGCATTAACATCTGCTAACCATGTGTATGTGAACATTTGATTAATTGTGATGAACTGAGAGAATTAGGGTAGCACTGTAATTCATTCATCATATGCTGTCTGCCTCTGTTCTTACCTCTTTCCCTTTCTGTCTTCTACACCTCTCCCCACCTCGTCTTTCTTTCTCGTTTTATAATGCACACCATAAGTGCATTGATGTACAGATTGAACTCGTATTTATAATATTACAATTATAATGCATTTATTATGTATGTATAACACCTGGATAATGAACTTTCAATAAAGCGTTTCACATTCTCCACTGGTTGAAATTAAGTATCTCATTAAAATACTATCCTGTGTCCTCAGATTAATGCAGATGAAGGGAGTTAGATGCAGTTTTTTTCCAGAATGTATATATGAATTATTAAATCAGCCTTTGCTTAAATCACGTTTCTAGTCTATTGCATAGTTACAATGTGTAATCATTGATGTCCCAGGAGCGGTAAACACTGTCGAAGTGTATAATTGTAATACATACATGCAGACACAGCATCATTCAAAGAATGGAGTTTGATACACCTGGTATTGGATATGACTGAAAAAGAATGTCTTTCGGAGATTCATAACTGAACTGCTTCTTTATTTGCCAAGGAAAAGTACATGATCAGTGAATATATTCAATGTTCAGGCTACAATGTGGGGATCTCATGTGTGGTAATAACTACAGTACATGTATATGGTACTTGCATCCTTGGCACAATAGAGTTGTTATATTCTACTCTATCCATAGGCTTCATTCATGCATTTCAGACTTGAAGTTGATACAACAACTATGATAGCTGAGGTTCATAGGTTCTGTACCCCCGCACATTGGCTCAGTACCGGTACACCCTGTATATAGCCTCGTTATTGTTATTTTATTGTGTTACTTTAATAAATTTACTTTAGTTTATTTGGTAAATATTTTCTTAACACTTCTTGAACTGCACTGTTGGTTAAGGGCTTGTAAGTAAGCATTTCATGCTAAGGTCTACACTTGTATTCGGCTCATGTGACAAATAAAGTTTGATTTGACCTAGAGCATAACTTATGCAAACAAGCTATAGAGCCCCACACACAGACACACATACAGTACACACAGACCAGGCACACACACATACAGTCCCCCCAGACTTAACCAGGCACGCACACACAATCAAAAGTAGCCAGACACCAACTTGGGGCTTGCATGAATGCATGCACATCTGCAATGACACGCTGTAGAAACACCCCAACTCCCCCACACACACACATTCTTCTGTACTCTTATACAGTCAAGTGTATTCATAACATTCTATGTCAGTCCAGCTGGGATTTTCCTCTTCTTCCACCTCCATCACTGTCATTGTAACAGTGTGCTTCATTGAACATAGCTGTAAAGGCTCGACACTTCAACTCGGCAGAGTGTCCTTTACAAGAAGGCAGTATATAATGATGACCATTTTAGGGAGCATTATTGTCACAAAATGATTGCAAGATAAAGACAAGAAATTGGCCATGCAGGTTGTCTCCACAACAATTGAAGAAAAAAAATCTGTGAGTAACCATTAGCTATTGATGTGACCCTCTGTGTCGCTTGAAGCAGAAATCCTATGTGACTTCACGGTATTCTCGTGATCCTATGTTCTGCTTTAAACAGAAAAAAATCAACTTTACCAATATGAATAGAAATTACCAGTTCAGAATCCATCACAAGCAATGAAAGAAGAACATATACGTCAGCAACAGTACTAGTTCCACTTCAAACAGGTTTAAGGATGTTCTCATGTTTTAGCGCAAGTATTTGGCAACTAACCATAACTTGTTTTTCGAAATACAGTGAGAAAACCCTAAGTGCCCTCGATTTAAGCCATGATACTCACTTGAATTTGAATGTCTCCCCGAGTTCTGTGGCATCCCCTGGCGTTATCTCGAATATCCCTGAAAATGGATATGGGTGTCCTCCATAGGCAAACTCTGAAAGGTCAAAGATCAGGCCATTGATCAGATCACACAGAGGAAGTCAAACACACTATACAAAGATTCATAGCACATAACAGTAGTACTAGTAGAGGTTGGTGGGAAATTAACAGGGCTGTGGGGTGGTGTTACTGTGTTGAGGTAAGTGTGGGGCTGTGTTGCTCTGTTTGAGATGAGTTGGAACGGGTGGAGTTGCTCTGTTTGAGGTGAGTGTGGACCAGTGATCAAATCAAATCTAACTATTGGGCGTATACAAATATTTAGCAGATGTTATTGCGGTGTAGCGAAATGCTTGTGTTCCTAGCTCCATCAGTGCAGTAATATCTAACAATTCACAACAACATACACAGATCTAAAAGTAAAATAATGGAATTGCTGTGTTTGAGGTGAGTGTAGGGCAGGTGGGGTAGTATTGTAGTCTGTTGTGATGGGCTGAGGCAGTCTGAGGAAGCCAAGTCGCAGACGCGGTAGGTATTTATAGCTCTATCAGTCCGTGTCTAGCGCTATCAGTCCGTCTAGCTCCCAGCTCCATGATGAATGCAGCGGATGGGGATCTCCAAAGACCCTGTTCCCACCCCTCTGATGTACTCATCCGGCCTGCTACTAACTCCTGATCTGAACGCTTGTGCTGAATTACAATAACTCATGCACTTTCTCCATGAATGACATAGATACACACAGCACATCCATTTCACAGAATGTATAAACAGTGTCAGTTTTGGCAAACTCACACTCTCATAAAGACAGACACACAGTAAATAATTGCCAGCTTGCGCTGCTCATAAAGTAATGTAAAAGGCAATAATTATGTGCCTAATCCACACCATCTGTTGCTGGGATTGTCAGTCTCCCTGAATCAGCTCAATTAAGGGTAAACAAGCCAGGCATTAGAAATACCCAGGTCCATCCTACCATGCAACTGAAGGGGTTGCCATGAGGATATATTTAAACTCAGAGCTTTCTTTTAAAATGTATAGATGAAAGCAGCTTTTAATAGGCTGAGCTGTGAGGTTGAAACCACAGGCGAGACGCTGATTTAACAGATTGAACCACCAGTGTTTTCAACTAAAATAACACTTCCAGTTCTCCTTCTTGATCAATAAAGCAGTGGCTGCTGAACACATCCTGGCTGAAGGCCAATCCTCCAAGACACACAGGCTAGACAGAGCAACTGGGAGGCTGATTCTAGAATAAAGCGGTTTTAAAAAGATAGACTCAGAGATATGACAGATGCAGACAGTAAACCAGGTGGTCAATTTCCGCAAGAATTAAGAGTGAAACGTGAAGGGTGAGGCTCAACTTCTCTGCGATTTTGGTGCCCTGGCTACCACGCTGTAACACCGTGAAACGAACGTGGGCAAATGCGCAGATTGTGTGTGACAGCAGTCTTGAATCTTGCTAATCGCAATATCTGCAGTGCAGCTCATAGCAATGTAATTTAGCTGGGTCTATTTTTTAATTAGAGGAAGAACCCATTTGATCCTGAATAACAAACAGCCAGAAACAATAAAATGGCAAAAGTGTGTGTCTGGTTTGTAGTGAAGCTGGTAATTAGCTAACAAATGGTTAGGTTGGGTTGATGTGGCTTGTATTTTGGGGGGGGGATCTGAGACGTGTAGGCATTATGAGTAAAGACGAGTTAGCAGCTACAACAATTTGAAACTCTTCTTACAAGTTTATACTTCTATCCTTATTTTATTTCTACCACCATCTGTTACAGTCCTGATGTCAGGTACTAATAGTACCATAGTATCGGACTCAATGCCCTCTCTACTTGACGAGGCCTTGCAGACAGAGGAGTTCTACCCAGCAGCACCTGACAGCCCAGCAGTTCACTGGAGTGCCTGGTTGAGCTTTGGTCAGTCAACCCCACCCAGGGCTGTTAAATAGCAGCGGGGAGGTTTCCTTACCTCTGCCATAGATCTCGATCCCTGAGTGAAAGACGCCAATTCCCAGATTGGTGGTGAACTCGTTGATCCAGTACTGAAAGAAAACCGAAAACACCCGTGATCATTACGACTGCCTCCAGACAAAAAGTATGAGTAATACACAGATACACAGGGGACTCTTTCAAATGTTTACTACAGGTTAACAGATGGTGTGAATAAAACATGTAAAAGTCACTTATCTATGAAAGGACAGTGTGTGGAAAACACAAGCTTGACAGTCTGAACAGTGAGCAAAAGACTAATCATCTGTTGCAAGACGATGTGCATTCTCACTCTATTCAGTAATGATACATGTATGCATTTGATAATGATAGGTTGATAGACCCTGTATGATGTGGATGACATTCATCATACCAATTCTATATTACATTCTCTAACATTGCTTGTTGAGATACTTCTTAATTTCTTTATTTTTCTGGATTATGTGTTTTTTTTTTTTTTTAAATGTATTGCTAGGTAATACTGCACAGTTGGAACTAGAAACAAGCATTTCACTGCACCTGCGATAACATCTGCATATTGTGTACGTGACCAATAAATAGATTTTATTTTGATTTTTTAATTGGCATCTGGCGCCACCGTGTTCTCATCAGCCAGGTCCCCAGTCCTACTACTGCTCCGAGTTGATGGAGAGAGCCATCAGTAAGAGAGCTAGTGTCATTATCTAAGGAGGTTGAAGGCTCTGTTCTACTGAATGAAACACCATTTTATTAGGCCTCACGGGGCTCTGATGTGCCAGCAAACAGGGGAGTCTAAGATGGAGCATGTTAATGATCGTTAACTCTAACGGAGTTCCACATGCCCTCAGTGTGCTGAGAGACAACTGGAGGAGAAGCAGAAGATAGATGTTACCTCCCTCATAATTTGTTTTGAATAGGACATTTCTGGGCTATTTTAGTGTAATGTAAGGTTATACAGTACGCGTTAGGGTATAGCCCTAACTTCATGTTCTCAATCCACTTATTCTAAATGAAAGACAAGACAACAATAAATCACTGCCCAACAGCACACAATCAGAGAGCATAGTTTTCTATGAACTAAAATCCTCCTTCTCTGGTCGATGCCCCAGAGTCCCATGCAGTCAGTCTACATAGCTGACATTGTTCAGAGCTCAAATTGAGATGTGCCTGGGAAATGTCAAATATGAAAGGTTACATCTGGACCATCAGTCCTTCCACTGAACAAAGCAGTCTCTCAGATCTGACATACAGACAGGAGCGCTTCATAGACGACTGACTCAGAGCCAAAATTGGAAAACCAAAGTGCCAGTGACCTAATAAAGCGTCTGCATACTAGGTTTGGTTTGCTCCTAGCAGACCTCTACTGGGCGAAGTGAACATCTGTTCCACGGATACTCCCTTAAAAAGACCTTCGCTTGAAATACGAGAAAAAAGTTGCAATAGTACCGTTTGTCCCTCTTAAGACACTGTAACCAGGATCAAAAGTCTGAATTAATCCAAGATAAAAAAAATAAAAAAATTGAGTTATAGGACTATGCCGAGGTCTTAGTCGCGCAATTTTACATCTAACTAAGATGTTTGGTATAGTATTTCTCAAGTGAAAACATTTGTATGAAACCAGGTCTCTCGTTTAATGACAACAAACACTTCAATGAAGAATCCCTACTGTTGACCAATTACTGACGAAGGGGAGTTGACTTCAGCTACCGAACATCAGCTTGCCTCAGGGAAAAATGTGCGCATGAACAGGAGAAAGAAAACCTTGCCGAAGACCAACACGTCACAAAATGTTATCATAATATACATTATATTTTGAGTATACAAAACATGAAGAACCTGCTCTTTCAATGACGGACTGACCAGATGAAAGCTATGATCCCTTATTGATGTCACTTGTTACATCCACTTCAAATCAGTGAAGATAAAGGGGAGGATACAGGTTAAAGAAGGATTTCTAAGCCTTTAGACAATTGAGACATGGATTGTGTGCCATGGGCAAGACAAAATATTTAAGTGCCTTTGAACAGGGTATGGTAGTATGTGCCAGGTCAACAGTCTCCTGTGTGTTTCAAGAATGGTCCACCACCCAAAGGACACCCAGCCAACTTAAACAACTGTGGGAGGCATTGGAGTCAACATGGGCCAGCATCCCTGCGGAACACTTGACACCTTGTAAAAGACATGTCCAGACGAATTGAGGCTGTTCTGAGGGCAAAGGGATGCAACTCAATATTAGGAAGGTGTTCCTAATGTTCTGTATACTCAGTGTATGCATGAACTGTTTCGGCTCGGAAGCATGCAGACGACTTTATCCCCAGGTAACCATGGAAACCAATTGGACTCACGCACAGACGTGCATAAATGCATAACACCCCCTTCCCAGAAGTCCAAAAGCCTGCTCAGTGCTCATGTCTGCATATGCGGAAGGACATAAATTAAGTGACAAAAGATCCCTGATTAAAACCTCCTGTGAGCGATGTGGACAGTAATTTGATCTACTTGTACAATCTGGTCGTGCCCGCCCCTGTAGATTAAATACGGACGGATCGTTAGAACTGCCACATCATTATATTGTTGGCAGGCCCGTCTGTCATTGCAGTGGATTCAGTCTGTCACTTTCAGGTCCAAGCCATTACTCACATTCAAGTTATTCAAGGTGATGTTCGTTTGTGTATTTGACAGAAAACCCGTAGACCACTGTAATAAGCCTGTAATTTCCCCATTCTTACTCTTGCACACACCCCTGCTAACACACATTGTCATGTCCTTAACAGCATGCGTCACAACTCAGAGAAGAGAGAGCTTGACAGCTGCTAATTAAATGGCGGCCTCCTGCCTCTCACTTTCACTGCAGTCTCCCAGAAAAAAAAGATTCATACCGATAGGAATATCAGTATTATAGCATAATCACACCTCAAAAGAATAACAGGAGCCTCTTTCCTAACAAAAAGGGTCTTCAGACGACGAAGAATTTTCGTAAAAATACCCTCGGCTACACAAATTATTGCAATGTAAACTTGCAAACTTGTCATGCTAGACCACTCCCTCCAGAGGAAGCACACGACACTCGCCCGACAGTTGCCAAACTAAGCAGGGCAGTGTAAACAAAATTTTCTCCTTGAGCCAACACTTTTCTAGTATGTTTTTTTTTTTTATAGCAAAGCAATGTTTTGGAAACAGCTGAAATATACAGACAATTTCCTTTATTGAAATTGTAGTAGCAGCCTTTTACATTCTGAAAATAAAGGTTTACCACACAAATGTAAAAACACATCTGGACACTGGATGCAGTCAGCCTAAATATTTTGTTTCAACTTGTTAAGACACTGCGGAACCGGAATTTTCCAGAGCAGATTATGGATAAATACTTTTCATCTTTCTATCTGTAAAACACTCAAGACGTGTATGTAAAATGCATTTTTGCCGCAGTTTTACAAATAAAATGTTATCTAGAATAAAACAAATGTAAAACATATCAACAATTCCCTCTGGGCAAATCTGGAAAATAAATGTAATGATAACCACACATAATTTAGTGAATAAAGATTATTCTGAATCTGAGAAAAAAATTGTTTACGCTTTGGAAGAGTGACTTTCGGGAAATAGCGGTAGACTACCAAAAATAGACTACCAAACGTCTAATTAGTTTGAAGAGATGGTCATTGGGTCTAAGTTAAGTAGTCAAGTTTGTAACATTCTCTATGAAATGGGCTTTGAAATTATGTACAATGTAGTGAGCTTTGAAATTATTGATGCATGTCCATTTTATAGTGGCTAAAATCCATACAAAATGTTGATAACAGTTGTATGATAAACTAAAGAAAACATACATTTCCATCAAGTTTGACATGGTTCACTTTTTGAAAATACTCAATTGAAAAATGGACCAAAATACCAACAAATCTGAAAATGTACGGGTACAGTTGAAGTCGGAAGATTACATACACCTTAGCCAAATACATTTAAACTCAGTTTCACAATTCTTGACATTTGTAAAAATTCCATCTTAGGTCAGTTAGGATCACCACGTCATTTTAAGAATGTGAAATGTCAGAACAATAGTATAGAGAATGACTTATTTCAGCTTTTATTTCTTTAATCACATTCCCAGAGGGTCAGAAGTTTACATGCATTCAATTAGTATTTGGTAGCATTGCCTTCAAATTGTTTAACTTGGGTCAAATATTTCAGGTAGCTTTCCACAAGTTTCCCACAATAAGTTGGGTGAATTTTGGCCAATTCCTCCTGACAGAGCTGGTGTAACTGAGTCAGGTTTGTAGGCCTCCTTGCTCACACACACCTTTTCAGTTCTACCCACAAATGTTCTATGGGATTGAGGTCAGGGCTTTGATGGCCACTCCAATACCCTGACTTTGTTGTCCTTAAGCCATTTTGCCACAACTTTGGAAGTATGCTTGGGGTCATTGTACATTTGGAAGACCCATTTGCGACCAAGTTCTAACTTCCTGACTGATGTCTTGAGATGTTGCTTTAATATATCCACATCATTTTCCTCCCTCATGATGCCATCTATTTTGTGAAGTGCACCAGTACCCCCTGCAGCAAAGCACCCCCACAACATCATGCTGCCACCCCCATGCTTCACGGTTGGGATGGTGAGCTTCGGCTTGCAAGCCTCCCCCTTTTTCCTCCAAACATAACGATGGTCATTATGGCCAAATAGTTCTATTTTTGTTTCATCAGACCAGATGAAGGATGAACCAGACTTGGAGTTCGGCAATTTTTTTTCTGAGGTCTTGGCTGATTTCTTTTGATTTTCCCATGATGTCAAGCAAAGAGGCACTGAGTCTGAAGGTAGGCCTTGAAATACATCCACAGGTACACTCAAATGATGCCAATTAACGTATCAGAAGCTTCTAAAGCCATGACATAATTTTCTGTTTAAAAGGCACAGTCAACTATGTAAACCTCGGACCCATTGAAATTGTGATAGTTAATAAGTGAAATAATCTGTCTGTTTACAATTGTTGGAAAAATTACTTGTGTCATGCACACAGTAGATGTCCTAACCGACTTGCCAAAACTTTCGTTTGTTAACCAGAAATGTGTGAAGTGGTTGAAAAACTAGTTTTAATGACTCTAACCTAAGTGTATGTAAACTTCTGACTTCAAGTGTAGGTGCAAAAACATAATTTCAGCCTTAACCACTAAAAAATCTGCTCGACCAGGTCTGTCCGAAAGGCAGTGTTAAGCTAGGCTAGCCAGGTGATTAAAACGATCACCCATCAGCACCATTACAACCTTGGCAGCAGCAAAGAGCCCGATTAACTCAGGGATATGTCTTAATCACAGCTAGGCTGAGTGAGCTGATCCAGCACAGATCAGCGACACCCAAGAGAGTCCCTGCTACTGATAGAGAAGACACAGCTCATACGGTAGGCCTATATCTGGTAGTGAAGCAAAAGAGAAAACGCAATCACTATTTGATTGTGAAATAGCAAGGAACCAGAGATATAAGAAAGAGTTATAAATCGCCTAGCTAACAGACTGTAGTGGCAAGCCTATTTCTTGCATGTAGCTTTAAGACTGGACACATTGTAACATACATGTGAAAAGGGACTGTTAAAACATACTTAACATCAAGTACTTAAGAACAGTGCATGCAGAGGCTAGCAGTGAACAGTGGTCTATTAAAGGTTAGCTCTCTTCCCAACCACCCTTGGGTTGCGTTCAGTAGGGCACACCACAGTAAACATTTTGTTGGACAAGGTAGTACATTAACGTCATTTAGCAGACGCGCTCATCCAGAGTGAGTGCATAGATTTTCATACTGGTCCCCCATGGGAATCAAACCCTACCAACTGAGCCACACATAGTAGCTCCCCATTTCAAAAAGTTATCTCCCTAAGGAACACAACCCTGGTCTCTGTGCGGCTGGCTCCTCTGCTGTGTCAGTGCGGAGTGACAAGGCCTCTGGCAGTCTACTTTGCTCCCACCACATCCAGACACATGCTCTGCTGCTCGTGTAGCCCGCCAAAGGCCCCTGGATCGGCTGGAGGCCTCCACAGACCTAATTTCCCTCTGTCTGCTATGAGCAGCAAGCACATGGTGTGTAGAAAGAGAGAGAGATCCCAATAAACAGGAGATATGTCTGGAAAATTACATAATTGTTTTTCTGAAGCCAGCTCACTGTTAACTTATCAGGCCTAACAAAGCTAAATAGTACCAAAAAATACAATTTCCAAAAGCACCAGATGGGGCTAATGATTTACACACACACACACACACACACACACAATGACCGATAAGCTGTGCTGTGTTAAAGCCAACCGTGTCTCCATCTTGGCACTCTCCACCAGTGTGAAAAAATATTTATGAAGTTATAGAAATGCAGTTGTCCTCCTGCTCAGTTGTGCACTGGGGCCTCCCACTCTTTCTATTCTGGTTTGAGCCAGGTTGCACTGTTCTATGAAGGGAGTAGTACACAAGAGTTGTACGAGCTCTTCAGTGTCTTGGCAATTTCTCGCATGGAATAGCCTTAATTTGTCAAAACAAGAATAGACTGATGAGTTTCAGAAGAAAGGTCTTTGTTTCTGGCCATTTTGAGCCTGTAATCGAACCCACAAATGTTGATACTCAACTAGTCTAAAGGAGGCCAGTTTTATTGCTTCTATAATCAGCACAAGTTTTCAGCTGTGCTAACATAAATGCAAAAGGGTTTTCTAATGATCAATTAGCCTTTTAAAATTATATACTTGGATTAGCTAACACAACGTGCCATTGGAACACAGGAGTGATGGTTGCTGATAATGGGCCTATGTAGATATTCCATTATAAATCAGCCGTTTCCAGCTGCAATGGTCATTCACAACATTAACAATGTCTACACTGTATTTCTGATCAATTTGATGTTATTTTAAATGGACAAAAAAAAAGTAATTTTATTTGAAGGAAATGTCTACGTGATCCCAAACTTTGAACGGTAGTGTATACTTAAAATATAAAATGCAACACGTGAAGTGTTGGTTGCAATTTTTATGAGCTGAAATAAAAGATACCAGAAATTTGATACCCACAGTAATCTTATTTCTCTCAAATTCTTTGCACAAATTTGGTCATCCATCCACCGGACATATGTGACATATCAAGGAAGCTGATCCTCAGTTTCATCAGCTGTCCGGGTGGCTGGTTTCAAACAATCCCGCAGGTGAAGAAGACAGATGTGGAGGTCCTGGGCTGGAGTGGTTACACATGGTTTGCGGTTGTAGGGCCAAATTGGATATACTTCCAAATTCTCTAAAACGACATTGTGGAGGCAGATTATGCTCGATAAATGAACATTCAATTATCTGGCAACAGCTCTGGTGGACATTCCTGCAGTCAATATGCCAATTGCACACTCTCAGAATTTGAGACATCCGTGGCATTGTGTTGAGTTACAAAACTGCACATTTTAGAGAAGCCTTTTGTCCCTAGCACAAGGTGCACCTGTTTAATGATCATGCTGGTTATGGTTAATCAGCTTCTTGATATTCCACACCTGTCACGTGGATGGATTATCTTGGCGATGGAGAAATGCTCACTAACAGGAATGTAAACTCATTTGAGCACAACATTTTAGAGAGAAGCTTTTTGTGCATATGGAACATTTCTGGGATCTATTTCAGCTCATGAAAAATGTGACACTTTCCATGTTGCGTTTATATTTCTGTTCAGTATAATTGCATTCTAAACTGAAGATCATGATTAGCTGATTATTGGAGTCAGGTGTGTTAACTGGTGCTAGGGAAAAAGTTTGACACCAATCAGGCCCCTGAGGACTGGAGTAGCCTATCTCTGAGATTGGACCAGTCTCTTGAATTATTGATGCAGCTGCCTGATCTGTGTCATTGAAGATAGGGAATCCTCAATTTACATCCCCAATCCTCCAAAACATCCGTTTGGGAAAACAGGCCGACAATATTGTCACCAGGGCCCATACATTTATGTTTCCCAATGATACATTCCTGTTTGTAGCACAGGATATTAAAATCTATTAGACTACCCACGGTCTCCTGTTGTTAACATACCATTTTCACGACAGTGACGACTGCAGACTGGTGCTTCTGCTCAGAAGAGTGGAAAGTAGGCTACTTGAAAGAAAAGCTACCATTTTAGAGTGTGTTCTTTCCTACTTACACATATTCTCTCCATTCCCTCATAAGCACATGAAAAGCAATGATGCATAAACAGAAGCACTCTTGAACCTAACTGGCAGAGCTGTTTTTCCATGCATAAGTGTGCATTTGCATTGCAAAACCAATCAAGATTCGTTTCAAATTGAGAACAGTTAGATAATCTTTTCCATCCCGCTTGACATCTTTAGTCATGCAAATTGAGTACAGGCTCATTCAGAGTGCTAGTATTATTGCAGAACTACCATCTGCATTGAAAAAATATCTGTATTTTCCCTGTGACATTAGCACTGAGGTTAACATACTATTATTGAGTCTCCCAATTTCCACAGTTGCTAAAGTAGACAGAAATGAGTAGTGATGCAGATGCAGGTTGACTCAGTCACTCGTCTAATATATGCTTGAAATGCTAGGAATAAGCTCTCTTTAGAATCAAAAGGAGAACTTGAATCTGCTCTTTCAGAAAATCTGCCACTGGGCATTTGGTTTGAATAAAGTGAATGACTAGAGACATCTCAGTGAGTCATACTAGAGCCCTGGACAGGCATGAACTTTAAGCCCGAGCCCTAACCATGACTGCGGTGTTCAGGCCCTACCCTAGTACCCAGGTCCGATTGAGACTTCAAAATTTAAGGTCTGGGCCTGTCCGAAATCATACATAATTTCCTCAGTAAATCCATTTGCTGCTCCTGTCACTCGCTCCCTGTGCACGGCAGGCTTTGCATGCGCTCTGCTCATGGGTCTGCGAGTATCCGTAGCAACGGCTCAGCTTGGAAGTTAGAAGTTCACTTCTTTTCGTCACTGTAAACTCCGACAAAACTCAAGGAAGATTATTTTTTTCTGTGAAATAATCTCTCCCGTTTTATATTTAACAGGATTAACGCATTTCTGACTCGGTTATGATCTTAGTCAGATATGACTGTACTACGTAGAGCACGAGCAAATTGCTCAGCTTCAAAACGTTAGTGATCAATTTAGAGTAGTCGTTCCATGTCATTTCTGCAAGCGATGACACCCACCAGCTCAGATTGTTCTGAAACAATTTCTGTAGTTAGAAACAGATTAGATTAGCATTCCTGCAACATTATATCTTGAAATATAATTTGACCTGAGAAATTAAGCTAATTGACTGCAGCCAAATTGGCTATTTTTATTTATAGGATTCATATAATATCCAATAAATATAGTACACAACATCCAATTTGGACCTAACTTTTTTCTAACAATGAGTAAGGCATGAGGAATCCAAGTAGTATGGAGCATTGTTTCTTCATCCTATGTATGGAATGTATTCTCAGTGAATTGTGTCCTGCCCCTATAGAAAAATGTGTCATTGATGTTCTATCCTATATCCTGATATTACCAGGTTCTGACCACTAGATAGTGCTGCTCCTGCAAGGTAATTTTTATTTTAAGAACTTGTGAATGATGCCCGATGTAAGGCAAGAAACAATGGCATGTTTTATCAAAAAAATGTATCATAGTCGCCTCCTCATGTAGCCTAGCCCATATGTTTTGATAAGGTTTGGATCACAACTAAAGTGGCCAAATAACGTCTTAAAATTAAGCACATTATTCCGCTTTACAAGGGGTGTAGAGCCTAACTGGAATACATAAGCAGTGGGTGAGTTAAGTTTGGGAAAGAATTTACCATAAAAATGCACCACTATAATAAAAGCATTACATGCATAATCGCATTTGCGGTATCTTTTGACAAGTGTTTATCCGCTAATGGAACATTCACGCTTATAGCCTACTGCCGTGTGCGATTTGCTGGGTTTCTAATGTTAAGAAATAGCCTAATAGTTTATCAGCATATTAAGCTAAACATTCTAATATGTTGCATCAGCCTCATTGCGTAAAACATTTTATACTAGTTTTATACTAGTGGTTGTATTAATTTGGGATCTATCTCCCACAACTGTCCCAGACTAGGTTTAGAATATTTACTTCTCGCATAGAATAGGTTGACTTTTTTTTACTATGGGTGATAGTAAATTACCATAGGCTAGTGGTTTTGCTGTTCGTTAGGCTTACTCATCTTGTTGGCAGACAAAGTAAATGTGGACAGTTATTCCAATATCTTCAATATACACAAGGTAAGGATAAGGACGCACGCTGTTGTGTCCCGTATGAGTCTGTCTTCACTTATAGCCTGTGAGAAAGACCCAATCACATGATGGAGAGCCATGTGAGTGAGGCGCTTCAGAGCACACATCACTCAGGAAGAAGGTAATGATAATTATTATATTCAGCCCAAAGGCACAACGGCCACTGGCCGCATAAGGCATGGATTTTTTTTACGGGGCATTACGGTCACACAAAGGGGACGCCGGGAAATTCGAGGCATTATCAAGTGCTTGTCAAATTGTGAATGAGAGACTGATTTAGTGTGTACAGCCTGCGCAAAAAAAAAAAAGAGCTCATGCAACTTTTTTCAAAACATCATTAGAGTTGAATCATGCAGCCTTGCAATGTATTAAAAATCCAAACAAAGCCTGTTTGTAGAACAAAAGTTACATTAATTAATATTTTTTTTGTTAACCAGCTCAACATAGAACAGCTGCATGTGCACTCAAATGGTTTGGAAAGAAATATCCTTTATTTTATTCAGCTTTGTTCAATTGTATTCTTCATACTAAAAAAATATAAAATATTGCCACGGAATTCAAAACAAATCTCTGCTAAATGAACTAATGTAGCCCCAAGAGCGACGTATGTTTGTTGAATGCTGAATGCTAAAAGCGAGACCTCGGTATATTGTTTTTGTAAAGCTGACAGTGTTCCCTTGAAAATCTTTATTTAACTAGGCAAGTCAGTTAAGAACAAATTCTTAGTTACAATGACGGCCTACCCCGGCCAAACCAGGACGACGCTAGGCCAATTGTGCGCCCCCCTATGGGACTCGCAATCATGGCCGAATGTGATACAACCTGGACTCGAACAAGGTACTGCAGTGACGTCTCTTGCAATGAGATGCAGTGTCTTAGACCACTGCGCCACTTGGGAGCCCTGTATACATATTGTTTTTATATACTTTTATTTTGGATCCTGCAGCTTTGTTGAGCTTAGTTGCTGTGAGCTCTGCCGTCTGCCCCGGGATCCTGACAGATTGCTCATAGGGGGACAGACACAGAAGGCCAGCTAGCCTAGCTGGCTCGGCGGTCTCAAATAGAGGTCGCTATATGAACATTTCCAGGGCTGCAGGAGCTGTTTACTTTGCTTTGTTCCGGGACAATGTGGACCGCGCTGACTTTCAATTGCTTGTGGAGGACTACAGGGGTGAAGTGGCTACTCTTAGCAAGCAGGTAGTAAACCTACACAAGCTACTGGGGAATCCATGACCGCCTACTTTTTATTTCACCCCAGTAGCCGGACGCCGCTCTTGTGGAAGTGACGCGGCCATGTCGGCTCTCCACAGCGAACTGGCCAGTGCTCAGCAGGGATCCATCCCGAAGGGTTCTCCCCTTTCCCTGGAGAACGAAGCTGTTCTCGACCCAACCAGCCATGGAGATACGTCACTCACCGTGGAAGTCGGAGAAAGCGTCCTCTGGCAACTGGGGTCTCCTTGGAGATGTTAAGCCCGGACCTGACACAGACCAGAAACTGGTTTGCAGCCCTGGATACAGAGGTTCCGGTGCTTTCTTCATTAGCGGCTTCCCATTCGAGATCAGATCCGGAGGTACCCGCGTATTCGTCTTCAGTTCTGCCTCCCTCTCCGATGGCTTCTACCTCAGATTCAGATCCTCAGAGCTCCCACCCTCATCAGACCGTGAGGCTGCCTGAGAGACCAGCCCACTCAACATCACCAACTGTCATCGTCGTCAGCTCTATGGTGAGAAACATCTTGGTTCCCAATGCAAAAACCCTGTGCTACCCAGGTGCACGAGTACAGGACATCACAAGGCTGATTTTGACTGTTCTACGACAGATGCCGGGAGCTGACGCTGTTGTAGTCCATGTGGGGTCAAAACAACATCAGGAGGGCTAGCTCGGAACCTCTGAAAACGGAATTTAAAGAACTGATTTTAACATTAAAAGATTCCAAAAAACAGCCAATCATTTCAGGTCCAGTACCATCATTGGGTGTGACAGATTCAACAGGATACTGGGATTACACATCTGCCTAAAAGATTACTGTAGCTCTGCTGGAATCACTTTTATAGGTAACTTTGACAACTCTCGAAAATACTCTACAGGAATGACATAGTCCATCTAAATCATCAAGGCTCCTGGACTCTGTACACTCATTTCAAGGCTGTGTTGAAACAATGATTTATCAATGACCCAAGACCAGCTCAGTTAATCCCTACCATTGTGACAATGCGTCATCAAAATGCTGCATTAAATGTACATCATCATAAGGGCGTTGGCCGACAATGTAAGTAACTTAATTTGTCCCTCGAACTGCCCTGAATACCTTTGTTGATCCTACATCTATTTTATGCAGTAAATCATGTGCCTATAAACTATGAGTTATACTGTTAGCATTGAGGTGGTGTGCCCTAGTAGGAAGACCACTGTGTGCAGCTCACCCTGCACTATCAGCTCCAATATAAATAACATGAGCAAGTCTACTTCTGATAAGCTTCCCAGTAAAGCATTAAAAACAATCAAGCAACCCAGAAGTGCTAAAAATAGCTGATATTAACATTTGCAGCCTGAGAAACAAGGTCCATGAAGTCAATAACTTGCTTCTAACAGATGACATTCATATTCTGACCATCTAAAACTCACTTAGATAATACCTTTGATACAGTGTTAGCAATACATGTTTATAACATCTACCGAAAAGACAAATGCCAACGGAGGCAGTGTTGCGGTCTATATTCAGAACCACCTTCCTGTAAAGCTTAGAGAGGATCTCATGTTAAATACTGTTGATGTAATATGGCCACAGGTTCATCTGCCTCACCAACTTAAGCCCATTCTTGTGGGAAGCTGCTATAGACCAAGTGCTAACAGTCAGTTTCTGGATAATGCGTGTGAAATACTTGATAATGTGATATCAACAGAGAAGTATATTTTCTGGGTGATTTAAATATTGACTGGCTCTCATCAAGCTGCCCACTCAATATATTTTTTTTAACTAACCAGTGCCTGCAACCTCGTTCAGGTTATCGGTCAACCTACCAGGGTAGTCACAAACAGCACAGGAATGAAATCATCAACATGTATTGATCACATCTTTAATAATGCTGCAAAATTTTGATTTAAAGCAGATTCCAAATCCATAGGCTGTAGTGACCACAATATAGTAGCCATAATTAAGAAAACCAAAGTACCAAAGGCTGGGCCTAATATAGTGTATAAGATGTCACATACAAGAAGTTTTATATTGATTCATATGATAAGAATATTTGCTGGTCTGTGATATGTAAGGAGGAGCAACCAGACGATGCACTTGACACATTTCTGAAATTGCTTATTCCAGTTACTAATAAGCACGCACCCATTAAGAAAATGACTGTAAAAACTGTTAAATCCCCTTGGATTGATGAGGAATTGAACAATTGTATGGTTGAGATCGATTAGGCAAAAGGTATGACAAATAAGTTTGGCAGCCCGACTGTTTGGCAAATATATTGCAATTTAAGAAATCATGTGACTAAACTAAATAAATTATACTATGAAAAAAAAATAAAGAACTATTCTAAAAAGCTTTGGAGCACATTAAAATAAAATTGTGAAAAAAGACTAACTCTGCTCCATCATTCAGTTAATCAGGTGGCTCTTCATCACAAAACCCAATGATATTGCCAACTATTTAATGACTTGTTCATTGGCAAGATAAGCAATTGTAGGTATGACATGCCAGCAACAAATGCTGACATGACACAACGAAGTATATCAGACCAAATTATGGAAGACAAGAATTGTACTTTTGAATTCTATCAATGACAAGCCACTGGGGTCTGACAATCTGGGTGGAAAATTACTGAGGATAACGGCGGACGATATTGCCACATCTTCAATTTAAGCCTACTAGAAAGTGTGTGCCCTCAGGCCTGGAGGGAAGCTATAGTCATACCGCTACCTAAGAACACTGAAATGACTGCAACACTTAACAAAGAGCTGCAGTGAGTTTCGGAATGGGAAGCAAGGAATAAGTTACTAATACATATTTCCATAACTAATAGCATTGTATTTGGGACAAAACATTTACTAAACCTCACCTACATCTTGTAATGAATAATGTGGAAACTGAGCAAGTTGAGGTGACTAAACTGCTTGGAGTAACCCTGGATTTTAAACTGTTACGGTCAAAACATATTGATACAACAGTAGCAAAGATGGGGAGAAGTCTGTCCATAATAAAGAGCTGCTCTGCCTTCTTAACAACACCATCAACAAGGCAGGTCCTACAGGGCCTAGTTGTCACACCTAGACTACTGTTCAGTATTATTTTTCTTTTCACCATTATTTAACCAGGTAGGCCAGTTGAGAACAAGTTCTCATTGACAACTGCAACCTGGCCAAGATAAAGCAAAGCAGTGCGACAAACAATAGGGTTACACATGGGATAAACAAACATAGTCAATAACACAATATAAAAATAAGTATACAGTGTGTGCAAATGAAGTGAGGTTAAGGAAATAAATAGAACAATAGTGTCGAAGTAATCATAATTTAGCAATTTACACTGGAATGATACATGTGCAGATGAGGATGTGCAAGTAGGAATACTGGTGTGCAAAAGATCAGAAAAACAAATATGGGGATGAGGTAGGTTGTTGGTTGGATGGGCTATTTACAGATGGGCTGTGTACAGCTGCAGCAATCGGTAAACTGCTCTGACAGCTGACGCTTAAAGTTAGTGAGGGAGATGTAAGTCTCCAACTTCAGTGATTTTTGCAATTTGTTCCAGTCAATGGCAGCAGAGAACTGGAAGGAAAGACGGCCAAAGGTGGAGTTGGCTTTGGGGATGACCAGTGAAATATACCTGCTGGAGTGCGTGCTACGGGTGGGTGTTGCAATGGTGACCAGTGAGCTGAGAAAAGGCAGAGGTATACCTAGCAAAGACTTGTAGATGAACTGGAGCCAGTGGGTTTGGCTATGAGTATGAAGCGAGGACCAGCCAACAAGAGCATACAGGTCGCAGTGGTGGGTAGTATATGGGGCTTTGGTGACAAAACAGATGGCACTGTGATAGACTGACTTTCAAAACTCTACTCCGCAAATTGGATGTAAAGTCAAGGATTGGTAGGATAGTCAGTTTTACGAGGGTATGTTTGGCAGCATGAGTGAAGGAGACTTTGTTGCGAAATAGGAAGCCGATTCTAGATTTAACTTTGGATTGGAGAAGCTTAATGTGAGTCTGGAAGGAGAGTTTACAGTCTAATCAGACATCTAGGTATTTGTAGTTTTCCGCATATTCTAAGTCAGAATCGTCCAGAGTAGTGATGCTAGTCGGGCAGGCGGGTGCGGGCAGCGATCGGTTGAAGAACATGCATTTCGTTTTACTAGCATATAAGAGCAGTTGGAGGCCACGGAAGGAGAGTTGTATGGCATTGAAGCTAGTTTGGAGGTTTGATAACACAGTGTCCAAAGGGTCATATGTATACAGAAGGGTGTCATCTGCGTATAGGTGGAGCAAAGAAACACCCGCAGCAAGAGCGACATCATTGATATATACAGAGAAGAGAGTCAGCCCGAGAATTGAATCCTGTGGGACCCCCATAGAGACTGCCAGAGGTCCGGACAACAGGCCCTCCGATTTGACACACGGAACTCAATCTGAGAAGTAGTTTGTGAACCAGGCGAGGCAGTCACTAGAGAAACCAAGGCTGTTGAGTCTACCAATAAGAATACGGTGATTGACAGAGTCGAAAGCCTTGGCCAGGTTGATGAAGACAGCTGCACAGTACTTTCATTTATCGATGGCGGTTATGATATCGTTTAGCAGCTTGAGCGTGGCTGAGGAGCACCCGTAACCAGCTCGGAAACCAGATTGAATAGCGGAGAATATACGGTAGGATTCGAAATGGTCGGTGATATGTTTGTTCACTTGGCTTTCAAAGACTTTAGAGATTATATATATATATATATATATATACAGTTTAAGTTGGAAGTTGACATGAAGTTAGGGTGGAGTCATTAAAACTTGTTTTTTCAATCACTCCACAAATTTGTTAATATGGCTGTGGGGCAGTATTGAGTAGCTTGGATGAATAAGGTTCCCAGAGGTGCCCAGAGTAAACTGCCTGCTCCTCAGTCCCAGTTACTAATATATGCATATTATTAGTATATTTGGATAGAAAACACACTGAAGTTTCTAAAACTGTTTGAATGATGTCTGTGAGTATAACAGAACTCATATGGCAGGCAAAAACCTGAGAAAAAAATCCAACCAGGAAGTGGGAAATCTGAGGTTGGTCGATTTTCAACTCAGCCCCTATTGAAGTTACAGTGGGATATTGGTCATGTTGCACTTCCTAAGGCTTCCACTAGATGTCAACCGTCTTTAGAAACTTGTTTGAGGCTTCTACTATGAAGGGGGGCTGAATGAGAGGGGAATGAGTCAGAGGTCTGCCAGCAGCTGGTCACGCGCATTTCACATGAGAGGTATCTCCCGTTCCTTTGCTTTTCTGAAGACAAAGAAATTCTCTGGTTGGAATATTATTGAAGATTTATGTTAAAACATCCTAAAGATTGATTCCATACATCGTTTGACAAGTTTCTATGGACTGTCACAGAACTATTTGAAATTTCATCTGAAACTAGTGAACACACTTCGTGAGTTTTGATTTGTTTACCAAACGCGCTAACAAAAGTAGCTATTTGGACATAAATGATGGACAATATCGAGCAAATCAAAAATTTATTGTGGAACTGGGATTCCTGGGAGTGCATTCTGATGAAGATCAAAGCTAAGTGAATATTTATAATGTTATTTCTGACTTCTGTTGACTCCAACATGGCAGATATATGTATGCGTTTGTCTGAGCGCCATACTCAGATTATTGCATGGTTTGCTTTTTCCGTAAAGCTTTTTGAAATCTGACACAGCGGTTGCATTAACAAACCCTAGCTTTGGCAAGTCGGTTAGGAAATCTACTTTGTGCATGACACAAGTAATTTTTCCAACAATTGTTTACAGACAGATTATTTCACTTATAATACACTGTATCACAATTCCAGTTGATCAGAAGTTTACATACACTAAGTTGACTGTGCCTTTAAATAACTTGGAAAATCCCAGAAACAGATTTCATGGCTTTAGAAGCTTCTGATAGGCTAATTTACATCATTTCAGTCAATTGGAGGTGTATCTGTGGATGTATTTCAAGGTCTACCTTCAAACTCAGTGCCTCTTTGCTTGACATCATGGGAAAACGCAGCAGTCATACTGTTCAGGAAGGAGATGCGTTTGCATTCTGTCTCCTAGAGATGAATGTATTTTGGTGCAAAAAGTGCAAATCAATCCAAGAACAACAGCAAAGAACCTTGTGAAGATGCTATAGGAAACAGGTGCAAACATATCTATATCCACAGTCAAATGAGTCCTATATCGACATAACATGAAAGGCCGCTCAGCAAGGAAGAAGCCACTGTTCCAAAAACCGCCATAAAAAAGCCAGACTACGGTTTGCAACTGCACATGGGGACAAGGATCGTACTTCTTGTAGAAATGTCCTCTGGTCTGATGAAACAAAAATAGAACTGTTTGGCCATAATGACCATCATTATGTTTGGAGGAAAAAGGGGGATGCTTGTAAGCCGAAGAACACCATCTGAACTGTGAAGCACGAGGGTGGCGGGATCATGTTGTGGGGGTGCTTTGCTGCAGGAGAGACTGGTGCACTTCACAAAATAGATGGCATCATGAGGACGGAAAATTATGTGGATATATTGAAGCAACATCTCAAGACATCAGTCAGGAAGTTAAAGCTTGGTTGCAAATGGATCTTCCAAATGGAAATACTTCCAAGGTTGTGGCAAAATGGCTTAAGGACAACAAAGTCAAGGTATTGGAGTGGCCATCAAAGCCCTGACCTCAATCCCATAGAACATTTGTGGGCAGAACAGAAAAAAAAGTGTCTGTGAGCAAGGAGGCCTACAAACCTGACTCAGTTACACCAGCTCCGTCAGGAGGAATAGGCCAAAATACACATTTATTGTGGGAAGCTTGTGGAAGGCTACCCAAAACATTTGACCCAAGTTAAACCATTTAGAAGGCAATGCTACCAAATACTAATTGAGTGTATGTAAACTTCTGACCACTGGGAATATGATGAAAGAAATAAAAGCTGAAATAAATCACTCTACTATTATTCTGAATTTCACATTCCTAATTTTTACAAGGATTAAATGTCAGGAATTGTGAAAAACTGAGTTTAAATGTATATGGCTAAGGTGTATGTAAACTTCAACCGTAGGTCTGTAACAGTTTGGGTCTAGAGTGTCTCCTCCTTTGAAGAGGGGGATGACCACGGCCGAGTTCCAATCTTTAGGAATCTCAGACGACACGAAAGAGGTTGAACAAGCTAGAAATAGGGGTTGCAAGAATGGCGGCAGATCATTTTTGGAAGAGAGGGTCCAGATTGTCTAGCCCAGCTGATTTGTAGGGATCCATCAGCTATCTGGATTTGGGTGACAGAGAAGCAGGGGAGTGGGGGGGTACAGAGCTGTTGGCCGGGGTTGGTGGTAGCCAGGTGGAAAGCATAGAGAAATGCTTATTGAGATTCTCGATTATCGCAGATTTATCAGTGGTGACAGTGTTTCCTAGTCTCAGTGCAGTGGGCAGCTGGGAGAAGGTGCTCTTATTCTTCAGGGATTTTACAGTGTCCCAAAACCTTTTGGAATTTGTGCTGCAGGATACAAATCTGTTTGAAAAAGCTATTTTTTGCTTTCCGAACTGACTGCGTAAATTGGTTCCCGACTTCCCTGAAAAGTTGCATATCGCGGGGACTATTCAATGCCTGGAGTGAACCAGTCTGGAGTGTACCAAGGGATAGATCGGTTCTTAGTTCCAACATTTTTTGAATGGGGCATATTACATGGATTTAGACTTTTTCCAAAGGTCTTCATCAGTGGCTTGTAGGCTGTGTGTGGAAGCTAGGAGATGCTAAATGTGTTTGTTAATTAACGGTTAATTACAGGTTATTTAATTGACAATCACCGGCTGCCTTCATTTTGTGACCGCCACACCTGTAGTAAATTCAATTGATTGGACATGACTTGGAAAGGCACACACACCTGTCTACATAAGGTCTCACAGTTGACAGTGCATGTCAGAGCAAAAACCAAGCCGTGAGGTTGAAGGAATTGTCCGTAGAGCTCCTAGACAGGATTGTGTCGAGGCACAGATCTAGGGAAGGGTACCAAAACATTTCTGTAGCATTGAAGGTCCCCAAGAAGTGGCCTCCATCATTCTTAAATGGAAGAAATTTGGAACCACCAAGACTCTTCCTAGAGCTGGCCGCCTGGCCAAACTGAGCAATCGGGGGAGAAGGGCCTTGGTCAGGGAGGTGCCCAAGAACCCGATGGTCATTAACAGAACTCCTCTGTGGAGATGGGAGAATCTTCCAGAAGGACAACCATGTCTGCAGCACTCCACGAACCAGGCCTTTATGGTAGAAGGGCCAGACGGAAGACACCCCTCAGTAAATGGCACATCACAGCCCGCTTGGAGTTTGCCAAAAGGCACCTAAGGGACTCTCAGTCTATGAGAAACAAGATTATCTAGTCTGATGAAACCAAGATTTAAATATTTGGCCCGAATGACAAGAGTCACACCTGAAGGAAACCTGGCACCGTCCCTATGGTGAAGCATGTTTGGCAAAAGTATCATGCTGTGGGGTTATTTTTCAGCGGCAGAGACTGGGAGACTATTCAGGATCGAGAGAAAGATGAACAGAGCAAAGTACAGAGAGCTCCTTGATGAAAACCTGCTCCAAAGCGCTAAGGACCTCATACTGGGGCAAAGGTTCACCTTCCAACAGGACAACGAGCCTAGCACACAGCCAAGGCAATGCAGGAGTGTCTTCGGAAGTCTCTGAATGTCCTTGAGTGGGCTAGCCAGTGTCCGGACTTGAACATCTCTCTCTCTCGACTGGTGGCTCTACAGTGAAATAAAACAATAATAACTAACCGAAACAGCAGTAGACAAGGCATATTGACATTAGAGAGAGGCATAAAGCAATTGGTAGGGAGAGCTAAAAAAACAACGGGTAAATGGCAATGAATGGGCAGAGGGGGTCAATTAGGTAGACACAGGGCCTGAGTTCGAGGCTGTGGCCGACAGATAAACAAAGAGGTACAGTAAATCAATAAACAAAAAGAGGTACAGAAACTCAATTGGGTCTGGGTAACCTGATTTTTACTCAATTTGTGTTCTTTCAGGAAAGG
Organism: Oncorhynchus tshawytscha; assembly: GCF_018296145.1. Classification (NCBI taxonomy): domain Eukaryota; kingdom Metazoa; phylum Chordata; class Actinopteri; order Salmoniformes; family Salmonidae; genus Oncorhynchus; species Oncorhynchus tshawytscha. The sequence continues at coordinate 27,582,157 of NC_056453.1, forward strand.
CCAATAGCTGTTAGAGTCAATTTGGGTTGTGGGTAGAGGTGGAGAACTGAATTGATCTTTCAGTCATCTCATTTCTGCTATGAGATTTCTGAGAAATGCAAAGGGCAACACAAGAGTCTCTCCTTCCCTGTATTTCAGGGGGAAAGGCTGATGACCACGGCAGCTTTCCAATCTTTAGGGATCTCGGACAATGCAAAAGAGGTTGAACAGACTGGTAATAGGGGTTGCAACAATGGCAGCGGATAATTTTAGAAAGAGAGAGGGTTCAGGTTGTCTAGCCCAGCTGATTTGTACGGTTCCAGGTTTTGCAGCTCTTTCAGAACATCTGCTATCTGGATTTGGGTAAAGGAGAAGCTGGGGAGGCTTGGGCAAGTAGCTGCTGGTGGTGCGGAGTTGTTGGCCGGGGTTGAGGTAGCCAGGAGGAAAGCATGGCCAGCCGTAGAGAAATGCATCCCCCTTTGGCAGTTCTATCTTGATGGAAAATGTTGTAGTTGGGATGGAAATCTCTGAATTTTTGGTGGCCTTCCTAAGCCAGGATTCAGACACGGCAAGGACATCAGGGTTGGCGGAGTGTGCTAAAGCAGTGAGTAAAACAAACTTAGGGAGGAGGCTTCTGATGTTAACATGCATGGAACCAAGACTTTTTCAGTTACAGAAGTCAACAAATTAGAGTGCCTGGGGACACGCAGGGCCTGGATTAACCTCCACATCACCCGAGGAACAGAGGAGGAGTAGGATGAGGGTACGGCTAAAAACTATCAAAACTGGTCATCTAGTGCGTTGGGGACAGAGAATAAAAGGAGCAGATTTCTAGGCGTGGTAGAATAGATTCAGGGCATACTGTACAGACAGGGGTATGGTGGGGTGCGGGTACAGTGGAGGTAAACCCAGGCATTGAGTGATAGAGGTTGCATCTCTGGACGCGCTAGTTATGCTGGGTGAGGTCACCACATGTTTGGGAGGTGGGACAAAAGAGGTATCTTCTGAGGCATGTTGAGTGGGACTAGGGGCGCCGCAGTAAACTAAAACAATAACTTCCTAAACAACCATAGACAAGGCATATTGACATTTGAGAGAGACAAAGCAATCACAGGTGTTGATTGGGAGAGCTAGCTAAGACAACGGGTAAGACAACAACTAATCAGCAAAGACAACAACAGGTAAAATGACGATGGATGGACAGAGAAGGTCGGTTAACTACACACAGGGCCTGAGTTTGAGGCTGGGGCCGACAGATAAACAAAAAATAAAACAAAATGGAGAACTGTGATTAATTAACAGTCCAGCAGGCATCAGCTATGTAGCCAAGTGATCATAGGGTCCAGTGAACAGCAATAGATGAAACAGGGAAGTCGTTACTATGCTAGCAAGCGGGAGACACAGCGTTTAAAGTTAGCAGGCCAGGGCAAGTAAAAGTGTCTGCTCTGACATCCGGCACAGCAAGGGCACAGCGGATGGAGTTACGTCGGTAGACCAGTCGTGATGGTACGTCGGGGCGCCGTGTTGACAAAGGGTCCAGGCCAGTTGGAGAACGAGGTATTGTAGTTATTTCGCTTGCTAGCCGGGAGATGCGCCTGGCTCGCGGCTAACTGGTGCTACCTTCGGGACAGGGGTGTTAGCCGCTATAGCCACGAGGTAGCAGCAATGATCCGATGCAAAGGTCCCGATTTCACAACTAAACCTCCTTCAGTCGCACTGCCAAACAGTCAGTTTTACGACGGTATCTTACCGATCCTTGACTCCGGCGATGTCATTTATAAAATAGCCTCCAACACTCTACTCAGCAAATTGGATGTAGTCTATCACAGTGCCATCCATTTTGTCACTAAAGCCCCATATACTAACCACCACGACCTGTATGCTCTCTTTGGCTGGCCCTCGCTACATATTCGTCGCCAAACCCACCGACTCCAGGTCATGGATAAGTCTTTGCTAGGTATAGGTATAGCTAGGTATATGCCTTCTCAGCTCACTGGTCACCATAGCAACACCCACCTGTAGCACGTGCTCCAGCAGGTATATTTCTCTGGACATCCCCAAAGCCAACACCTGCTTTGGCCGCCTTTCCTTCCAGTTCTCTGCTGCCAATGACTGGAACGAATTGCAAAAGTCACTGAAGCTGGAGACTTACATCTCCCTCACTAACTATAAGCATCAGCTGTCAGAGCAGCTTATCGATCACTGCACTTGTACACAGCCCATCTGTAAATACCCCACCCAACTACCTTCTCCCCATAGTTATTTTTTTGCTGTTTTGCACTCTAGTATCTCTACTTGCACATCATCATCTCCACATCTATTACCCCAGTTGTAATGCTAAATTGTAATTATTTCACCACTATGGCCTATTTATAGCCTTTCTACATTTGCACACACTGTATATAAATTGTTCTATTGTGTTATTGACTGTACATTTGTTTATCCCATGTGTAACTGTTGTTTGTCGCACTGCTTTGATTTATCTTGGCTAGGTCGCAGTTGTAAATGAGAACTTGTTCTCAACTGGCCTACATGGTTAAATAAAAGTGAAATACATTTTTTCCCCCAAAAACATTCAAGCCCTTTACCAACAATGCAGTTAAGAGCAATAAATAAATAAATGATAATAATTCAAGAGCAGCAATAAAATAACAGTAGCGAGGCTATATACAGGGGGTACCGGTACAGAGTCAATGTACGAGGGCACAGTCATCTCATTACAGGAATACTTTGGGGGGAAAAAAAACAGACGGCTATAAATGTATCACTCAGACTTCCAAGTTCAGACCATAGCATTGCAAATAGACTAAAATAGCACAGACGCTTTCATATGCAGCAACACCTAGAAGGGAACAACGCAAAACAGAAGCGGTTGCTACAGCTGAGGGCATACACACTACACTAACACCTTCTCCTCCTCAGCTTTGAATCCCTCTGACCCCAATTACATTAAAGCTTATTAAAGGCATCCTTCAAAGTGCAGAGAGAGATTGGCCTCCCAGCTCTGTGATTATGAGCAGACCTGTCTGGCACTGTTCTAATGTGATTCTAAGTGGAGCTGGAGAGCTCTGTCTATCCAGGGGAAAGGTCCTCAAACTCCCAACGCTGAATAAACTAGTCTGGCTGAAGCCGCTATCATTAAGGAGGCAGGGAGATTTCCTAGCAAAAACAAATCGCAAGCCTATTTTACTTTTTGTATTCAATACATGATGGCTGGATAATGGGGAAAAAAAGATCAAGTCAACCCATATCCGCCTCAGGATAGCAGCCAGACATCCCTTGTGATTATCTGGTAGTACATGTGATATGAACACGTTTCCAGAATTCTTTGAGACACTGCAATGCAAAAAATGGGCAGTGTGAATGCGCTCTCCTCGGCTAGTCCTAATCCTAATACCAGCTCATCTTGACAAGGCAAATGGTATCACCACGAACAGGTGGTGCACAGTATAATTTCCTCATTAACCAATGTTGCAAAAACACTCAGCTCTCCAAGGGAAATCCAGTTATGCAGGAGATATGATATGCACTGGAGTTTCATCACTCTTTATTTGATCAACCACTGCACACTAATTGGGGGAGTCAATGAATGAATCATCGAGCGAGCCTATCTTAAAACAGCATCAGTGTCTTAACCATCAGTCTGAGTCACACAACAACCTCTCAGTATTGTGTTCATGAAATGATCCATGTGAAAACTGTAGGAGGGGAAGGAAGAAAAACACCAGACTAAAGCTGCGAGAGAGCTACTTAATGCTCAGTAGCAATGCAATTTCTCTTGATTATGAAAATGTGTCATCCATAGTCCACGGATAATGTAAAGTATGCTTACAGTGCATGCATAAATTAAAAAGCATCAATGAGACAAAGGAAAGACTGATTCCCCTCAATGAAGGCTCATTTCTGCAGCAGGAATAACAGAGTCTGATTCCATTAGGACTAGGATGTAGGAGCTCATCCCCCTCAGGACACATGAAAAGCCCCTTTTTCCCCTGTGCTGCTGCTTTCCTCCTGATGGGAGCCTGCAGGAGCAATGAAACTCCTGTCAGATAGATCTAAAGTAGAGAAAGGAGAGTGCAATAACCCAAATCTGCAAATAGCAACAGCTGACATGCTGGGATGCTGCTCTAGTCAAACAAGCCCTGGGCTTTCCCCAGATCTGATTGAGATATGCCTCCCTGGCTTGGTTTCTCTGTGAAAGGGAAAGGCAATATGGATAGAGTGGGGTGAGATGAATCACAAGGGAGGAGAGGCATCAGGCATCCAGACACTGGCTTGATGTGAGAATGTATGTTTAGGTTTCTCCTGTTCGTTTCCTAAATGTACATGTACCTCCTATTGTTATTTGATTGAAGGACAGAGGGGTTTGTTGCTTTGAGTGCGCACTTTTTTTCCCCATAGGATGTTGGGTTATGGTGGCTATAAATCTCCCCTGGGAAGATTCTGCATGTAGACCAAAGAATCTGCTGGAATGGGTCACTGTTTATATGGACATATCAGGATTGGGAGAAGGCCGAGTTTACTTTTGCGACGGTGGAGACTTCCCAAACGCCGGCACCTTCAATTTGTAACACGTATAGACCCAGAAGTAAATCTTGCAGCTGAACAAATTCAGCAAGATTTTACTTCTGAGATTAAGCTGGCTATCATCTGCTGGAGATGGCTTTATTAAAGCCTACTTTAAGAGAACTCAGTTTCAACACTGAATCACGTTAGGGATTCTCCTGAACTTTATGTTGGCTCACTTAAACATTTCTGTCACAGCTCCTAAATAACATTGCCCTTTCTCTTCTCCTTCCAGGTCACAAAATAAACCAACAAGCTATATGGCAATAGCCTATATAAAATCAGGCCTAAATGAGCTCATGATAATCACAACCTACCTCACCAACAAAAAAACAAAAAAATCCATCCAAATTACTTTTGTGATTTTCGACTCGCTCCTATTGTAATTCTGCCTCATAGCGAAAGGAGCCTCACGATGGTGGAACATTTTGAATCCGGTGAGTTCCAAGAATCTCATAATGAGGTAGGCTACTACTGAGTACTAACAAGGCTGGCTCAGCTGGACACATGCTTTTACTGAGCAAGTGAAATCAATACCATTAGATGTCTTCAGGCTACCTACCCCCACTAAGGTTACCACATTTGCTGTGTCCAAGGTTCAGTCAGGCCAATGTCAATGAGCTAATAAAGGGGGTGGAATGTGGATACAGCAGGATGGGTATACAAGATGCTCAAGTAGGCTACAGATCTTTAATTGGCAAATAGTTAATGAAAAAGGAGGATTAATAAACTGAAAACCAATCAGAAGTATGGACAGTAGAATTGTGGTCCAACATAATGATCATCCCCTCAGTTGGATAGGCGACCGTGTTTGGGTGTGTGTGTCATACATGGCTGGACAGCAGGATACACACACACACACACACACACACACACACACACACACACACACACACACACACACACACACGAGGAGGTATGACAGTGTCCATTCATGGACATTGGCCAGTCATGTGAAAGAAGAGATTCTGTCACTGTCCAGAGATGGCTAATGGCCAACCATGCGGGAGAGAGAGGACCTCTTACCATGCCTTCTGTGGCTAGCATGACAGATTGTAGGCCTCACCCCTGGCAGTGCTGACAATGTGCACTCACAAAGACAGGCATTCCATCAGCAGCCTCTAAGAGCAAGATCCAATAAAATAGAGCGAATAACTTATGGAGCTTGTACCTTGTGGCAAACACAAGCAAAGCCAAATATGAAAAGGCTCAGTCTTTTTTTTTACATGTCCAATTTGAATAGAAAATATTTGGGGTTCTATTCAATCTGTAAGACAGAAATTCAGCTTTACAGCATGATTGAAATTTAGAGGCAAAGTTCCCACATTAGGGGAGACTGTATTCACAGTAAATTCTGCCACATGTCACCTAAATCGGAAATTACATTAAAATTCAGTGATAAAAATTGAAGAGAGCCCTTTAGGCTATGTTTCAATGTGGAACCTAATCTTTAAACTATAGCCATAAAGCCCATAGCTGTTGGTGCAAGTGAGTGATATAGGCTATCATACAAAAGGGAATCGACACTAAAATATCCTCTAAATAGACCAGAGGACATTTAATGCAAATACTGTACAACTATAAAACTGTAGGATAAGCTGAATCAGCCTATGCATACAAGACTAACTTGGCCGCTTAGACAGTCCTGTACCAAACTCATTCAGTGTCAGTTTACATCTCATCAACAACAGGACAGGTGGTGTCAAGCAGCAGCCATCTAAAACACCGCATTCAGTCAGCCTATTTTAAAAGCATGGTAAATCCATTCACTCCAGTCAATGTGCAGACATCAAGACTGGGAGACAAGGTTAACAGGAAATGTCACACAGCAACATAAATCCACCATTGAAACAAGACACAAACACCAGCAAACATAAATGATTAAAGTTCCAAAACACCCAACACCTACATTTTTTCCACTTGGTTGTCATCCACAGCTATCATACTCAAGCCAGAACGCAATTTACCAATCTAACAAGCACCATGCTTGGATAAGCTTGACAGACAAACTGAGTGTCCAGTACTTTGGGTCAGCTGAAAGGTTAAACAGGACTGGAGAAGTCTGAAATACAACCTTTCCAGCAAACCAGAGCTATGGAACCTAGAACACAGGAGCTATTGAGTTAGACTGGGAGGAAATAGGAGGTGACACTCCAAAAGCATTGGTCATTGACCGATTGTGACAAGGAGCTTTTTTAAATGTATTAATTACTTTATTGTTCTGAGGACCTTTGCACTCTTCCAATAGTAGTCTGCTCCTTAAAACAGGAGATACTATCATAACCAAGTCCCGATTCAATTGCTTTAGGATGAACATTGTGAGGTGTAAAGATCATTCACATCAACCATCTGACAGACCGTTTTCAAGAGAATTACTGGGCAAATACTTTACTAATAATAATTTGGTATCCTTTAGACACAGTATTGAACTGTATTAACATATTCCTGTCATTAAATCAAACAGACAACGACAGCAATTAGAATGTTGTGGCTTAATACATTTAAACACCGGACCACATTGGATTAGACCTAAAAGTCAAATACTTTTTTGTTGCTACACTGTGGGTAATGTTTTACCCATAGTCTGCTTAACAGGGCCTAGGCTAATCAGGGTCAGTCAGCAGCAGATTTGGAGAGAAACACACTCATCTCGCACAGCTCCTAATATGGAAATTCAATTTAAAATTGTTCATTCACAGGATAACAAGCCAACTTCATGATACATTATTCAATGTATGTAATTTATATACACATGTGTTTTCAATCAGACAGGTAATTATTTATATAAAGTAGTAAAGTACACAAATATAATTTTAAAACATTTTGGTCACTCTTAGTAACGTTAGTAAACTCATTTGGAAGATTGCGAGTCCAAAATCTGGTTTCCCACCGACGGCAGATTTTGATTTAGACAAATTTACAAAACAGATGCCCCGGGGACAAACATCCTGATCCTGGCTGGCAGCCTAACTAAACCGTTAGTTTGGGGGTTAACATTTCCATAGCCATATAGCAGTCATGGTTCGGTGCTCTTCCAATGCTGTATACATCCTCAGTTTCAGACACGAATCTTGTTAGCTAGCTGGAGAGCTAGCTCACTTTATAGCTAACTAACGCGTTAGCTCGCCAATTAAATTACGTTACCGAGTTATTAATAGATGCGAGTTAGTGTGTTCTGGTAAGTGTGTTCTTAAAATGTACCGTATGCGATTAATGAAAATGATACATTTACCTACACACAACTTACCATATCATAGACGTTCAAAATTATCGGCTCGTTTGCCATCACTGGCATCAGGAATTTCTTCGGATCCTGGTGCACTTTCGCCAGTTTGCTTCGATCCACACACCCTCTTCTAGTTAACTAGTAATCTTTTTTTTTTCTGTAGTTAGCTTGCTAACTACTTGACTTAGTTAATCGTACTAACAGGCAAATTAAACATTCAGTTCACCACAAGAGCCCCGCATCCGAAAGCTTTGTCCAATTTTCTCCATAAGCAAACAGCTGTGCACGGCAGTCGACTAGCTGGCAGGCTAGCTACTGGAGACAGTTCGCGATGAAAGGGAGTCGTTAGCGAAAGTGAATATTTTCTGCGTGAAATTGCCATTCAGACACCAAAATGACATTTCTTCTAATAAACCCAAATCATGTGAACTACTTTCCAAGTTGAATTTTTTCCCCCCACAAAAATATCCAACTGAAAATCGACTGTATTCTCAGGTAACGGGTGGCCACTGCTGTGCTGTTTTGAACGATACATCGACAGTCGTTTAGTCAACCTGGATATCGCTGATGAGATTTGACAGGATCGGCTATCCATTACTCAACCTAACATTTATAAATACAAAATTTTATGAAGCCTCAGATACATTTTATCAAATTGCTATTGCTTTAAATGATCCAGCTAATCTAGCAAAATCGTCATGAAAATTAAAGGTTAGACATAACTACCCGGCCTTGGTTTATATTCTCCTTGGTTTATTATCAATTATTTTAAAGAGTACTCATATACCAAGAAATAAAGATACAAAAGGTTCAACATTACTTTTAGGATTGGTTCTTAAACATCCGTCTTTAGGCAAACTCCAAGCGAGCTGTCATGTGCCTTTTACTGGAGAGTGGCTTCCTTCTGGCCACTCTACCATAAAGGCCTGATTGGTGGAGTGCTGTAGAGATGGTTATCCTTCTGGAAGGTTCTCCCATCTCTACAGAGGAACTCTGGAGCTCAGTCAGAGTAACAATCAGATTCTTGGTCACCTTCCTGACCAAGGCCCTTCTCCCCCGATTGCTCAATTTGGCCTGTCGACCAGCTCTAGGAAAAGTCTTGGTGTTTCAAAACTTCTTCCATTTAAGAATGATGGAGGCCGCTGAGTTTGTTTATTTTTGTTAACCTTTATTTAACTTTGCAAGTCAGTTAAGAACAAATTCTTATTTACAATGACGGCCTACCAAAAGGTCTTCTTGGGGACCTTCAATGCTGCCGAAATGTTTTGGGACCCTTCCCCAGATCTGTGCCTCGACACAATCCTGTCTCTGAGCTCTACGGACAATTCCTTCAACCACCTGGCTTGGTTTTTACTCTGACATGCACTGTCAACTGTGGGACCTTGTAAGACAAGTGTGTGCCTTTCCAAATCATGTCCAATAAATTTAATTTACCACTACTGGACTCCAATCAAGTTGTAGAAACATCTCAGGATGATCAATGGAAACAGGATGCACCTGAGCTCAATTTCGAGTCTTTATAGCATGGGGTCTGAATACTTATGTAAATAAGGTATTTCTGTTATTTGTTTTTTTATAAATGTGCTAAAATTTCTAAAACCTTGTTTTCTCTTTGTTGTTATGGGGTAATGTGAAGATTTCTGAGGATTTTTATTTATTTAATCCATTTTAGAAAAAGGCTGTAACGTAACAAAATGTGGAAAAGGGGGTTTGAATACTTTCCAAAGGCACTGTATCATTAGAAACAGTAATGCATTCTAGTTGCCAGCTGATTCCTGAAAATTGTCACAGACAGTAACTATAGAATAGCAGAGTGAGAATAAGGTAAACACCATACATGCATGTATATTGAACAAAAATATAAATGCAACATCCAACAATATACTTACATGTAGTAATTGTCATCCTGAGGGTCCCAGAGATAAAATGTAGCATAGTTTTGTTTGATAAAATCTATTTTTATATTCAAATGTAGGAATTGGGTTCTACAGTTTGAGCCCCTCCTGTCTATGGCTCCACACCCACCCCACCATCTATTTATTTAGTTTTTATTTTACCTTTATTTAACTAGGCAAGTCAGTTAAAGAACAAATTCTTATTTTCAATGACGGCCTATGTGTATAAGATAGTGTATAAGCTAGTGATCCATTGTGACACATTCCTGGGAGTGTGTAAACTTAAATTTTGTATTACCATATCATTGTTGTATGTTCTCTATAGCTATGTACTTGAAAATGTATCAATTGACCAATTCAGCACATTTGCAACACTTCACTGGATCAAACTGAAGCTTTGCACACACACTGCTCCCATCTAGGGGCCAAAATCTAAATTGCCCCTAACCTCCAATATTATATTATAGCCTTTATCTTGCATTCAAACCTGATGGAACAAGATCAAAAAATTGAAAAAGCATGTTTTTTGTTTGTATTATGTTTTACCAGATCTAATGTGTTATATTATCCTACATTAATTTCACACCCCTATTGATCACCCGGCTACGCATGCCTCTCCCTAATATCAATATGCCTTGTCCATTACTGTCCTGGTTAGTGATTATTGTCTTATTTCACTGTAGAGCCTCTAGCCCTGCTCAATATGCCTTAACCTACCATTTAGGTCCACCTCCCACATATGCAGTGACATCCCCTGGTTTAAACGTCTCTAGAGACAATATCTTTCTAATCATTACTAAATGCCTAGGTTTACCTCCAACATCCTACCATACCTCTGTCTGTATATTATGCCTTGAATCTATTCTCTCACGCCCAGAAACCTGCTCCTTTTACTCTCTGCTCTGAACGCACTAAACGACCAGTCCTCATAGCCTTCAGCCGTACCCTCATCCTACTCCTCCTCTGGTGATGTTGAGGTTAATCTAGGCCCTGCGGTGCCTAGCTCCACTCCTACTCCCCAGGTGCTCTCATTTGTTAACTTCTGTAACCGTAAAAGCCTTGGTTACATGCATGTTAACATTAGAAGCCTCCTCCCTAAGTTTGTTTTATTCATTGCTTTAGCACACTCTGCCAACCCGGATGTCCTAGGCGTGCCTGAATCCTGGCTTAGAAAGTCCACCAAAAACCCTGACATTTCCATCCCTAACTAAAACATTTTCCGACAAGATACAACTGCCAAAGGGGGCAGTGTTGAAATCTACTGCAGAGATAGCCTGCAGAGTTCTGTCTACCATCCAGGTCTGTACCCAAACAATTTGAACTTCTACTCTTAAAAATCCATCTCTCCAGAAACAAGTCTCTTACTGTTGCCGCTTGCTATAGACCACCCTCTGCCCCCAGCTGTGCCCTGGACACCATATGTGAATTGACTGCCCCCCCATCCATCTTCAGAGCTCGTGCTGCTAGGTGACCTAAACTGTGACATACTTAACACCCCGGCCATCCTACAATCTAAGCTTGATGCCCTCAATCTCATACAAATTATCAATGAACCCACCAGGTACAACCCCAAATCCATAAACTCAGGCACGCTCATAGATATCATCCTAACCAACTTGCCCTCCAAATACACCTCTGCTGTTTTCTACCAAGATCTCAGTGATCACTGCCTCATTGCCTGCATCCGTAATGGGTCTGCGGTCAAACGACCACCCCTCATCACTGTCAAACGCTCCCTAAAAAACTTCAGCGAGCAGGCCTTTCTAATCGACCTCTCGACCCAAACTTCTACAGACCTGATTCTATTCTACCCTACCTTTCTAAGGTCTATGAAAGCCAAGTTAACAAACAGATTACAGACCATTTTGAATCTCACTGTACCTTCTCCGCTATGCAATCTGGTTTCAGAGCTGGTCATGGGTGCAACTCAGCCACGCTCAAGTTCCTAAACAATATCATAACCGCCATCGATAAGAGCCATTACTGTGCAGCCGTATTCATCAACCTGGCTAAGGATTTTGACTCTGTCAATCACAACATTCTTATTGGCAGACTCCACAGCCTTGGTTTCATCTTCATCTCTTCAGTGAGTTATATGATTGAGTGTAGTCTGGCCCAGGAGTGTGAAGGTGAATGGAAAGGCTCTGGAGCAACGAACCGCCCTTGCTGTCTCTGCCTGGCCGGTTCCCCTCTTTCCACTGGGATTCTCTGCCTCTAACCCTATTACAGGGGCTGAGTCACTGGCTTACTGGTGCTCTTTCATGCCGTCCCTAGGAGGGGTGCGTCACTTGAGTGGGTTGAGTCACTGATGTGATCTTCCTGTCTGGGTTGGCGCCCCCTCTTGTGTTGAGCCGTGGCGGAGACCTTTGTGGGCTATACTCGGCCTTGTCTCAGGATGGTAAGTTGGTGGTTGAAGATATCCCTCTAGTGGTGTGGGGGCTGTGCTTTGGCAAAGTGAGTGGGGTTATATCCTTCATGTTTGGCCCTGTCCGGGGGAGTATCATCGGACGGGGCCAGTGTCTCCTGACACCTCCTGTCTCAGCCTCCAGTATTTATGCTGCAGTAGTTTGTGTCGGGTGGCTACATATGTTATATCTATATATCTATATATATATGTTATATCTATATATATATATCTATATATATATATATATATATATATATATATGTTATATCTGGAGTATCCACTGGATAAGTCCTGTCTTAACAAGTGTCCTGTGTGAATTTAAGTATGCTCTCTATAATTCTCTCTTTCTTTCTCTCTCTCGGAGGACCTGAGCCCTAGGACCATGCCTCAGGACTACCTGGCATGATGACTCCTTGCTGTCCCCAGTCCACCTGGCCGTGCTGCTGCTCCAGTTTCAACTGTTCTGCCTGTGATTATTATTATTTGACCATGCTGGTCATTAATGAACATTTGAACATCTTGGCCATGTTCTGTTATAATCTCCACCCGGCACAGCCAGAAGAGGACTGGCCACCCCTCATAGCCTGGTTTTGGCCTTTCTAGGGAGTTTTTCCTAGCCACCGTGCTTCTACACCTGCATTACTTGCTGTTTGGGGTTTTAGGCTAGGTTTCTGTACAGCACTTTGAGATATCAGCTGATGTACGAAGGGCTATATAAATACATTTGATTTTATTTGATGAAAGAAATAAAAGCTGAAATAAGTCATACTCTCTACTATTATTCTGACATTTCACATTCTTAAAATAAGTGGTGATCCTAACAGACCTAAGACAGGGAATTTTTCACTAGGATTAAATGTCAGGAATTGTGAAAAACTGAGTTTAAATTTATTTGGCTAAGGTGTATGTAAACTTCTGACTTCAACTGTAGGTCTGGACAGCACACACAACATGAAGGTCACAGAAGCGGAGAAGAGAAAAGAGATAAAGCTGGTTGAAGGCAGAATTCCATTACATTTGTATCTTTGGTAGAGAGCAGGGGATCATAAACTTTTTCACCTTGAGATCCAAAAGAGAAATGGTTTGTTCTCCCTGGACCCCAAATCGTTCTCCAACGGCCAAATTAAGAAGAAATAATGTGATTATGGATGTATTCTCATTACTCGCGCCCCACCTCTCACAAGCCTAGGGCCCAGTTCAAGAAACCCTGGTATAGAGAAATGTATTTTCCCAAGACCTGCTAAAAAGCAGTGACAGTCTATGGACATGGTTGATGGACATGACTGATGAGTTCAAAATGTGGTTGACAGCTGCCGACTTGTGGCCTCCACCTGTTACTACAAGAAAGGATGAGCATGGACCAATGACTGTACTTTAGGCAGTTAGGCATGGACCTAAGAAAGGCTCACAAACAAGTCCATTCAACAATGTCACCTAAATAACATTTCTGAGGTGTATACTACAAGGCAGGTTCAATGACTTGTCAAAATATTCTGAAATAACATTGTTTTTTTATTTAATTTTTTTAAATAAGCTTGATCTAATTGACTCAACAACCAAAAACACATCTCTACGTTTATCTTTCTGAATGAATCAGAAAATCAATAGTTAGTTCTGGCTGTTTATCAAAGTTAGCTAACTAACTCATTGCTTTTGCTTTGTAGTATACCCCTCTGGCAGTGGTGGAAAAAGTACTGAATTGTCATACTTGAGTAAAAGTATAGCTGCTAAGCATTCAAAATGTAACAAGTACTTTTGGGTGTAAGGTAAAATGTATGGAGTAAAAATTATTTTGGAATGTAGCGAAGTAACAGTTGTCAAAAATATAAATAGTAAAGTAAAGGACAGACACCCCAAAACTACTTAAGTAGTACTTTAAAGTATTTTTACTTAAGAACTTTACACCACTGCCCTCTGGTCAATAGTGTTTCAGGTTCAAATGTGATGGAGTAAGTTATTTGTTTTGCAACCACTGGGGGATCCAGATAAAACCACAGGACAGTGGCAGGGTTGAGATTAATTCCACAAATTCAATTTTAAATAAATTCCCTCGCTCTGTAAATTCCAATGAATTCAATTCAAATTCCAGGTAAGTCTTTGAATTCAGAGATAATTAAATACCTCTCAATTCCAATGTTAGGTCAATTCCAATAATTAAATTCCCAATTCAATGTTATCCCCAACAATTCCACAAATTCCAAATAAATTCCCTCAGGCTTTCAGGCTAATCATGTCACTGTTCAGACAGCTTAGCTATACTGGAAAATACAAATAAAATACAAATGGGATAAGAAGAATATAAATGTCTAGAACAATGACAGGATATACTTCTGGCAGTTAGAAATGTAAACAGATCAAGATAACTATATAAAGAGTAAAGTGGAGCTCTGTACCTCCAGACCCAAACTACCACAGACGATCCTGCAGGTGAAGAAGCCGGATGAGGAGGTTGTGGTCTGGCGTGGTTACACATGGTCTGCGGTTGTGAGGCCGGTTGGACATACTGCCAAATTCTCTAAATTGACATTGGAGGCAGCTTATAATGAACATTAAATTATTTGGCAACAGCTCTGGTGGACATTCCTGCAGTCAGCATGCCAATTGCACGCTCCCTCAGAATGAGAGACACCGGTGGCATTGTGTTGTGTGACAAAACTGCACATTTTAGAGTGGCCTTTTATTGCTCCCAGCACAAGGTGCACCTGTGTAATGACCATGCTGTTCAATCAGCTTTTTGATATGCCACACCTATCAGGTGGATGGATTATCATGGCAAAGGAGAAATGCTCACTAACAGGGATGTAAACCAATTTGTTCCAACATTTGAGAGAAATAAGCTTTTTGTGCATATGGAACATTTCTGGGATATTTTATTTCAGCTCATGACACATGGGACCATCACTTTACATGTTGTGTTTTATATTTTTGTTCAGTGTATCATCTTTTTGGCTAATATAGCTGATGTTTGCTCACAGACAGGATAATGAGCCAGATATTTCCCTGGCTGTATAAGTGTGAAGCGCTCGTTTGGCGTTTCCAGTCACTACCAAATATGATGATGAGAAGAAGCCCAGTGGCCGGCAGTGGAAGAAGATGGAGCGAGATGGATTTTTGCCGACATTATGCACATTTTTCTCAATAGTTTTCTGTTCCCAAAACTTGAATTTGTTTTGAACAGAGTGGACTAAAAATGTTTTTGTTGATTTTACCCTTTGTCAAAGAAAAAAGTGTTGTTTAGAAGTTCAATTCGTGGATTTAGCTATTGCACCTGCGCACTTCACAGAGTAGGCATTCCCCAACGGAAATATGCAAATACTGTACATACTAGAACACGCCAATGGGATCTCGCTAGCTAGTATCTGGCTCTGCCCACTATGACTAATTTGTTCCCATTGGAAACGACCAGCTGTGGTCTATCTTGGGTTAGTTATAAATATATTTTGTTAGCTACCTGGCTAGGGTATTTGCTAATAGTTAGCTAGTTAAGTTGGCACACATACAACATTTTTAGTGTAAATAAGTTTCATCCTACAAAATATTATTGTATCTGTAAAATAAATTCAAAGATTATATATATAAAAAATGTTTGGCTACTTACCTAAAAGCTTGCTCCTTTTTGTAAGCTTAGCTAGCTAACGTTAGCCTCTTCCGCTCTTAGCTACCTACTGTAGCTAAGTAAAGCTTGCTAAGAATGTTAGCCCATGTTAGCTAACTAGATATCGAATTTATTTTGGGTGGAATGGGTAGCTAGTTAATTAAATTACCTCCATACCCGGACAATTAATGAGGTTTTCAGAAGTACAATAAGAGTCTTTTTTTTTACCCCCCTAATCGTGTCTAGCTTGATATTTAGCCACTTGATAACTAGCTCTGCTGTGGCTCGCTCACAGAGACGGTTAAAATCATTTTTGGCCAACAAAGTATGCAGCCGCGTGATGGAGTTACTGGAAGGTTAACTGTTTTTAAATTTCCAGAAACTATTCTGTATTTGTGCAGATCTGAGACCAATCACATGTGTATCGGATACCTACCAAATACAAAAAATTTGTAGTGATGTACATTCTGAGTTCATTTGGCTTCCACCCCCTCAGATTACTGGGATATGACACGGCCCACATACACTATATATTCAAAAGTATGTGGACACCCCTTCAAATTTGTGGATTTGACTATTTCAGCCACACCAGTTCCTGACAGGTGTATAAAACCGAGCACACAGCCATGCAATCTCCATAGATAAACATTGACAGTAGAATGGCCTTACTGAAGAGCTCAGTGACTTACAACGTGGCACCTTCATAGGATGCCACCATTTCAACAAGACAGTTGATCAAATTTCTGCCCTGCTAGAGCTGTCCCGGTTAACTGTAAGTGCTGTTATTGTGAAGTGGAAACGTCTAGGAGCAACCATGGCTCAGCAGCAAAGTGGTAGGCTACACAAGCTCACAGAACTGGACCGCCAAGTGCTGAAGCGCATACTCTGTTGCAACACTCACTACCGAGTTCCAAACTACCTCTGGAAGCAACGTCAGTACAATAACTGTTCGTTGGGAGATTCATGAAATGGGTTTCCATGGCCGAACAGCCATACACAAGCCTAAACTCACCATATGCAATGCCACGCATCGGCTAGAGTGGTGTAAAGCCCCAGTGATATGCAACTTTTTAGGGAAGTTAGGAACAAATATACACAGGCAGTTAGGAAAGCTAAGGCTAGCTTTTCAAACAGAAATTTACATCCTGTAGTACAAACTCAAAAAAGTTCTGGGACACTAAAGTCCATGGAGAATAAGAGCACCTCCTCCCAGCTGCCCACTGCACTGAGGCTAGGAAACACTGTCACTACTGATAAATCCACAATAATTGAGAATTTCATAAGCATTTTTAAACAGCTGGCCATGCTTTCCACCTGGCTACCCCTACCCCGGTCAACAGACCTGCGCTCCCCACTTCTCCTTCACCCAAATCCAGATAGCTGATGTTCTGAAAGAGCTGAAAAATCTGGACCCCTCCAAATCAGCCAGGCTAGACAATCTGGACCCTCTCTTTCTAAAATTATCTGCCAAAATTGTTGCAACCCCTATTACTAGCCTGTCAACCTCTCTTTCGTATCGTCTGAGATTCCCATAGATTGGAAAGCTGCTGCGGTCATCCCCCTCTTCAAAGGGGGATACACTCTAGACCCAGACTGATACAGACCTATATCTATTCTACCCTGTCTTTCTAAGGTCTTCGAAAGCCAAGTTAACAAACAGATTACCGACCATTTCAAATCTCACCATACCTTCTCCGCTACACAATCCAGTTTCAGAGCTGGTCATGGGTGCACCTCAGCCACGTTCAAAGTCCTAAACGATATCATAACCGCCATCGATAAGAGACATTACTGTGCAGCCGTATTCATCGACCTGGCTAAGGCTTTCGACTCTGTCAATCACAACATTCTTATTGGCAGACTCAACAGCCTTGGTTTCTCAAATGATTGCCTCGCTTGGTTCACCAACTACTTCTCCGATAGAGCTCATAATGTCAAATCGGAGGGCCTGTTGTCCGGACCTCTGGCAGTCTCTATGAGGGTGCCACAGGGTTCAATTCTCAGGCCGACTCTCTTCTCTGTGTACATCAATGATGTCACTCTCGCTGCTGGTGATTCTTTGATCCACCTCTACCCAGACGACACCATTCTGCATACCTCTGGCCCTTCTTTGGACTGTGTTAACTAACCTCCAGATGAGCTTCAATGCCATACAACTCCCCTTCCGTGGCCTCCAACTGCTCTTAAATGCAAGTAAAACTAAAACTAAATCAAATCAAATTTATTTATATAGCCCTTCGTACATCAGCTGATATCTCAAAGTGCTGTACAGAAACCCAGCCTAAAACCCCAAATAGCAAGCAATGCAGGTGTAGAAGCACGGTGGCTAGGAAAAACTCCCTAGAAAGGTCAAAACCTAGGAAGAAACCTAGAGAGGAACCAGGCTATGAGGGGTGGCCAGTCCTCTTCTAGCTGTGCCGGGTGGAGATTATAACAGAACATGGCCAAGATGTTCAAATGTTCATAAATGACCAGCATGGTCGTATAATAATAACCACAGTAGTTGGCAAGGGTGCAACAAGTCAGCACCTCAGGAGTAAATGTCAGTTGGCTTTTCATAGCCGATCATTAAGAGTATCTCTACCACTCCTGCTGTCTCTAGAGAGTTGAAAACAGCAGGTCTGGGACAGGTAGCACGTCCGGGGAACAGGTCAGGGTTCCATAGCCGCAGGAAGAACAGTTGAAACTGGAACAGCAGCACGGCCAGGTGGACTGGGGACAGCAAGGAGTCATCATGCAAGGTAGTCCTGAGTCATGGTCCTAGGGCTAAGGTCCTCCAAGAGAGAGAAAGAAAGAAAGAGAGAATTAGAGAGAGCATACTGGAGGGGTCAGGAGACACTGTGGCCCCGCCCGATGATACCCCCGGACAGGGCCAAACAGGAAGGATATAACCCCACCCACTTTTCCAAAGCACAGCCCCCATACCACTAGAGGGATATCTTCAACCACCAACTTACCATCCTGAGACAAGGCCGAGTATAGCCCACAAAGATCTCCGCCACGGCACAACCCAAGGGGGGGCGCCAACCCAGACAGGAAGATCACGTCAGTGACTCAACCCACTCAAGTGACGCACGCCTCCTAGGGACGGCATGGAAGAGCACCAGTAAGCCAGTGACTCAGCCCCTGTAATAGGGTTAGAGGCAGAGAATCCCAGTGGAGAGAGGGGAACCGGCCAGGCAGAGACAGCAAGGGCGGTTCGTTGCTCCAGAGCGTTTCTGTTCACCTTCACACTCCTGTGCCAGACTACACTCAATCTTATGACCTACTGAAGAGATGAGTCTTCAGTAAAGACTTAAAGGTTGACACCGAGTCTGCGTCTCTCACATGGGTAGGCAGGCCATTCCATAAAAATGGAGCTCTATAGGAGAACGCCCTGCCTCCAGCTGTTTGCTTAGAAATTCCAGGGACAATTAGGAGGTCTGCGTCTTGTGACCGTAGCGTACGTGTAGGTATGTACGGCAGGACCAAATCAGAAAGATAGGTAGGAGCAAGCCCATGTAATGCTTTGTAGGTTAGCAGGAAAACCTTGAAATCAGCCCTTGCCAGTGTAGGGAGGCTAGCACTCGAGTAATATGATTTTAAAAAATTGGTTCTAGTCAGGATTCTAGCAGCCGTATTTAGCACTAACTGAAGTTTATTTAGTGTTTTATCCGGGTAGCCGGAAAGTAGAGCATTGCCGTAGTCAACCTAGAAGTAACAAAAGCATGGATTAATTTTTCTGGATCATTTTTGGACAGAAAGTTTCAGATTTTTTCAATGTTATGTAGATGGAAAAAAGCAGTCTTGATATGTTCGTCAAAAGAGAGATCAGGCAGGCCTCCCGGTTGGCGCAGTGGTGCCACCAGAGACTCTGTGTTCAGCCCAGGCTCTGTCGAGCCAGCCGCGACCGTGAGGTACATGGGGTGCCACACAATTGGCCTAGTGTCGTCCGGGTTAGGGAGGGTTTGGTTGGTAGGGATATCCGTGTCTCATCTCGCACTAGCGACTCCTGTGGCGGGCCGGGCTCAGTGCACGCTAACCAAGGTTGCCAGGTGCACAGTGTTTCCTCTGACACATTGGTGCGGCTGGCTTCCGGGTTGGATGCGCGCTGTGTTAAGAAGCAGTGCGGCTTGGTTGGGTTGTGTTTCGGAGGACGCATGGCTTTCAACCTTCGTCTCTACCGAGCTCGTACGGGAGTTGTAAACTACTAAGATAGTAACTACTAACAATTGGATACCACGAAATTGGAGAGTAAAGGGGGTAAAAAAAAATAAAAAAAATACATTTTTTAAAAAGAGATCAGGGTCCAGAGTAACGCCAAGGTCCTTCACAGTTTTATTTGAGACGACTATACATCCATCAAGATTAATTGTCAGATTCAACAGAATATCTCTTTGTTTCTTGGGACCTAGAACAAGCATCTCTGTTTTGTCCGAGTTTAAAAGTAGAAAGTTTGCAGCCATCCACTTTCTTATGTCTGAAACACAGGCTTCTGGTGAGGGCAATTTTGGGACTTCACCATGTTTCATTGAAATGTACAGCTGTGTGTCATCCGCATAGCAGTGAAAGCTAACATTATGTTTATAAATGACATCCCCAAGAGGTAAAATATTTTGTGAAAACAACAGTGGTCCTAAAACAGAACCTTGAGGAACACCGAAATGTACAGTTGATTTGTCAGAGGACAAACCATTCACAGAGACAAACTGATATCTTTCCAACAGATAAGATCTAAACCAGGCCAGAACTTGTCCATGTAGACCAATTTGGGTTTCCAATCTCTCCAAAAGAATGTGGTGATCGATGGTATCAAAAGCAGCACCAAGGTCTAGGAGCACGAGGACAGATGCAGAGCCCCGGTCTGACGCAATTAAAAGGTAATTTACCACCTTCACAAGTGCAGTCTCGGTGCTATGATGGGGTCTAAAACCAGACTGAAGCATTTCGTATACATTGTTTGTCTTCAGGGAGGCAGTGAGTTGCTGTACAACAGCTTTTCTAACATTTTTGAGAGGAATGGAAGATTCAATATAGGCCGATAGTGTTTTATATTTTATGGGTCAAGGTTTGGCTTTTTCAAGAGAGGCTTTATTACTGCCACTTTTATTGGGTTTGGTACACATCCGGTGGATAGAGAGCCGTTTATTATGTTCAACATAGGAGGGCCAAGCACAGGACGCGGCTCTTTGAGTAGTTTAGTTGGAATAGGGTCCAGTATGCAGCTTGAAGGTTTAGAGGCCATGATTATTAAAACTAAATGCATGCTCTTCAACCGATCGCTGCCCGCACCAGCCCGCCCGTCCAGTAGCACTACTCTGGACGGTTCTGACTTAGAATATGTGGACAACTACAAATACATAGGTGTCTGGTTAGACTGTAAACTCTGCTTCCTATTTCACAACACAGCATCCTTCACTCATGCTGCCAAACATACCCTCGTAATACTGACCATCCTACCGATCCTCCACTTCGGTGATGTAATTTACAAAATAGCCTCCAACACTCTACTCAACAAATTGGATGCAGTCTATCACAGTGCCATCCATTTTGTCACCAAAGCCCCATATACTACCCACCACTGCGACCTGTATGATCTCGTTGGCTGGCCCTCACTTCATACTCGTCCCCAAATCCACTGGCTCCAGGTCATCTACAAGTCTCTGCTAGGTAAAGACCCGCCTTATCTCAGCTCCCTGGTCACCATAGCAGCACCCACCCATAGCGCGTGCTCCAGCAGGTATATCTCACTGGTCACCCACAAAGCCAATTCTACCTTTGGCCG